>NC_138498.1:14215244-14832534 GCF_964252035.2 Podarcis erhardii
GTTCTGCAATTCATTCAAAAATGATGCCAAACTGTTGCAAATGCTCCCCTGAAAGGATTTTTGGTGGAAACAGATGGGTTTTTATTATCGGAAAGAGAATTAGCCGACGACATCTGAACAACTTTTTTTGAAAAAATCCCGAAGCCGCGCGGTCACAATTTCAGCAAAAATCTGACGTTCTGCAATTCATTCAAAAATGGTGCCAGACTGTTGCAAATGCTCCCCTGAAAGATTTTTCGGTGGAAACAGATGGGTTTTTATTATCGGAAACAGAATTAGCCGACGACGTCTAAACAACTTTTTTTGAAAAAACCCCTAAGCCGCGCGGTCACAATTTCAGCAAAAATCTGACGTTCTGCAATTCATTCAAAAATGATGCCAAACTGTTGCAAATGCTCCCCTGAAAGGATTTTTGGTGGAAACAGATGGGTTTTTATTATCGGAAACAGAATTAGCCAACGACGTCTGAACAACTTTTTTTTGAAAAAATCCCTAAGCCGCGCGGTCACAATTTCAGCAAAAATCTGACGTTCTGCAATTCATTCAAAAATGGTGCCAAACTGTTGCAAATGCTCCCCTGAAAGATTTTTCGGTGGAAACAGACGGGTTTTTATTATCGGAAAGAGAATTAGCCGACGACATCTGAACAACTTTTTTTGAAAAAATCCCTAAGCCGCGCGGTCACAATTTCAGCAAAAATCTGACGTTCTGCAATTCATTCAAAAATGGTGCCAAACTGTTGCAAATGCTCCCCTGAAAGATTTTTCGGTGGAAACAGATGGGTTTTTATTATCGGAAACAGAATTAGCCGACGACGTCTAAACAACTTTTTTTGAAAAAACCCCTAAGCCGCGCGGTCACAATTTCAGCAAAAATCTGACGTTCTGCAATTCATTCAAAAATGGTGCCAAACTGTTGCAAATGCTCCCCTGAAAGATTTTTCGGTGGAAACAGACGGGTTTTTATCATCGAAACAGAATTAGCCGACGACGTCTGAAGAACTTTTTTGAAAAAATCCCTAAGCCGCGCGGTCACAATTTCAGCAAAAATCTGACGTTCTCCAATTCATTCAAAAATCGTGCCAAACTGTTGCAAATGCTCCCCTGAAAGGATTTTTGGTGGAAACAGATGGGTTTTTATCATCGAAACAGAATTAGCCGACGACATCTGAACAACTTTTTTTGAAAAAATCCCTAAGCCGCGCGGTCACAATTTCAGCAAAAATCTGACGTTCTGCAATTCATTCAAAAATGGTGCCAAACTGTTGCAAATGCTCCCCTGAAAGGATTTTTGGTGGAAACAGATGGGTTTTTATTATCGGAAAGAGAATTAGCCGACGACATCTGAACAACTTTTTTTGAAAAAATCCCGAAGCCGCGCGGTCACAATTTCAGCAAAAATCTGACGTTCTGCAATTCATTCAAAAATGGTGCCAGACTGTTGCAAATGCTCCCCTGAAAGATTTTTCGGTGGAAACAGATGGGTTTTTATTATCGGAAACAGAATTAGCCGACGACGTCTAAACAACTTTTTTTGAAAAAACCCCTAAGCCGCGCGGTCACAATTTCAGCAAAAATCTGACGTTCTGCAATTCATTCAAAAATGATGCCAAACTGTTGCAAATGCTCCCCTGAAAGGATTTTTGGTGGAAACAGATGGGTTTTTATTATCGGAAACAGAATTAGCCAACGACGTCTGAACAACTTTTTTTGAAAAAATCCCTAAGCCGCGCGGTCACAATTTCAGCAAAAATCTGACGTTCTGCAATTCATTCAAAAATGGTGCCAAACTGTTGCAAATGCTCCCCTGAAAGGATTTTTGGTGGAAACAGACGGGTTTTTATCATCGAAACAGAATTAGCCGACGACATCTGAACAACTTTTTTTGAAAAAATCCCTAAGCCGCGCGGTCACAATTTCAGCAAAAATCTGACGTTCTGCAATTCATTCAAAAATCATGCCAAACTGTTGCAAATGCTCCCCTGAAAGGATTTTTGGTGGAAACTGATGGGTTTTTTTATCGGAAAGAGAATTAGCCGACGACGTCTGAACAACTTTTTTTGAAAAAATCCCTAAGCCGCGCGGTCACAATTTCAGCAAAAATCTTACGTTCTGCAATTCATTCAAAAATCGTGCCAAACTGTTGCAAATGCTCCCCTGAAAGATTTTTCGGTGGAAACAGACGGGTTTTTATCATCGAAACAGAATTAGCCGACGACATCTGAACAACTTTTTTTGAAAAAATCCCTAAGCCGCGCGGTCACAATTTCAGCAAAAATCTGACCTTCTGCAATTCATTCAAAAATGATGCCAAACTGTTGCAAATGCTCCCCTGAAAGGATTTTTGGTGGAAACAGATGGGTTTTTATTATCGGAAAGAGAATTAGCCGACGACATCTGAACAACTTTTTTTGAAAAAATCCCTAAGCCGCGCGGTCACAATTTCAGCAAAAATCTGACGTTCTGCAATTCATTCAAAAATGGTGCCAGACTGTTGCAAATGCTCCCCTGAAAGATTTTTCGGTGGAAACAGATGGGTTTTTATTATCGGAAACAGAATTAGCCGACGACGTCTAAACAACTTTTTTTGAAAAAACCCCTAAGCC
This sequence comes from Podarcis erhardii, assembly GCF_964252035.2. Lineage (NCBI taxonomy): Eukaryota > Metazoa > Chordata > Lepidosauria > Squamata > Lacertidae > Podarcis > Podarcis erhardii. The sequence continues at coordinate 14,217,850 of NC_138498.1, forward strand.
GCGCGGTCACAATTTCAGCAAAAATCTGACGTTCTGCAATTCATTCAAAAATGATGCCAAACTGTTGCAAATGCTCCCCTGAAAGGATTTTTGGTGGAAACAGATGGGTTTTTATTATCGGAAACAGAATTAGCCAACGACGTCTGAACAACTTTTTTTTGAAAAAATCCCTAAGCCGCGCGGTCACAATTTCAGCAAAAATCTGACGTTCTGCAATTCATTCAAAAATGGTGCCAAACTGTTGCAAATGCTCCCCTGAAAGATTTTTCGGTGGAAACAGACGGGTTTTTATTATCGGAAAGAGAATTAGCCGACGACATCTGAACAACTTTTTTTGAAAAAATCCCTAAGCCGCGCGGTCACAATTTCAGCAAAAATCTGACGTTCTGCAATTCATTCAAAAATGGTGCCAAACTGTTGCAAATGCTCCCCTGAAAGATTTTTCGGTGGAAACAGATGGGTTTTTATTATCGGAAACAGAATTAGCCGACGACGTCTAAACAACTTTTTTTGAAAAAACCCCTAAGCCGCGCGGTCACAATTTCAGCAAAAATCTGACGTTCTGCAATTCATTCAAAAATGGTGCCAAACTGTTGCAAATGCTCCCCTGAAAGATTTTTCGGTGGAAACAGACGGGTTTTTATCATCGAAACAGAATTAGCCGACGACGTCTGAAGAACTTTTTTGAAAAAATCCCTAAGCCGCGCGGTCACAATTTCAGCAAAAATCTGACGTTCTCCAATTCATTCAAAAATCGTGCCAAACTGTTGCAAATGCTCCCCTGAAAGGATTTTTGGTGGAAACAGATGGGTTTTTATCATCGAAACAGAATTAGCCGACGACATCTGAACAACTTTTTTTGAAAAAATCCCTAAGCCGCGCGGTCACAATTTCAGCAAAAATCTGACGTTCTGCAATTCATTCAAAAATGGTGCCAAACTGTTGCAAATGCTCCCCTGAAAGGATTTTTGGTGGAAACAGATGGGTTTTTATTATCGGAAAGAGAATTAGCCGACGACATCTGAACAACTTTTTTTGAAAAAATCCCGAAGCCGCGCGGTCACAATTTCAGCAAAAATCTGACGTTCTGCAATTCATTCAAAAATGGTGCCAGACTGTTGCAAATGCTCCCCTGAAAGATTTTTCGGTGGAAACAGATGGGTTTTTATTATCGGAAACAGAATTAGCCGACGACGTCTAAACAACTTTTTTTGAAAAAACCCCTAAGCCGCGCGGTCACAATTTCAGCAAAAATCTGACGTTCTGCAATTCATTCAAAAATGATGCCAAACTGTTGCAAATGCTCCCCTGAAAGGATTTTTGGTGGAAACAGATGGGTTTTTATTATCGGAAACAGAATTAGCCAACGACGTCTGAACAACTTTTTTTGAAAAAATCCCTAAGCCGCGCGGTCACAATTTCAGCAAAAATCTGACGTTCTGCAATTCATTCAAAAATGGTGCCAAACTGTTGCAAATGCTCCCCTGAAAGGATTTTTGGTGGAAACAGACGGGTTTTTATCATCGAAACAGAATTAGCCGACGACATCTGAACAACTTTTTTTGAAAAAATCCCTAAGCCGCGCGGTCACAATTTCAGCAAAAATCTGACGTTCTGCAATTCATTCAAAAATCATGCCAAACTGTTGCAAATGCTCCCCTGAAAGGATTTTTGGTGGAAACTGATGGGTTTTTTTATCGGAAAGAGAATTAGCCGACGACGTCTGAACAACTTTTTTTGAAAAAATCCCTAAGCCGCGCGGTCACAATTTCAGCAAAAATCTTACGTTCTGCAATTCATTCAAAAATCGTGCCAAACTGTTGCAAATGCTCCCCTGAAAGATTTTTCGGTGGAAACAGACGGGTTTTTATCATCGAAACAGAATTAGCCGACGACATCTGAACAACTTTTTTTGAAAAAATCCCTAAGCCGCGCGGTCACAATTTCAGCAAAAATCTGACCTTCTGCAATTCATTCAAAAATGATGCCAAACTGTTGCAAATGCTCCCCTGAAAGGATTTTTGGTGGAAACAGATGGGTTTTTATTATCGGAAAGAGAATTAGCCGACGACATCTGAACAACTTTTTTTGAAAAAATCCCTAAGCCGCGCGGTCACAATTTCAGCAAAAATCTGACGTTCTGCAATTCATTCAAAAATGGTGCCAGACTGTTGCAAATGCTCCCCTGAAAGATTTTTCGGTGGAAACAGATGGGTTTTTATTATCGGAAACAGAATTAGCCGACGACGTCTAAACAACTTTTTTTGAAAAAACCCCTAAGCCGCGCGGTCACAATTTCAGCAAAAATCTGACGTTCTGCAATTCATTCAAAAATGATGCCAAACTGTTGCAAATGCTCCCCTGAAAGGATTTTTGGTGGAAACAGATGGGTTTTTATTATCGGAAACAGAATTAGCCAACGACGTCTGAACAACTTTTTTTTGAAAAAATCCCTAAGCCGCGCGGTCACAATTTCAGCAAAAATCTGACGTTCTGCAATTCATTCAAAAATGGTGCCAAACTGTTGCAAATGCTCCCCTGAAAGATTTTTCGGTGGAAACAGAAGGGTTTTTATTATCGGAAAGAGAATTAGCCGACGACATCTGAACAACTTTTTTTGAAAAAATCCCTAAGCCGCGCGGTCACAATTTCAGCAAAAATCTGACGTTCTGCAATTCATTCAAAAATGGTGCCAAACTGTTGCAAATGCTCCCCTGAAAGATTTTTCGGTGGAAACAGATGGGTTTTTATTATCGGAAACAGAATTAGCCGACGACGTCTAAACAACTTTTTTTGAAAAAACCCCTAAGCCGCGCGGTCACAATTTCAGCAAAAATCTGACGTTCTGCAATTCATTCAAAAATGGTGCCAAACTGTTGCAAATGCTCCCCTGAAAGATTTTTCGGTGGAAACAGACGGGTTTTTATCATCGAAACAGAATTAGCCGACGACGTCTGAAGAACTTTTTTGAAAAAATCCCTAAACCGCGCGGTCACAATTTCAGCAAAAATCTGACGTTCTCCAATTCATTCAAAAATCGTGCCAAACTGTTGCAAATGCTCCCCTGAAAGGATTTTTGGTGGAAACAGATGGGTTTTTATGATCGAAACAGAATTAGCCGACGACATCTGAACAACTTTTTTTGAAAAAATCCCTAAGCCGCGCGGTCACAATTTCAGCAAAAATCTGACGTTCTGCAATTCATTAAAAAATGGTGCCAAACTGTTGCAAATGCTCCCCTGAAAGATTTTTCGGTGGAAACAGACGGGTTTTTATCATCGAAACAGAATTAGCCGACGACATCTGAACAACTTTTTTTGAAAAAATCCCTAAGCCGCGCGGTCACAATTTCAGCAAAAATCTGACGTTCTGCAATTCATTCAAAAATGATGCCAAACTGTTGCAAATGCTCCCCTGAAAGGATTTTTGGTGGAAACAGATGGGTTTTTATTATCGGAAAGAGAATTAGCCGACGACATCTGAACAACTTTTTTTGAAAAAATCCCGAAGCCGCGCGGTCACAATTTCAGCAAAAATCTGACGTTCTGCAATTCATTCAAAAATGGTGCCAGACTGTTGCAAATGCTCCCCTGAAAGATTTTTCGGTGGAAACAGATGGGTTTTTATTATCGGAAACAGAATTAGCCGACGACGTCTAAACAACTTTTTTTGAAAAAACCCCTAAGCCGCGCGGTCACAATTTCAGCAAAAATCTGACGTTCTGCAATTCATTCAAAAATGATGCCAAACTGTTGCAAATGCTCCCCTGAAAGGATTTTTGGTGGAAACAGATGGGTTTTTATTATCGGAAACAGAATTAGCCAACGACGTCTGAACAACTTTTTTTTGAAAAAATCCCTAAGCCGCGCGGTCACAATTTCAGCAAAAATCTGACGTTCTGCAATTCATTCAAAAATGGTGCCAAACTGTTGCAAATGCTCCCCTGAAAGATTTTTCGGTGGAAACAGACGGGTTTTTATTATCGGAAAGAGAATTAGCCGACGACATCTGAACAACTTTTTTTGAAAAAATCCCTAAGCCGCGCGGTCACAATTTCAGCAAAAATCTGACGTTCTGCAATTCATTCAAAAATGGTGCCAAACTGTTGCAAATGCTCCCCTGAAAGATTTTTCGGTGGAAACAGATGGGTTTTTATTATCGGAAACAGAATTAGCCGACGACGTCTAAACAACTTTTTTTGAAAAAACCCCTAAGCCGCGCGGTCACAATTTCAGCAAAAATCTGACGTTCTGCAATTCATTCAAAAATGATGCCAAACTGTTGCAAATGCTCCCCTGAAAGGATTTTTGGTGGAAACAGATGGGTTTTTATTATCGGAAACAGAATTAGCCAACGACGTCTGAACAACTTTTTTTGAAAAAATCCCTAAGCCGCGCGGTCACAATTTCAGCAAAAATCTGACGTTCTGCAATTCATTCAAAAATGATGCCAAACTGTTGCAAATGCTCCCCTGAAAGGATTTTTGGTGGAAACAGATGGGTTTTTATTATCGGAAACAGAATTAGCCAACGACGTCTGAACAACTTTTTTTTGAAAAAATCCCTAAGCCGCGCGGTCACAATTTCAGCAAAAATCTGACGTTCTGCAATTCATTCAAAAATGGTGCCAAACTGTTGCAAATGCTCCCCTGAAAGATTTTTCGGTGGAAACAGACGGGTTTTTATTATCGGAAAGAGAATTAGCCGACGACATCTGAACAACTTTTTTTGAAAAAATCCCTAAGCCGCGCGGTCACAATTTCAGCAAAAATCTGACGTTCTGCAATTCATTCAAAAATGGTGCCAAACTGTTGCAAATGCTCCCCTGAAAGATTTTTCGGTGGAAACAGATGGGTTTTTATTATCGGAAACAGAATTAGCCGACGACGTCTAAACAACTTTTTTTGAAAAAACCCCTAAGCCGCGCGGTCACAATTTCAGCAAAAATCTGACGTTCTGCAATTCATTCAAAAATGATGCCAAACTGTTGCAAATGCTCCCCTGAAAGGATTTTTGGTGGAAACAGATGGGTTTTTATTATCGGAAACAGAATTAGCCAACGACGTCTGAACAACTTTTTTTGAAAAAATCCCTAAGCCGCGCGGTCACAATTTCAGCAAAAATCTGACGTTCTGCAATTCATTCAAAAATGGTGCCAAACTGTTGCAAATGCTCCCCTGAAAGATTTTTCGGTGGAAACAGACGGGTTTTTATCATCGAAACAGAATTAGCCGACGACATCTGAACAACTTTTTTTGAAAAAATCCCTAAGCCGCGCGGTCACAATTTCAGCAAAAATCTGACATTCTGCAATTCATTCAAAAATGATGCCAAACTGTTGCAAATGCTCCCCTGAAAGGATTTTTGGTGGAAACTGATGGGTTTTTATTATCGGAAAGAGAATTAGCCGACGACATCTGAACAACTTTTTCTGAAAAAATCCCGAAGCCGCGCGGTCACAATTTCAGCAAAAATCTGACGTTCTGCAATTCATTCAAAAATGGTGCCAGACTGTTGCAAATGCTCCCCTGAAAGATTTTTCGGTGGAAACAGATGGGTTTTTATTATCGGAAACAGAATTAGCCGACGACGTCTAAACAACTTTTTTTGAAAAAACCCCTAAGCCGCGCGGTCACAATTTCAGCAAAAATCTGACGTTCTGCAATTCATTCAAAAATGATGCCAAACTGTTGCAAATGCTCCCCTGAAAGGATTTTTGGTGGAAACAGATGGGTTTTTATTATCGGAAACAGAATTAGCCAACGACGTCTGAACAACTTTTTTTGAAAAAATCCCTAAGCCGCGCGGTCACAATTTCAGCAAAAATCTGACGTTCTGCAATTCATTCAAAAATGGTGCCAAACTGTTGCAAATGCTCCCCTGAAAGATTTTTCGGTGGAAACAGACGGGTTTTTATTATCGGAAAGAGAATTAGCCGACGACATCTGAACAACTTTTTTTGAAAAAATCCCTAAGCCGCGCGGTCACAATTTCAGCAAAAATCTGACGTTCTGCAATTCATTCAAAAATGGTGCCAAACTGTTGCAAATGCTCCCCTGAAAGATTTTTCGGTGGAAACAGATGGGTTTTTATTATCGGAAACAGAATTAGCCGACGACGTCTAAACAACTTTTTTTGAAAAAACCCCTAAGCCGCGCGGTCACAATTTCAGCAAAAATCTGACGTTCTGCAATTCATTCAAAAATGATGCCAAACTGTTGCAAATGCTCCCCTGAAAGGATTTTTGGTGGAAACAGATGGGTTTTTATTATCGGAAACAGAATTAGCCAACGACGTCTGAACAACTTTTTTTGAAAAAATCCCTAAGCCGCGCGGTCACAATTTCAGCAAAAATCTGACGTTCTGCAATTCATTCAAAAATGGTGTCAAACTGTTGCAAATGCTCCCCTGAAAGATTTTTCGGTGGAAACAGACGGGTTTTTATCATCGAAACAGAATTAGCCGACGACATCTGAACAACTTTTTTTGAAAAAATCCCTAAGCCGCGCGGTCACAATTTCAGCAAAAATCTGACGTTCTGCAATTCATTCAAAAATGGTGCCAAACTGTTGCAAATGCTCCCCTGAAAGATTTTTCGGTGGAAACAGACGGGTTTTTATCATCGAAACAGAATTAGCCGACGACGTCTGAAGAACTTTTTTTGAAAAAATCCCTAAGCCGCGCGGTCACAATTTCAGCAAAAATCTGACGTTCTGCAATTCATTCAAAAATGGTGCCAAACTGTTGCAAATGCTCCCCTGAAAGATTTTTCGGTGGAAACAGATGGGTTTTTATTATCGGAAAGAGAATTAGCCGACGATGTCTAAACAACTTTTTATGAAAAAACCCCTAAGCCGCGCGGTCACAATTTCAGCAAAAATCTGACGTTCTGCAATTCATTCAAAAATGATGCCAAACTGTTGCAAATGCTCCCCTGAAAGGATTTTTGGTGGAAACAGACGGGTTTTTATCATCGAAACAGAATTAGCCGACGACATCTGAACAACTTTTTTTGAAAAAATCCCTAAGCCGCGCGGTCACAATTTCAGCAAAAATCTGACGTTCTGCAATTCATTCAAAAATCGTGCCAAACTGTTGCAAATGCTCCCCTGAAAGGATTTTTGGTGGAAACAGACGGGTTTTTATCATCGAAACAGAATTAGCCGACGACATCTGAACAACTTTTTTTGAAAAAATCCCTAAGCCGCGCGGTCACAATTTCAGCAAAAATCTGACGTTCTGCAATTCATTCAAAAATGGTGCCAGACTGTTGCAAATGCTCCCCTGAAAGATTTTTCGGTGGAAACAGATGGGTTTTTATTATCGGAAAAAGAATTAGCCGACGACGTCTAAACAACTTTTTTTGAAAAAACCCCTAAGCCGCGCGGTCACAATTTCAGCAAAAATCTGACGTTCTGCAATTCATTCAAAAATGATGCCAAACTGTTGCAAATGCTCCCCTGAAAGGATTTTTGGTGGAAACAGATGGGTTTTTATTATCGGAAACAGAATTAGCCAACGACGTCTGAACAACTTTTTTTGAAAAAATCCCTAAGCCGCGCGGTCACAATTTCAGCAAAAATCTGACGTTCTGCAATTAATTCAAAAATGGTGCCAAACTGTTGCAAATGCTCCCCTGAAAGATTTTTCGGTGGAAACAGATGGGTTTTTATTATCGGAAACAGAATTAGCCGACGACGTCTAAACAACTTTTTTTGAAAAAACCCCTAAGCCGCGCGGTCACAATTTCAGCAAAAATCTGACGTTCTGCAATTCATTCAAAAATGATGCCAAACTGTTGCAAATGCTCCCCTGAAAGGATTTTTGGTGGAAACAGATGGGTTTTTATTATCGGAAACAGAATTAGCCAACGACGTCTGAACAACTTTTTTTGAAAAAATCCCTAAGCCGCGCGGTCACAATTTCAGCAAAAATCTGACGTTCTGCAATTCATTCAAAAATGGTGCCAAACTGTTGCAAATGCTCCCCTGAAAGATTTTTCGGTGGAAACAGACGGGTTTTTATCATCGAAACAGAATTAGCCGACGACGTCTGAAGAACTTTTTTGAAAAAATCCCTAAGCCGCGCGGTCACAATTTCAGCAAAAATCTGACGTTCTGCAATTCATTCAAAAATGATGCCAAACTGTTGCAAATGCTCCCCTGAAAGGATTTTTGGTGGAAACAGATGGGTTTTTATCATCGAAACAGAATTAGCCGACGACATCTGAACAACTTTTTTTGAAAAAATCCCTAAGCCGCGCGGTCACAATTTCAGCAAAAATCTGACGTTCTGCAATTCATTCAAAAATGGTGCCAAACTGTTGCAAATGCTCCCCTGAAAGATTTTTCGGTGGAAACAGACGGGTTTTTATCATCGAAACAGAATTAGCCGACGACATCTGAACAACTTTTTTTGAAAAAATCCCTAAGCCGCGCGGTCACAATTTCAGCAAAAATCTGACGTTCTGCAATTCATTCAAAAATGATGCCAAACTGTTGCAAATGCTCCCCTGAAAGGATTTTTGGTGGAAACAGATGGGTTTTTATTATCGGAAAGAGAATTAGCCGACGACATCTGAACAACTTTTTCTGAAAAAATCCCTAAGCCGCGCGGTCACAATTTCAGCAAAAATCTGACGTTCTGCAATTCATTCAAAAATGATGCCAAACTGTTGCAAATGCTCCCCTGAAAGGATTTTTGGTGGAAACAGATGGGTTTTTATTATCGGAAACAGAATTAGCCAACGACGTCTGAACAACTTTTTTTTGAAAAAATCCCTAAGCCGCGCGGTCACAATTTCAGCAAAAATCTGACGTTCTGCAATTAATTCAAAAATGGTGCCAAACTGTTGCAAATGCTCCCCTGAAAGATTTTTCGGTGGAAACAGATGGGTTTTTATTATCGGAAACAGAATTAGCCGACGACGTCTAAACAACTTTTTTTGAAAAAACCCCTAAGCCGCGCGGTCACAATTTCAGCAAAAATCTGACGTTCTGCAATTCATTCAAAAATGATGCCAAACTGTTGCAAATGCTCCCCTGAAAGGATTTTTGGTGGAAACAGATGGGTTTTTATTATCGGAAACAGAATTAGCCAACGACGTCTGAACAACTTTTTTTGAAAAAATCCCTAAGCCGCGCGGTCACAATTTCAGCAAAAATCTGACGTTCTGCAATTCATTCAAAAATGGTGCCAAACTGTTGCAAATGCTCCCCTGAAAGATTTTTCGGTGGAAACAGACGGGTTTTTATCATCGAAACAGAATTAGCCGACGACGTCTGAAGAACTTTTTTGAAAAAATCCCTAAGCCGCGCGGTCACAATTTCAGCAAAAATCTGACGTTCTGCAATTCATTTAAAAATGATGCCAAACTGTTGCAAATGCTCCCCTGAAAGGATTTTTGGTGGAAACAGATGGGTTTTTATCATCGAAACAGAATTAGCCGACGACATCTGAACAACTTTTTTTGAAAAAATCCCTAAGCCGCGCGGTCACAATTTCAGCAAAAATCTGACGTTCTGCAATTCATTCAAAAATGGTGCCAAACTGTTGCAAATGCTCCCCTGAAAGATTTTTCGGTGGAAACAGACGGGTTTTTATCATCGAAACAGAATTAGCCGACGACATCTGAACAACTTTTTTTGAAAAAATCCCTAAGCCGCGCGGTCACAATTTCAGCAAAAATCTGACGTTCTGCAATTCATTCAAAAATGATGCCAAACTGTTGCAAATGCTCCCCTGAAAGGATTTTTGGTGGAAACAGATGGGTTTTTATTATCGGAAAGAGAATTAGCCGACGACATCTGAACAACTTTTTCTGAAAAAATCCCGAAGCCGCGCGGTCACAATTTCAGCAAAAATCTGACGTTCTGCAATTCATTCAAAAATGGTGCCAGACTGTTGCAAATGCTCCCCTGAAAGATTTTTCGGTGGAAACAGATGGGTTTTTATTATCGGAAACAGAATTAGCCAACGACGTCTAAACAACTTTTTTTGAAAAAACCCCTAAGCCGCGCGGTCACAATTTCAGCAAAAATCTGACGTTCTGCAATTCATTCAAAAATGATGCCAAACTGTTGCAAATGCTCCCCTGAAAGGATTTTTGGTGGAAACAGATGGGTTTTTATTATCGGAAACAGAATTAGCCAACGACGTCTGAACAACTTTTTTTGAAAAAATCCCTAAGCCGCGCGGTCACAATTTCAGCAAAAATCTGACGTTCTGCAATTCATTCAAAAATGGTGCCAAACTGTTGCAAATGCTCCCCTGAAAGATTTTTCGGTGGAAACAGACGGGTTTTTATTATCGGAAAGAGAATTAGCCGACGACATCTGAACAACTTTTTTTGAAAAAATCCCTAAGCCGCGCGGTCACAATTTCAGCAAAAATCTGACGTTCTGCAATTCATTCAAAAATGGTGCCAAACTGTTGCAAATGCTCCCCTGAAAGATTTTTCGGTGGAAACAGATGGGTTTTTATTATCGGAAACAGAATTAGCCGACGACGTCTAAACAACTTTTTTTGAAAAAACCCCTAAGCCGCGCGGTCACAATTTCAGCAAAAATCTGACGTTCTGCAATTCATTCAAAAATGATGCCAAACTGTTGCAAATGCTCCCCTGAAAGGATTTTTGGTGGAAACAGATGGGTTTTTATTATCGGAAACAGAATTAGCCAACGACGTCTGAACAACTTTTTTTGAAAAAATCCCTAAGCCGCGCAGTCACAATTTCAGCAAAAATCTGACGTTCTGCAATTCATTCAAAAATGGTGCCAAACTGTTGCAAATGCTCCCCTGAAAGATTTTTCGGTGGAAACAGACGGGTTTTTATCATCGAAACAGAATTAGCCGACGACATCTGAACAACTTTTTTTGAAAAAATCCCTAAGCCGCGCGGTCACAATTTCAGCAAAAATCTGACGTTCTGCAATTCATTCAAAAATGGTGCCAAACTGTTGCAAATGCTCCCCTGAAAGATTTTTCGGTGGAAACAGACGGGTTTTTATCATCGAAACAGAATTAGCCGACGACGTCTGAAGAACTTTTTTTGAAAAAATCCCTAAGCCGCGCGGTCACAATTTCAGCAAAAATCTGACGTTCTGCAATTCATTCAAAAATGGTGCCAAACTGTTGCAAATGCTCCCCTGAAAGATTTTTCGGTGGAAACAGATGGGTTTTTATTATCGGAAAGAGAATTAGCCGACGATGTCTAAACAACTTTTTATGAAAAAACCCCTAAGCCGCGCGGTCACAATTTCAGCAAAAATCTGACGTTCTCCAATTCATTCAAAAATCGTGCCAAACTGTTGCAAATGCTCCCCTGAAAGGATTTTTGGTGGAAACAGATGGGTTTTTATCATCGAAACAGAATTAGCCGACGACATCTGAACAACTTTTTTTGAAAAAACCCCTAAGCCGCGCGGTCACAATTTCAGCAAAAATCTGACGTTCTGCAATTCATTCAAAAATGATGCCAAACTGTTGCAAATGCTCCCCTGAAAGGATTTTTGGTGGAAACAGATGGGTTTTTATTATCAGAAACAGAATTAGCCAACGACGTCTGAACAACTTTTTTTGAAAAAATCCCTAAGCCGCGCGGGTCACAATTTCAGCAAAAATCTGACGTTCTGCAATTCATTCAAAAATGGTGCCAAACTGTTGCAAATGCTCCCCTGAAAGATTTTTCGGTGGAAACAGACGGGTTTTTATCATCGAAACAGAATTAGCCGACGACGTCTGAACAACTTTTTTTGAAAAAATCCCTAAGCCGCGCGGTCACAATTTCAGCAAAAATCTGACGTTCTCCAATTCATTCAAAAATCGTGCCAAACTGTTGCAAATGCTCCCCTGAAAGGATTTTTGGTGGAAACAGATGGGTTTTTATCATCGAAACAGAATTAGCCGACGACATCTGAACAACTTTTTTTGAAAAAATCCCTAAGCCGCGCGGTCACAATTTCAGCAAAAATCTGACGTTCTGCAATTCATTCAAAAATGGTGCCAAACTGTTGCAAATGCTCCCCTGAAAGATTTTTCGGTGGAAACAGACGGGTTTTTATCATCGAAACAGAATTAGCCGACGACATCTGAACAACTTTTTTTGAAAAAATCCCTAAGCCGCGCGGTCACAATTTCAGCAAAAATCTGACGTTCTGCAATTCATTCAAAAATGGTGCCAAACTGTTGCAAATGCTCCCCTGAAAGATTTTTCGGTGGAAACAGATGGGTTTTTATTATCGGAAACAGAATTAGCCGACGACGTCTAAACAACTTTTTTTGAAAAAACCCCTAAGCCGCGCGGTCACAATTTCAGCAAAAATCTGACGTTCTGCAATTCATTCAAAAAGGATGCCAAACTGTTGCAAATGCTCCCCTGAAAGGATTTTTGGTGGAAACAGACGGGTTTTTATCATCGAAACAGAATTAGCCGACGACATCTGAACAACTTTTTTTGAAAAAATCCCTAAGCCGCGCGGTCACAATTTCAGCAAAAATCTGACGTTCTGCAATTCATTCAAAAATCGTGCCAAACTGTTGCAAATGCTCCCCTGAAAGGATTTTTGGTGGAAACAGACGGGTTTTTATCATCGAAACAGAATTAGCCGACGACATCTGAACAACTTTTTTTGAAAAAATCCCGAAGCCGCGCGGTCACAATTTCAGCAAAAATCTGACGTTCTGCAATTCATTCAAAAATGGTGCCAGACTGTTGCAAATGCTCCCCTGAAAGATTTTTCGGTGGAAACAGATGGGTTTTTATTATCGGAAACAGAATTAGCCGACGACGTCTAAACAACTTTTTTTGAAAAAACCCCTAAGCCGCGCGGTCACAATTTCAGCAAAAATCTGACGTTCTGCAATTCATTCAAAAATGATGCCAAACTGTTGCAAATGCTCCCCTGAAAGGATTTTTGGTGGAAACAGATGGGTTTTTTTATCGGAAAGAGAATTAGCCAACGACGTCTGAACAACTTTTTTTGAAAAAATCCCGAAGCCGCGCGGTCACAATTTCAGCAAAAATCTGACGTTCTGCAATTCATTCAAAAATGGTGCCAAACTGTTGCAAATGCTCCCCTGAAAGATTTTTCGGTGGAAACAGACGGGTTTTTATTATCGGAAACAGAATTAGCCGACGACATCTGAACAACTTTTTTTGAAAAAACCCCTAAGCCGCGCGGTCACAATTTCAGCAAAAATCTGACGTTCTGCAATTCATTCAAAAATGGTGCCAAACTGTTGCAAATGCTCCCCTGAAAGGATTTTTGGTGGAAACAGATGGGTTTTTATTATCGGAAACAGAATTAGCCGACGACGTCTGAACAACTTTTTTTGAAAAAATCCCTAAGCCGCGCGGGTCACAATTTCAGCAAAAATCTGACGTTCTGCAATTCATTCAAAAATGGTGCCAAACTGTTGCAAATGCTCCCCTGAAAGATTTTTCGGTGGAAACAGACGGGTTTTTATCATCGAAACAGAATTAGCCGACGACGTCTGAACAACTTTTTTTGAAAAAATCCCTAAGCCGCGCGGTCACAATTTCAGCAAAAATCTGACGTTCTCCAATTCATTCAAAAATCGTGCCAAACTGTTGCAAATGCTCCCCTGAAAGGATTTTTGGTGGAAACAGATGGGTTTTTATCATCGAAACAGAATTAGCCGACGACATCTGAACAACTTTTTTTGAAAAAACCCCTAAGCCGCGCGGTCACAATTTCAGCAAAAATCTGACGTTCTGCAATTCATTCAAAAATGATGCCAAACTGTTGCAAATGCTCCCCTGAAAGGATTTTTGGTGGAAACAGATGGGTTTTTATTATCAGAAACAGAATTAGCCAACGACGTCTGAACAACTTTTTTTGAAAAAATCCCGAAGCCGCGCGGGTCACAATTTTAGCAAAAATCTGACGTTCTGCAATTCATTCAAAAATGGTGCCAAACTGTTGCAAATGCTCCCCTGAAAGATTTTTCGGTGGAAACAGACGGGTTTTTATCATCGAAACAGAATTAGCCGACGACGTCTGAACAACTTTTTTTGAAAAAATCCCTAAGCCGCGCGGTCACAATTTCAGCAAAAATCTGACGTTCTCCAATTCATTCAAAAATCGTGCCAAACTGTTGCAAATGCTCCCCTGAAAGGATTTTTGGTGGAAACAGATGGGTTTTTATCATCGAAACAGAATTAGCCGACGACATCTGAACAACTTTTTTTGAAAAAATCCCTAAGCCGCGCGGTCACAATTTCAGCAAAAATCTGACGTTCTGCAATTCATTCAAAAATGGTGCCTAACTGTTGCAAGTGCTCCCCTGAAAGATTTTTCGGTGGAAACAGACGGGTTTTTATCATCGAAACAGAATTAGCCGACGACATCTGAACAACTTTTTTTGAAAAAATCCCTAAGCCGCGCGGTCACAATTTCAGCAAAAATCTGACGTTCTGCAATTCATTCAAAAATGATGCCAAACTGTTGCAAATGCTCCCCTGAAAGGATTTTTGGTGGAAACAGATGGGTTTTTATTATCGGAAAGAGAATTAGCCGACGACATCTGAACAACTTTTTTTGAAAAAATCCCGAAGCCGCGCGGTCACAATTTCAGCAAAAATCTGACGTTCTGCAATTCATTCAAAAATGGTGCCAGACTGTTGCAAATGCTCCCCTGAAAGATTTTTCGGTGGAAACAGATGGGTTTTTATTATCGGAAACAGAATTAGCCGACGACGTCTAAACAACTTTTTTTGAAAAAACCCCTAAGCCGCGCGGTCACAATTTCAGCAAAAATCTGACGTTCTGCAATTCATTCAAAAATGATGCCAAACTGTTGCAAATGCTCCCCTGAAAGGATTTTTGGTGGAAACAGATGGGTTTTTATTATCGGAAACAGAATTAGCCAACGACGTCTGAACAACTTTTTTTGAAAAAATCCCTAAGCCGCGCGGTCACAATTTCAGCAAAAATCTGACGTTCTGCAATTCATTCAAAAATGGTGCCAAACTGTTGCAAATGCTCCCCTGAAAGATTTTTCGGTGGAAACAGACGGGTTTTTATTATCGGAAAGAGAATTAGCCGACGACATCTGAACAACTTTTTTTGAAAAAATCCCTAAGCCGCGCGGTCACAATTTCAGCAAAAATCGGACGTTCTGCAATTCATTCAAAAATGGTGCCAAACTGTTGCAAATGCTCCCCTGAAAGGATTTTTGGTGGAAACAGATGGGTTTTTATCATCGAAACAGAATTAGCCGACGACATCTGAACAACTTTTTTTGAAAAAATCCCTAAGCCGCGCGGTCACAATTTCAGCAAAAATCTGACGTTCTGCAATTCATTCAAAAATGGTGCCAAACTGTTGCAAATGCTCCCCTGAAAGATTTTTCGGTGGAAACAGACGGGTTTTTATCATCGAAACAGAATTAGCCGACGACATCTGAACAACTTTTTTTGAAAAAATCCCTAAGCCGCGCGGTCACAATTTCAGCAAAAATCTGACGTTCTGCAATTCATTCAAAAATGGTGCCAAACTGTTGCAAATGCTCCCCTGAAAGATTTTTCGGTGGAAACAGACGGGTTTTTATCATCGAAACAGAATTAGCCGACGACGTCTGAAGAACTTTTTTTGAAAAAATCCCTAAGCCGCGCGGTCACAATTTCAGCAAAAATCTGACGTTCTGCAATTCATTCAAAAATGGTGCCAAACTGTTGCAAATGCTCCCCTGAAAGATTTTTCGGTGGAAACAGATGGGTTTTTATTATCGGAAACAGAATTAGCCGACGACGTCTAAACAACTTTTTTTGAAAAAACCCCTAAGCCGCGCGGTCACAATTTCAGCAAAAATCTGACGTTCTGCAATTCATTCAAAAATGGTGCCAAACTGTTGCAAATGCTCCCCTGAAAGATTTTTCGGTGGAAACAGACGGGTTTTTATTATCGGAAAGAGAATTAGCCGACGACATCTGAACAACTTTTTTTGAAAAAACCCCTAAGCCGCGCAGTCACAATTTCAGCAAAAATCTGACGTTCTGCAATTCATTCAAAAATGGTGCCAAACTGTTGCAAATGCTCCCCTGAAAGATTTTTCGGTGGAAACAGACGGGTTTTTATTATCGGAAACAGAATTAGCCGACGACATCTGAACAACTTTTTTTGAAAAAATCCCGAAGCCGCGCGGTCACAATTTCAGCAAAAATCTGACGTTCTGCAATTCATTCAAAAATGGTGCCAAACTGTTGCAAATGCTCCCCTGAAAGGATTTTTGGTGGAAACAGATGGGTTTTTATTATCGGAAACAGAATTAGCCAACGACGTCTGAACAACTTTTTTTGAAAAAATCCCTAAGCCGCGCGGTCACAATTTCAGCAAAAATCTGACGTTCTGCAATTCATTCAAAAATGGTGCCAAACTGTTGCAAATGCTCCCCTGAAAGATTTTTCGGTGGAAACAGACGGGTTTTTATCATCGAAACAGAATTAGCCGACGACGTCTGAACAACTTTTTTTGAAAAAATCCCTAAGCCGCGCGGTCACAATTTCAGCAAAAATCTTACGTTCTGCAATTCATTCAAAAATCGTGCCAAACTGTTGCAAATGCTCCCCTGAAAGATTTTTCGGTGGAAACAGACGGGTTTTTATCATCGAAACAGAATTAGCCGACGACGTCTGAACAACTTTTTTTGAAAAAATCCCTAAGCCGCGCGGTCACAATTTCAGCAAAAATCTGACGTTCTGCAATTCATTCAAAAATGGTGCCAAACTGTTGCAAATGCTCCCCTGAAAGATTTTTCGGTGGAAACAGATGGGTTTTTATTATCGGAAAGAGAATTAGCCGACGATGTCTAAACAACTTTTTATGAAAAAATCCCTAAGCCGCGCGGTCACAATTTCAGCAAAAATCTGACGTTCTGCAATTCATTCAAAAATGGTGCCAAACTGTTGCAAATGCTCCCCTGAAAGATTTTTCGGTGGAAACAGACGGGTTTTTATTATCGGAAAGAGAATTAGCCGACGACATCTGAACAACTTTTTTTGAAAAAATCCCGAAGCCGCGCGGTCACAATTTCAGCAAAAATCTGACGTTCTGCAATTCATTCAAAAATGGTGCCAAACTGTTGCAAATGCTCCCCTGAAAGATTTTTCGGTGGAAACAGATGGGTTTTTATTATCGGAAACAGAATTAGCCGACGACATCTGAACAACTTTTTTTGAAAAAACCCCTAAGCCGCGCGGTCACAATTTCAGCAAAAATCTGACGTTCTGCAATTCATTCAAAAATGGTGCCAAACTGTTGCAAATGCTCCCCTGAAAGATTTTTCGGTGGAAACAGACGGGTTTTTATCATCGAAACAGAATTAGCCGACGACGTCTGAACAACTTTTTTTGAAAAAATCCCTAAGCCGCGCGGTCACAATTTCAGCAAAAATCTGACGTTCTCCAATTCATTCAAAAATCGTGCCAAACTGTTGCAAATGCTCCCCTGAAAGGATTTTTGGTGGAAACAGATGGGTTTTTATCATCGAAACAGAATTAGCCGACGACATCTGAACAACTTTTTTTGAAAAAATCCCTAAGCCGCGCGGTCACAATTTCAGCAAAAATCTGACGTTCTGCAATTCATTCAAAAATGGTGCCTAACTGTTGCAAGTGCTCCCCTGAAAGATTTTTCGGTGGAAACAGACGGGTTTTTATCATCGAAACAGAATTAGCCGACGACATCTGAACAACTTTTTTTGAAAAAATCCCTAAGCCGCGCGGTCACAATTTCAGCAAAAATCTGACGTTCTGCAATTCATTCAAAAATGATGCCAAACTGTTGCAAATGCTCCCCTGAAAGGATTTTTGGTGGAAACAGATGGGTTTTTATTATCGGAAAGAGAATTAGCCGACGACATCTGAACAACTTTTTTTGAAAAAATCCCGAAGCCGCGCGGTCACAATTTCAGCAAAAATCTGACGTTCTGCAATTCATTCAAAAATGGTGCCAGACTGTTGCAAATGCTCCCCTGAAAGATTTTTCGGTGGAAACAGATGGGTTTTTATTATCGGAAACAGAATTAGCCGACGACGTCTAAACAACTTTTTTTGAAAAAACCCCTAAGCCGCGCGGTCACAATTTCAGCAAAAATCTGACGTTCTGCAATTCATTCAAAAATGATGCCAAACTGTTGCAAATGCTCCCCTGAAAGGATTTTTGGTGGAAACAGATGGGTTTTTATTATCGGAAACAGAATTAGCCAACGACGTCTGAACAACTTTTTTTGAAAAAATCCCTAAGCCGCGCGGTCACAATTTCAGCAAAAATCTGACGTTCTGCAATTCATTCAAAAATGGTGCCAAACTGTTGCAAATGCTCCCCTGAAAGATTTTTCGGTGGAAACAGACGGGTTTTTATTATCGGAAAGAGAATTAGCCGACGACATCTGAACAACTTTTTTTGAAAAAATCCCTAAGCCGCGCGGTCACAATTTCAGCAAAAATCGGACGTTCTGCAATTCATTCAAAAATGGTGCCAAACTGTTGCAAATGCTCCCCTGAAAGGATTTTTGGTGGAAACAGATGGGTTTTTATTATCGGAAACAGAATTAGCCAACGACGTCTGAACAACTTTTTTTGAAAAAATCCCTAAGCCGCGCGGTCACAATTTCAGCAAAAATCTGACGTTCTGCAATTCATTCAAAAATGGTGCCAAACTGTTGCAAATGCTCCCCTGAAAGATTTTTCGGTGGAAACAGACGGGTTTTTATCATCGAAACAGAATTAGCCGACGACATCTGAACAACTTTTTTTGAAAAAATCCCTAAGCCGCGCGGTCACAATTTCAGCAAAAATCTGACGTTCTCCAATTCATTCAAAAATGGTGCCAAACTGTTGCAAATGCTCCCCTGAAAGATTTTTCGGTGGAAACAGACGGGTTTTTATCATCGAAACAGAATTAGCCGACGACGTCTGAAGAACTTTTTTTGAAAAAATCCCTAAGCCGCGCGGTCACAATTTCAGCAAAAATCTGACGTTCTGCAATTCATTCAAAAATGGTGCCAAACTGTTGCAAATGCTCCCCTGAAAGATTTTTCGGTGGAAACAGATGGGTTTTTATTATCGGAAACAGAATTAGCCGACGACGTCTAAACAACTTTTTTTGAAAAAACCCCTAAGCCGCGCGGTCACAATTTCAGCAAAAATCTGACGTTCTGCAATTCATTCAAAAATGGTGCCAAACTGTTGCAAATGCTCCCCTGAAAGATTTTTCGGTGGAAACAGACGGGTTTTTATTATCGGAAAGAGAATTAGCCGACGACATCTGAACAACTTTTTTTGAAAAAATCCCTAAGCCGCGCGGTCACAATTTCAGCAAAAATCTGACGTTCTGCAATTCATTCAAAAATGGTGCCAAACTGTTGCAAATGCTCCCCTGAAAGATTTTTCGGTGGAAACAGACGGGTTTTTATTATCGGAAACAGAATTAGCCGACGACATCTGAACAACTTTTTTTGAAAAAATCCCGAAGCCGCGCGGTCACAATTTCAGCAAAAATCTGACGTTCTGCAATTCATTCAAAAATGGTGCCAAACTGTTGCAAATGCTCCCCTGAAAGGATTTTTGGTGGAAACAGATGGGTTTTTATTATCGGAAACAGAATTAGCCAACGACGTCTGAACAACTTTTTTTGAAAAAATCCCTAAGCCGCGCGGTCACAATTTCAGCAAAAATCTGACGTTCTGCAATTCATTCAAAAATGGTGCCAAACTGTTGCAAATGCTCCCCTGAAAGATTTTTCGGTGGAAACAGACGGGTTTTTATCATCGAAACAGAATTAGCCGACGACGTCTGAACAACTTTTTTTGAAAAAATCCCTAAGCCGCGCGGTCACAATTTCAGCAAAAATCTGACGTTCTGCAATTCATTCAAAAATCGTGCCAAACTGTTGCAAATGCTCCCCTGAAAGATTTTTCGGTGGAAACAGACGGGTTTTTATCATCGAAACAGAATTAGCCGACGACGTCTGAACAACTTTTTTTGAAAAAATCCCTAAGCCGCGCGGTCACAATTTCAGCAAAAATCTGACGTTCTGCAATTCATTCAAAAATGGTGCCAAACTGTTGCAAATGCTCCCCTGAAAGATTTTTCGGTGGAAACAGATGGGTTTTTATTATCGGAAAGAGAATTAGCCGACGATGTCTAAACAACTTTTTATGAAAAAATCCCTAAGCCGCGCGGTCACAATTTCAGCAAAAATCTGACGTTCTGCAATTCATTCAAAAATGGTGCCAAACTGTTGCAAATGCTCCCCTGAAAGATTTTTCGGTGGAAACAGACGGGTTTTTATTATCGGAAAGAGAATTAGCCGACGACATCTGAACAACTTTTTTTGAAAAAATCCCGAAGCCGCGCGGTCACAATTTCAGCAAAAATCTGACGTTCTGCAATTCATTCAAAAATGGTGCCAAACTGTTGCAAATGCTCCCCTGAAAGATTTTTCGGTGGAAACAGATGGGTTTTTATCATCGAAACAGAATTAGCCGACGACATCTGAACAACTTTTTTTGAAAAAATCCCTAAGCCGCGCGGTCACAATTTCAGCAAAAATCTGACGTTCTGCAATTCATTCAAAAATGGTGCCAAACTGTTGCAAATGCTCCCCTGAAAGATTTTTCGGTGGAAACAGACGGGTTTTTATCATCGAAACAGAATTAGCCGACGACATCTGAACAACTTTTTTTGAAAAAATCCCTAAGCCGCGCGGTCACAATTTCAGCAAAAATCTGACGTTCTGCAATTCATTCAAAAATGGTGCCAAACTGTTGCAAATGCTCCCCTGAAAGATTTTTCGGTGGAAACAGACGGGTTTTTATCATCGAAACAGAATTAGCCGACGACGTCTGAAGAACTTTTTTTGAAAAAATCCCTAAGCCGCGCGGTCACAATTTCAGCAAAAATCTGACGTTCTGCAATTCATTCAAAAATGGTGCCAAACTGTTGCAAATGCTCCCCTGAAAGATTTTTCGGTGGAAACAGATGGGTTTTTATTATCGGAAACAGAATTAGCCGACGACGTCTAAACAACTTTTTTTGAAAAAACCCCTAAGCCGCGCGGTCACAATTTCAGCAAAAATCTGACGTTCTGCAATTCATTCAAAAATGGTGCCAAACTGTTGCAAATGCTCCCCTGAAAGATTTTTCGGTGGAAACAGACGGGTTTTTATTATCGGAAACAGAATTAGCCGACGACATCTGAACAACTTTTTTTGAAAAAACCCCTAAGCCGCGCGGTCACAATTTCAGCAAAAATCTGACGTTCTGCAATTCATTCAAAAATGGTGCCAAACTGTTGCAAATGCTCCCCTGAAAGATTTTTCGGTGGAAACAGACGGGTTTTTATTATCGGAAACAGAATTAGCCGACGACATCTGAACAACTTTTTTTGAAAAAATCCCTAAGCCGCGCGGTCACAATTTCAGCAAAAATCTGACGTTCTGCAATTCATTCAAAAATGGTGCCAAACTGTTGCAAATGCTCCCCTGAAAGGATTTTTGGTGGAAACAGATGGGTTTTTATTATCGGAAACAGAATTAGCCAACGACGTCTGAACAACTTTTTTTGAAAAAATCCCTAAGCCGCGCGGTCACAATTTCAGCAAAAATCTGACGTTCTGCAATTCATTCAAAAATGGTGCCAAACTGTTGCAAATGCTCCCCTGAAAGATTTTTCGGTGGAAACAGACGGGTTTTTATCATCGAAACAGAATTAGCCGACGACGTCTGAACAACTTTTTTTGAAAAAATCCCTAAGCCGCGCGGTCACAATTTCAGCAAAAATCTTACGTTCTGCAATTCATTCAAAAATCGTGCCAAACTGTTGCAAATGCTCCCCTGAAAGATTTTTCGGTGGAAACAGACGGGTTTTTATCATCGAAACAGAATTAGCCGACGACGTCTGAACAACTTTTTTTGAAAAAATCCCTAAGCCGCGCGGTCACAATTTCAGCAAAAATCTGACGTTCTGCAATTCATTCAAAAATGGTGCCAAACTGTTGCAAATGCTCCCCTGAAAGATTTTTCGGTGGAAACAGATGGGTTTTTATTATCGGAAAGAGAATTAGCCGACGATGTCTAAACAACTTTTTATGAAAAAATCCCTAAGCCGCGCGGTCACAATTTCAGCAAAAATCTGACGTTCTGCAATTCATTCAAAAATGGTGCCAAACTGTTGCAAATGCTCCCCTGAAAGATTTTTCGGTGGAAACAGACGGGTTTTTATTATCGGAAAGAGAATTAGCCGACGACATCTGAACAACTTTTTTTGAAAAAATCCCGAAGCCGCGCGGTCACAATTTCAGCAAAAATCTGACGTTCTGCAATTCATTCAAAAATGGTGCCAAACTGTTGCAAATGCTCCCCTGAAAGATTTTTCGGTGGAAACAGATGGGTTTTTATTATCGGAAACAGAATTAGCCGACGACATCTGAACAACTTTTTTTGAAAAAACCCCTAAGCCGCGCGGTCACAATTTCAGCAAAAATCTGACGTTCTGCAATTCATTCAAAAATGGTGCCAAACTGTTGCAAATGCTCCCCTGAAAGATTTTTCGGTGGAAACAGACGGGTTTTTATTATCGGAAAGAGAATTAGCCGACGACATCTGAACAACTTTTTTTGAAAAAACCCCTAAGCCGCGCGGTCACAATTTCAGCAAAAATCTGACGTTCTGCAATTCATTCAAAAATGGTGCCAAACTGTTGCAAATGCTCCC
The DNA here is from genome assembly GCF_964252035.2 of Podarcis erhardii. NCBI lineage: Eukaryota > Metazoa > Chordata > Lepidosauria > Squamata > Lacertidae > Podarcis > Podarcis erhardii. The sequence continues at coordinate 14,240,586 of NC_138498.1, forward strand.
CTGAAAGATTTTTCGGTGGAAACAGACGGGTTTTTATTATCGGAAAGAGAATTAGCCGACGACATCTGAACAACTTTTTTTGAAAAAACCCCTAAGCCGCGCGGTCACAATTTCAGCAAAAATCTGACGTTCTGCAATTCATTCAAAAATGGTGCCAAACTGTTGCAAATGCTCCCCTGAAAGATTTTTCGGTGGAAACAGACGGGTTTTTATTATCGGAAACAGAATTAGCCGACGACATCTGAACAACTTTTTTTGAAAAAATCCCGAAGCCGCGCGGTCACAATTTCAGCAAAAATCTGACGTTCTGCAATTCATTCAAAAATGGTGCCAAACTGTTGCAAATGCTCCCCTGAAAGGATTTTTGGTGGAAACAGATGGGTTTTTATTATCGGAAACAGAATTAGCCAACGACGTCTGAACAACTTTTTTTGAAAAAATCCCTAAGCCGCGCGGTCACAATTTCAGCAAAAATCTGACGTTCTGCAATTCATTCAAAAATGGTGCCAAACTGTTGCAAATGCTCCCCTGAAAGATTTTTCGGTGGAAACAGACGGGTTTTTATCATCGAAACAGAATTAGCCGACGACGTCTGAACAACTTTTTTTGAAAAAATCCCTAAGCCGCGCGGTCACAATTTCAGCAAAAATCTTACGTTCTGCAATTCATTCAAAAATCGTGCCAAACTGTTGCAAATGCTCCCCTGAAAGATTTTTCGGTGGAAACAGACGGGTTTTTATCATCGAAACAGAATTAGCCGACGACGTCTGAACAACTTTTTTTGAAAAAATCCCTAAGCCGCGCGGTCACAATTTCAGCAAAAATCTGACGTTCTGCAATTCATTCAAAAATGGTGCCAAACTGTTGCAAATGCTCCCCTGAAAGATTTTTCGGTGGAAACAGATGGGTTTTTATTATCGGAAAGAGAATTAGCCGACGATGTCTAAACAACTTTTTATGAAAAAATCCCTAAGCCGCGCGGTCACAATTTCAGCAAAAATCTGACGTTCTGCAATTCATTCAAAAATGGTGCCAAACTGTTGCAAATGCTCCCCTGAAAGATTTTTCGGTGGAAACAGACGGGTTTTTATTATCGGAAAGAGAATTAGCCGACGACATCTGAACAACTTTTTTTGAAAAAATCCCGAAGCCGCGCGGTCACAATTTCAGCAAAAATCTGACGTTCTGCAATTCATTCAAAAATGGTGCCAAACTGTTGCAAATGCTCCCCTGAAAGATTTTTCGGTGGAAACAGATGGGTTTTTATTATCGGAAACAGAATTAGCCGACGACATCTGAACAACTTTTTTTGAAAAAACCCCTAAGCCGCGCGGTCACAATTTCAGCAAAAATCTGACGTTCTGCAATTCATTCAAAAATGATGCCAAACTGTTGCAAATGCTCCCCTGAAAGGATTTTTGGTGGAAACAGATGGGTTTTTATTATCAGAAACAGAATTAGCCAACGACGTCTGAACAACTTTTTTTGAAAAAATCCCTAAGCCGCGCGGGTCACAATTTCAGCAAAAATCTGACGTTCTGCAATTCATTCAAAAATGGTGCCAAACTGTTGCAAATGCTCCCCTGAAAGATTTTTCGGTGGAAACAGACGGGTTTTTATCATCGAAACAGAATTAGCCGACGACATCTGAACAACTTTTTTTGAAAAAATCCCTAAGCCGCGCGGTCACAATTTCAGCAAAAATCTGACCTTCTGCAATTCATTCAAAAATCATGCCAAACTGTTGCAAATGCTCCCCTGAAAGGATTTTTGGTGGAAACAGATGGGTTTTTATTATCGGAAAGAGAATTAGCCGACGACATCTGAACAACTTTTTTTGAAAAAACCCCGAAGCCGCGCGGTCACAATTTCAGCAAAAATCTGACGTTCTGCAATTCATTCAAAAATGGTGCCAAACTGTTGCAAATGCTCCCCTGAAAGATTTTTCGGTGGAAACAGATGGGTTTTTATTATCGGAAACAGAATTAGCCGACGACGTCTAAACAACTTTTTTTGAAAAAACCCCTAAGCCGCGCGGTCACAATTTCAGCAAAAATCTGACGTTCTGCAATTCATTCAAAAATGGTGCCAAACTGTTGCAAATGCTCCCCTGAAAGATTTTTCGGTGGAAACAGATGGGTTTTTATTATCGGAAAGAGAATTAGCCGACGATGTCTGAACAACTTTTTATGAAAAAATCCCTAAGCCGCGCGGTCACAATTTCAGCAAAAATCTGACGTTCTGCAATTCATTCAAAAATGGTGCCAAACTGTTGCAAATGCTCCCCTGAAAGATTTTTCGGTGGAAACAGACGGGTTTTTATTATCGGAAAGAGAATTAGCCGACGACATCTGAACAACTTTTTTTGAAAAAATCCCGAAGCCGCGCGGTCACAATTTCAGCAAAAATCTGACGTTCTGCAATTCATTCAAAAATGGTGCCAAACTGTTGCAAATGCTCCCCTGAAAGATTTTTCGGTGGAAACAGATGGGTTTTTATTATCGGAAACAGAATTAGCCGACGACATCTGAACAACTTTTTTTGAAAAAACCCCTAAGCCGCGCGGTCACAATTTCAGCAAAAATCTGACGTTCTGCAATTCATTCAAAAATGATGCCAAACTGTTGCAAATGCTCCCCTGAAAGGATTTTTGGTGGAAACAGATGGGTTTTTATTATCAGAAACAGAATTAGCCAACGACGTCTGAACAACTTTTTTTGAAAAAATCCCTAAGCCGCGCGGTCACAATTTCAGCAAAAATCTGACGTTCTGCAATTCATTCAAAAATGGTGCCAAACTGTTGCAAATGCTCCCCTGAAAGATTTTTCGGTGGAAACAGACGGGTTTTTATCATCGAAACAGAATTAGCCGACGACGTCTGAACAACTTTTTTTGAAAAAATCCCTAAGCCGCGCGGTCACAATTTCAGCAAAAATCTTACGTTCTGCAATTCATTCAAAAATCGTGCCAAACTGTTGCAAATGCTCCCCTGAAAGATTTTTCGGTGGAAACAGACGGGTTTTTATCATCGAAACAGAATTAGCCGACGACATCTGAACAACTTTTTTTGAAAAAATCCCTAAGCCGCGCGGTCACAATTTCAGCAAAAATCTGACCTTCTGCAATTCATTCAAAAATCATGCCAAACTGTTGCAAATGCTCCCCTGAAAGGATTTTTGGTGGAAACAGATGGGTTTTTATTATCGGAAAGAGAATTAGCCGACGACATCTGAACAACTTTTTTTGAAAAAACCCCGAAGCCGCGCTGTCACAATTTCAGCAAAAATCTGACGTTCTGCAATTCATTCAAAAATGGTGCCAAACTGTTGCAAATGCTCCCCTGAAAGATTTTTCGGTGGAAACAGATGGGTTTTTATTATCGGAAACAGAATTAGCCGACGACGTCTAAACAACTTTTTTTGAAAAAACCCCTAAGCCGCGCGGTCACAATTTCAGCAAAAATCTGACGTTCTGCAATTCATTCAAAAATGGTGCCAAACTGTTGCAAATGCTCCCCTGAAAGATTTTTCGGTGGAAACAGACGGGTTTTTATCATCGAAACAGAATTAGCCGACGACGTCTGAAGAACTTTTTTGAAAAAATCCCTAAGCCGCGCGGTCACAATTTCAGCAAAAATCTGACCTTCTGCAATTCATTCAAAAATGATGCCAAACTGTTGCAAATGCTCCCCTGAAAGGATTTTTGGTGGAAACAGATGGGTTTTTATTATCGGAAACAGAATTAGCCAACGACGTCTGAACAACTTTTTTTGAAAAAATCCCTAAGCCGCGCGGTCACAATTTCAGCAAAAATCTGACGTTCTGCAATTCATTCAAAAATCGTGCCAAACTGTTGCAAATGCTCCCCTGAAAGGATTTTTGGTGGAAACAGACGGGTTTTTATCATCGAAACAGAATTAGCCGACGACATCTGAACAACTTTTTTTGAAAAAATCCCTAAGCCGCGGGGTCACAATTTCAGCAAAAATCTGACGTTCTGCAATTCATTCAAAAATCGTGCCAAACTGTTGCAAATGCTCCCCTGAAAGATTTTTCGGTGGAAACAGACGGGTTTTTATCATCGAAACAGAATTAGCCGACGACATCTGAACAACTTTTTTTGAAAAAATCCCTAAGCCGCGCGGTCACAATTTCAGCAAAAATCTGACGTTCTGCAATTCATTCAAAAATCATGCCAAACTGTTGCAAATGCTCCCCTGAAAGGATTTTTGGTGGAAACTGATGGGTTTTTTTATCGGAAAGAGAATTAGCCGACGACATCTGAACAACTTTTTTTGAAAAAATCCCGAAGCCGCGCGGTCACAATTTCAGCAAAAATCTGACGTTCTGCAATTCATTCAAAAATGGTGCCAAACTGTTGCAAATGCTCCCCTGAAAGATTTTTCGGTGGAAACAGATGGGTTTTTATTATCGGAAACAGAATTAGCCGACGACGTCTAAACAACTTTTTTTGAAAAAACCCCTAAGCCGCGCGGTCACAATTTCAGCAAAAATCTGACGTTCTGCAATTCATTCAAAAATGATGCCAAACTGTTGCAAATGCTCCCCTGAAAGGATTTTTGGTGGAAACAGATGGGTTTTTATTATCGGAAACAGAATTAGCCAACGACGTCTGAACAACTTTTTTTGAAAAAATCCCTAAGCCGCGCGGTCACAATTTCAGCAAAAATCTGACGTTCTGCAATTCATTCAAAAATGGTGCCAAACTGTTGCAAATGCTCCCCTGAAAGATTTTTCGGTGGAAACAGACGGGTTTTTATTATCGGAAACAGAATTAGCCGACGACATCTGAACAACTTTTTTTGAAAAAATCCCGAAGCCGCGCGGTCACAATTTCAGCAAAAATCTGACGTTCTGCAATTCATTCAAAAATGGTGCCAAACTGTTGCAAATGCTCCCCTGAAAGGATTTTTGGTGGAAACTGATGGGTTTTTTTATCGGAAACAGAATTAGCCAACGACGTCTGAACAACTTTTTTTGAAAAAATCCCTAAGCCGCGCGGTCACAATTTCAGCAAAAATCTGACGTTCTGCAATTCATTCAAAAATGGTGCCAAACTGTTGCAAATGCTCCCCTGAAAGATTTTTCGGTGGAAACAGACGGGTTTTTATCATCGAAACAGAATTAGCCGACGACGTCTGAACAACTTTTTTTGAAAAAATCCCTAAGCCGCGCGGTCACAATTTCAGCAAAAATCTTACGTTCTGCAATTCATTCAAAAATCGTGCCAAACTGTTGCAAATGCTCCCCTGAAAGATTTTTCGGTGGAAACAGACGGGTTTTTATCATCGAAACAGAATTAGCCGACGACGTCTGAACAACTTTTTTTGAAAAAATCCCTAAGCCGCGCGGTCACAATTTCAGCAAAAATCTGACGTTCTGCAATTCATTCAAAAATGGTGCCAAACTGTTGCAAATGCTCCCCTGAAAGATTTTTCGGTGGAAACAGATGGGTTTTTATTATCGGAAAGAGAATTAGCCGACGATGTCTGAACAACTTTTTATGAAAAAATCCCTAAGCCGCGCGGTCACAATTTCAGCAAAAATCTGACGTTCTGCAATTCATTCAAAAATGGTGCCAAACTGTTGCAAATGCTCCCCTGAAAGATTTTTCGGTGGAAACAGACGGGTTTTTATTATCGGAAAGAGAATTAGCCGACGACATCTGAACAACTTTTTTTGAAAAAATCCCGAAGCCGCGCGGTCACAATTTCAGCAAAAATCTGACGTTCTGCAATTCATTCAAAAATGGTGCCAAACTGTTGCAAATGCTCCCCTGAAAGATTTTTCGGTGGAAACAGATGGGTTTTTATTATCGGAAACAGAATTAGCCGACGACATCTGAACAACTTTTTTTGAAAAAACCCCTAAGCCGCGCGGTCACAATTTCAGCAAAAATCTGACGTTCTGCAATTCATTCAAAAATGATGCCAAACTGTTGCAAATGCTCCCCTGAAAGGATTTTTGGTGGAAACAGATGGGTTTTTATTATCAGAAACAGAATTAGCCAACGACGTCTGAACAACTTTTTTTGAAAAAATCCCTAAGCCGCGCGGGTCACAATTTCAGCAAAAATCTGACGTTCTGCAATTCATTCAAAAATGGTGCCAAACTGTTGCAAATGCTCCCCTGAAAGATTTTTCGGTGGAAACAGACGGGTTTTTATCATCGAAACAGAATTAGCCGACGACGTCTGAACAACTTTTTTTGAAAAAATCCCTAAGCCGCGCGGTCACAATTTCAGCAAAAATCTTACGTTCTGCAATTCATTCAAAAATCGTGCCAAACTGTTGCAAATGCTCCCCTGAAAGATTTTTCGGTGGAAACAGACGGGTTTTTATCATCGAAACAGAATTAGCCGACGACATCTGAACAACTTTTTTTGAAAAAATCCCTAAGCCGCGCGGTCACAATTTCAGCAAAAATCTGACCTTCTGCAATTCATTCAAAAATCATGCCAAACTGTTGCAAATGCTCCCCTGAAAGGATTTTTGGTGGAAACAGATGGGTTTTTATTATCGGAAAGAGAATTAGCCGACGACATCTGAACAACTTTTTTTGAAAAAACCCCGAAGCCGCGCGGTCACAATTTCAGCAAAAATCTGACGTTCTGCAATTCATTCAAAAATGGTGCCAAACTGTTGCAAATGCTCCCCTGAAAGATTTTTCGGTGGAAACAGATGGGTTTTTATTATCGGAAACAGAATTAGCCGACGACGTCTAAACAACTTTTTTTGAAAAAACCCCTAAGCCGCGCGGTCACAATTTCAGCAAAAATCTGACGTTCTGCAATTCATTCAAAAATGGTGCCAAACTGTTGCAAATGCTCCCCTGAAAGATTTTTCGGTGGAAACAGACGGGTTTTTATCATCGAAACAGAATTAGCCGACGACGTCTGAAGAACTTTTTTGAAAAAATCCCTAAGCCGCGCGGTCACAATTTCAGCAAAAATCTGACCTTCTGCAATTCATTCAAAAATGATGCCAAACTGTTGCAAATGCTCCCCTGAAAGGATTTTTGGTGGAAACAGATGGGTTTTTATTATCGGAAACAGAATTAGCCAACGACGTCTGAACAACTTTTTTTGAAAAAATCCCTAAGCCGCGCGGTCACAATTTCAGCAAAAATCTGACGTTCTGCAATTCATTCAAAAATCGTGCCAAACTGTTGCAAATGCTCCCCTGAAAGGATTTTTGGTGGAAACAGACGGGTTTTTATCATCGAAACAGAATTAGCCGACGACATCTGAACAACTTTTTTTGAAAAAATCCCTAAGCCGCGGGGTCACAATTTCAGCAAAAATCTGACGTTCTGCAATTCATTCAAAAATCGTGCCAAACTGTTGCAAATGCTCCCCTGAAAGATTTTTCGGTGGAAACAGACGGGTTTTTATCATCGAAACAGAATTAGCCGACGACATCTGAACAACTTTTTTTGAAAAAATCCCTAAGCCGCGCGGTCACAATTTCAGCAAAAATCTGACGTTCTGCAATTCATTCAAAAATCATGCCAAACTGTTGCAAATGCTCCCCTGAAAGGATTTTTGGTGGAAACTGATGGGTTTTTTTATCGGAAAGAGAATTAGCCGACGACATCTGAACAACTTTTTTTGAAAAAATCCCGAAGCCGCGCGGTCACAATTTCAGCAAAAATCTGACGTTCTGCAATTCATTCAAAAATGGTGCCAAACTGTTGCAAATGCTCCCCTGAAAGATTTTTCGGTGGAAACAGATGGGTTTTTATTATCGGAAACAGAATTAGCCGACGACGTCTAAACAACTTTTTTTGAAAAAACCCCTAAGCCGCGCGGTCACAATTTCAGCAAAAATCTGACGTTCTGCAATTCATTCAAAAATGATGCCAAACTGTTGCAAATGCTCCCCTGAAAGGATTTTTGGTGGAAACAGATGGGTTTTTATTATCGGAAACAGAATTAGCCAACGACGTCTGAACAACTTTTTTTGAAAAAATCCCTAAGCCGCGCGGTCACAATTTCAGCAAAAATCTGACGTTCTGCAATTCATTCAAAAATGGTGCCAAACTGTTGCAAATGCTCCCCTGAAAGATTTTTCGGTGAAAAAAGACGGGTTTTTATCATCGAAACAGAATTAGCCGACGACGTCTGAAGAACTTTTTTGAAAAAATCCCTAAGCCGCGCGGTCACAATTTCAGCAAAAATCTGACGTTCTCCAATTCATTCAAAAATCGTGCCAAACTGTTGCAAATGCTCCCCTGAAAGGATTTTTGGTGGAAACAGATGGGTTTTTATCATCGAAACAGAATTAGCCGACGACATCTGAACAACTTTTTTTGAAAAAATCCCTAAGCCGCGCGGTCACAATTTCAGCAAAAATCTGACGTTCTGCAATTCATTCAAAAATCGTGCCAAACTGTTGCAAATGCTCCCCTGAAAGATTTTTCGGTGGAAACAGACGGGTTTTTATCATCGAAACAGAATTAGCCGACGACATCTGAACAACTTTTTTTGAAAAAATCCCTAAGCCGCGCGGTCACAATTTCAGCAAAAATCTGACGTTCTGCAATTCATTCAAAAATGATGCCAAACTGTTGCAAATGCTCCCCTGAAAGGATTTTTGGTGGAAACAGATGGGTTTTTATTATCGGAAACAGAATTAGCCAACGACGTCTGAACAACTTTTTTTGAAAAAATCCCTAAGCCGCGCGGTCACAATTTCAGCAAAAATCTGACGTTCTGCAATTCATTCAAAAATGGTGCCAAACTGTTGCAAATGCTCCCCTGAAAGGATTTTTGGTGGAAACAGACGGGTTTTTATCATCGAAACAGAATTAGCCGACGACATCTGAACAACTTTTTTTGAAAAAATCCCTAAGCCGCGCGGTCACAATTTCAGCAAAAATCTGACGTTCTGCAATTCATTCAAAAATCGTGCCAAACTGTTGCAAATGCTCCCCTGAAAGGATTTTTGGTGGAAACTGATGGGTTTTTTTATCGGAAAGAGAATTAGCCGACGACATCTGAACAACTTTTTTTGAAAAAATCCCGAAGCCGCGCGGTCACAATTTCAGCAAAAATCTGACGTTCTGCAATTCATTCAAAAATGGTGCCAAACTGTTGCAAATGCTCCCCTGAAAGATTTTTCGGTGGAAACAGATGGGTTTTTATTATCGGAAACAGAATTAGCCGACGACATCTGAACAACTTTTTTTGAAAAAACCCCTAAGCCGCGCGGTCACAATTTCAGCAAAAATCTGACGTTCTGCAATTCATTCAAAAATGATGCCAAACTGTTGCAAATGCTCCCCTGAAAGGATTTTTGGTGGAAACAGATGGATTTTTATTATCAGAAACAGAATTAGCCAACGACGTCTGAACAACTTTTTTTTCAAAAAATCCCTAAGCCGCGCGGTCACAATTTCAGCAAAAATCTGACGTTCTGCAATTCATTCAAAAATGGTGCCAAACTGTTGCAAATGCTCCCCTGAAAGATTTTTCGGTGGAAACAGACGGGTTTTTATCATCGAAACAGAATTAGCCGACGACGTCTGAACAACTTTTTTTGAAAAAATCCCTAAGCCGCGCGGTCACAATTTCAGCAAAAATCTTACGTTCTGCAATTCATTCAAAAATCGTGCCAAACTGTTGCAAATGCTCCCCTGAAAGGATTTTTCGGTGGAAACAGACGGGTTTTTATCATCGAAACAGAATTAGCCGACGACATCTGAACAACTTTTTTTGAAAAAATCCCTAAGCCGCGCGGTCACAATTTCAGCAAAAATCTGACCTTCTGCAATTCATTCAAAAATCATGCCAAACTGTTGCAAATGCTCCCCTGAAAGGATTTTTGGTGGAAACAGATGGGTTTTTATTATCGGAAAGAGAATTAGCCGACGACATCTGAACAACTTTTTTTGAAAAAACCCCGAAGCCGCGCGGTCACAATTTCAGCAAAAATCTGACGTTCTGCAATTCATTCAAAAATGGTGCCAAACTGTTGCAAATGCTCCCCTGAAAGATTTTTCGGTGGAAACAGATGGGTTTTTATTATCGGAAACAGAATTAGCCGACGACGTCTAAACAACTTTTTTTGAAAAAACCCCTAAGCCGCGCGGTCACAATTTCAGCAAAAATCTGACGTTCTGCAATTCATTCAAAAATGATGCCAAACTGTTGCAAATGCTCCCCTGAAAGGATTTTTGGTGGAAACAGATGGGTTTTTATTATCGGAAACAGAATTAGCCAACGACGTCTGAACAACTTTTTTTGAAAAAATCCCTAAGCCGCGCGGTCACAATTTCAGCAAAAATCTGACGTTCTGCAATTCATTCAAAAATGGTGCCAAACTGTTGCAAATGCTCCCCTGAAAGATTTTTCGGTGGAAACAGACGGGTTTTTATTATCGGAAAGAGAATTAGCCGACGACATCTGAACAACTTTTTTTGAAAAAATCCCTAAGCCGCGCGGTCACAATTTCAGCAAAAATCTGACGTTCTGCAATTCATTCAAAAATGATGCCAAACTGTTGCAAATGCTCCCCTGAAAGGATTTTTGGTGGAAACAGATGGGTTTTTATTATCGGAAACAGAATTAGCCAACGACGTCTGAACAACTTTTTTTGAAAAAATCCCTAAGCCGCGCGGTCACAATTTCAGCAAAAATCTGACGTTCTGCAATTCATTCAAAAATGGTGCCAAACTGTTGCAAATGCTCCCCTGAAAGATTTTTCGGTGGAAACAGACGGGTTTTTATCATCGAAACAGAATTAGCCGACGACGTCTGAAGAACTTTTTTGAAAAAATCCCTAAGCCGCGCGGTCACAATTTCAGCAAAAATCTGACGTTCTCCAATTCATTCAAAAATCGTGCCAAACTGTTGCAAATGCTCCCCTGAAAGGATTTTTGGTGGAAACAGATGGGTTTTTATCATCGAAACAGAATTAGCCGACGACATCTGAACAACTTTTTTTTCAAAAAATCCCTAAGCCGCGCGGTCACAATTTCAGCAAAAATCTGACGTTCTGCAATTCATTCAAAAATGGTGCCAAACTGTTGCAAATGCTCCCCTGAAAGATTTTTCGGTGGAAACAGACGGGTTTTTATCATCGAAACAGAATTAGCCGACGACATCTGAACAACTTTTTTTGAAAAAATCCCTAAGCCGCGCGGTCACAATTTCAGCAAAAATCTGACGTTCTGCAATTCATTCAAAAATGATGCCAAACTGTTGCAAATGCTCCCCTGAAAGGATTTTTGGTGGAAACAGATGGGTTTTTATTATCGGAAAGAGAATTAGCCGACGACATCTGAACAACTTTTTTTGAAAAAATCCCGAAGCCGCGCGGTCACAATTTCAGCAAAAATCTGACGTTCTGCAATTCATTCAAAAATGGTGCCAGACTGTTGCAAATGCTCCCCTGAAAGATTTTTCGGTGGAAACAGATGGGTTTTTATTATCGGAAACAGAATTAGCCGACGACGTCTAAACAACTTTTTTTGAAAAAACCCCTAAGCCGCGCGGTCACAATTTCAGCAAAAATCTGACGTTCTGCAATTCATTCAAAAATGATGCCAAACTGTTGCAAATGCTCCCCTGAAAGGATTTTTGGTGGAAACAGATGGGTTTTTATTATCGGAAACAGAATTAGCCAACGACGTCTGAACAACTTTTTTTGAAAAAATCCCTAAGCCGCGCGGTCACAATTTCAGCAAAAATCTGACGTTCTGCAATTCATTCAAAAATGGTGCCAAACTGTTGCAAATGCTCCCCTGAAAGATTTTTCGGTGGAAACAGACGGGTTTTTATTATCGGAAAGAGAATTAGCCGACGACATCTGAACAACTTTTTTTGAAAAAATCCCTAAGCCGCGCGGTCACAATTTCAGCAAAAATCTGACGTTCTGCAATTCATTCAAAAATGGTGCCAAACTGTTGCAAATGCTCCCCTGAAAGATTTTTCGGTGGAAACAGACGGGTTTTTATTATCTGAAACAGAATTAGCCGACTACGTCTAAACAACTCTTTTTGAAAAAACCCCTAAGCCGCGCGGTCACAATTTCAGCAAAAATCTGACGTTCTGCAATTCATTCAAAAATGATGCCAAACTGTTGCAAATGCTCCCCTGAAAGGATTTTTGGTGGAAACAGATGGGTTTTTATTATCGGAAACAGAATTAGCCAACGACGTCTGAACAACTTTTTTTGAAAAAATCCCTAAGCCGCGCGGTCACAATTTCAGCAAAAATCTGACGTTCTGCAATTCATTCAAAAATGGTGCCAAACTGTTGCAAATGCTCCCCTGAAAGATTTTTCGGTGGAAACAGACGGGTTTTTATCATCGAAACAGAATTAGCCGACGACGTCTGAAGAACTTTTTTGAAAAAATCCCTAAGCCGCGCGGTCACAATTTCAGCAAAAATCTGACGTTCTCCAATTCATTCAAAAATCGTGCCAAACTGTTGCAAATGCTCCCCTGAAAGGATTTTTGGTGGAAACAGATGGGTTTTTATCATCGAAACAGAATTAGCCGACGACATCTGAACAACTTTTTTTGAAAAAATCCCTAAGCCGCGCGGTCACAATTTCAGCAAAAATCTGACGTTCTGCAATTCATTCAAAAATGGTGCCAAACTGTTGCAAATGCTCCCCTGAAAGATTTTTCGGTGGAAACAGACGGGTTTTTATCATCGAAACAGAATTAGCCGACGACATCTGAACAACTTTTTTTGAAAAAATCCCTAAGCCGCGCGGTCACAATTTCAGCAAAAATCTGACGTTCTGCAATTCATTCAAAAATCGTGCCAAACTGTTGCAAATGCTCCCCTGAAAGGATTTTTGGTGGAAACAGACGGGTTTTTATCATCGAAACAGAATTAGCCGACGACATCTGAACAACTTTTTTGGAAAAAATCCCTAAGCCGCGCGGTCACAATTTCAGCAAAAATCTGACGTTCTGCAATTCATTCAAAAATCGTGCCAAACTGTATAAATGCTCCCCTGAAAGATTTTTCGGTGGAAACAGACGGGTTTTTATCATCGAAACAGAATTAGCCGACGACATCTGAACAACTTTTTTTGAAAAAATCCCTAAGCCGCGCGGTCACAATTTCAGCAAAAATCTGACGTTCTGCAATTCATTCAAAAATCATGCCAAACTGTTGCAAATGCTCCCCTGAAAGGATTTTTGGTGGAAACTGATGGGTTTTTTTATCGGAAAGAGAATTAGCCGACGACATCTGAACAACTTTTTTTGAAAAAATCCCGAAGCCGCGCGGTCACAATTTCAGCAAAAATCTGACGTTCTGCAATTCATTCAAAAATGGTGCCAAACTGTTGCAAATGCTCCCCTGAAAGATTTTTCGGTGGAAACAGATGGGTTTTTATTATCGGAAACAGAATTAGCCGACGACATCTGAACAACTTTTTTTGAAAAAACCCCTAAGCCGCGCGGTCACAATTTCAGCAAAAATCTGACGTTCTGCAATTCATTCAAAAATGATGCCAAACTGTTGCAAATGCTCCCCTGAAAGGATTTTTGGTGGAAACAGATGGGTTTTTATTATCAGAAACAGAATTAGCCAACGACGTCTGAACAACTTTTTTTGAAAAAATCCCTAAGCCGCGCGGTCACAATTTCAGCAAAAATCTGACGTTCTGCAATTCATTCAAAAATGGTGCCAAACTGTTGCAAATGCTCCCCTGAAAGATTTTTCGGTGGAAACAGACGGGTTTTTATCATCGAAACAGAATTAGCCGACGACGTCTGAACAACTTTTTTTGAAAAAATCCCTAAGCCGCGCGGTCACAATTTCAGCAAAAATCTTACGTTCTGCAATTCATTCAAAAATCGTGCCAAACTGTTGCAAATGCTCCCCTGAAAGATTTTTCGGTGGAAACAGACGGGTTTTTATCATCGAAACAGAATTAGCCGACGACATCTGAACAACTTTTTTTGAAAAAATCCCTAAGCCGCGCGGTCACAATTTCAGCAAAAATCTGACCTTCTGCAATTCATTCAAAAATCATGCCAAACTGTTGCAAATGCTCCCCTGAAAGGATTTTTGGTGGAAACAGATGGGTTTTTATTATCGGAAAGAGAATTAGCCGACGACATCTGAACAACTTTTTTTGAAAAAACCCCGAAGCCGCGCGGTCACAATTTCAGCAAAAATCTGACGTTCTGCAATTCATTCAAAAATGGTGCCAAACTGTTGCAAATGCTCCCCTGAAAGATTTTTCGGTGGAAACAGATGGGTTTTTATTATCGGAAACAGAATTAGCCGACGACGTCTAAACAACTTTTTTTGAAAAAACCCCGAAGCCGCGCGGTCACAATTTCAGCAAAAATCTGACGTTCTGCAATTCATTCAAAAATGATGCCAAACTGTTGCAAATGCTCCCCTGAAAGGATTTTTGGTGGAAACAGATGGGTTTTTATTATCGGAAACAGAATTAGCCAACGACGTCTGAACAACTTTTTTTGAAAAAATCCCTAAGCCGCGCGGTCACAATTTCAGCAAAAATCTGACGTTCTGCAATTCATTCAAAAATGGTGCCAAACTGTTGCAAATGCTCCCCTGAAAGATTTTTCGGTGGAAACAGACGGGTTTTTATTATCGGAAAGAGAATTAGCCGACGACATCTGAACAACTTTTTTTGAAAAAATCCCTAAGCCGCGCGGTCACAATTTCAGCAAAAATCTGACGTTCTGCAATTCATTCAAAAATGATGCCAAACTGTTGCAAATGCTCCCCTGAAAGATTTTTCGGTGGAAACAGATGGGTTTTTATTATCGGAAACAGAATCAGCCGACGACGTCTAAACAACTTTTTTTGAAAAAACCCCTAAGCCGCGCGGTCACAATTTCAGCAAAAATCTGACGTTCTGCAATTCATTCAAAAATGATGCCAAACTGTTGCAAATGCTCCCCTGAAAGGATTTTTGGTGGAAACAGATGGGTTTTTATTATCGGAAACAGAATTAGCCAACGACGTCTGAACAACTTTTTTTGAAAAAATCCCTAAGCCGCGCGGTCACAATTTCAGCAAAAATCTGACGTTCTGCAATTCATTCAAAAATGGTGCCAAACTGTTGCAAATGCTCCCCTGAAAGATTTTTCGGTGGAAACAGACGGGTTTTTATCATCGAAACAGAATTAGCCGACGACGTCTGAAGAACTTTTTTTAAAAAATCCCTAAGCCGCGCGGTCACAATTTCAGCAAAAATCTGACGTTCTCCAATTCATTCAAAAATCGTGCCAAACTGTTGCAAATGCTCCCCTGAAAGGATTTTTGGTGGAAACAGATGGGTTTTTATCATCGAAACAGAATTAGCCGACGACATCTGAACAACTTTTTTTGAAAAAATCCCTAAGCCGCGCGGTCACAATTTCAGCAAAAATCTGACGTTCTGCAATTCATTCAAAAATGATGCCAAACTGTTGCAAATGCTCCCCTGAAAGGATTTTTGGTGGAAACAGATGGGTTTTTATTATCGGAAAGAGAATTAGCCGACGACGTCTGAACAACTTTTTTTGAAAAAATCCCTAAGCCGCGCGGTCACAATTTCAGCAAAAATCTGACGTTCTGCAATTCATTCAAAAATGGTGCCAAACTGTTGCAAATGCTCCCCTGAAAGATTTTTCGGTGGAAACAGACGGGTTTTTATCATCGAAACAGAATTAGCCGACGACGTCTGAACAACTTTTTTTGAAAAAATCCCTAAGCCGCGCGGTCACAATTTCAGCAAAAATCTGACCTTCTGCAATTCATTCAAAAATCATGCCAAACTGTTGCAAATGCTCCCCTGAAAGGATTTTTGGTGGAAACAGATGGGTTTTTATTATCGGAAAGAGAATTAGCCGACGACATCTGAACAACTTTTTTTGAAAAAACCCCGAAGCCGCGCGGTCACAATTTCAGCAAAAATCTGACGTTCTGCAATTCATTCAAAAATGGTGCCAAACTGTTGCAAATGCTCCCCTGAAAGATTTTTCGGTGGAAACAGATGGGTTTTTATTATCGGAAACAGAATTAGCCGACGACGTCTAAACAACTTTTTTTGAAAAAACCCCTAAGCCGCGCGGTCACAATTTCAGCAAAAATCTGACGTTCTGCAATTCATTCAAAAATGATGCCAAACTGTTGCAAATGCTCCCCTGAAAGGATTTTTGGTGGAAACAGATGGGTTTTTATTATCGGAAACAGAATTAGCCAAAGACGTCTGAACAACTTTTTTTGAAAAAATCCCTAAGCCGCGCGGGTCACAATTTCAGCAAAAATCTGACGTTCTGCAATTCATTCAAAAATGGTGCCAAACTGTTGCAAATGCTCCCCTGAAAGATTTTGCGATGGAAACAGACGGGTTTTTATCATCGAAACAGAATTAGCCGACGACGTCTGAACAACTTTTTTTGAAAAAATCCCTAAGGCGCGCGGTCACAATTTCAGCAAAAATCTGACGTTCTGCAATTCATTCAAAAATCGTGCCAAACTGTTGCAAATGCTCCCCTGAAAGATTTTTCGGTGGAAACAGACGGGTTTTTATCATCGAAACAGAATTAGCCGACGACATCTGAACAACTTTTTTTGAAAAAAATCCCTAAGCCGCGCGGTCACAATTTCAGCAAAAATCTGACGTTCTGCAATTCATTCAAAAATGGTGCCAAACTGTTGCAAATGCTCCCCTGAAAGATTTTTCGGTGGAAACAGACGGGTTTTTATCATCGAAACAGAATTAGCCGACGACGTCTGAACAACTTTTTTTGAAAAAATCCCTAAGCCGCGCGGTCACAATTTCAGCAAAAATCTTACGTTCTGCAATTCATTCAAAAATCGTGCCAAACTGTTGCAAATGCTCCCCTGAAAGATTTTTCGGTGGAAACAGACGGGTTTTTATCATCGAAACAGAATTAGCCGACGACATCTGAACAACTTTTTTTGAAAAAATCCCTAAGCCGCGCGGTCACAATTTCAGCAAAAATCTGACCTTCTGCAATTCATTCAAAAATCATGCCAAACTGTTGCAAATGCTCCCCTGAAAGGATTTTTGGTGGAAACAGATGGGTTTTTATTATCGGAAAGAGAATTAGCCGACGACATCTGAACAACTTTTTTTGAAAAAACCCCGAAGCCGCGCGGTCACAATTTCAGCAAAAATCTGACGTTCTGCAATTCATTCAAAAATGGTGCCAAACTGTTGCAAATGCTCCCCTGAAAGATTTTTCGGTGGAAACAGATGGGTTTTTATTATCGGAAACAGAATTAGCCGACGACATCTGAACAACTTTTTTTGAAAAAACCCCTAAGCCGCGCGGTCACAATTTCAGCAAAAATCTGACGTTCTGCAATTCATTCAAAAATGATGCCAAACTGTTGCAAATGCTCCCCTGAAAGGATTTTTGGTGGAAACAGATGGGTTTTTATTATCGGAAAGAGAATTAGCCGACGACGTCTGAACAACTTTTTTTGAAAAAATCCCTAAGCCGCGCGGTCACAATTTCAGCAAAAATCTGACGTTCTGCAATTCATTCAAAAATGGTGCCAAACTGTTGCAAATGCTCCCCTGAAAGATTTTTCGGTGGAAACAGACGGGTTTTTATCATCGAAACAGAATTAGCCGACGACGTCTGAACAACTTTTTTTGAAAAAATCCCTAAGCCGCGCGGTCACAATTTCAGCAAAAATCTGACCTTCTGCAATTCATTCAAAAATCATGCCAAACTGTTGCAAATGCTCCCCTGAAAGGATTTTTGGTGGAAACAGATGGGTTTTTATTATCGGAAAGAGAATTAGCCGACGACATCTGAACAACTTTTTTTGAAAAAACCCCGAAGCCGCGCGGTCACAATTTCAGCAAAAATCTGACGTTCTGCAATTCATTCAAAAATGGTGCCAAACTGTTGCAAATGCTCCCCTGAAAGATTTTTCGGTGGAAACAGATGGGTTTTTATTATCGGAAACAGAATTAGCCGACGACGTCTAAACAACTTTTTTTGAAAAAACCCCTAAGCCGCGCGGTCACAATTTCAGCAAAAATCTGACGTTCTGCAATTCATTCAAAAATGATGCCAAACTGTTGCAAATGCTCCCCTGAAAGGATTTTTGGTGGAAACAGATGGGTTTTTATTATCGGAAACAGAATTAGCCAAAGACGTCTGAACAACTTTTTTTGAAAAAATCCCTAAGCCGCGCGGGTCACAATTTCAGCAAAAATCTGACGTTCTGCAATTCATTCAAAAATGGTGCGAAACTGTTGCAAATGCTCCCCTGAAAGATTTTGCGATGGAAACAGACGGGTTTTTATCATCGAAACAGAATTAGCCGACGACGTCTGAACAACTTTTTTTGAAAAAATCCCTAAGGCGCGCGGTCACAATTTCAGCAAAAATCTGACGTTCTGCAATTCATTCAAAAATCGTGCCAAACTGTTGCAAATGCTCCCCTGAAAGATTTTTCGGTGGAAACAGACGGGTTTTTATCATCGAAACAGAATTAGCCGACGACATCTGAACAACTTTTTTTGAAAAAAATCCCTAAGCCGCGCGGTCACAATTTCAGCAAAAATCTGACGTTCTGCAATTCATTCAAAAATGGTGCCAAACTGTTGCAAATGCTCCCCTGAAAGATTTTTCGGTGGAAACAGACGGGTTTTTATCATCGAAACAGAATTAGCCGACGACGTCTGAACAACTTTTTTTGAAAAAATCCCTAAGCCGCGCGGTCACAATTTCAGCAAAAATCTTACGTTCTGCAATTCATTCAAAAATCGTGCCAAACTGTTGCAAATGCTCCCCTGAAAGATTTTTCGGTGGAAACAGACGGGTTTTTATCATCGAAACAGAATTAGCCGACGACATCTGAACAACTTTTTTTGAAAAAATCCCTAAGCCGCGCGGTCACAATTTCAGCAAAAATCTGACCTTCTGCAATTCATTCAAAAATCATGCCAAACTGTTGCAAATGCTCCCCTGAAAGGATTTTTGGTGGAAACAGATGGGTTTTTATTATCGGAAAGAGAATTAGCCGACGACATCTGAACAACTTTTTTTGAAAAAACCCCGAAGCCGCGCGGTCACAATTTCAGCAAAAATCTGACGTTCTGCAATTCATTCAAAAATGGTGCCAAACTGTTGCAAATGCTCCCCTGAAAGATTTTTCGGTGGAAACAGATGGGTTTTTATTATCGGAAACAGAATTAGCCGACGACGTCTAAACAACTTTTTTTGAAAAAACCCCTAAGCCGCGCGGTCACAATTTCAGCAAAAATCTGACGTTCTGCAATTCATTCAAAAATGATGCCAAACTGTTGCAAATGCTCCCCTGAAAGGATTTTTGGTGGAAACAGATGGGTTTTTATTATCGGAAACAGAATTAGCCAACGACGTCTGAACAACTTTTTTTGAAAAAATCCCGAAGCCGCGCGGTCACAATTTCAGCAAAAATCTGACGTTCTGCAATTCATTCAAAAATGGTGCCAAACTGTTGCAAATGCTCCCCTGAAAGATTTTTCGGTGGAAACAGACGGGTTTTTATTATCGGAAAGAGAATTAGCCGACGACATCTGAACAACTTTTTTTGAAAAAATCCCTAAGCCGCGCGGTCACAATTTCAGCAAAAATCTGACGTTCTGCAATTCATTCAAAAATGGTGCCAAACTGTTGCAAATGCTCCCCTGAAAGATTTTTCGGTGGAAACAGATGGGTTTTTATTATCGGAAACAGAATTAGCCGACGACGTCTAAACAACTTTTTTTGAAAAAACCCCTAAGCCGCGCGGTCACAATTTCAGCAAAAATCTGACGTTCTGCAATTCATTCAAAAATGATGCCAAACTGTTGCAAATGCTCCCCTGAAAGGATTTTTGGTGGAAACAGATGGGTTTTTATTATCGGAAACAGAATTAGCCAACGACGTCTGAACAACTTTTTTTGAAAAAATCCCTAAGCCGCGCGGTCACAATTTCAGCAAAAACTGACGTTCTGCAATTCATTCAAAAATGGTGCCAAACTGTTGCAAATGCTCCCCTGAAAGATTTTTCGGTGGAAACAGACGGGTTTTTATCATCGAAACAGAATTAGCCGACGACGTCTGAAGAACTTTTTTGAAAAAATCCCTAAGCCGCGCGGTCACAATTTCAGCAAAAATCTGACGTTCTCCAATTCATTCAAAAATCGTGCCAAACTGTTGCAAATGCTCCCCTGAAAGGATTTTTGGTGGAAACAGATGGGTTTTTATCATCGAAACAGAATTAGCCGACGACATCTGAACAACTTTTTTTGAAAAAATCCCTAAGCCGCGCGGTCACAATTTCAGCAAAAATCTGACGTTCTGCAATTCATTCAAAAATGGTGCCAAACTGTTGCAAATGCTCCCCTGAAAGATTTTTCGGTGGAAACAGACGGGTTTTTATCATCGAAACAGAATTAGCCGACGACATCTGAACAACTTTTTTTGAAAAAATCCCTAAGCCGCGCGGTCACAATTTCAGCAAAAATCTGACGTTCTGCAATTCATTCAAAAATGATGCCAAACTGTTGCAAATGCTCCCCTGAAAGGATTTTTGGTGGAAACAGATGGGTTTTTATTATCGGAAAGAGAATTAGCCGACGACGTCTGAACAATTTTTTTTGAAAAAATCCCTAAGCCGCGCGGTCACAATTTCAGCAAAAATCTGACGTTCTGCAATTCATTCAAAAATGGTGCCAAACTGTTGCAAATGCTCCCCTGAAAGATTTTTCGGTGGAAACAGACGGGTTTTTATCATCGAAACAGAATTAGCCGACGACATCTGAACAACTTTTTTTGAAAAAATCCCTAAGCCGCGCGGTCACAATTTCAGCAAAAATCTGACGTTCTGCAATTCATTCAAGAATGGTGCCAAACTGTTGCAAATGCTCCCCTGAAAGATTTTTCGGTGGAAACAGACGGGTTTTTATCATCGAAACAGAATTAGCCGACGACATCTGAACAACTTTTTTTGAAAAAATCCCTAAGCCGCGCGGTCACAATTTCAGCAAAAATCTGACGTTCTGCAATTCATTCAAAAATCATGCCAAACTGTTGCAAATGCTCCCCTGAAAGGATTTTTGGTGGAAACTGATGGGTTTTTTTATCGGAAAGAGAATTAGCCGACGACATCTGAACAACTTTTTTTGAAAAAATCCCGAAGCCGCGCGGTCACAATTTCAGCAAAAATCTGACGTTCTGCAATTCATTCAAAAATGGTGCCAAACTGTTGCAAATGCTCCCCTGAAAGATTTTTCGGTGGAAACAGATGGGTTTTTATTATCGGAAACAGAATTAGCCGACGACATCTGAACAACTTTTTTTGAAAAAACCCCTAAGCCGCGCGGTCACAATTTTAGCAAAAATCTGACGTTCTGCAATTCATTCAAAAATGATGCCAAACTGTTGCAAATGCTCCCCTGAAAGGATTTTTGGTGGAAACAGATGGGTTTTTATTATCGGAAACAGAATTAGCCAAAGACGTCTGAACAACTTTTTTTGAAAAAATCCCTAAGCCGCGCGGGTCACAATTTCAGCAAAAATCTGACGTTCTGCAATTCATTCAAAAATGGTGCCAAACTGTTGCAAATGCTCCCCTGAAAGATTTTGCGATGGAAACAGACGGGTTTTTATCATCGAAACAGAATTAGCCGACGACGTCTGAACAACTTTTTTTGAAAAAATCCCTAAGGCGCGCGGTCACAATTTCAGCAAAAATCTGACGTTCTGCAATTCATTCAAAAATCGTGCCAAACTGTTGCAAATGCTCCCCTGAAAGATTTTTCGGTGGAAACAGACGGGTTTTTATCATCGAAACAGAATTAGCCGACGACATCTGAACAACTTTTTTTGAAAAAAATCCCTAAGCCGCGCGGTCACAATTTCAGCAAAAATCTGACGTTCTGCAATTCATTCAAAAATGGTGCCAAACTGTTGCAAATGCTCCCCTGAAATATTTTTCGGTGGAAACAGACGGGTTTTTATCATCGAAACAGAATTAGCCGACGACGTCTGAACAACTTTTTTTGAAAAAATCCCTAAGCCGCGCGGTCACAATTTCAGCAAAAATCTTACGTTCTGCAATTCATTCAAAAATCGTGCCAAACTGTTGCAAATGCTCCCCTGAAAGATTTTTCGGTGGAAACAGACGGGTTTTTATCATCGAAACAGAATTAGCCGACGACATCTGAACAACTTTTTTTGAAAAAATCCCTAAGCCGCGCGGTCACAATTTCAGCAAAAATCTGACCTTCTGCAATTCATTCAAAAATCATGCCAAACTGTTGCAAATGCTCCCCTGAAAGGATTTTTGGTGGAAACAGATGGGTTTTTATTATCGGAAAGAGAATTAGCCGACGACATCTGAACAACTTTTTTTGAAAAAACCCCGAAGCCGCGCGGTCACAATTTCAGCAAAAATCTGACGTTCTGCAATTCATTCAAAAATGGTGCCAAACTGTTGCAAATGCTCCCCTGAAAGATTTTTCGGTGGAAACAGATGGGTTTTTATTATCGGAAACAGAATTAGCCGACGACGTCTAAACAACTTTTTTTGAAAAAATCCCTAAGCCGCGCGGTCACAATTTCAGCAAAAATCTGACGTTCTGCAATTCATTCAAAAATGGTGCCAAACTGTTGCAAATGCTCCCCTGAAAGATTTTTCGGTGGAAACAGACGGGTTTTTTTATCGGAAAGAGAATTAGCCGACGACATCTGAACAACTTTTTTTGAAAAAATCCCTAAGCCGCGCGGTCACAATTTCAGCAAAAATCTGACGTTCTGCAATTCATTCAAAAATGGTGCCAAACTGTTGCAAATGCTCCCCTGAAAGATTTTTCGTTGGAAACAGATGGGTTTTTATTATCGGAAACAGAATTAGCCGACGACATCTGAACAACTTTTTTTGAAAAAACCCCTAAGCCGCGCGGTCACAATTTCAGCAAAAATCTGACGTTCTGCAATTCATTCAAAAATGATGCCAAACTGTTGCAAATGCTCCCCTGAAAGGATTTTTGGTGGAAACAGATGGGTTTTTATTATCGGAAACAGAATTAGCCAAAGACGTCTGAACAACTTTTTTTGAAAAAATCCCTAAGCCGCGCGGGTCACAATTTCAGCAAAAATCTGACGTTCTGCAATTCATTCAAAAATGGTGCCAAACTGTTGCAAAAACTCCCCTGAAAGATTTTGCGATGGAAACAGACGGGTTTTTATCATCGAAACAGAATTAGCCGACGACGTCTGAACAACTTTTTTTGAAAAAATCCCTAAGGCGCGCGGTCACAATTTCAGCAAAAATCTGACGTTCTGCAATTCATTCAAAAATCGTGCCAAACTGTTGCAAATGCTCCCCTGAAAGATTTTTCGGTGGAAACAGACGGGTTTTTATCATCGAAACAGAATTAGCCGACGACATCTGAACAACTTTTTTTGAAAAAAATCCCTAAGCCGCGCGGTCACAATTTCAGCAAAAATCTGACGTTCTGCAATTCATTCAAAAATGGTGCCAAACTGTTGCAAATGCTCCCCTGAAAGATTTTTCGGTGGAAACAGACGGGTTTTTATCATCGAAACAGAATTAGCCGACGACGTCTGAACAACTTTTTTTGAAAAAATCCCTAAGCCGCGCGGTCACAATTTCAGCAAAAATCTTACGTTCTGCAATTCATTCAAAAATCGTGCCAAACTGTTGCAAATGCTCCCCTGAAAGATTTTTCGGTGGAAACAGATGGGTTTTTATTATCGGAAACAGAATTAGCCGACGACGTCTAAACAACTTTTTTTGAAAAAACCCCTAAGCCGCGCGGTCACAATTTCAGCAAAAATCTGACGTTCTGCAATTCATTCAAAAATGATGCCAAACTGTTGCAAATGCTCCCCTGAAAGGATTTTTGGTGGAAACAGATGGGTTTTTATTATCGGAAACAGAATTAGCCAACGACGTCTGAACAACTTTTTTTGAAAAAATCCCTAAGCCGCGCGGTCACAATTTCAGCAAAAATCTGACGTTCTGCAATTCATTCAAAAATGGTGCCAAACTGTTGCAAATGCTCCCCTGAAAGATTTTTCGGTGGAAACAGACGGGTTTTTATTATCGGAAAGAGAATTAGCCGACGACATCTGAACAACTTTTTTTGAAAAAATCCCTAAGCCGCGCGGTCACAATTTCAGCAAAAATCTGACGTTCTGCAATTCATTCAAAAATGGTGCCAAACTGTTGCAAATGCTCCCCTGAAAGATTTTTCGGTGGAAACAGATGGGTTTTTATTATCGGAAACAGAATTAGCCGACGACGTCTAAACAACTTTTTTTGAAAAAACCCCTAAGCCGCGCGGTCACAATTTCAGCAAAAATCTGACGTTCTGCAATTCATTCAAAAATGATGCCAAACTGTTGCAAATGCTCCCCTGAAAGGATTTTTGGTGGAAACAGATGGGTATTTATTATCGGAAACAGAATTAGCCAACGACGTCTGAACAACTTTTTTTGAAAAAATCCCTAAGCCGCGCGGTCACAATTTCAGCAAAAATCTGACGTTCTGCAATTCATTCAAAAATGGTGCCAAACTGTTGCAAATGCTCCCCTGAAAGATTTTTCGGTGGAAACAGACGGGTTTTTATCATCGAAACAGAATTAGCCGACGACGTCTGAAGAACTTTTTTGAAAAAATCCCTAAGCCGCGCGGTCACAATTTCAGCAAAAATCTGACGTTCTCCAATTCATTCAAAAATCGTGCCAAACTGTTGCAAATGCTCCCCTGAAAGGATTTTTGGTGGAAACAGATGGGTTTTTATCATCGAAACAGAATTAGCCGACGACATCTGAACAACTTTTTTTGAAAAAATCCCTAAGCCGCGCGGTCACAATTTCAGCAAAAATCTGACGTTCTGCAATTCATTCAAAAATGGTGCCAAACTGTTGCAAATGCTCCCCTGAAAGATTTTTCGGTGGAAACAGACGGGTTTTTATCATCGAAACAGAATTAGCCGACGACATCTGAACAACTTTTTTTGAAAAAATCCCTACGCCGCGCGGTCACAATTTCAGCAAAAATCTGACGTTCTGCAATTCATTCAAAAATGATGCCAAACTGTTGCAAATGCTCCCCTGAAAGGATTTTTGGTGGAAACAGATGGGTTTTTATTATCGGAAAGAGAATTAGCCGACGACGTCTGAACAACTTTTTTTGAAAAAATCCCTAAGCCGCGCGGTCACAATTTCAGCAAAAATCTGACGTTCTGCAATTCATTCAAAAATGGTGCCAAACTGTTGCAAATGCTCCCCTGAAAGATTTTTCGGTGGAAACAGACGGGTTTTTATCATCGAAACAGAATTAGCCGACGACATCTGAACAACTTTTTTTGAAAAAATCCCTAAGCCGCGCGGTCACAATTTCAGCAAAAATCTGACGTTCTGCAATTCATTCAAAAATGGTGCCAAACTGTTGCAAATGCTCCCCTGAAAGATTTTTCGGTGGAAACAGATGGGTTTTTATCATCGAAACAGAATTAGCCGACGACATCTGAACAACTTTTTTTGAAAAAATCCCTAAGCCGCGCGGTCACAATTTCAGCAAAAATCTGACGTTCTGCAATTCATTCAAAAATCATGCCAAACTGTTGCAAATGCTCCCCTGAAAGGATTTTTGGTGGAAACTGATGGGTTTTTTTATCGGAAAGAGAATTAGCCGACGACATCTGAACAACTTTTTTTGAAAAAATCCCGAAGCCGCGCGGTCACAATTTCAGCAAAAATCTGACGTTCTGCAATTCATTCAAAAATGGTGCCAAACTGTTGCAAATGCTCCCCTGAAAGATTTTTCGGTGGAAACAGATGGGTTTTTATTATCGGAAACAGAATTAGCCGACGACATCTGAACAACTTTTTTTGAAAAAACCCCTAAGCCGCGCGGTCACAATTTCAGCAAAAATCTGACGTTCTGCAATTCATTCAAAAATGATGCCAAACTGTTGCAAATGCTCCCCTGAAAGGATTTTTGGTGGAAACAGATGGGTTTTTATTATCGGAAACAGAATTAGCCAAAGACGTCTGAACAACTTTTTTTGAAAAAATCCCTAAGCCGCGCGGGTCACAATTTCAGCAAAAATCTGACGTTCTGCAATTCATTCAAAAATGGTGCCAAACTGTTGCAAATGCTCCCCTGAAAGATTTTGCGATGGAAACAGACGGGTTTTTATCATCGAAACAGAATTAGCCGACGACGTCTGAACAACTTTTTTTGAAAAAATCCCTAAGGCGCGCGGTCACAATTTCAGCAAAAATCTGACGTTCTGCAATTCATTCAAAAATCGTGCCAAACTGTTGCAAATGCTCCCCTGAAAGATTTTTCGGTGGAAACAGACGGGTTTTTATCATCGAAACAGAATTAGCCGACGACATCTGAACAACTTTTTTTGAAAAAATCCCTAAGCCGCGCGGTCACAATTTCAGCAAAAATCTGACGTTCTGCAATTCATTCAAAAATGGTGCCAAACTGTTGCAAATGCTCCCCTGAAAGATTTTTCGGTGGAAGCAGATGGGTTTTTATTATCGGAAAGAGAATTAGCCGACGATGTCTAAACAACTTTTTAAGAAAAAACCCCTAAGCCGCGCGGTCACAATTTCAGCAAAAATCTGACGTTCTGCAATTCATTCAAAAATGATGCCAAACTGTTGCAAATGCTCCCCTGAAAGGATTTTTGGTGGAAACAGACGGGTTTTTATCATCGAAACAGAATTAGCCGACGACATCTGAACAACTTTTTTTGCAAAAATCCCTAAGCCGCGCGGTCACAATTTCAGCAAAAATCTGACGTTCTGCAATTCATTCAAAAATGATGCCAAACTGTTGCAAATGCTCCCCTGAAAGGATTTTTGGTGGAAACAGATGGGTTTTTATTATCGGAAACAGAATTAGCCGACGACATCTGAACAACTTTTTTTGAAAAAATCCCGAAGCCGCGCGGTCACAATTTCAGCAAAAATCTGACGTTCTGCAATTCATTCAAAAATGGTGCCAGACTGTTGCAAATGCTCCCCTGAAAGATTTTTCGGTGGAAACAGATGGGTTTTTATTATCAGAAACAGAATTAGCCGACGACGTCTATACAACTTTTTTTGAAAAAACCCCTAAGCCGCGCGGTCACAATTTCAGCAAAAATCTGACGTTCTGCAATTCATTCAAAAATGATGCCAAACTGTTGCAAATGCTCCCCTGAAAGGATTTTTGGTGGAAACAGATGGGTTTTTATTATCAGAAACAGAATTAGCCAACGACGTCTGAACAACTTTTTTTGAAAAAATCCCTAAGCCGCGCGGTCACAATTTCAGCAAAAATCTGACGTTCTGCAATTCATTCAAAAATGGTGCCAAACTGTTGCAAATGCTCCCCTGAAAGATTTTTCGGTGGAAACAGACGGGGTTTTATCATCGAAACAGAATTAGCCGACGACGTCTGAACAACTTTTTTTGAAAAAATCCCTAAGCCGCGCGGTCACAATTTCAGCAAAAATCTTACGTTCTGCAATTCATTCAAAAATCGTGCCAAACTGTTGCAAATGCTCCCCTGAAAGATTTTTCGGTGGAAACAGACGGGTTTTTATCATCGAAACAGAATTAGCCGACGACATCTGAACAACTTTTTTTGAAAAAATCCCTAAGCCGCGCGGTCACAATTTCAGCAAAAATCTGACCTTCTGCAATTCATTCAAAAATCATGCCAAACTGTTGCAAATGCTCCCCTGAAAGGATTTTTGGTGGAAACAGATGGGTTTTTATTATCGGAAAGAGAATTAGCCGACGACATCTGAACAACTTTT
This sequence comes from Podarcis erhardii, assembly GCF_964252035.2. Taxonomy (NCBI): domain Eukaryota; kingdom Metazoa; phylum Chordata; class Lepidosauria; order Squamata; family Lacertidae; genus Podarcis; species Podarcis erhardii. The sequence continues at coordinate 14,268,403 of NC_138498.1, forward strand.
TTTGAAAAAACCCCGAAGCCGCGCGGTCACAATTTCAGCAAAAATCTGACGTTCTGCAATTCATTCAAAAATGGTGCCAAACTGTTGCAAATGCTCCCCTGAAAGATTTTTCGGTGGAAACAGATGGGTTTTTATTATCGGAAACAGAATTAGCCGACGACGTCTAAACAAATTTTTTTGGAAAAACCCCTAAGCCGCGCGGTCACAATTTCAGCAAAAATCTGACGTTCTGCAATTCATTCAAAAATGATGCCAAACTGTTGCAAATGCTCCCCTGAAAGGATTTTTGGTGGAAACAGATGGGTTTTTATTATCGGAAACAGAATTAGCCGACGACGTCTGAAGAACTTTTTTTGAAAAAATCCCTAAGCCGCGCGGTCACAATTTCAGCAAAAATCTGACGTTCTGCAATTCATTCAAAAATGGTGCCAAACTGTTGCAAATGCTCCCCTGAAAGATTTTTCGGTGGAAACAGACGGGTTTTTATTATGGGAAAGAGAATTAGCCGACGACATCTGAACAACTTTTTTTGAAAAAATCCCTAAGCCGCGCGGTCACAATTTCAGCAAAAATCTGACGTTCTGCAATTCATTCAAAAATGGTGCCAAACTGTTGCAAATGCTCCCCTGAAAGATTTTTCGGTGGAAACAGATGGGTTTTTATTATCGGAAACAGAATTAGCCGACGACGTCTAAACAACTTTTTTTGAAAAAACCCCTAAGCCGCGCGGTCACAATTTCAGCAAAAATCTGACGTTCTGCAATTCATTCAAAAATGATGCCAAACTGTTGCAAATGCTCCCCTGAAAGGATTTTTGGTGGAAACAGATGGGTTTTTATTATCGGAAACAGAATTAGCCAACGACGTCTGAACAACTTTTTTTGAAAAAACCCCTAAGCCGCGCGGTCACAATTTCAGCAAAAATCTGACGTTCTGCAATTCATTCAAAAATGATGCCAAACTGTTGCAAATGCTCCCCTGAAAGGATTTTTGGTGGAAACAGATGGGTTTTTATTATCGGAAACAGAATTAGCCAACGACGTCTGAACAACTTTTTTTGAAAAAATCCCTAAGCCGCGCGGTCACAATTTCAGCAAAAATCTGACGTTCTGCAATTCATTAAAAAATGGTGCCAAACTGTTGCAAATGCTCCCCTGAAAGATTTTTCGGTGGAAACAGACGGGTTTTTATCATCGCAACAGAATTAGCCGACGACGTCTGAAGAACTTTTTTGAAAAAATCCCTAAGCCGCGCGGTCACAATTTCAGCAAAAATCTGACGTTCTCCAATTCATTCAAAAATCGTGCCAAACTGTTGCAAATGCTCCCCTGAAAGGATTTTTGGTGGAAACAGATGGGTTTTTATCATCGAAACAGAATTAGCCGACGACATCTGAACAACTTTTTTTGAAAAAATCCCTAAGCCGCGCGGTCACAATTTCAGCAAAAATCTGACGTTCTGCAATTCATTCAAAAATCGTGCCAAACTGTTGCAAATGCTCCCCTGAAAGATTTTTCGGTGGAAACAGACGGGTTTTTATCATCGAAACAGAATTAGCCGACGACATCTGAACAACTTTTTTTGAAAAAATCCCTAAGCCGCGCGGTCACAATTTCAGCAAAAATCTGACGTTCTGCAATTCATTCAAAAATCATGCCAAACTGTTGCAAATGCTCCCCTGAAAGGATTTTTGGTGGAAACAGATGGGTTTTTATTATCGGAAAGAGAATTAGCCGACGACATCTGAACAACTTTTTTTGAAAAAATCCCGAAGCCGCGCGGTCACAATTTCAGCAAAAATCTGACGTTCTGCAATTCATTCAAAAATGGTGCCAGACTGTTGCAAATGCTCCCCTGAAAGATTTTTTGGTGGAAACAGATGGGTTTTTATTATCGGAAACAGAATTAGCCGACGACGTCTGAACAACTTTTTTTGAAAAAATCCCGAAGCCGCTCGGTCACAATTTCAGCAAAAATCTGACGTTCTGCAATTCATTCAAAAATGGTGCCAAACTGTTGCAAATGCTCCCCTGAAAGATTTTGCGATGGAAACAGACGGGTTTTTATCATCGAAACAGAATTAGCCGACGACGTCTGAACAACTTTTTTTGAAAAAATCCCGAAGCCGCTCGGTCACAATTTCAGCAAAAATCTGACGTTCTGCAATTCATTCAAAAATGGTGCCAAACTGTTGCAAATGCTCCCCTGAAAGATTTTTCGGTGGAAACAGACGGGTTTTTATCATCGAAACAGAATTAGCCGACGACATCTGAACAACTTTTTTTGAAAAAAATCCCTAAGCCGCGCGGTCACAATTTCAGCAAAAATCTGACGTTCTGCAATTCATTCAAAAATCATGCCAAACTGTTGCAAATGCTCCCCTGAAAGGATTTTTGGTGGAAACAGATGGGTTTTTATTATCGGAAAGAGAATTAGCCGACGACATCTGAACAACTTTTTTTGAAAAAACCCCGAAGCCGCGCGGTCACAATTTCAGCAAAAATCTGACGTTCTGCAATTCATTCAAAAATGGTGCCAAACTGTTGCAAATGCTCCCCTGAAAGATTTTTCGGTGGAAACAGATGGGTTTTTATTATCGGAAACAGAATTAGCCGACGACGTCTAAACAACTTTTTTTGAAAAAACCCCTAAGCCGCGCGGTCACAATTTCAGCAAAAATCTGACGTTCTGCAATTCATTCAAAAATGATGCCAAACTGTTGCAAATGCTCCCCTGAAAGGATTTTTGGTGGAAACAGATGGGTTTTTATTATCGGAAACAGAATTAGCCAACGACGTCTGAACAACTTTTTTTGAAAAACCCCTAAGCCGCGCGGTCACAATTTCAGCAAAAATCTGACGTTCTGCAATTCATTCAAAAATGGTGCCAAACTGTTGCAAATGCTCCCCTGAAAGATTTTTCGGTGGAAACAGACGGGTTTTTATCATCGAAACAGAATTAGCCGATGACGTCTGAAGAACTTTTTTTGAAAAAATCCCTAAGCCGCGCGGTCACAATTTCAGCAAAAATCTGACGTTCTGCAATTCATTCAAAAATGGTGCCAAACTGTTGCAAATGCTCCCCTGAAAGATTTTTCGGTGGAAACAGATGGGTTTTTATTATCGGAAAGAGAATTAGCCGACGATGTCTAAACAACTTTTTAAGAAAAAACCCCTAAGCCGCGCGGTCACAATTTCAGCAAAAATCTGACGTTCTGCAATTCATTCAAAAATGATGCCAAACTGTTGCAAATGCTCCCCTGAAAGGATTTTTGGTGGAAACAGACGGGTTTTTATCATCGAAACAGAATTAGCCGACGACATCTGAACAACTTTTTTTGCAAAAATCCCTAAGCCGCGCGGTCACAATTTCAGCAAAAATCTGACGTTCTGCAATTCATTCAAAAATGATGCCAAACTGTTGCAAATGCTCCCCTGAAAGGATTTTTGGTGGAAACAGATGGGTTTTTATTATCGGAAAGAGAATTAGCCGACGACATCTGAACAACTTTTTTTGAAAAAATCCCGAAGCCGCGCGGTCACAATTTCAGCAAAAATCTGACGTTCTGCAATTCATTCAAAAATGATGCCAAACTGTTGCAAATGCTCCCCTGAAAGGATTTTTGGTGGAAACAGATGGGTTTTTATTATCAGAAACAGAATTAGCCAACGACGTCTGAACAACTTTTTTTGAAAAAATCCCTAAGCCGCGCGGTCACAATTTCAGCAAAAATCTGACGTTCTGCAATTCATTCAAAAATGGTGCCAAACTGTTGCAAATGCTCCCCTGAAAGATTTTTCGGTGGAAACAGACGGGTTTTTATCATCGAAACAGAATTAGCCGACGACGTCTGAACAACTTTTTTTGAAAAAATCCCTAAGCCGCGCGGTCACAATTTCAGCAAAAATCTTACGTTCTGCAATTCATTCAAAAATCGTGCCAAACTGTTGCAAATGCTCCCCTGAAAGATTTTTCGGTGGAAACAGACGGGTTTTTATCATCGAAACAGAATTAGCCGACGACATCTGAACAACTTTTTTTGAAAAAATCCCTAAGCCGCGCGGTCACAATTTCAGCAAAAATCTGACCTTCTGCAATTCATTCAAAAATCATGCCAAACTGTTGCAAATGCTCCCCTGAAAGGATTTTTGGTGGAAACAGATGGGTTTTTATTATCGGAAAGAGAATTAGCCGACGACATCTGAACAACTTTTTTTGAAAAAACCCCGAAGCCGCGCGGTCACAATTTCAGCAAAAATCTGACGTTCTGCAATTCATTCAAAAATGGTGCCAAACTGTTGCAAATGCTCCCCTGAAAGATTTTTCGGTGGAAACAGATGGGTTTTTATTATCGGAAACAGAATTAGCCGACGACGTCTAAACAACTTTTTTTGAAAAAACCCCTAAGCCGCGCGGTCACAATTTCAGCAAAAATCTGACGTTCTGCAATTCATTCAAAAATGGTGCCAAACTGTTGCAAATGCTCCCCTGAAAGGATTTTTGGTGGAAACAGATGGGTTTTTATTATCGGAAACAGAATTAGCCAACGACGTCTGAACAACTTTTTTTGAAAAAATCCCTAAGCCGCGCGGTCACAATTTCAGCAAAAATCTGACGTTCTGCAATTCATTCAAAAATGGTGCCAAACTGTTGCAAATGCTCCCCTGAAAGATTTTTCGGTGGAAACAGACGGGTTTTTATTATGGGAAAGAGAATTAGCCGACGACATCTGAACAACTTTTTTTGAAAAAATCCCTAAGCCGCGCGGTCACAATTTCAGCAAAAATCTGACGTTCTGCAATTCATTCAAAAATGGTGCCAAACTGTTGCAAATGCTCCCCTGAAAGATTTTTCGGTGGAAACAGATGGGTTTTTATTATCGGAAACAGAATTAGCCGACGACGTCTAAACAACTTTTTTTGAAAAAACCCCTAAGCCGCGCGGTCACAATTTCAGCAAAAATCTGACGTTCTGCAATTCATTCAAAAATGATGCCAAACTGTTGCAAATGCTCCCCTGAAAGGATTTTTGGTGGAAACAGATGGGTTTTTATTATCGGAAACAGAATTAGCCAACGACGTCTGAACAACTTTTTTTGAAAAAACCCCTAAGCCGCGCGGTCACAATTTCAGCAAAAATCTGACGTTCTGCAATTCATTCAAAAATGATGCCAAACTGTTGCAAATGCTCCCCTGAAAGGATTTTTCGGTGGAAACAGATGGGTTTTTATTATCGGAAACAGAATTAGCCAACGACGTCTGAACAACTTTTTTTGAAAAAATCCCTAAGCCGCGCGGTCACAATTTCAGCAAAAATCTGACGTTCTCCAATTCATTCAAAAATCGTGCCAAACTGTTGCAAATGCTCCCCTGAAAGGATTTTTGGTGGAAACAGATGGGTTTTTATCATCGAAACAGAATTAGCCGACGACATCTGAACAACTTTTTTTGAAAAAATCCCTAAGCCGCGCGGTCACAATTTCAGCAAAAATCTGACGTTCTGCAATTCATTCAAAAATGGTGCCAAACTGTTGCAAATGCTCCCCTGAAAGATTTTTCGGTGGAAACAGACGGGTTTTTATCATCGAAACAGAATTAGCCGACGACATCTGAACAACTTTTTTTGAAAAAATCCCTAAGCCGCGCGGTCACAATTTCAGCAAAAATCTGACGTTCTGCAATTCATTCAAAAATGATGCCAAACTGTTGCAAATGCTCCCCTGAAAGGATTTTTGGTGGAAACAGATGGGTTTTTATTGTCGGAAAGAGAATTAGCCGACGACATCTGAACAACTTTTTTTGAAAAAATCCCGAAGCCGCGCGGTCACAATTTCAGCAAAAATCTGACGTTCTGCAATTCATTCAAAAATGGTGCCAGACTGTTGCAAATGCTCCCCTGAAAGATTTTTCGGTGGAAACAGATGGGTTTTTATTATCGGAAACAGAATTAGCCGACGACGTCTAAACAACTTTTTTTGAAAAAACCCCTAAGCCGCGCGGTCACAATTTCAGCAAAAATCTGACGTTCTGCAATTCATTCAAAAATGATGCCAAACTGTTGCAAATGCTCCCCTGAAAGGATTTTTGGTGGAAACAGATGGGTTTTTATTATCGGAAACAGAATTAGCCAACGACGTCTGAACAACTTTTTTTGAAAAAATCCCTAAGCCGCGCGGTCACAATTTCAGCAAAAATCTGACGTTCTGCAATTCATTCAAAAATGGTGCCAAACTGTTACAAATGCTCCCCTGAAAGATTTTTCGGTGGAAACAGACGGGTTTTTATTATCGGAAAGAGAATTAGCCGACGACATCTGAACAACTTTTTTTGAAAAAATCCCTAAGCCGCGCGGTCACAATTTCAGCAAAAATCTGACGTTCTGCAATTCATTCAAAAATGGTGCCAAACTGTTGCAAATGCTCCCCTGAAAGATTTTTCGGTGGAAACAGATGGGTTTTTATTATCGGAAACAGAATTAGCCGACGACGTCTAAACAACTTTTTTTGAAAAAACCCCTAAGCCGCGCGGTCACAATTTCAGCAAAAATCTGACGTTCTGCAATTCATTCAAAAATGATGCCAAACTGTTGCAAATGCTCCCCTGAAAGGATTTTTGGTGGAAACAGATGGGTTTTTATTATCGGAAACAGAATTAGCCAACGACGTCTGAACAACTTTTTTTGAAAAAATCCCTAAGCCGCGCGGTCACAATTTCAGCAAAAATCTGACGTTCTGCAATTCATTCAAAAATGGTGCCAAACTGTTGCAAATGCTCCCCTGAAAGATTTTTCGGTGGAAACAGACGGGTTTTTATCATCGAAACAGAATTAGCCGACGACATCTGAACAACTTTTTTTGAAAAAAATCCCTAAGCCGCGCGGTCACAATTTCAGCAAAAATCTGACGTTCTGCAATTCATTCAAAAATCATGCGAAACTGTTGCAAATGCTCCCCTGAAAGGATTTTTGGTGGAAACAGATGGGTTTTTATTATCGGAAAGAGAATTAGCCGACGACATCTGAACAACTTTTTTTGAAAAAATCCCGAAGCCGCGCGGTCACAATTTCAGCAAAAATCTGACGTTCTGCAATTCATTCAAAAATGGTGCCAAACTGTTGCAAATGCTCCCCTGAAAGATTTTTCGGTGGAAACAGATGGGTTTTTATTATCGGAAACAGAATTAGCCGACGACGTCTAAACAACTTTTTTTGAAAAAACCCCTAAGCCGCGCGGTCACAATTTCAGCAAAAATCTGACGTTCTGCAATTCATTCAAAAATGATGCCAAACTGTTGCAAATGCTCCCCTGAAAGGATTTTTGGTGGAAACAGATGGGTTTTTATTATCGGAAACAGAATTAGCCAACGACGTCTGAACAACTTTTTTTGAAAAACCCCTAAGCCGCGCGGTCACAATTTCAGCAAAAATCTGACGTTCTGCAATTCATTCAAAAATGATGCCAAACTGTTGCAAATGCTCCCCTGAAAGGATTTTTGGTGGAAACAGACGGGTTTTTATCATCGAAACAGAATTAGCCGACGACATCTGAACAACTTTTTTTGCAAAAATCCCTAAGCCGCGCGGTCACAATTTCAGCAAAAATCTGACGTTCTGCAATTCATTCAAAAATGATGCCAAACTGTTGCAAATGCTCCCCTGAAAGGATTTTTGGTGGAAACAGATGGGTTTTTATTATCGGAAAGAGAATTAGCCGACGACATCTGAACAACTTTTTTTGAAAAAATCCCGAAGCCGCGCGGTCACAATTTCAGCAAAAATCTGATGTTCTGCAATTCATTCAAAAATGGTGCCAGACTGTTGCAAATGCTCCCCTGAAAGATTTTTCGGTGGAAACAGATGGGTTTTTATTATCGGAAACAGAATTAGCCGACGACGTCTAAACAACTTTTTTTGAAAAAACCCCTAAGCCGCGCGGTCACAATTTCAGCAAAAATCTGACGTTCTGCAATTCATTCAAAAATGATGCCAAACTGTTGCAAATGCTCCCCTGAAAGGATTTTTGGTGGAAACAGATGGGTTTTTATTATCGGAAACAGAATTAGCCAACGACGTCTGAACAACTTTTTTTGAAAAAATCCCTAAGCCGCGCGGTCACAATTTCAGCAAAAATCTGACGTTCTGCAATTCATTCAAAAATGGTGCCAAACTGTTGCAAATGCTCCCCTGAAAGATTTTTCGGTGGAAACAGACGGGTTTTTATTATGGGAAAGAGAATTAGCCGACGACATCTGAACAACTTTTTTTGAAAAAATCCCTAAGCCGCGCGGTCACAATTTCAGCAAAAATCTGACGTTCTGCAATTCATTCAAAAATGGTGCCAAACTGTTGCAAATGCTCCCCTGAAAGATTTTTCGGTGGAAACAGATGGGTTTTTATTATCGGAAACAGAATTAGCCGACGACGTCTAAACAACTTTTTTTGAAAAAACCCCTAAGCCGCGCGGTCACAATTTCAGCAAAAATCTGACGTTCTGCAATTCATTCAAAAATGATGCCAAACTGTTGCAAATGCTCCCCTGAAAGGATTTTTGGTGGAAACAGATGGGTTTTTATTATCGGAAACAGAATTAGCCAACGACGTCTGAACAACTTTTTTTGAAAAAACCCCTAAGCCGCGCGGTCACAATTTCAGCAAAAATCTGACGTTCTGCAATTCATTCAAAAATGATGCCAAACTGTTGCAAATGCTCCCCTGAAAGGATTTTTGGTGGAAACAGATGGGTTTTTATTATCGGAAACAGAATTAGCCAACGACGTCTGAACAACTTTTTTTGAAAAAATCCCTAAGCCGCGCGGTCACAATTTCAGCAAAAATCTGACGTTCTGCAATTCATTCAAAAATGGTGCCAAACTGTTGCAAATGCTCCCCTGAAAGATTTTTCGGTGGAAACAGACGGGTTTTTATCATCGCAACAGAATTAGCCGACGACATCTGAACAACTTTTTTTGAAAAAATCCCTAAGCCGCGCGGTCACAATTTCAGCAAAAATCTGACGTTCTGCAATTCATTCAAAAATGGTGCCAAACTGTTGCAAATGCTCCCCTGAAAGATTTTTCGGTGGAAGCAGATGGGTTTTTATTATCGGAAAGAGAATTAGCCGACGATGTCTAAACAACTTTTTAAGAAAAAACCCCTAAGCCGCGCGGTCACAATTTCAGCAAAAATCTGACGTTCTGCAATTCATTCAAAAATGATGCCAAACTGTTGCAAATGCTCCCCTGAAAGGATTTTTGGTGGAAACAGACGGGTTTTTATCATCGAAACAGAATTAGCCGACGACATCTGAACAACTTTTTTTGCAAAAATCCCTAAGCCGCGCGGTCACAATTTCAGCAAAAATCTGACGTTCTGCAATTCATTCAAAAATGATGCCAAACTGTTGCAAATGCTCCCCTGAAAGGATTTTTGGTGGAAACAGATGGGTTTTTATTATCGGAAACAGAATTAGCCGACGACATCTGAACAACTTTTTTTGAAAAAATCCCGAAGCCGCGCGGTCACAATTTCAGCAAAAATCTGACGTTCTGCAATTCATTCAAAAATGGTGCCAGACTGTTGCAAATGCTCCCCTGAAAGATTTTTCGGTGGAAACAGATGGGTTTTTATTATCAGAAACAGAATTAGCCGACGACGTCTATACAACTTTTTTTGAAAAAACCCCTAAGCCGCGCGGTCACAATTTCAGCAAAAATCTGACGTTCTGCAATTCATTCAAAAATGATGCCAAACTGTTGCAAATGCTCCCCTGAAAGGATTTTTGGTGGAAACAGATGGGTTTTTATTATCAGAAACAGAATTAGCCAACGACGTCTGAACAACTTTTTTTGAAAAAATCCCTAAGCCGCGCGGTCACAATTTCAGCAAAAATCTGACGTTCTGCAATTCATTCAAAAATGGTGCCAAACTGTTGCAAATGCTCCCCTGAAAGATTTTTCGGTGGAAACAGACGGGTTTTTATCATCGAAACAGAATTAGCCGACGACGTCTGAACAACTTTTTTTGAAAAAATCCCTAAGCCGCGCGGTCACAATTTCAGCAAAAATCTTACGTTCTGCAATTCATTCAAAAATCGTGCCAAACTGTTGCAAATGCTCCCCTGAAAGATTTTTCGGTGGAAACAGACGGGTTTTTATCATCGAAACAGAATTAGCCGACGACATCTGAACAACTTTTTTTGAAAAAATCCCTAAGCCGCGCGGTCACAATTTCAGCAAAAATCTGACCTTCTGCAATTCATTCAAAAATCATGCCAAACTGTTGCAAATGCTCCCCTGAAAGGATTTTTGGTGGAAACAGATGGGTTTTTATTATCGGAAAGAGAATTAGCCGACGACATCTGAACAACTTTTTTTGAAAAAACCCCGAAGCCGCGCGGTCACAATTTCAGCAAAAATCTGACGTTCTGCAATTCATTCAAAAATGGTGCCAAACTGTTGCAAATGCTCCCCTGAAAGATTTTTCGGTGGAAACAGATGGGTTTTTATTATCGGAAACAGAATTAGCCGACGACGTCTAAACAAATTTTTTTGGAAAAACCCCTAAGCCGCGCGGTCACAATTTCAGCAAAAATCTGACGTTCTGCAATTCATTCAAAAATGATGCCAAACTGTTGCAAATGCTCCCCTGAAAGGATTTTTGGTGGAAACAGATGGGTTTTTATTATCGGAAACAGAATTAGCCGACGACGTCTGAAGAACTTTTTTTGAAAAAATCCCTAAGCCGCGCGGTCACAATTTCAGCAAAAATCTGACGTTCTGCAATTCATTCAAAAATGGTGCCAAACTGTTGCAAATGCTCCCCTGAAAGATTTTTCGGTGGAAACAGACGGGTTTTTATTATGGGAAAGAGAATTAGCCGACGACATCTGAACAACTTTTTTTGAAAAAATCCCTAAGCCGCGCGGTCACAATTTCAGCAAAAATCTGACGTTCTGCAATTCATTCAAAAATGGTGCCAAACTGTTGCAAATGCTCCCCTGAAAGATTTTTCGGTGGAAACAGATGGGTTTTTATTATCGGAAACAGAATTAGCCGACGACGTCTAAACAACTTTTTTTGAAAAAACCCCTAAGCCGCGCGGTCACAATTTCAGCAAAAATCTGACGTTCTGCAATTCATTCAAAAATGATGCCAAACTGTTGCAAATGCTCCCCTGAAAGGATTTTTGGTGGAAACAGATGGGTTTTTATTATCGGAAACAGAATTAGCCAACGACGTCTGAACAACTTTTTTTGAAAAAACCCCTAAGCCGCGCGGTCACAATTTCAGCAAAAATCTGACGTTCTGCAATTCATTCAAAAATGATGCCAAACTGTTGCAAATGCTCCCCTGAAAGGATTTTTGGTGGAAACAGATGGGTTTTTATTATCGGAAACAGAATTAGCCAACGACGTCTGAACAACTTTTTTTGAAAAAATCCCTAAGCCGCGCGGTCACAATTTCAGCAAAAATCTGACGTTCTGCAATTCATTAAAAAATGGTGCCAAACTGTTGCAAATGCTCCCCTGAAAGATTTTTCGGTGGAAACAGACGGGTTTTTATCATCGCAACAGAATTAGCCGACGACGTCTGAAGAACTTTTTTGAAAAAATCCCTAAGCCGCGCGGTCACAATTTCAGCAAAAATCTGACGTTCTCCAATTCATTCAAAAATCGTGCCAAACTGTTGCAAATGCTCCCCTGAAAGGATTTTTGGTGGAAACAGATGGGTTTTTATCATCGAAACAGAATTAGCCGACGACATCTGAACAACTTTTTTTGAAAAAATCCCTAAGCCGCGCGGTCACAATTTCAGCAAAAATCTGACGTTCTGCAATTCATTCAAAAATCGTGCCAAACTGTTGCAAATGCTCCCCTGAAAGATTTTTCGGTGGAAACAGACGGGTTTTTATCATCGAAACAGAATTAGCCGACGACATCTGAACAACTTTTTTTGAAAAAATCCCTAAGCCGCGCGGTCACAATTTCAGCAAAAATCTGACGTTCTGCAATTCATTCAAAAATCATGCCAAACTGTTGCAAATGCTCCCCTGAAAGGATTTTTGGTGGAAACAGATGGGTTTTTATTATCGGAAAGAGAATTAGCCGACGACATCTGAACAACTTTTTTTGAAAAAATCCCGAAGCCGCGCGGTCACAATTTCAGCAAAAATCTGACGTTCTGCAATTCATTCAAAAATGGTGCCAGACTGTTGCAAATGCTCCCCTGAAAGATTTTTTGGTGGAAACAGATGGGTTTTTATTATCGGAAACAGAATTAGCCGACGACGTCTGAACAACTTTTTTTGAAAAAATCCCGAAGCCGCTCGGTCACAATTTCAGCAAAAATCTGACGTTCTGCAATTCATTCAAAAATGGTGCCAAACTGTTGCAAATGCTCCCCTGAAAGATTTTGCGATGGAAACAGACGGGTTTTTATCATCGAAACAGAATTAGCCGACGACGTCTGAACAACTTTTTTTGAAAAAATCCCGAAGCCGCTCGGTCACAATTTCAGCAAAAATCTGACGTTCTGCAATTCATTCAAAAATCGTGCCAAACTGTTGCAAATGCTCCCCTGAAAGATTTTTCGGTGGAAACAGACGGGTTTTTATCATCGAAACAGAATTAGCCGACGACATCTGAACAACTTTTTTTGAAAAAAATCCCTAAGCCGCGCGGTCACAATTTCAGCAAAAATCTGACGTTCTGCAATTCATTCAAAAATCATGCCAAACTGTTGCAAATGCTCCCCTGAAAGGATTTTTGGTGGAAACAGATGGGTTTTTATTATCGGAAAGAGAATTAGCCGACGACATCTGAACAACTTTTTTTGAAAAAATCCCGAAGCCGCGCGGTCACAATTTCAGCAAAAATCTGACGTTCTGCAATTCATTCAAAAATGGTGCCAAACTGTTGCAAATGCTCCCCTGAAAGATTTTTCGGTGGAAACAGATGGGTTTTTATTATCGGAAACAGAATTAGCCGACGACGTCTAAACAACTTTTTTTGAAAAAACCCCTAAGCCGCGCGGTCACAATTTCAGCAAAAATCTGACGTTCTGCAATTCATTCAAAAATGATGCCAAACTGTTGCAAATGCTCCCCTGAAAGGATTTTTGGTGGAAACAGATGGGTTTTTATTATCGGAAACAGAATTAGCCAACGACGTCTGAACAACTTTTTTTGAAAAACCCCTAAGCCGCGCGGTCACAATTTCAGCAAAAATCTGACGTTCTGCAATTCATTCAAAAATGGTGCCAAACTGTTGCAAATGCTCCCCTGAAAGATTTTTCGGTGGAAACAGACGGGTTTTTATCATCGAAACAGAATTAGCCGATGACGTCTGAAGAACTTTTTTTGAAAAAATCCCTAAGCCGCGCGGTCACAATTTCAGCAAAAATCTGACGTTCTGCAATTCATTCAAAAATGGTGCCAAACTGTTGCAAATGCTCCCCTGAAAGATTTTTCGGTGGAAACAGATGGGTTTTTATTATCGGAAAGAGAATTAGCCGACGATGTCTAAACAACTTTTTAAGAAAAAACCCCTAAGCCGCGCGGTCACAATTTCAGCAAAAATCTGACGTTCTGCAATTCATTCAAAAATGATGCCAAACTGTTGCAAATGCTCCCCTGAAAGGATTTTTGGTGGAAACAGACGGGTTTTTATCATCGAAACAGAATTAGCCGACGACATCTGAACAACTTTTTTTGCAAAAATCCCTAAGCCGCGCGGTCACAATTTCAGCAAAAATCTGACGTTCTGCAATTCATTCAAAAATGATGCCAAACTGTTGCAAATGCTCCCCTGAAAGGATTTTTGGTGGAAACAGATGGGTTTTTATTATCAGAAACAGAATTAGCCAACGACGTCTGAACAACTTTTTTTGAAAAAATCCCTAAGCCGCGCGGTCACAATTTCAGCAAAAATCTGACGTTCTGCAATTCATTCAAAAATGATGCCAAACTGTTGCAAATGCTCCCCTGAAAGATTTTTCGGTGGAAACAGACGGGTTTTTATCATCGAAACAGAATTAGCCGACGACGTCTGAACAACTTTTTTTGAAAAAATCCCTAAGCCGCGCGGTCACAATTTCAGCAAAAATCTTACGTTCTGCAATTCATTCAAAAATCGTGCCAAACTGTTGCAAATGCTCCCCTGAAAGATTTTTCGGTGGAAACAGACGGGTTTTTATCATCGAAACAGAATTAGCCGACGACATCTGAACAACTTTTTTTGAAAAAATCCCTAAGCCGCGCGGTCACAATTTCAGCAAAAATCTGACCTTCTGCAATTCATTCAAAAATCATGCCAAACTGTTGCAAATGCTCCCCTGAAAGGATTTTTGGTGGAAACAGATGGGTTTTTATTATCGGAAAGAGAATTAGCCGACGACATCTGAACAACTTTTTTTGAAAAAACCCCGAAGCCGCGCGGTCACAATTTCAGCAAAAATCTGACGTTCTGCAATTCATTCAAAAATGGTGCCAAACTGTTGCAAATGCTCCCCTGAAAGATTTTTCGGTGGAAACAGATGGGTTTTTATTATCGGAAACAGAATTAGCCGACGACGTCTAAACAACTTTTTTTGAAAAAACCCCTAAGCCGCGCGGTCACAATTTCAGCAAAAATCTGACGTTCTGCAATTCATTCAAAAATGGTGCCAAACTGTTGCAAATGCTCCCCTGAAAGGATTTTTGGTGGAAACAGATGGGTTTTTATTATCGGAAACAGAATTAGCCAACGACGTCTGAACAACTTTTTTTGAAAAAATCCCTAAGCCGCGCGGTCACAATTTCAGCAAAAATCTGACGTTCTGCAATTCATTCAAAAATGGTGCCAAACTGTTGCAAATGCTCCCCTGAAAGATTTTTCGGTGGAAACAGACGGGTTTTTATTATGGGAAAGAGAATTAGCCGACGACATCTGAACAACTTTTTTTGAAAAAATCCCTAAGCCGCGCGGTCACAATTTCAGCAAAAATCTGACGTTCTGCAATTCATTCAAAAATGGTGCCAAACTGTTGCAAATGCTCCCCTGAAAGATTTTTCGGTGGAAACAGATGGGTTTTTATTATCGGAAACAGAATTAGCCGACGACGTCTAAACAACTTTTTTTGAAAAAACCCCTAAGCCGCGCGGTCACAATTTCAGCAAAAATCTGACGTTCTGCAATTCATTCAAAAATGATGCCAAACTGTTGCAAATGCTCCCCTGAAAGGATTTTTGGTGGAAACAGATGGGTTTTTATTATCGGAAACAGAATTAGCCAACGACGTCTGAACAACTTTTTTTGAAAAAACCCCTAAGCCGCGCGGTCACAATTTCAGCAAAAATCTGACGTTCTGCAATTCATTCAAAAATGATGCCAAACTGTTGCAAATGCTCCCCTGAAAGGATTTTTCGGTGGAAACAGATGGGTTTTTATTATCGGAAACAGAATTAGCCAACGACGTCTGAACAACTTTTTTTGAAAAAATCCCTAAGCCGCGCGGTCACAATTTCAGCAAAAATCTGACGTTCTCCAATTCATTCAAAAATCGTGCCAAACTGTTGCAAATGCTCCCCTGAAAGATTTTTCGGTGGAAACAGACGGGTTTTTATCATCGAAACAGAATTAGCCGACGACATCTGAACAACTTTTTTTGAAAAAATCCCTAAGCCGCGCGGTCACAATTTCAGCAAAAATCTGACGTTCTGCAATTCATTCAAAAATGATGCCAAACTGTTGCAAATGCTCCCCTGAAAGGATTTTTGGTGGAAACAGATGGGTTTTTATTGTCGGAAAGAGAATTAGCCGACGACATCTGAACAACTTTTTTTGAAAAAATCCCGAAGCCGCGCGGTCACAATTTCAGCAAAAATCTGACGTTCTGCAATTCATTCAAAAATGGTGCCAGACTGTTGCAAATGCTCCCCTGAAAGATTTTTCGGTGGAAACAGATGGGTTTTTATTATCGGAAACAGAATTAGCCGACGACGTCTAAACAACTTTTTTTGAAAAAACCCCTAAGCCGCGCGGTCACAATTTCAGCAAAAATCTGACGTTCTGCAATTCATTCAAAAATGATGCCAAACTGTTGCAAATGCTCCCCTGAAAGGATTTTTGGTGGAAACAGATGGGTTTTTATTATCGGAAACAGAATTAGCCAACGACGTCTGAACAACTTTTTTTGAAAAAATCCCTAAGCCGCGCGGTCACAATTTCAGCAAAAATCTGACGTTCTGCAATTCATTCAAAAATGGTGCCAAACTGTTACAAATGCTCCCCTGAAAGATTTTTCGGTGGAAACAGACGGGTTTTTATTATCGGAAAGAGAATTAGCCGACGACATCTGAACAACTTTTTTTGAAAAAATCCCTAAGCCGCGCGGTCACAATTTCAGCAAAAATCTGACGTTCTGCAATTCATTCAAAAATGGTGCCAAACTGTTGCAAATGCTCCCCTGAAAGATTTTTCGGTGGAAACAGATGGGTTTTTATTATCGGAAACAGAATTAGCCGACGACGTCTAAACAACTTTTTTTGAAAAAACCCCTAAGCCGCGCGGTCACAATTTCAGCAAAAATCTGACGTTCTGCAATTCATTCAAAAATGATGCCAAACTGTTGCAAATGCTCCCCTGAAAGGATTTTTGGTGGAAACAGATGGGTTTTTATTATCGGAAACAGAATTAGCCAACGACGTCTGAACAACTTTTTTTGAAAAAATCCCTAAGCCGCGCGGTCACAATTTCAGCAAAAATCTGACGTTCTGCAATTCATTCAAAAATGGTGCCAAACTGTTGCAAATGCTCCCCTGAAAGATTTTTCGGTGGAAACAGACGGGTTTTTATCATCGAAACAGAATTAGCCGACGACATCTGAACAACTTTTTTTGAAAAAAATCCCTAAGCCGCGCGGTCACAATTTCAGCAAAAATCTGACGTTCTGCAATTCATTCAAAAATCATGCGAAACTGTTGCAAATGCTCCCCTGAAAGGATTTTTGGTGGAAACAGATGGGTTTTTATTATCGGAAAGAGAATTAGCCGACGACATCTGAACAACTTTTTTTGAAAAAATCCCGAAGCCGCGCGGTCACAATTTCAGCAAAAATCTGACGTTCTGCAATTCATTCAAAAATGGTGCCAAACTGTTGCAAATGCTCCCCTGAAAGATTTTTCGGTGGAAACAGATGGGTTTTTATTATCGGAAACAGAATTAGCCGACGACGTCTAAACAACTTTTTTTGAAAAAACCCCTAAGCCGCGCGGTCACAATTTCAGCAAAAATCTGACGTTCTGCAATTC
The DNA here is from genome assembly GCF_964252035.2 of Podarcis erhardii. Taxonomy (NCBI): domain Eukaryota; kingdom Metazoa; phylum Chordata; class Lepidosauria; order Squamata; family Lacertidae; genus Podarcis; species Podarcis erhardii. The sequence continues at coordinate 14,285,686 of NC_138498.1, forward strand.
ATTCAAAAATGATGCCAAACTGTTGCAAATGCTCCCCTGAAAGGATTTTTGGTGGAAACAGATGGGTTTTTATTATCGGAAACAGAATTAGCCAACGACGTCTGAACAACTTTTTTTGAAAAACCCCTAAGCCGCGCGGTCACAATTTCAGCAAAAATCTGACGTTCTGCAATTCATTCAAAAATGATGCCAAACTGTTGCAAATGCTCCCCTGAAAGGATTTTTGGTGGAAACAGACGGGTTTTTATCATCGAAACAGAATTAGCCGACGACATCTGAACAACTTTTTTTGCAAAAATCCCTAAGCCGCGCGGTCACAATTTCAGCAAAAATCTGACGTTCTGCAATTCATTCAAAAATGATGCCAAACTGTTGCAAATGCTCCCCTGAAAGGATTTTTGGTGGAAACAGATGGGTTTTTATTATCGGAAAGAGAATTAGCCGACGACATCTGAACAACTTTTTTTGAAAAAATCCCGAAGCCGCGCGGTCACAATTTCAGCAAAAATCTGACGTTCTGCAATTCATTCAAAAATGGTGCCAGACTGTTGCAAATGCTCCCCTGAAAGATTTTTCGGTGGAAACAGATGGGTTTTTATTATCGGAAACAGAATTAGCCGACGACGTCTAAACAACTTTTTTTGAAAAAACCCCTAAGCCGCGCGGTCACAATTTCAGCAAAAATCTGACGTTCTGCAATTCATTCAAAAATGATGCCAAACTGTTGCAAATGCTCCCCTGAAAGGATTTTTGGTGGAAACAGATGGGTTTTTATTATCGGAAACAGAATTAGCCAACGACGTCTGAACAACTTTTTTTGAAAAAATCCCTAAGCCGCGCGGTCACAATTTCAGCAAAAATCTGACGTTCTGCAATTCATTCAAAAATGGTGCCAAACTGTTGCAAATGCTCCCCTGAAAGATTTTTCGGTGGAAACAGACGGGTTTTTATTATGGGAAAGAGAATTAGCCGACGACATCTGAACAACTTTTTTTGAAAAAATCCCTAAGCCGCGCGGTCACAATTTCAGCAAAAATCTGACGTTCTGCAATTCATTCAAAAATGGTGCCAAACTGTTGCAAATGCTCCCCTGAAAGATTTTTCGGTGGAAACAGATGGGTTTTTATTATCGGAAACAGAATTAGCCGACGACGTCTAAACAACTTTTTTTGAAAAAACCCCTAAGCCGCGCGGTCACAATTTCAGCAAAAATCTGACGTTCTGCAATTCATTCAAAAATGATGCCAAACTGTTGCAAATGCTCCCCTGAAAGGATTTTTGGTGGAAACAGATGGGTTTTTATTATCGGAAACAGAATTAGCCAACGACGTCTGAACAACTTTTTTTGAAAAAACCCCTAAGCCGCGCGGTCACAATTTCAGCAAAAATCTGACGTTCTGCAATTCATTCAAAAATGATGCCAAACTGTTGCAAATGCTCCCCTGAAAGGATTTTTGGTGGAAACAGATGGGTTTTTATTATCGGAAACAGAATTAGCCAACGACGTCTGAACAACTTTTTTTGAAAAAATCCCTAAGCCGCGCGGTCACAATTTCAGCAAAAATCTGACGTTCTGCAATTCATTCAAAAATGGTGCCAAACTGTTGCAAATGCTCCCCTGAAAGATTTTTCGGTGGAAACAGACGGGTTTTTATCATCGCAACAGAATTAGCCGACGACGTCTGAAGAACTTTTTTGAAAAAATCCCTAAGCCGCGCGGTCACAATTTCAGCAAAAATCTGACGTTCTCCAATTCATTCAAAAATCGTGCCAAACTGTTGCAAATGCTCCCCTGAAAGGATTTTTGGTGGAAACAGATGGGTTTTTATCATCGAAACAGAATTAGCCGACGACATCTGAACAACTTTTTTTGAAAAAATCCCTAAGCCGCGCGGTCACAATTTCAGCAAAAATCTGACGTTCTGCAATTCATTCAAAAATGGTGCCAAACTGTTGCAAATGCTCCCCTGAAAGATTTTTCGGTGGAAACAGACGGGTTTTTATCATCGAAACAGAATTAGCCGACGACATCTGAACAACTTTTTTTGAAAAAATCCCTAAGCCGCGCGGTCACAATTTCAGCAAAAATCTGACGTTCTGCAATTCATTCAAAAATGATGCCAAACTGTTGCAAATGCTCCCCTGAAAGGATTTTTGGTGGAAACAGATGGGTTTTTATTATCGGAAAGAGAATTAGCCGACGACATCTGAACAACTTTTTTTGAAAAAATCCCTAAGCCGCGCGGTCACAATTTCAGCAAAAATCTGACGTTCTGCAATTCATTCAAAAATGGTGCCAAACTGTTGCAAATGCTCCCCTGAAAGATTTTTCGGTGGAAACAGACGGGTTTTTATCATCGAAACAGAATTAGCCGACGACATCTGAACAACTTTTTTTGAAAAAATCCCTAAGCCGCGCGGTCACAATTTCAGCAAAAATCTGACGTTCTGCAATTCATTCAAAAATGGTGCCAAACTGTTGCAAATGCTCCCCTGAAAGATTTTTCGGTGGAAACAGACGGGTTTTTATCATCGAAACAGAATTAGCCGACGACGTCTGAAGAACTTTTTTTGAAAAAATCCCGAAGCCGCGCGGTCACAATTTCAGCAAAAATCTGACGTTCTGCAATTCATTCAAAAATGGTGCCAAACTGTTGCAAATGCTCCCCTGAAAGATTTTTCGGTGGAAACAGATGGGTTTTTATTATCGGAAAGAGAATTAGCCGACGATGTCTAAACAACTTTTTATGAAAAAACCCCTAAGCCGCGCGGTCACAATTTCAGCAAAAATCTGACGTTCTGCAATTCATTCAAAAATGATGCCAAACTGTTGCAAATGCTCCCCTGAAAGGATTTTTGGTGGAAACAGACGGGTTTTTATCATCGAAACAGAATTAGCCGACGACATCTGAACAACTTTTTTTGAAAAAATCCCTAAGCCGCGCGGTCACAATTTCAGCAAAAATCTGACGTTCTGCAATTCATTCAAAAATCGTGCCAAACTGTTGCAAATGCTCCCCTGAAAGGATTTTTGGTGGAAACAGACGGGTTTTTATCATCGAAACAGAATTAGCCGACGACATCTGAACAACTTTTTTTGAAAAAATCCCTAAGCCGCGCGGTCACAATTTCAGCAAAAATCTGACGTTCTGCAATTCATTCAAAAATCGTGCCAAACTGTTGCAAATGCTCCCCTGAAAGATTTTTCGGTGGAAACAGACGGGTTTTTATCATCGAAACAGAATTAGCCGACGACATCTGAACAACTTTTTTTGAAAAAATCCCTAAGCCGCGCGGTCACAATTTCAGCAAAAATCTGACGTTCTGCAATTCATTCAAAAATGATGCCAAACTGTTGCAAATGCTCCCCTGAAAGGATTTTTGGTGTAAACTGATGGGTTTTTTTATCGGAAAGAGAATTAGCCGACGACATCTGAACAACTTTTTTTGAAAAAATCCCGAAGCCGCGCGGTCACAATTTCAGCAAAAATCTGACGTTCTGCAATTCATTCAAAAATGGTGCCAAACTGTTGCAAATGCTCCCCTGAAAGATTTTTCGGTGGAAACAGATGGGTTTTTATTATCGGAAACAGAATTAGCCGACGACATCTGAACAACTTTTTTTGAAAAAACCCCTAAGCCGCGCGGTCACAATTTCAGCAAAAATCTGACGTTCTGCAATTCATTCAAAAATGATGCCAAACTGTTGCAAATGCTCCCCTGAAAGGATTTTTGGTGGAAACAGATGGGTTTTTATTATCAGAAACAGAATTAGCCAAAGACGTCTGAACAACTTTTTTTGAAAAAATCCCTAAGCCGCGCGGGTCACAATTTCAGCAAAAATCTGACGTTCTGCAATTCATTCAAAAATGGTGCCAAACTGTTGCAAATGCTCCCATGAAAGATTTTGCGATGGAAACAGACGGGTTTTTATCATCGAAACAGAATTAGCCGACGACGTCTGAACAACTTTTTTTGAAAAAATCCCTAAGGCGCGCGGTCACAATTTCAGCAAAAATCTGACGTTCTGCAATTCATTCAAAAATCATGCCAAACTGTTGCAAATGCTCCCCTGAAAGGATTTTTGGTGGAAACAGATGGGTTTTTATTATCGGAAACAGAATTAGCCAACGACGTCTGAACAACTTTTTTTGAAAAAATCCCTAAGCCGCGCGGTCACAATTTCAGCAAAAATCTGACGTTCTGCAATTCATTCAAAAATGGTGCCAAACTGTTGCAAATGCTCCCCTGAAAGATTTTTCGGTGGAAACAGACGGGTTTTTATTATGGGAAAGAGAATTAGCCGACGACATCTGAACAACTTTTTTTGAAAAAATCCCTAAGCCGCGCGGTCACAATTTCAGCAAAAATCTGACGTTCTGCAATTCATTCAAAAATGGTGCCAAACTGTTGCAAATGCTCCCCTGAAAGATTTTTCGGTGGAAACAGATGGGTTTTTATTATCGGAAACAGAATTAGCCGACGACGTCTAAACAACTTTTTTTGAAAAAACCCCTAAGCCGCGCGGTCACAATTTCAGCAAAAATCTGACGTTCTGCAATTCATTCAAAAATGATGCCAAACTGTTGCAAATGCTCCCCTGAAAGGATTTTTGGTGGAAACAGATGGGTTTTTATTATCGGAAACAGAATTAGCCAACGACGTCTGAACAACTTTTTTTGAAAAAACCCCTAAGCCGCGCGGTCACAATTTCAGCAAAAATCTGACGTTCTGCAATTCATTCAAAAATGATGCCAAACTGTTGCAAATGCTCCCCTGAAAGGATTTTTGGTGGAAACAGATGGGTTTTTATTATCGGAAACAGAATTAGCCAACGACGTCTGAACAACTTTTTTTGAAAAAATCCCTAAGCCGCGCGGTCACAATTTCAGCAAAAATCTGACGTTCTGCAATTCATTCAAAAATGGTGCCAAACTGTTGCAAATGCTCCCCTGAAAGATTTTTCGGTGGAAACAGACGGGTTTTTATCATCGCAACAGAATTAGCCGACGACGTCTGAAGAACTTTTTTGAAAAAATCCCTAAGCCGCGCGGTCACAATTTCAGCAAAAATCTGACGTTCTCCAATTCATTCAAAAATCGTGCCAAACTGTTGCAAATGCTCCCCTGAAAGGATTTTTGGTGGAAACAGATGGGTTTTTATCATCGAAACAGAATTAGCCGACGACATCTGAACAACTTTTTTTGAAAAAATCCCTAAGCCGCGCGGTCACAATTTCAGCAAAAATCTGACGTTCTGCAATTCATTCAAAAATGGTGCCAAACTGTTGCAAATGCTCCCCTGAAAGATTTTTCGGTGGAAACAGACGGGTTTTTATTATGGGAAAGAGAATTAGCCGACGACATCTGAACAACTTTTTTTGAAAAAATCCCTAAGCCGCGCGGTCACAATTTCAGCAAAAATCTGACGTTCTGCAATTCATTCAAAAATGGTGCCAAACTGTTGCAAATGCTCCCCTGAAAGATTTTTCGGTGGAAACAGATGGGTTTTTATTATCGGAAACAGAATTAGCCGACGACGTCTAAACAACTTTTTTTGAAAAAACCCCTAAGCCGCGCGGTCACAATTTCAGCAAAAATCTGACGTTCTGCAATTCATTCAAAAATGATGCCAAACTGTTGCAAATGCTCCCCTGAAAGGATTTTTGGTGGAAACAGATGGGTTTTTATTATCGGAAACAGAATTAGCCAACGACGTCTGAACAACTTTTTTTGAAAAAACCCCTAAGCCGCGCGGTCACAATTTCAGCAAAAATCTGACGTTCTGCAATTCATTCAAAAATGATGCCAAACTGTTGCAAATGCTCCCCTGAAAGGATTTTTGGTGGAAACAGATGGGTTTTTATTATCGGAAACAGAATTAGCCAACGACGTCTGAACAACTTTTTTTGAAAAAATCCCTAAGCCGCGCGGTCACAATTTCAGCAAAAATCTGACGTTCTGCAATTCATTCAAAAATGGTGCCAAACTGTTGCAAATGCTCCCCTGAAAGATTTTTCGGTGGAAACAGACGGGTTTTTATCATCGCAACAGAATTAGCCGACGACGTCTGAAGAACTTTTTTGAAAAAATCCCTAAGCCGCGCGGTCACAATTTCAGCAAAAATCTGACGTTCTCCAATTCATTCAAAAATCGTGCCAAACTGTTGCAAATGCTCCCCTGAAAGGATTTTTGGTGGAAACAGATGGGTTTTTATCATCGAAACAGAATTAGCCGACGACATCTGAACAACTTTTTTTGAAAAAATCCCTAAGCCGCGCGGTCACAATTTCAGCAAAAATCTGACGTTCTGCAATTCATTCAAAAATGGTGCCAAACTGTTGCAAATGCTCCCCTGAAAGATTTTTCGGTGGAAACAGACGGGTTTTTATCATCGAAACAGAATTAGCCGACGACATCTGAACAACTTTTTTTGAAAAAATCCCTAAGCCGCGCGGTCACAATTTCAGCAAAAATCTGACGTTCTGCAATTCATTCAAAAATGATGCCAAACTGTTGCAAATGCTCCCCTGAAAGGATTTTTGGTGGAAACAGATGGGTTTTTATTATCGGAAAGAGAATTAGCCGACGACATCTGAACAACTTTTTTTGAAAAAATCCCTAAGCCGCGCGGTCACAATTTCAGCAAAAATCTGACGTTCTGCAATTCATTCAAAAATGGTGCCAAACTGTTGCAAATGCTCCCCTGAAAGATTTTTCGGTGGAAACAGACGGGTTTTTATCATCGAAACAGAATTAGCCGACGACATCTGAACAACTTTTTTTGAAAAAATCCCTAAGCCGCGCGGTCACAATTTCAGCAAAAATCTGACGTTCTGCAATTCATTCAAAAATGGTGCCAAACTGTTGCAAATGCTCCCCTGAAAGATTTTTCGGTGGAAACAGACGGGTTTTTATCATCGAAACAGAATTAGCCGACGACGTCTGAAGAACTTTTTTTGAAAAAATCCCGAAGCCGCGCGGTCACAATTTCAGCAAAAATCTGACGTTCTGCAATTCATTCAAAAATGGTGCCAAACTGTTGCAAATGCTCCCCTGAAAGATTTTTCGGTGGAAACAGATGGGTTTTTATTATCGGAAAGAGAATTAGCCGACGATGTCTAAACAACTTTTTATGAAAAAACCCCTAAGCCGCGCGGTCACAATTTCAGCAAAAATCTGACGTTCTGCAATTCATTCAAAAATGATGCCAAACTGTTGCAAATGCTCCCCTGAAAGGATTTTTGGTGGAAACAGACGGGTTTTTATCATCGAAACAGAATTAGCCGACGACATCTGAACAACTTTTTTTGAAAAAATCCCTAAGCCGCGCGGTCACAATTTCAGCAAAAATCTGACGTTCTGCAATTCATTCAAAAATCGTGCCAAACTGTTGCAAATGCTCCCCTGAAAGGATTTTTGGTGGAAACAGACGGGTTTTTATCATCGAAACAGAATTAGCCGACGACATCTGAACAACTTTTTTTGAAAAAATCCCTAAGCCGCGCGGTCACAATTTCAGCAAAAATCTGACGTTCTGCAATTCATTCAAAAATCGTGCCAAACTGTTGCAAATGCTCCCCTGAAAGATTTTTCGGTGGAAACAGACGGGTTTTTATCATCGAAACAGAATTAGCCGACGACATCTGAACAACTTTTTTTGAAAAAATCCCTAAGCCGCGCGGTCACAATTTCAGCAAAAATCTGACGTTCTGCAATTCATTCAAAAATGATGCCAAACTGTTGCAAATGCTCCCCTGAAAGGATTTTTGGTGTAAACTGATGGGTTTTTTTATCGGAAAGAGAATTAGCCGACGACATCTGAACAACTTTTTTTGAAAAAATCCCGAAGCCGCGCGGTCACAATTTCAGCAAAAATCTGACGTTCTGCAATTCATTCAAAAATGGTGCCAAACTGTTGCAAATGCTCCCCTGAAAGATTTTTCGGTGGAAACAGATGGGTTTTTATTATCGGAAACAGAATTAGCCGACGACATCTGAACAACTTTTTTTGAAAAAACCCCTAAGCCGCGCGGTCACAATTTCAGCAAAAATCTGACGTTCTGCAATTCATTCAAAAATGATGCCAAACTGTTGCAAATGCTCCCCTGAAAGGATTTTTGGTGGAAACAGATGGGTTTTTATTATCAGAAACAGAATTAGCCAAAGACGTCTGAACAACTTTTTTTGAAAAAATCCCTAAGCCGCGCGGGTCACAATTTCAGCAAAAATCTGACGTTCTGCAATTCATTCAAAAATGGTGCCAAACTGTTGCAAATGCTCCCCTGAAAGATTTTGCGATGGAAACAGACGGGTTTTTATCATCGAAACAGAATTAGCCGACGACGTCTGAACAACTTTTTTTGAAAAAATCCCTAAGGCGCGCGGTCACAATTTCAGCAAAAATCTGACGTTCTGCAATTCATTCAAAAATCATGCCAAACTGTTGCAAATGCTCCCCTGAAAGGATTTTTGGTGGAAACAGATGGGTTTTTATTATCGGAAACAGAATTAGCCAACGACGTCTGAACAACTTTTTTTGAAAAAATCCCTAAGCCGCGCGGTCACAATTTCAGCAAAAATCTGACGTTCTGCAATTCATTCAAAAATGGTGCCAAACTGTTGCAAATGCTCCCCTGAAAGATTTTTCGGTGGAAACAGACGGGTTTTTATTATGGGAAAGAGAATTAGCCGACGACATCTGAACAACTTTTTTTGAAAAAATCCCTAAGCCGCGCGGTCACAATTTCAGCAAAAATCTGACGTTCTGCAATTCATTCAAAAATGGTGCCAAACTGTTGCAAATGCTCCCCTGAAAGATTTTTCGGTGGAAACAGATGGGTTTTTATTATCGGAAACAGAATTAGCCGACGACGTCTAAACAACTTTTTTTGAAAAAACCCCTAAGCCGCGCGGTCACAATTTCAGCAAAAATCTGACGTTCTGCAATTCATTCAAAAATGATGCCAAACTGTTGCAAATGCTCCCCTGAAAGGATTTTTGGTGGAAACAGATGGGTTTTTATTATCGGAAACAGAATTAGCCAACGACGTCTGAACAACTTTTTTTGAAAAAACCCCTAAGCCGCGCGGTCACAATTTCAGCAAAAATCTGACGTTCTGCAATTCATTCAAAAATGATGCCAAACTGTTGCAAATGCTCCCCTGAAAGGATTTTTGGTGGAAACAGATGGGTTTTTATTATCGGAAACAGAATTAGCCAACGACGTCTGAACAACTTTTTTTGAAAAAATCCCTAAGCCGCGCGGTCACAATTTCAGCAAAAATCTGACGTTCTGCAATTCATTCAAAAATGGTGCCAAACTGTTGCAAATGCTCCCCTGAAAGATTTTTCGGTGGAAACAGATGGGTTTTTATTATCGGAAAGAGAATTAGCCGACGATGTCTAAACAACTTTTTATGAAAAAACCCCTAAGCCGCGCGGTCACAATTTCAGCAAAAATCTGACGTTCTGCAATTCATTCAAAAATGATGCCAAACTGTTGCAAATGCTCCCCTGAAAGGATTTTTGGTGGAAACAGACGGGTTTTTATCATCGAAACAGAATTAGCCGACGACATCTGAACAACTTTTTTTGAAAAAATCCCTAAGCCGCGCGGTCACAATTTCAGCAAAAATCTGACGTTCTGCAATTCATTCAAAAATCGTGCCAAACTGTTGCAAATGCTCCCCTGAAAGGATTTTTGGTGGAAACAGACGGGTTTTTATCATCGAAACAGAATTAGCCGACGACATCTGAACAACTTTTTTTGAAAAAATCCCTAAGCCGCGCGGTCACAATTTCAGCAAAAATCTGACGTTCTGCAATTCATTCAAAAATCGTGCCAAACTGTTGCAAATGCTCCCCTGAAAGATTTTTCGGTGGAAACAGACGGGTTTTTATCATCGAAACAGAATTAGCCGACGACATCTGAACAACTTTTTTTGAAAAAATCCCTAAGCCGCGCGGTCACAATTTCAGCAAAAATCTGACGTTCTGCAATTCATTCAAAAATGATGCCAAACTGTTGCAAATGCTCCCCTGAAAGGATTTTTGGTGTAAACTGATGGGTTTTTTTATCGGAAAGAGAATTAGCCGACGACATCTGAACAACTTTTTTTGAAAAAATCCCGAAGCCGCGCGGTCACAATTTCAGCAAAAATCTGACGTTCTGCAATTCATTCAAAAATGGTGCCAAACTGTTGCAAATGCTCCCCTGAAAGATTTTTCGGTGGAAACAGATGGGTTTTTATTATCGGAAACAGAATTAGCCGACGACATCTGAACAACTTTTTTTGAAAAAACCCCTAAGCCGCGCGGTCACAATTTCAGCAAAAATCTGACGTTCTGCAATTCATTCAAAAATGATGCCAAACTGTTGCAAATGCTCCCCTGAAAGGATTTTTGGTGGAAACAGATGGGTTTTTATTATCAGAAACAGAATTAGCCAAAGACGTCTGAACAACTTTTTTTGAAAAAATCCCTAAGCCGCGCGGGTCACAATTTCAGCAAAAATCTGACGTTCTGCAATTCATTCAAAAATGGTGCCAAACTGTTGCAAATGCTCCCCTGAAAGATTTTTCGGTGGAAACAGATGGGTTTTTATCATCGAAACAGAATTAGCCGACGACGTCTGAACAACTTTTTTTGAAAAAACCCCTAAGCCGCGCGGTCACAATTTCAGCAAAAATCTGACGTTCTGCAATTCATTCAAAAATGATGCCAAACTGTTGCAAATGCTCCCCTGAAAGGATTTTTGGTGGAAACAGATGGGTTTTTATTATCGGAAACAGAATTAGCCAACGACGTCTGAACAACTTTTTTTGAAAAAATCCCTAAGCCGCGCGGTCACAATTTCAGCAAAAATCTGACGTTCTGCAATTCATTCAAAAATGGTGCCAAACTGTTGCAAATGCTCCCCTGAAAGATTTTTCGGTGGAAACAGACGGGTTTTTATTATGGGAAAGAGAATTAGCCGACGACATCTGAACAACTTTTTTTGAAAAAATCCCTAAGCCGCGCGGTCACAATTTCAGCAAAAATCTGACGTTCTGCAATTCATTCAAAAATGGTGCCAAACTGTTGCAAATGCTCCCCTGAAAGATTTTTCGGTGGAAACAGATGGGTTTTTATTATCGGAAACAGAATTAGCCGACGACGTCTAAACAACTTTTTTTGAAAAAACCCCTAAGCCGCGCGGTCACAATTTCAGCAAAAATCTGACGTTCTGCAATTCATTCAAAAATGATGCCAAACTGTTGCAAATGCTCCCCTGAAAGGATTTTTGGTGGAAACAGATGGGTTTTTATTATCGGAAACAGAATTAGCCAACGACGTCTGAACAACTTTTTTTGAAAAAACCCCTAAGCCGCGCGGTCACAATTTCAGCAAAAATCTGACGTTCTGCAATTCATTCAAAAATGATGCCAAACTGTTGCAAATGCTCCCCTGAAAGGATTTTTGGTGGAAACAGATGGGTTTTTATTATCGGAAACAGAATTAGCCAACGACGTCTGAACAACTTTTTTTGAAAAAATCCCTAAGCCGCGCGGTCACAATTTCAGCAAAAATCTGACGTTCTGCAATTCATTCAAAAATGGTGCCAAACTGTTGCAAATGCTCCCCTGAAAGATTTTTCGGTGGAAACAGACGGGTTTTTATCATCGCAACAGAATTAGCCGACGACGTCTGAAGAACTTTTTTGAAAAAATCCCTAAGCCGCGCGGTCACAATTTCAGCAAAAATCTGACGTTCTCCAATTCATTCAAAAATCGTGCCAAACTGTTGCAAATGCTCCCCTGAAAGGATTTTTGGTGGAAACAGATGGGTTTTTATCATCGAAACAGAATTAGCCGACGACATCTGAACAACTTTTTTTGAAAAAATCCCTAAGCCGCGCGGTCACAATTTCAGCAAAAATCTGACGTTCTGCAATTCATTCAAAAATGGTGCCAAACTGTTGCAAATGCTCCCCTGAAAGATTTTTCGGTGGAAACAGACGGGTTTTTATCATCGAAACAGAATTAGCCGACGACATCTGAACAACTTTTTTTGAAAAAATCCCTAAGCCGCGCGGTCACAATTTCAGCAAAAATCTGACGTTCTGCAATTCATTCAAAAATGATGCCAAACTGTTGCAAATGCTCCCCTGAAAGGATTTTTGGTGGAAACAGATGGGTTTTTATTATCGGAAAGAGAATTAGCCGACGACATCTGAACAACTTTTTTTGAAAAAATCCCTAAGCCGCGCGGTCACAATTTCAGCAAAAATCTGACGTTCTGCAATTCATTCAAAAATGGTGCCAAACTGTTGCAAATGCTCCCCTGAAAGATTTTTCGGTGGAAACAGACGGGTTTTTATCATCGAAACAGAATTAGCCGACGACATCTGAACAACTTTTTTTGAAAAAATCCCTAAGCCGCGCGGTCACAATTTCAGCAAAAATCTGACGTTCTGCAATTCATTCAAAAATGGTGCCAAACTGTTGCAAATGCTCCCCTGAAAGATTTTTCGGTGGAAACAGACGGGTTTTTATCATCGAAACAGAATTAGCCGACGACGTCTGAAGAACTTTTTTTGAAAAAATCCCGAAGCCGCGCGGTCACAATTTCAGCAAAAATCTGACGTTCTGCAATTCATTCAAAAATGGTGCCAAACTGTTGCAAATGCTCCCCTGAAAGATTTTTCGGTGGAAACAGATGGGTTTTTATTATCGGAAAGAGAATTAGCCGACGATGTCTAAACAACTTTTTATGAAAAAACCCCTAAGCCGCGCGGTCACAATTTCAGCAAAAATCTGACGTTCTGCAATTCATTCAAAAATGATGCCAAACTGTTGCAAATGCTCCCCTGAAAGGATTTTTGGTGGAAACAGACGGGTTTTTATCATCGAAACAGAATTAGCCGACGACATCTGAACAACTTTTTTTGAAAAAATCCCTAAGCCGCGCGGTCACAATTTCAGCAAAAATCTGACGTTCTGCAATTCATTCAAAAATCGTGCCAAACTGTTGCAAATGCTCCCCTGAAAGGATTTTTGGTGGAAACAGACGGGTTTTTATCATCGAAACAGAATTAGCCGACGACATCTGAACAACTTTTTTTGAAAAAATCCCTAAGCCGCGCGGTCACAATTTCAGCAAAAATCTGACGTTCTGCAATTCATTCAAAAATCGTGCCAAACTGTTGCAAATGCTCCCCTGAAAGATTTTTCGGTGGAAACAGACGGGTTTTTATCATCGAAACAGAATTAGCCGACGACATCTGAACAACTTTTTTTGAAAAAATCCCTAAGCCGCGCGGTCACAATTTCAGCAAAAATCTGACGTTCTGCAATTCATTCAAAAATGATGCCAAACTGTTGCAAATGCTCCCCTGAAAGGATTTTTGGTGTAAACTGATGGGTTTTTTTATCGGAAAGAGAATTAGCCGACGACATCTGAACAACTTTTTTTGAAAAAATCCCGAAGCCGCGCGGTCACAATTTCAGCAAAAATCTGACGTTCTGCAATTCATTCAAAAATGGTGCCAAACTGTTGCAAATGCTCCCCTGAAAGATTTTTCGGTGGAAACAGATGGGTTTTTATTATCGGAAACAGAATTAGCCGACGACATCTGAACAACTTTTTTTGAAAAAACCCCTAAGCCGCGCGGTCACAATTTCAGCAAAAATCTGACGTTCTGCAATTCATTCAAAAATGATGCCAAACTGTTGCAAATGCTCCCCTGAAAGGATTTTTGGTGGAAACAGATGGGTTTTTATTATCAGAAACAGAATTAGCCAAAGACGTCTGAACAACTTTTTTTGAAAAAATCCCTAAGCCGCGCGGGTCACAATTTCAGCAAAAATCTGACGTTCTGCAATTCATTCAAAAATGGTGCCAAACTGTTGCAAATGCTCCCCTGAAAGATTTTGCGATGGAAACAGACGGGTTTTTATCATCGAAACAGAATTAGCCGACGACGTCTGAACAACTTTTTTTGAAAAAATCCCTAAGGCGCGCGGTCACAATTTCAGCAAAAATCTGACGTTCTGCAATTCATTCAAAAATCATGCCAAACTGTTGCAAATGCTCCCCTGAAAGGATTTTTGGTGGAAACAGATGGGTTTTTATTATCGGAAACAGAATTAGCCAACGACGTCTGAACAACTTTTTTTGAAAAAATCCCTAAGCCGCGCGGTCACAATTTCAGCAAAAATCTGACGTTCTGCAATTCATTCAAAAATGGTGCCAAACTGTTGCAAATGCTCCCCTGAAAGATTTTTCGGTGGAAACAGACGGGTTTTTATTATGGGAAAGAGAATTAGCCGACGACATCTGAACAACTTTTTTTGAAAAAATCCCTAAGCCGCGCGGTCACAATTTCAGCAAAAATCTGACGTTCTGCAATTCATTCAAAAATGGTGCCAAACTGTTGCAAATGCTCCCCTGAAAGATTTTTCGGTGGAAACAGATGGGTTTTTATTATCGGAAACAGAATTAGCCGACGACGTCTAAACAACTTTTTTTGAAAAAACCCCTAAGCCGCGCGGTCACAATTTCAGCAAAAATCTGACGTTCTGCAATTCATTCAAAAATGATGCCAAACTGTTGCAAATGCTCCCCTGAAAGGATTTTTGGTGGAAACAGATGGGTTTTTATTATCGGAAACAGAATTAGCCAACGACGTCTGAACAACTTTTTTTGAAAAAACCCCTAAGCCGCGCGGTCACAATTTCAGCAAAAATCTGACGTTCTGCAATTCATTCAAAAATGATGCCAAACTGTTGCAAATGCTCCCCTGAAAGGATTTTTGGTGGAAACAGATGGGTTTTTATTATCGGAAACAGAATTAGCCAACGACGTCTGAACAACTTTTTTTGAAAAAATCCCTAAGCCGCGCGGTCACAATTTCAGCAAAAATCTGACGTTCTGCAATTCATTCAAAAATGGTGCCAAACTGTTGCAAATGCTCCCCTGAAAGATTTTTCGGTGGAAACAGACGGGTTTTTATCATCGCAACAGAATTAGCCGACGACGTCTGAAGAACTTTTTTGAAAAAATCCCTAAGCCGCGCGGTCACAATTTCAGCAAAAATCTGACGTTCTCCAATTCATTCAAAAATCGTGCCAAACTGTTGCAAATGCTCCCCTGAAAGGATTTTTGGTGGAAACAGATGGGTTTTTATCATCGAAACAGAATTAGCCGACGACATCTGAACAACTTTTTTTGAAAAAATCCCTAAGCCGCGCGGTCACAATTTCAGCAAAAATCTGACGTTCTGCAATTCATTCAAAAATGGTGCCAAACTGTTGCAAATGCTCCCCTGAAAGATTTTTCGGTGGAAACAGACGGGTTTTTATCATCGAAACAGAATTAGCCGACGACATCTGAACAACTTTTTTTGAAAAAATCCCTAAGCCGCGCGGTCACAATTTCAGCAAAAATCTGACGTTCTGCAATTCATTCAAAAATGATGCCAAACTGTTGCAAATGCTCCCCTGAAAGGATTTTTGGTGGAAACAGATGGGTTTTTATTATCGGAAAGAGAATTAGCCGACGACATCTGAACAACTTTTTTTGAAAAAATCCCTAAGCCGCGCGGTCACAATTTCAGCAAAAATCTGACGTTCTGCAATTCATTCAAAAATGGTGCCAAACTGTTGCAAATGCTCCCCTGAAAGATTTTTCGGTGGAAACAGACGGGTTTTTATCATCGAAACAGAATTAGCCGACGACATCTGAACAACTTTTTTTGAAAAAATCCCTAAGCCGCGCGGTCACAATTTCAGCAAAAATCTGACGTTCTGCAATTCATTCAAAAATGGTGCCAAACTGTTGCAAATGCTCCCCTGAAAGATTTTTCGGTGGAAACAGACGGGTTTTTATCATCGAAACAGAATTAGCCGACGACGTCTGAAGAACTTTTTTTGAAAAAATCCCGAAGCCGCGCGGTCACAATTTCAGCAAAAATCTGACGTTCTGCAATTCATTCAAAAATGGTGCCAAACTGTTGCAAATGCTCCCCTGAAAGATTTTTCGGTGGAAACAGATGGGTTTTTATTATCGGAAAGAGAATTAGCCGACGATGTCTAAACAACTTTTTATGAAAAAACCCCTAAGCCGCGCGGTCACAATTTCAGCAAAAATCTGACGTTCTGCAATTCATTCAAAAATGATGCCAAACTGTTGCAAATGCTCCCCTGAAAGGATTTTTGGTGGAAACAGACGGGTTTTTATCATCGAAACAGAATTAGCCGACGACATCTGAACAACTTTTTTTGAAAAAATCCCTAAGCCGCGCGGTCACAATTTCAGCAAAAATCTGACGTTCTGCAATTCATTCAAAAATCGTGCCAAACTGTTGCAAATGCTCCCCTGAAAGGATTTTTGGTGGAAACAGACGGGTTTTTATCATCGAAACAGAATTAGCCGACGACATCTGAACAACTTTTTTTGAAAAAATCCCTAAGCCGCGCGGTCACAATTTCAGCAAAAATCTGACGTTCTGCAATTCATTCAAAAATCGTGCCAAACTGTTGCAAATGCTCCCCTGAAAGATTTTTCGGTGGAAACAGACGGGTTTTTATCATCGAAACAGAATTAGCCGACGACATCTGAACAACTTTTTTTGAAAAAATCCCTAAGCCGCGCGGTCACAATTTCAGCAAAAATCTGACGTTCTGCAATTCATTCAAAAATGATGCCAAACTGTTGCAAATGCTCCCCTGAAAGGATTTTTGGTGTAAACTGATGGGTTTTTTTATCGGAAAGAGAATTAGCCGACGACATCTGAACAACTTTTTTTGAAAAAATCCCGAAGCCGCGCGGTCACAATTTCAGCAAAAATCTGACGTTCTGCAATTCATTCAAAAATGGTGCCAAACTGTTGCAAATGCTCCCCTGAAAGATTTTTCGGTGGAAACAGATGGGTTTTTATTATCGGAAACAGAATTAGCCGACGACATCTGAACAACTTTTTTTGAAAAAACCCCTAAGCCGCGCGGTCACAATTTCAGCAAAAATCTGACGTTCTGCAATTCATTCAAAAATGATGCCAAACTGTTGCAAATGCTCCCCTGAAAGGATTTTTGGTGGAAACAGATGGGTTTTTATTATCAGAAACAGAATTAGCCAAAGACGTCTGAACAACTTTTTTTGAAAAAATCCCTAAGCCGCGCGGGTCACAATTTCAGCAAAAATCTGACGTTCTGCAATTCATTCAAAAATGGTGCCAAACTGTTGCAAATGCTCCCCTGAAAGATTTTGCGATGGAAACAGACGGGTTTTTATCATCGAAACAGAATTAGCCGACGACGTCTGAACAACTTTTTTTGAAAAAATCCCTAAGGCTCGCGGTCACAATTTCAGCAAAAATCTGACGTTCTGCAATTCATTCAAAAATCGTGCCAAACTGTTGCAAATGCTCCCCTGAAAGATTTTTCGGTGGAAACAGACGGGTTTTTATCATCGAAACAGAATTAGCCGACGACATCTGAACAACTTTTTTTGAAAAAAATCCCTAAGCCGCGCGGTCACAATTTCAGCAAAAATCTGACGTTCTGCAATTCATTCAAAAATCATGCCAAACTGTTGCAAATGCTCCCCTGAAAGGATTTTTGGTGGAAACAGATGGGTTTTTATTATCGGAAAGAGAATTAGCCGACGACATCTGAACAACTTTTTTTGAAAAAATCCCGAAGCCGCGCGGTCACAATTTCAGCAAAAATCTGACGTTCTGCAATTCATTCAAAAATGGTGCCAAACTGTTGCAAATGCTCCCCTGAAAGATTTTTCGGTGGAAACAGATGGGTTTTTATTATCGGAAACAGAATTAGCCGACGACGTCTAAACAACTTTTTTTGAAAAAACCCCTAAGCCGCGCGGTCACAATTTCAGCAAAAATCTGACGTTCTGCAATTCATTCAAAAATGATGCCAAACTGTTGCAAATGCTCCCCTGAAAGGATTTTTGGTGGAAACAGATGGGTTTTTATTATCGGAAACAGAATTAGCCAACGACGTCTGAACAACTTTTTAAGAAAAAACCCCTAAGCCGCGCGGTCACAATTTCAGCAAAAATCTGACGTTCTGCAATTCATTCAAAAATGGTGCCAAACTGTTGCAAATGCTCCCCTGAAAGATTTTTCGGTGGAAACAGACGGGTTTTTATCATCGAAACAGAATTAGCCGACGACATCTGAACAACTTTTTTTGAAAAAATCCCGAAGCCGCGCGGTCACAATTTCAGCAAAAATCTGACGTTCTGCAATTCATTCAGAAATGATGCCAAACTGTTGCAAATGCTCCCCTGAAAGGATTTTTGGTGGAAACAGATGGGTTTTTATTATCGGAAACAGAATTAGCCAACGACGTCTGAACAACTTTTTTTGAAAAAATCCCTAAGCCGCGCGGTCACAATTTCAGCAAAAATCTGACGTTCTGCAATTCATTCAAAAATGGTGCCAAACTGTTGCAAATGCTCCCCTGAAAGATTTTTCGGTGGAAACAGACGGGTTTTTATCATCGAAACAGAATTAGCCGACGACATCTGAACAACTTTTTTTGAAAAAATCCCTAAGCCGCGCGGTCACAATTTCAGCAAAAATCTGACGTTCTGCAATTCATTCAAAAATCGTGCCAAACTGTTGCAAATGCTCCCCTGAAAGATTTTTCGGTGGAAACAGACGGGTTTTTATCATCGAAACAGAATTAGCCGACGACATCTGAACAACTTTTTTTGAAAAAAATCCCTAAGCCGCGCGGTCACAATTTCAGCAAAAATCTGACGTTCTGCAATTCATTCAAAAATCATGCCAAACTGTTGCAAATGCTCCCCTGAAAGGATTTTTGGTGGAAACAGATGGGTTTTTATTATCGGAAAGAGAATTAGCCGACGACATCTGAACAACTTTTTTTGAAAAAATCCCGAAGCCGCGCGGTCACAATTTCAGCAAAAATCTGACGTTCTGCAATTCATTCAAAAATGGTGCCAAACTGTTGCAAATGCTCCCCTGAAAGATTTTTCGGTGGAAACAGATGGGTTTTTATTATCGGAAACAGAATTAGCCGACGACGTCTAAACAACTTTTTTTGAAAAAACCCCTAAGCCGCGCGGTCACAATTTCAGCAAAAATCTGACGTTCTGCAATTCATTCAAAAATGATGCCAAACTGTTGCAAATGCTCCCCTGAAAGGATTTTTGGTGGAAACAGATGGGTTTTTATTATCGGAAACAGAATTAGCCAACGACGTCTGAACAACTTTTTAAGAAAAAACCCCTAAGCCGCGCGGTCACAATTTCAGCAAAAATCTGACGTTCTGCAATTCATTCAAAAATGGTGCCAAACTGTTGCAAATGCTCCCCTGAAAGATTTTTCGGTGGAAACAGACGGGTTTTTATCATCGAAACAGAATTAGCCGACGACATCTGAACAACTTTTTTTGAAAAAATCCCGAAGCCGCGCGGTCACAATTTCAGCAAAAATCTGACGTTCTGCAATTCATTCAGAAATGATGCCAAACTGTTGCAAATGCTCCCCTGAAAGGATTTTTGGTGGAAACAGATGGGTTTTTATTATCGGAAACAGAATTAGCCAACGACGTCTGAACAACTTTTTTTGAAAAAATCCCTAAGCCGCGCGGTCACAATTTCAGCAAAAATCTGACGTTCTGCAATTCATTCAAAAATGGTGCCAAACTGTTGCAAATGCTCCCCTGAAAGATTTTTCGGTGGAAACAGACGGGTTTTTATCATCGAAACAGAATTAGCCGACGACATCTGAACAACTTTTTTTGAAAAAATCCCTAAGCCGCGCGGTCACAATTTCAGCAAAAATCTGACGTTCTGCAATTCATTCAAAAATGGTGCCAAACTGTTGCAAATGCTCCCCTGAAAGATTTTTCGGTGGAAACAGACGGGTTTTTATCATCGAAACAGAATTAGCCGACGACGTCTGAAGAACTTTTTTTGAAAAAATCCCTAAGCCGCGCGGTCACAATTTCAGCAAAAATCTGACGTTCTGCAATTCATTCAAAAATGGTGCCAAACTGTTGCAAATGCTCCCCTGAAAGATTTTTCGGTGGAAACAGATGGGTTTTTATTATCGGAAACAGAATTAGCCGACGACATCTGAACAACTTTTTATGAAAAAACCCCTAAGCCGCGCGGTCACAATTTCAGCAAAAATCTGACGTTCTGCAATTCATTCAAAAATGATGCCAAACTGTTGCAAATGCTCCCCTGAAAGGATTTTTGGTGGAAACAGACGGGTTTTTATCATCGAAACAGAATTAGCCGACGACATCTGAACAACTTTTTTTGAAAAAATCCCTAAGCCGCGCGGTCACAATTTCAGCAAAAATCTGACGTTCTGCAATTCATTCAAAAATCGTGCCAAACTGTTGCAAATGCTCCCCTGAAAGGATTTTTGGTGGAAACAGACGGGTTTTTATCATCGAAACAGAATTAGCCGACGACATCTGAACAACTTTTTTTGAAAAAATCCCTAAGCCGCGCGGTCACAATTTCAGCAAAAATCTGACGTTCTGCAATTCATTCAAAAATCGTGCCAAACTGTTGCAAATGCTCCCCTGAAAGATTTTTCGGTGGAAACAGACGGGTTTTTATCATCGAAACAGAATTAGCCGACGACATCTGAACAACTTTTTTTGAAAAAATCCCTAAGCCGCGCGGTCACAATTTCAGCAAAAATCTGACGTTCTGCAATTCATTCAAAAATCATGCCAAACTGTTGCAAATGCTCCCCTGAAAGGATTTTTGGTGGAAACAGATGGGTTTTTATTATCAGAAACAGAATTAGCCAAAGACGTCTGAACAACTTTTTTTGAAAAAATCCCTAAGCCGCGCGGGTCACAATTTCAGCAAAAATCTGACGTTCTGCAATTCATTCAAAAATGGTGCCAAACTGTTGCAAATGCTCCCCTGAAAGATTTTGCGATGGAAACAGACGGGTTTTTATCATCGAAACAGAATTAGCCGACGACGTCTGAACAACTTTTTTTGAAAAAATCCCTAAGGCGCGCGGTCACAATTTCAGCAAAAATCTGACGTTCTGCAATTCATTCAAAAATCGTGCCAAACTGTTGCAAATGCTCCCCTGAAAGATTTTTCGGTGGAAACAGACGGGTTTTTATCATCGAAACAGAATTAGCCGACGACATCTGAACAACTTTTTTTGAAAAAAATCCCTAAGCCGCGCGGTCACAATTTCAGCAAAAATCTGACGTTCTGCAATTCATTCAAAAATCATGCCAAACTGTTGCAAATGCTCCCCTGAAAGGATTTTTGGTGGAAACAGATGGGTTTTTATTATCGGAAAGAGAATTAGCCGACGACATCTGAACAACTTTTTTTGAAAAAATCCCGAAGCCGCGCGGTCACAATTTCAGCAAAAATCTGACGTTCTGCAATTCATTCAAAAATGGTGCCAAACTGTTGCAAATGCTCCCCTGAAAGATTTTTCGGTGGAAACAGATGGGTTTTTATTATCGGAAACAGAATTAGCCGACGACGTCTAAACAACTTTTTTTGAAAAAACCCCTAAGCCGCGCGGTCACAATTTCAGCAAAAATCTGACGTTCTGCAATTCATTCAAAAATGATGCCAAACTGTTGCAAATGCTCCCCTGAAAGGATTTTTGGTGGAAACAGATGGGTTTTTATTATCGGAAACAGAATTAGCCAACGACGTCTGAACAACTTTTTAAGAAAAAACCCCTAAGCCGCGCGGTCACAATTTCAGCAAAAATCTGACGTTCTGCAATTCATTCAAAAATGATGCCAAACTGTTGCAAATGCTCCCCTGAAAGGATTTTTGGTGGAAACAGACGGGTTTTTATCATCGAAACAGAATTAGCCGACGACATCTGAACAACTTTTTTTGCAAAAATCCCTAAGCCGCGCGGTCACAATTTCAGCAAAAATCTGACGTTCTGCAATTCATTCAAAAATGATGCCAAACTGTTGCAAATGCTCCCCTGAAAGGATTTTTGGTGGAAACAGATGGGTTTTTATCATCGGAAAGAGAATTAGCCGACGACATCTGAACAACTTTTTTTGAAAAAATCCCGAAGCCGCGCGGTCACAATTTCAGCAAAAATCTGACGTTCTGCAATTCATTCAAAAATGGTGCCAGACTGTTGCAAATGCTCCCCTGAAAGATTTTTCGGTGGAAACAGATGGGTTTTTATTATCGGAAACAGAATTAGCCGACGACGTCTAAACAACTTTTTTTGAAAAAACCCCTAAGCCGCGCGGTCACAATTTCAGCAAAAATCTGACGTTCTGCAATTCATTCAAAAATGATGCCAAACTGTTGCAAATGCTCCCCTGAAAGGATTTTTGGTGGAAACAGATGGGTTTTTATTATCAGAAACAGAATTAGCCAACGACGTCTGAACAACTTTTTTTGCAAAAATCCCTAAGCCGCGCGGTCACAATTTCAGCAAAAATCTGACGTTCTGCAATTCATTCAAAAATGGTGCCAAACTGTTGCAAATGCTCCCCTGAAAGATTTTTCGGTGGAAACAGACGGGTTTTTATCATCGAAACAGAATTAGCCGACGACGTCTGAACAACTTTTTTTGAAAAAATCCCTAAGCCGCGCGGTCACAATTTCAGCAAAAATCTTACGTTCTGCAATTCATTCAAAAATCGTGCCAAACTGTTGCAAATGCTCCCCTGAAAGATTTTTCGGTGGAAACAGACGGGTTTTTATCATCGAAACAGAATTAGCCGACGACATCTGAACAACTTTTTTTGAAAAAATCCCTAAGCCGCGCGGTCACAATTTCAGCAAAAATCTGACCTTCTGCAATTCATTCAAAAATCATGCCAAACTGTTGCAAATGCTCCCCTGAAAGGATTTTTGGTGGAAACAGATGGGTTTTTATTATCGGAAAGAGAATTAGCCGACGACATCTGAACAACTTTTTTTGAAAAAACCCCGAAGCCGCGCGGTCACAATTTCAGCAAAAATCTGACGTTCTGCAATTCATTCAAAAATGGTGCCAAACTGTTGCAAATGCTCCCCTGAAAGATTTTTCGGTGGAAACAGACGGGTTTTTATTATGGGAAAGAGAATTAGCCGACGACATCTGAACAACTTTTTTTGAAAAAATCCCTAAGCCGCGCGGTCACAATTTCAGCAAAAATCTGACGTTCTGCAATTCATTCAAAAATGGTGCCAAACTGTTGCAAATGCTCCCCTGAAAGATTTTTCGGTGGAAACAGATGGGTTTTTATTATCGGAAACAGAATTAGCCGACGACGTCTAAACAACTTTTTTTGAAAAAACCCCTAAGCCGCGCGGTCACAATTTCAGCAAAAATCTGACGTTCTGCAATTCATTCAAAAATGATGCCAAACTGTTGCAAATGCTCCCCTGAAAGGATTTTTGGTGGAAACAGATGGGTTTTTATTATCGGAAACAGAATTAGCCAACGACGTCTGAACAACTTTTTTTGAAAAAACCCCTAAGCCGCGCGGTCACAATTTCAGCAAAAATCTGACGTTCTGCAATTCATTCAAAAATGATGCCAAACTGTTGCAAATGCTCCCCTGAAAGGATTTTTGGTGGAAACAGATGGGTTTTTATTATCGGAAACAGAATTAGCCAACGACGTCTGAACAACTTTTTTTGAAAAAATCCCTAAGCCGCGCGGTCACAATTTCAGCAAAAATCTGACGTTCTGCAATTCATTCAAAAATGGTGCCAAACTGTTGCAAATGCTCCCCTGAAAGATTTTTCGGTGGAAACAGACGGGTTTTTATCATCGCAACAGAATTAGCCGACGACGTCTGAAGAACTTTTTTGAAAAAATCCCTAAGCCGCGCGGTCACAATTTCAGCAAAAATCTGACGTTCTCCAATTCATTCAAAAATCGTGCCAAACTGTTGCAAATGCTCCCCTGAAAGGATTTTTGGTGGAAACAGATGGGTTTTTATGATCGAAACAGAATTAGCCGACGACATCTGAACAACTTTTTTTGAAAAAATCCCTAAGCCGCGCGGTCACAATTTCAGCAAAAATCTGACGTTCTGCAATTCATTCAAAAATGGTGCCAAACTGTTGCAAATGCTCCCCTGAAAGATTTTTCGGTGGAAACAGACGGGTTTTTATCATCGAAACAGAATTAGCCGACGACATCTGAACAACTTTTTTTGAAAAAATCCCTAAGCCGCGCGGTCACAATTTCAGCAAAAATCTGACGTTCTGCAATTCATTCAAAAATGATGCCAAACTGTTGCAAATGCTCCCCTGAAAGGATTTTTGGTGGAAACAGATGGGTTTTTATTATCGGAAAGAGAATTAGCCGACGACATCTGAACAACTTTTTTTGAAAAAATCCCGAAGCCGCGCGGTCACAATTTCAGCAAAAATCTGACGTTCTGCAATTCATTCAAAAATGGTGCCAGACTGTTGCAAATGCTCCCCTGAAAGATTTTTCGGTGGAAACAGATGGGTTTTTATTATCGGAAACAGAATTAGCCGACGACGTCTAAACAACTTTTTTTGAAAAAACCCCTAAGCCGCGCGGTCACAATTTCAGCAAAAATCTGACGTTCTGCAATTCATTCAAAAATGATGCCAAACTGTTGCAAATGCTCCCCTGAAAGGATTTTTGGTGGAAACAGATGGGTTTTTATTATCGGAAACAGAATTAGCCAACGACGTCTGAACAACTTTTTTTGAAAAAATCCCTAAGCCGCGCGGTCACAATTTCAGCAAAAATCTGACGTTCTGCAATTCATTCAAAAATGGTGCCAAACTGTTGCAAATGCTCCCCTGAAAGATTTTTCGGTGGAAACAGACGGGTTTTTATCATCGAAACAGAATTAGCCGACGACGTCTGAAGAACTTTTTTTGAAAAAATCCCTAAGCCGCGCGGTCACAATTTCAGCAAAAATCTGACATTCTGCAATTCATTCAAAAATGGTGCCAAACTGTTGCAAATGCTCCCCTGAAAGATTTTTCGGTGGAAACAGATGGGTTTTTATTATCGGAAAGAGAATTAGCCGACGATGTCTAAACAACTTTTTATGAAAAAACCCCTAAGCCGCGCGGTCACAATTTCAGCAAAAATCTGACATTCTGCAATTCATTCAAAAATGATGCCAAACTGTTGCAAATGCTCCCCTGAAAGGATTTTTGGTGGAAACAGACGGGTTTTTATCATCGAAACAGAATTAGCCGACGACATCTGAACAACTTTTTTTGAAAAAATCCCTAAGCCGCGCGGTCACAATTTCAGCAAAAATCTGACGTTCTGCAATTCATTCAAAAATCGTGCCAAACTGTTGCAAATGCTCCCCTGAAAGGATTTTTGGTGGAAACAGACGGGTTTTTTTATCGGAAAGAGAATTAGCCGACGACATCTGAACAACTTTTTTTGAAAAAATCCCGAAGCCGCGCGGTCACAATTTCAGCAAAAATCTGACGTTCTGCAATTCATTCAAAAATGGTGCCAAACTGTTGCAAATGCTCCCCTGAAAGATTTTTCGGTGGAAACAGATGGGTTTTTATTATCGGAAACAGAATTAGCCGACGACATCTGAACAACATTTTTTGAAAAAACCCCTAAGCCGCGCGGTCACAATTTCAGCAAAAATCTGACGTTCTGCAATTCATTCAAAAATGATGCCAAACTGTTGCAAATGCTCCCCTGAAAGGATTTTTGGTGGAAACAGATGGGTTTTTATTATCAGAAACAGAATTAGCCAAAGACGTCTGAACAACTTTTTTTGAAAAAATCCCTAAGCCGCGCGGGTCACAATTTCAGCAAAAATCTGACGTTCTGCAATTCATTCAAAAATGGTGCCAAACTGTTGCAAATGCTCCCCTGAAAGATTTTGCGATGGAAACAGACGGGTTTTTATCATCGAAACAGAATTAGCCGACGACGTCTGAACAACTTTTTTTGAAAAAATCCCTAAGGCGCGCGGTCACAATTTCAGCAAAAATCTGACGTTCTGCAATTCATTCAAAAATCGTGCCAAACTGTTGCAAATGCTCCCCTGAAAGATTTTTCGGTGGAAACAGACGGGTTTTTATCATCGAAACAGAATTAGCCGACGACATCTGAACAACTTTTTTTGAAAAAAATCCCTAAGCCGCGCGGTCACAATTTCAGCAAAAATCTGACGTTCTGCAATTCATTCAAAAATCATGCCAAACTGTTGCAAATGCTCCCCTGAAAGGATTTTTGGTGGAAACAGATGGGTTTTTATTATCGGAAAGAGAATTAGCCGACGACATCTGAACAACTTTTTTTGAAAAAATCCCGAAGCCGCGCGGTCACAATTTCAGCAAAAATCTGACGTTCTGCAATTCATTCAAAAATGGTGCCAAACTGTTGCAAATGCTCCCCTGAAAGATTTTTCGGTGGAAACAGATGGGTTTTTATTATCGGAAACAGAATTAGCCGACGACGTCTAAACAACTTTTTTTGAAAAAACCCCTAAGCCGCGCGGTCACAATTTCAGCAAAAATCTGACGTTCTGCAATTCATTCAAAAATGATGCCAAACTGTTGCAAATGCTCCCCTGAAAGGATTTTTGGTGGAAACAGATGGGTTTTTATTATCGGAAACAGAATTAGCCAACGACGTCTGAACAACTTTTTAAGAAAAAACCCCTAAGCCGCGCGGTCACAATTTCAGCAAAAATCTGACGTTCTGCAATTCATTCAAAAATGATGCCAAACTGTTGCAAATGCTCCCCTGAAAGGATTTTTGGTGGAAACAGACGGGTTTTTATCATCGAAACAGAATTAGCCGACGACATCTGAACAACTTTTTTTGCAAAAATCCCTAAGCCGCGCGGTCACAATTTCAGCAAAAATCTGACGTTCTGCAATTCATTCAAAAATGATGCCAAACTGTTGCAAATGCTCCCCTGAAAGGATTTTTGGTGGAAACAGATGGGTTTTTATTATCGGAAAGAGAATTAGCCGACGACATCTGAACAACTTTTTTTGAAAAAATCCCGAAGCCGCGCGGTCACAATTTCAGCAAAAATCTGACGTTCTGCAATTCATTCAAAAATGGTGCCAGACTGTTGCAAATGCTCCCCTGAAAGATTTTTCGGTGGAAACAGATGGGTTTTTATTATCGGAAACAGAATTAGCCGACGACGTCTAAACAACTTTTTTTGAAAAAACCCCTAAGCCGCGCGGTCACAATTTCAGCAAAAATCTGACGTTCTGCAATTCATTCAAAAATGATGCCAAACTGTTGCAAATGCTCCCCTGAAAGGATTTTTGGTGGAAACAGATGGGTTTTTATTATCAGAAACAGAATTAGCCAACGACGTCTGAACAACTTTTTTTGAAAAAATCCCTAAGCCGCGCGGTCACAATTTCAGCAAAAATCTGACGTTCTGCAATTCATTCAAAAATGGTGCCAAACTGTTGCAAATGCTCCCCTGAAAGATTTTTCGGCGGAAACAGACGGGTTTTTATTATGGGAAAGAGAATTAGCCGACGACATCTGAACAACTTTTTTTGAAAAAATCCCTAAGCCGCGCGGTCACAATTTCAGCAAAAATCTGACGTTCTGCAATTCATTCAAAAATGGTGCCAAACTGTTGCAAATGCTCCCCTGAAAGATTTTTCGGTGGAAACAGATGGGTTTTTATTATCGGAAACAGAATTAGCCGACGACGTCTAAACAACTTTTTTTGAAAAAACCCCTAAGCCGCGCGGTCACAATTTCAGCAAAAATCTGACGTTCTGCAATTCATTCAAAAATGATGCCAAACTGTTGCAAATGCTCCCCTGAAAGGATTTTTGGTGGAAACAGATGGGTTTTTATTATCGGAAACAGAATTAGCCAACGACGTCTGAACAACTTTTTTTGAAAAAACCCCTAAGCCGCGCGGTCACAATTTCAGCAAAAATCTGACGTTCTGCAATTCATTCAAAAATGATGCCAAACTGTTGCAAATGCTCCCCTGAAAGGATTTTTGGTGGAAACAGATGGGTTTTTATTATCGGAAACAGAATTAGCCAACGACGTCTGAACAACTTTTTTTGAAAAAATCCCTAAGCCGCGCGGTCACAATTTCAGCAAAAATCTGACGTTCTGCAATTCATTCAAAAATGGTGCCAAACTGTTGCAAATGCTCCCCTGAAAGATTTTTCGGTGGAAACAGACGGGTTTTTATCATCGCAACAGAATTAGCCGACGACGTCTGAAGAACTTTTTTGAAAAAATCCCTAAGCCGCGCGGTCACAATTTCAGCAAAAATCTGACGTTCTCCAATTCATTCAAAAATCGTGCCAAACTGTTGCAAATGCTCCCCTGAAAGGATTTTTGGTGGAAACAGATGGGTTTTTATGATCGAAACAGAATTAGCCGACGACATCTGAACAACTTTTTTTGAAAAAATCCCTAAGCCGCGCGGTCACAATTTCAGCAAAAATCTGACGTTCTGCAATTCATTCAAAAATGGTGCCAAACTGTTGCAAATGCTCCCCTGAAAGATTTTTCGGTGGAAACAGACGGGTTTTTATCATCGAAACAGAATTAGCCGACGACATCTGATCAACTTTTTTTGAAAAAATCCCTAAGCCGCGCGGTCACAATTTCAGCAAAAATCTGACGTTCTGCAATTCATTCAAAAATGATGCCAAACTGTTGCAAATGCTCCCCTGAAAGGATTTTTGGTGGAAACAGATGGGTTTTTATTATCGGAAAGAGAATTAGCCGACGACATCTGAACAACTTTTTTTGAAAAAATCCCGAAGCCGCGCGGTCACAATTTCAGCAAAAATCTGACGTTCTGCAATTCATTCAAAAATGGTGCCAGACTGTTGCAAATGCTCCCCTGAAAGATTTTTCGGTGGAAACAGATGGGTTTTTATTATCGGAAACAGAATTAGCCGACGACGTCTAAACAACTTTTTTTGAAAAAACCCCTAAGCCGCGCGGTCACAATTTCAGCAAAAATCTGACGTTCTGCAATTCATTCAAAAATGGTGCCAAACTGTTGCAAATGCTCCCCTGAAAGGATTTTTGGTGGAAACAGATGGGTTTTTATTATCGGAAACAGAATTAGCCAACGACGTCTGAACAACTTTTTTTGAAAAAATCCCTAAGCCGCGCGGTCACAATTTCAGCAAAAATCTGACGTTCTGCAATTCATTCAAAAATGGTGCCAAACTGTTGCAAATGCTCCCCTGAAAGATTTTTCGGTGGAAACAGACGGGTTTTTATCATCGAAACAGAATTAGCCGACGACGTCTGAAGAACTTTTTTTGAAAAAATCCCTAAGCCGCGCGGTCACAATTTCAGCAAAAATCTGACATTCTGCAATTCATTCAAAAATGGTGCCAAACTGTTGCAAATGCTCCCCTGAAAGATTTTTCGGTGGAAACAGATGGGTTTTTATTATCGGAAAGAGAATTAGCCGACGATGTCTAAACAACTTTTTATGAAAAAACCCCTAAGCCGCGCGGTCACAATTTCAGCAAAAATCTGACATTCTGCAATTCATTCAAAAATGATGCCAAACTGTTGCAAATGCTCCCCTGAAAGGATTTTTGGTGGAAACAGACGGGTTTTTATCATCGAAACAGAATTAGCCGACGACATCTGAACAACTTTTTTTGAAAAAATCCCTAAGCCGCGCGGTCACAATTTCAGCAAAAATCTGACGTTCTGCAATTCATTCAAAAATCGTGCCAAACTGTTGCAAATGCTCCCCTGAAAGGATTTTTGGTGGAAACAGACGGGTTTTTATCATCGAAACAGAATTAGCCGACGACATCTGAACAACTTTTTTTGAAAAAATCCCTAAGCCGCGCGGTCACAATTTCAGCAAAAATCTGACGTTCTGCAATTCATTCAAAAATGGTGCCAAACTGTTGCAAATGCTCCCCTGAAAGATTTTTCGGTGGAAACAGATGGGTTTTTATTATCGGAAAGAGAATTAGCCGACGATGTCTAAACAACTTTTTATGAAAAAACCCCTAAGCCGCGCGGTCACAATTTCAGCAAAAATCTGACATTCTGCAATTCATTCAAAAATGATGCCAAACTGTTGCAAATGCTCCCCTGAAAGGATTTTTGGTGGAAACAGACGGGTTTTTATCATCGAAACAGAATTAGCCGACGACATCTGAACAACTTTTTTTGAAAAAATCCCTAAGCCGCGCGGTCACAATTTCAGCAAAAATCTGACGTTCTGCAATTCATTCAAAAATCGTGCCAAACTGTTGCAAATGCTCCCCTGAAAGGATTTTTGGTGGAAACAGACGGGTTTTTATCATCGAAACAGAATTAGCCGACGACATCTGAACAACTTTTTTTGAAAAAATCCCTAAGCCGCGCGGTCACAATTTCAGCAAAAATCTGACGTTCTGCAATTCATTCAAAAATCGT
This sequence comes from Podarcis erhardii, assembly GCF_964252035.2. Classification (NCBI taxonomy): domain Eukaryota; kingdom Metazoa; phylum Chordata; class Lepidosauria; order Squamata; family Lacertidae; genus Podarcis; species Podarcis erhardii. Next base: position 14,316,070 of record NC_138498.1, read on the forward strand.
GCCAAACTGTTGCAAATGCTCCCCTGAAAGATTTTTCGGTGGAAACAGACGGGTTTTTATCATCGAAACAGAATTAGCCGACGACGTCTGAAGAACTTTTTTGAAAAAATCCCTAAGCCGCGCGGTCACAATTTCAGCAAAAATCTGACGTTCTGCAATTCATTCAAAAATCATGCCAAACTGTTGCAAATGCTCCCCTGAAAGGATTTTTGGTGTAAACTGATGGGTTTTTTTATCGGAAAGAGAATTAGCCGACGACATCTGAACAACTTTTTTTGAAAAAATCCCGAAGCCGCGCGGTCACAATTTCAGCAAAAATCTGACGTTCTGCAATTCATTCAAAAATGGTGCCAAACTGTTGCAAATGCTCCCCTGAAAGATTTTTCGGTGGAAACAGATGGGTTTTTATTATCGGAAACAGAATTAGCCGACGACATCTGAACAACTTTTTTTGAAAAAACCCCTAAGCCGCGCCGTCACAATTTCAGCAAAAATCTTACGTTCTGCAATTCATTCAAAAATGATGCGAAACTGTTGCAAATGCTCCCCTGAAAGGATTTTTGGTGGAAACAGATGGGTTTTTATTATCAGAAACAGAATTAGCCAAAGACGTCTGAACAACTTTTTTTGAAAAAATCCCTAAGCCGCGCGGGTCACAATTTCAGCAAAAATCTGACGTTCTGCAATTCATTCAAAAATGGTGCCAAACTGTTGCAAATGCTCCCCTGAAAGATTTTGCGATGGAAACAGACGGGTTTTTATCATCGAAACAGAATTAGCCGACGACGTCTGAACAACTTTTTTTGAAAAAATCCCTAAGGCGCGCGGTCACAATTTCAGCAAAAATCTGACGTTCTGCAATTCATTCAAAAATCGTGCCAAACTGTTGCAAATGCTCCCCTGAAAGATTTTTCGGTGGAAACAGACGGGTTTTTATCATCGAAACAGAATTAGCCGACGACATCTGAACAACTTTTTTTGAAAAAATCCCTAAGCCGCGCGGTCACAATTTCAGCAAAAATCTGACCTTCTGCAATTCATTCAAAAATCATGCCAAACTGTTGCAAATGCTCCCCTGAAAGGATTTTTGGTGGAAACAGATGGGTTTTTATTATCGGAAAGAGAATTAGCCGACGACATCTGAACAACTTTTTTTGAAAAAACCCCGAAGCCGCGCGGTCACAATTTCAGCAAAAATCTGACGTTCTGCAATTCATTCAAAAATGGTGCCAAACTGTTGCAAATGCTCCCCTGAAAGATTTTTCGGTGGAAACAGATGGGTTTTTATTATCGGAAACAGAATTAGCCGACGACGTCTAAACAACTTTTTTTGAAAAAACCCCTAAGCCGCGCGGTCACAATTTCAGCAAAAATCTGACGTTCTGCAATTCATTCAAAAATGATGCCAAACTGTTGCAAATGCTCCCCTGAAAGGATTTTTGGTGGAAACAGATGGGTTTTTATTATCGGAAACAGAATTAGCCAACGACGTCTGAACAACTTTTTTTGAAAAAATCCCTAAGCCGCGCGGTCACAATTTCAGCAAAAATCTGACGTTCTGCAATTCATTCAAAAATGGTGCCAAACTGTTGCAAATGCTCCCCTGAAAGATTTTTCGGTGGAAACAGACGGGTTTTTATTATGGGAAAGAGAATTAGCCGACGACATCTGAACAACTTTTTTTGAAAAAATCCCTAAGCCGCGCGGTCACAATTTCAGCAAAAATCTGACGTTCTGCAATTCATTCAAAAATGGTGCCAAACTGTTGCAAATGCTCCCCTGAAAGATTTTTCGGTGGAAACAGATGGGTTTTTATTATCGGAAACAGAATTAGCCGACGACGTCTAAACAACTTTTTTTGAAAAAACCCCTAAGCCGCGCGGTCACAATTTCAGCAAAAATCTGACGTTCTGCAATTCATTCAAAAATGGTGCCAAACTGTTGCAAATGCTCCCCTGAAAGATTTTTCGGTGGAAACAGACGGGTTTTTATCATCGAAACAGAATTAGCCGACGACATCTGATCAACTTTTTTTGAAAAAATCCCTAAGCCGCGCGGTCACAATTTCAGCAAAAATCTGACGTTCTGCAATTCATTCAAAAATGATGCCAAACTGTTGCAAATGCTCCCCTGAAAGGATTTTTGGTGGAAACAGATGGGTTTTTATTATCGGAAACAGAATTAGCCAACGACGTCTGAACAACTTTTTTTGAAAAAATCCCTAAGCCGCGCGGTCACAATTTCAGCAAAAATCTGACGTTCTGCAATTCATTCAAAAATGGTGCCAAACTGTTGCAAATGCTCCCCTGAAAGATTTTTCGGTGGAAACAGATGGGTTTTTATTATCGGAAACAGAATTAGCCGACGACGTCTAAACAACTTTTTTTGAAAAAACCCCTAAGCCGCGCGGTCACAATTTCAGCAAAAATCTGACGTTCTGCAATTCATTCAAAAATGATGCCAAACTGTTGCAAATGCTCCCCTGAAAGGATTTTTGGTGGAAACAGATGGGTTTTTATTATCGGAAACAGAATTAGCCAACGACGTCTGAACAACTTTTTAAGAAAAAACCCCTAAGCCGCGCGGTCACAATTTCAGCAAAAATCTGACGTTCTGCAATTCATTCAAAAATGATGCCAAACTGTTGCAAATGCTCCCCTGAAAGGATTTTTGGTGGAAACAGACGGGTTTTTATCATCGAAACAGAATTAGCCGACGACATCTGAACAACTTTTTTTGCAAAAATCCCTAAGCCGCGCGGTCACAATTTCAGCAAAAATCTGACGTTCTGCAATTCATTCAAAAATGATGCCAAACTGTTGCAAATGCTCCCCTGAAAGGATTTTTGGTGGAAACAGATGGGTTTTTATTATCGGAAAGAGAATTAGCCGACGACATCTGAACAACTTTTTTTGAAAAAATCCCGAAGCCGCGCGGTCACAATTTCAGCAAAAATCTGACGTTCTGCAATTCATTCAAAAATGGTGCCAGACTGTTGCAAATGCTCCCCTGAAAGATTTTTCGGTGGAAACAGATGGGTTTTTATTATCGGAAACAGAATTAGCCGACGACGTCTAAACAACTTTTTTTGAAAAAACCCCTAAGCCGCGCGGTCACAATTTCAGCAAAAATCTGACGTTCTGCAATTCATTCAAAAATGATGCCAAACTGTTGCAAATGCTCCCCTGAAAGGGTTTTTGGTGGAAACAGATGGGTTTTTATTATCAGAAACAGAATTAGCCAACGACGTCTGAACAACTTTTTTTGAAAAAATCCCTAAGCCGCGCGGTCACAATTTCAGCAAAAATCTGACGTTCTGCAATTCATTCAAAAATGGTGCCAAACTGTTGCAAATGCTCCCCTGAAAGATTTTTCGGCGGAAACAGACGGGTTTTTATTATGGGAAAGAGAATTAGCCGACGACATCTGAACAACTTTTTTTGAAAAAATCCCTAAGCCGCGCGGTCACAATTTCAGCAAAAATCTGACGTTCTGCAATTCATTCAAAAATGGTGCCAAACTGTTGCAAATGCTCCCCTGAAAGATTTTTCGGTGGAAACAGATGGGTTTTTATTATCGGAAACAGAATTAGCCGACGACGTCTAAACAACTTTTTTTGAAAAAACCCCTAAGCCGCGCGGTCACAATTTCAGCAAAAATCTGACGTTCTGCAATTCATTCAAAAATGATGCCAAACTGTTGCAAATGCTCCCCTGAAAGGATTTTTGGTGGAAACAGATGGGTTTTTATTATCGGAAACAGAATTAGCCAACGACGTCTGAACAACTTTTTTTGAAAAAACCCCTAAGCCGCGCGGTCACAATTTCAGCAAAAATCTGACGTTCTGCAATTCATTCAAAAATGATGCCAAACTGTTGCAAATGCTCCCCTGAAAGGATTTTTGGTGGAAACAGATGGGTTTTTATTATCGGAAACAGAATTAGCCAACGACGTCTGAACAACTTTTTTTGAAAAAATCCCTAAGCCGCGCGGTCACAATTTCAGCAAAAATCTGACGTTCTGCAATTCATTCAAAAATGGTGCCAAACTGTTGCAAATGCTCCCCTGAAAGATTTTTCGGTGGAAACAGACGGGTTTTTATCATCGCAACAGAATTAGCCGACGACGTCTGAAGAACTTTTTTGAAAAAATCCCTAAGCCGCGCGGTCACAATTTCAGCAAAAATCTGACGTTCTCCAATTCATTCAAAAATCGTGCCAAACTGTTGCAAATGCTCCCCTGAAAGGATTTTTGGTGGAAACAGATGGGTTTTTATGATCGAAACAGAATTAGCCGACGACATCTGAACAACTTTTTTTGAAAAAATCCCTAAGCCGCGCGGTCACAATTTCAGCAAAAATCTGACGTTCTGCAATTCATTCAAAAATGGTGCCAAACTGTTGCAAATGCTCCCCTGAAAGATTTTTCGGTGGAAACAGACGGGTTTTTATCATCGAAACAGAATTAGCCGACGACATCTGATCAACTTTTTTTGAAAAAATCCCTAAGCCGCGCGGTCACAATTTCAGCAAAAATCTGACGTTCTGCAATTCATTCAAAAATGATGCCAAACTGTTGCAAATGCTCCCCTGAAAGGATTTTTGGTGGAAACAGATGGGTTTTTATTATCGGAAAGAGAATTAGCCGACGACATCTGAACAACTTTTTTTGAAAAAATCCCGAAGCCGCGCGGTCACAATTTCAGCAAAAATCTGACGTTCTGCAATTCATTCAAAAATGGTGCCAGACTGTTGCAAATGCTCCCCTGAAAGATTTTTCGGTGGAAACAGATGGGTTTTTATTATCGGAAACAGAATTAGCCGACGACGTCTAAACAACTTTTTTTGAAAAAACCCCTAAGCCGCGCGGTCACAATTTCAGCAAAAATCTGACGTTCTGCAATTCATTCAAAAATGGTGCCAAACTGTTGCAAATGCTCCCCTGAAAGGATTTTTGGTGGAAACAGATGGGTTTTTATTATCGGAAACAGAATTAGCCAACGACGTCTGAACAACTTTTTTTGAAAAAATCCCTAAGCCGCGCGGTCACAATTTCAGCAAAAATCTGACGTTCTGCAATTCATTCAAAAATGGTGCCAAACTGTTGCAAATGCTCCCCTGAAAGATTTTTCGGTGGAAACAGACGGGTTTTTATCATCGAAACAGAATTAGCCGACGACGTCTGAAGAACTTTTTTTGAAAAAATCCCTAAGCCGCGCGGTCACAATTTCAGCAAAAATCTGACATTCTGCAATTCATTCAAAAATGGTGCCAAACTGTTGCAAATGCTCCCCTGAAAGATTTTTCGGTGGAAACAGATGGGTTTTTATTATCGGAAAGAGAATTAGCCGACGATGTCTAAACAACTTTTTATGAAAAAACCCCTAAGCCGCGCGGTCACAATTTCAGCAAAAATCTGACATTCTGCAATTCATTCAAAAATGATGCCAAACTGTTGCAAATGCTCCCCTGAAAGGATTTTTGGTGGAAACAGACGGGTTTTTATCATCGAAACAGAATTAGCCGACGACATCTGAACAACTTTTTTTGAAAAAATCCCTAAGCCGCGCGGTCACAATTTCAGCAAAAATCTGACGTTCTGCAATTCATTCAAAAATCGTGCCAAACTGTTGCAAATGCTCCCCTGAAAGGATTTTTGGTGGAAACAGACGGGTTTTTATCATCGAAACAGAATTAGCCGACGACATCTGAACAACTTTTTTTGAAAAAATCCCTAAGCCGCGCGGTCACAATTTCAGCAAAAATCTGACGTTCTGCAATTCATTCAAAAATGGTGCCAAACTGTTGCAAATGCTCCCCTGAAAGATTTTTCGGTGGAAACAGATGGGTTTTTATTATCGGAAAGAGAATTAGCCGACGATGTCTAAACAACTTTTTATGAAAAAACCCCTAAGCCGCGCGGTCACAATTTCAGCAAAAATCTGACATTCTGCAATTCATTCAAAAATGATGCCAAACTGTTGCAAATGCTCCCCTGAAAGGATTTTTGGTGGAAACAGACGGGTTTTTATCATCGAAACAGAATTAGCCGACGACATCTGAACAACTTTTTTTGAAAAAATCCCTAAGCCGCGCGGTCACAATTTCAGCAAAAATCTGACGTTCTGCAATTCATTCAAAAATCGTGCCAAACTGTTGCAAATGCTCCCCTGAAAGGATTTTTGGTGGAAACAGACGGGTTTTTATCATCGAAACAGAATTAGCCGACGACATCTGAACAACTTTTTTTGAAAAAATCCCTAAGCCGCGCGGTCACAATTTCAGCAAAAATCTGACGTTCTGCAATTCATTCAAAAATCGTGCCAAACTGTTGCAAATGCTCCCCTGAAAGATTTTTCGGTGGAAACAGACGGGTTTTTATCATCGAAACAGAATTAGCCGACGACGTCTGAAGAACTTTTTTGAAAAAATCCCTAAGCCGCGCGGTCACAATTTCAGCAAAAATCTGACGTTCTGCAATTCATTCAAAAATCATGCCAAACTGTTGCAAATGCTCCCCTGAAAGGATTTTTGGTGTAAACTGATGGGTTTTTTTATCGGAAAGAGAATTAGCCGACGACATCTGAACAACTTTTTTTGAAAAAATCCCGAAGCCGCGCGGTCACAATTTCAGCAAAAATCTGACGTTCTGCAATTCATTCAAAAATGGTGCCAAACTGTTGCAAATGCTCCCCTGAAAGATTTTTCGGTGGAAACAGATGGGTTTTTATTATCGGAAACAGAATTAGCCGACGACATCTGAACAACTTTTTTTGAAAAAACCCCTAAGCCGCGCCGTCACAATTTCAGCAAAAATCTTACGTTCTGCAATTCATTCAAAAATGATGCGAAACTGTTGCAAATGCTCCCCTGAAAGGATTTTTGGTGGAAACAGATGGGTTTTTATTATCAGAAACAGAATTAGCCAAAGACGTCTGAACAACTTTTTTTGAAAAAATCCCTAAGCCGCGCGGGTCACAATTTCAGCAAAAATCTGACGTTCTGCAATTCATTCAAAAATGGTGCCAAACTGTTGCAAATGCTCCCCTGAAAGATTTTGCGATGGAAACAGACGGGTTTTTATCATCGAAACAGAATTAGCCGACGACGTCTGAACAACTTTTTTTGAAAAAATCCCTAAGGCGCGCGGTCACAATTTCAGCAAAAATCTGACGTTCTGCAATTCATTCAAAAATCGTGCCAAACTGTTGCAAATGCTCCCCTGAAAGATTTTTCGGTGGAAACAGACGGGTTTTTATCATCGAAACAGAATTAGCCGACGACGTCTGAACAACTTTTTTTGAAAAAATCCCTAAGCCGCGCGGTCACAATTTCAGCAAAAATCTTACGTTCTGCAATTCATTCAAAAATCGTGCCAAACTGTTGCAAATGCTCCCCTGAAAGATTTTTCGGTGGAAACAGACGGGTTTTTATCATCGAAACAGAATTAGCCGACGACATCTGAACAACTTTTTTTGAAAAAATCCCTAAGCCGCGCGGTCACAATTTCAGCAAAAATCTGACCTTCTGCAATTCATTCAAAAATCATGCCAAACTGTTGCAAATGCTCCCCTGAAAGGATTTTTGGTGGAAACAGATGGGTTTTTATTATCGGAAAGAGAATTAGCCGACGACATCTGAACAACTTTTTTTGAAAAAACCCCGAAGCCGCGCGGTCACAATTTCAGCAAAAATCTGACGTTCTGCAATTCATTCAAAAATGGTGCCAAACTGTTGCAAATGCTCCCCTGAAAGATTTTTCGGTGGAAACAGATGGGTTTTTATTATCGGAAACAGAATTAGCCGACGACGTCTAAACAACTTTTTTTGAAAAAACCCCTAAGCCGCGCGGTCACAATTTCAGCAAAAATCTGACGTTCTGCAATTCATTCAAAAATGATGCCAAACTGTTGCAAATGCTCCCCTGAAAGGATTTTTGGTGGAAACAGATGGGTTTTTATTATCGGAAACAGAATTAGCCAACGACGTCTGAACAACTTTTTTTGAAAAAATCCCTAAGCCGCGCGGTCACAATTTCAGCAAAAATCTGACGTTCTGCAATTCATTCAAAAATGGTGCCAAACTGTTGCAAATGCTCCCCTGAAAGATTTTTCGGTGGAAACAGACGGGTTTTTATTATGGGAAAGAGAATTAGCCGACGACATCTGAACAACTTTTTTTGAAAAAATCCCTAAGCCGCGCGGTCACAATTTCAGCAAAAATCTGACGTTCTGCAATTCATTCAAAAATGGTGCCAAACTGTTGCAAATGCTCCCCTGAAAGATTTTTCGGTGGAAACAGATGGGTTTTTATTATCGGAAACAGAATTAGCCGACGACGTCTAAACAACTTTTTTTGAAAAAACCCCTAAGCCGCGCGGTCACAATTTCAGCAAAAATCTGACGTTCTGCAATTCATTCAAAAATGGTGCCAAACTGTTGCAAATGCTCCCCTGAAAGATTTTTCGGTGGAAACAGACGGGTTTTTATCATCGAAACAGAATTAGCCGACGACATCTGATCAACTTTTTTTGAAAAAATCCCTAAGCCGCGCGGTCACAATTTCAGCAAAAATCTGACGTTCTGCAATTCATTCAAAAATGATGCCAAACTGTTGCAAATGCTCCCCTGAAAGGATTTTTGGTGGAAACAGATGGGTTTTTATTATCGGAAACAGAATTAGCCAACGACGTCTGAACAACTTTTTTTGAAAAAATCCCTAAGCCGCGCGGTCACAATTTCAGCAAAAATCTGACGTTCTGCAATTCATTCAAAAATGGTGCCAAACTGTTGCAAATGCTCCCCTGAAAGATTTTTCGGTGGAAACAGACGGGTTTTTATCATCGCAACAGAATTAGCCGACGACGTCTGAAGAACTTTTTTGAAAAAATCCCTAAGCCGCGCGGTCACAATTTCAGCAAAAATCTGACGTTCTGCAATTCATTCAAAAATGGTGCCAAACTGTTGCAAATGCTCCCCTGAATGATTTTTCGGTGGAAACAGACGGGTTTTTATTATGGGAAAGAGAATTAGCCGACGACATCTGAACAACTTTTTTTGAAAAAATCCCTAAGCCGCGCGGTCACAATTTCAGCAAAAATCTGACGTTCTGCAATTCATTCAAAAATGGTGCCAAACTGTTGCAAATGCTCCCCTGAAAGATTTTTCGGTGGAAACAGACGGGTTTTTATCATCGAAACAGAATTAGCCGACGACATCTGAACAACTTTTTTTGAAAAAATCCCTAAGCCGCGCGGTCACAATTTCAGCAAAAATCTGACGTTCTGCAATTCATTCAAAAATGATGCCAAACTGTTGCAAATGCTCCCCTGAAAGGATTTTTGGTGGAAACAGATGGGTTTTTATTATCGGAAAGAGAATTAGCCGACGACATCTGAACAACTTTTTTTGAAAAAATCCCGAAGCCGCGCGGTCACAATTTCAGCAAAAATCTGACGTTCTGCAATTCATTCAAAAATGGTGCCAGACTGTTGCAAATGCTCCCCTGAAAGATTTTTCGGTGGAAACAGATGGGTTTTTATTATCGGAAACAGAATTAGCCGACGACGTCTAAACAACTTTTTTTGAAAAAACCCCTAAGCCGCGCGGTCACAATTTCAGCAAAAATCTGACGTTCTGCAATTCATTCAAAAATGGTGCCAAACTGTTGCAAATGCTCCCCTGAAAGATTTTTCGGTGGAAACAGACGGGTTTTTATCATCGAAACAGAATTAGCCGACGACATCTGAACAACTTTTTTTGAAAAAATCCCTAAGCCGCGCGGTCACAATTTCAGCAAAAATCTGACGTTCTGCAATTCATTCAAAAATGGTGCCAAACTGTTGCAAATGCTCCCCTGAAAGATTTTTCGGTGGAAACAGACGGGTTTTTATCATCGAAACAGAATTAGCCGACGACATCTGAACAACTTTTTTTGAAAAAATCCCTAAGCCGCGCGGTCACAATTTCAGCAAAAATCTGACGTTCTGCAATTCATTCAAAAATGGTGCCAAACTGTTGCAAATGCTCCCCTGAAAGATTTTTCGGTGGAAACAGACGGGTTTTTATCATCGAAACAGAATTAGCCGACGACATCTGAACAACTTTTTTTGAAAAAATCCCTAAGCCGCGCGGTCACAATTTCAGCAAAAATCTGACGTTCTGCAATTCATTCAAAAATCGTGCCAAACTGTTGCAAATGCTCCCCTGAAAGATTTTTCGGTGGAAACAGACGGGTTTTTATCATCGAAACAGAATTAGCCGACGACGTCTGAAGAACTTTTTTGAAAAAATCCCTAAGCCGCGCGGTCACAATTTCAGCAAAAATCTGACGTTCTGCAATTCATTCAAAAATGATGCCAAACTGTTGCAAATGCTCCCCTGAAAGGATTTTTGGTGGAAACAGATGGGTTTTTATTATCGGAAACAGAATTAGCCAACGACGTCTGAACAACTTTTTAAGAAAAAACCCCTAAGCCGCGCGGTCACAATTTCAGCAAAAATCTGACGTTCTGCAATTCATTCAAAAATGATGCCAAACTGTTGCAAATGCTCCCCTGAAAGGATTTTTGGTGGAAACAGACGGGTTTTTATCATCGAAACAGAATTAGCCGACGACATCTGAACAACTTTTTTTGCAAAAATCCCTAAGCCGCGCGGTCACAATTTCAGCAAAAATCTGACGTTCTGCAATTCATTCAAAAATGATGCCAAACTGTTGCAAATGCTCCCCTGAAAGGATTTTTGGTGGAAACAGATGGGTTTTTATTATCGGAAAGAGAATTAGCCGACGACATCTGAACAACTTTTTTTGAAAAAATCCCGAAGCCGCGCGGTCACAATTTCAGCAAAAATCTGACGTTCTGCAATTCATTCAAAAATGGTGCCAGACTGTTGCAAATGCTCCCCTGAAAGATTTTTCGGTGGAAACAGATGGGTTTTTATTATCGGAAACAGAATTAGCCGACGACGTCTAAACAACTTTTTTTGAAAAAACCCCTAAGCCGCGCGGTCACAATTTCAGCAAAAATCTGACGTTCTGCAATTCATTCAAAAATGATGCCAAACTGTTGCAAATGCTCCCCTGAAAGGATTTTTGGTGGAAACAGATGGGTTTTTATTATCAGAAACAGAATTAGCCAACGACGTCTGAACAACTTTTTTTGAAAAAATCCCTAAGCCGCGCGGTCACAATTTCAGCAAAAATCTGACGTTCTGCAATTCATTCAAAAATGGTGCCAAACTGTTGCAAATGCTCCCCTGAAAGATTTTTCGGTGGAAACAGACGGGTTTTTATCATCGAAACAGAATTAGCCGACGACGTCTGAACAACTTTTTTTGAAAAAATCCCTAAGCCGCGCGGTCACAATTTCAGCAAAAATCTTACGTTCTGCAATTCATTCAAAAATCGTGCCAAACTGTTGCAAATGCTCCCCTGAAAGATTTTTCGGTGGAAACAGACGGGTTTTTATCATCGAAACAGAATTAGCCGACGACATCTGAACAACTTTTTTTGAAAAAATCCCTAAGCCGCGCGGTCACAATTTCAGCAAAAATCTGACCTTCTGCAATTCATTCAAAAATCATGCCAAACTGTTGCAAATGCTCCCCTGAAAGGATTTTTGGTGGAAACAGATGGGTTTTTATTATCGGAAAGAGAATTAGCCGACGACATCTGAACAACTTTTTTTGAAAAAACCCCGAAGCCGCGCGGTCACAATTTCAGCAAAAATCTGACGTTCTGCAATTCATTCAAAAATGGTGCCAAACTGTTGCAAATGCTCCCCTGAAAGATTTTTCGGTGGAAACAGACGGGTTTTTATTATGGGAAAGAGAATTAGCCGACGACATCTGAACAACTTTTTTTGAAAAAATCCCTAAGCCGCGCGGTCACAATTTCAGCAAAAATCTGACGTTCTGCAATTCATTCAAAAATGGTGCCAAACTGTTGCAAATGCTCCCCTGAAAGATTTTTCGGTGGAAACAGATGGGTTTTTATTATCGGAAACAGAATTAGCCGACGACGTCTAAACAACTTTTTTTGAAAAAACCCCTAAGCCGCGCGGTCACAATTTCAGCAAAAATCTGACGTTCTGCAATTCATTCAAAAATGATGCCAAACTGTTGCAAATGCTCCCCTGAAAGGATTTTTGGTGGAAACAGATGGGTTTTTATTATCGGAAACAGAATTAGCCAACGACGTCTGAACAACTTTTTTTGAAAAAACCCCTAAGCCGCGCGGTCACAATTTCAGCAAAAATCTGACGTTCTGCAATTCATTCAAAAATGATGCCAAACTGTTGCAAATGCTCCCCTGAAAGGATTTTTGGTGGAAACAGATGGGTTTTTATTATCGGAAACAGAATTAGCCAACGACGTCTGAACAACTTTTTTTGAAAAAATCCCTAAGCCGCGCGGTCACAATTTCAGCAAAAATCTGACGTTCTGCAATTCATTCAAAAATGGTGCCAAACTGTTGCAAATGCTCCCCTGAAAGATTTTTCGGTGGAAACAGACGGGTTTTTATCATCGCAACAGAATTAGCCGACGACGTCTGAAGAACTTTTTTGAAAAAATCCCTAAGCCGCGCGGTCACAATTTCAGCAAAAATCTGACGTTCTCCAATTCATTCAAAAATCGTGCCAAACTGTTGCAAATGCTCCCCTGAAAGGATTTTTGGTGGAAACAGATGGGTTTTTATGATCGAAACAGAATTAGCCGACGACATCTGAACAACTTTTTTTGAAAAAATCCCTAAGCCGCGCGGTCACAATTTCAGCAAAAATCTGACGTTCTGCAATTCATTCAAAAATGGTGCCAAACTGTTGCAAATGCTCCCCTGAAAGATTTTTCGGTGGAAACAGACGGGTTTTTATCATCGAAACAGAATTAGCCGACGACATCTGATCAACTTTTTTTGAAAAAATCCCTAAGCCGCGCGGTCACAATTTCAGCAAAAATCTGACGTTCTGCAATTCATTCAAAAATGATGCCAAACTGTTGCAAATGCTCCCCTGAAAGGATTTTTGGTGGAAACAGATGGGTTTTTATTATCGGAAAGAGAATTAGCCGACGACATCTGAACAACTTTTTTTGAAAAAATCCCGAAGCCGCGCGGTCACAATTTCAGCAAAAATCTGACGTTCTGCAATTCATTCAAAAATGGTGCCAGACTGTTGCAAATGCTCCCCTGAAAGATTTTTCGGTGGAAACAGATGGGTTTTTATTATCGGAAACAGAATTAGCCGACGACGTCTAAACAACTTTTTTTGAAAAAACCCCTAAGCCGCGCGGTCACAATTTCAGCAAAAATCTGACGTTCTGCAATTCATTCAAAAATGGTGCCAAACTGTTGCAAATGCTCCCCTGAAAGGATTTTTGGTGGAAACAGATGGGTTTTTATTATCGGAAACAGAATTAGCCAACGACGTCTGAACAACTTTTTTTGAAAAAATCCCTAAGCCGCGCGGTCACAATTTCAGCAAAAATCTGACGTTCTGCAATTCATTCAAAAATGGTGCCAAACTGTTGCAAATGCTCCCCTGAAAGATTTTTCGGTGGAAACAGACGGGTTTTTATCATCGAAACAGAATTAGCCGACGACGTCTGAAGAACTTTTTTTGAAAAAATCCCTAAGCCGCGCGGTCACAATTTCAGCAAAAATCTGACATTCTGCAATTCATTCAAAAATGGTGCCAGACTGTTGCAAATGCTCCCCTGAAAGATTTTTCGGTGGAAACAGATGGGTTTTTATTATCGGAAACAGAATTAGCCGACGACGTCTAAACAACTTTTTTTGAAAAAACCCCTAAGCCGCGCGGTCACAATTTCAGCAAAAATCTGACGTTCTGCAATTCATTCAAAAATGGTGCCAAACTGTTGCAAATGCTCCCCTGAAAGGATTTTTGGTGGAAACAGATGGGTTTTTATTATCGGAAACAGAATTAGCCAACGACGTCTGAACAACTTTTTTTGAAAAAATCCCTAAGCCGCGCGGTCACAATTTCAGCAAAAATCTGACGTTCTGCAATTCATTCAAAAATGGTGCCAAACTGTTGCAAATGCTCCCCTGAAAGATTTTTCGGTGGAAACAGACGGGTTTTTATCATCGAAACAGAATTAGCCGACGACGTCTGAAGAACTTTTTTTGAAAAAATCCCTAAGCCGCGCGGTCACAATTTCAGCAAAAATCTGACATTCTGCAATTCATTCAAAAATGGTGCCAAACTGTTGCAAATGCTCCCCTGAAAGATTTTTCGGTGGAAACAGATGGGTTTTTATTATCGGAAAGAGAATTAGCCGACGATGTCTAAACAACTTTTTATGAAAAAACCCCTAAGCCGCGCGGTCACAATTTCAGCAAAAATCTGACATTCTGCAATTCATTCAAAAATGATGCCAAACTGTTGCAAATGCTCCCCTGAAAGGATTTTTGGTGGAAACAGACGGGTTTTTATCATCGAAACAGAATTAGCCGACGACATCTGAACAACTTTTTTTGAAAAAATCCCTAAGCCGCGCGGTCACAATTTCAGCAAAAATCTGACGTTCTGCAATTCATTCAAAAATCGTGCCAAACTGTTGCAAATGCTCCCCTGAAAGGATTTTTGGTGGAAACAGACGGGTTTTTATCATCGAAACAGAATTAGCCGACGACATCTGAACAACTTTTTTTGAAAAAATCCCTAAGCCGCGCGGTCACAATTTCAGCAAAAATCTGACGTTCTGCAATTCATTCAAAAATGGTGCCAAACTGTTGCAAATGCTCCCCTGAAAGATTTTTCGGTGGAAACAGATGGGTTTTTATTATCGGAAAGAGAATTAGCCGACGATGTCTAAACAACTTTTTATGAAAAAACCCCTAAGCCGCGCGGTCACAATTTCAGCAAAAATCTGACATTCTGCAATTCATTCAAAAATGATGCCAAACTGTTGCAAATGCTCCCCTGAAAGGATTTTTGGTGGAAACAGACGGGTTTTTATCATCGAAACAGAATTAGCCGACGACATCTGAACAACTTTTTTTGAAAAAATCCCTAAGCCGCGCGGTCACAATTTCAGCAAAAATCTGACGTTCTGCAATTCATTCAAAAATCGTGCCAAACTGTTGCAAATGCTCCCCTGAAAGGATTTTTGGTGGAAACAGACGGGTTTTTATCATCGAAACAGAATTAGCCGACGACATCTGAACAACTTTTTTTGAAAAAATCCCTAAGCCGCGCGGTCACAATTTCAGCAAAAATCTGACGTTCTGCAATTCATTCAAAAATCGTGCCAAACTGTTGCAAATGCTCCCCTGAAAGATTTTTCGGTGGAAACAGACGGGTTTTTATCATCGAAACAGAATTAGCCGACGACGTCTGAAGAACTTTTTTGAAAAAATCCCTAAGCCGCGCGGTCACAATTTCAGCAAAAATCTGACGTTCTGCAATTCATTCAAAAATCATGCCAAACTGTTGCAAATGCTCCCCTGAAAGGATTTTTGGTGTAAACTGATGGGTTTTTTTATCGGAAAGAGAATTAGCCGACGACATCTGAACAACTTTTTTTGAAAAAATCCCGAAGCCGCGCGGTCACAATTTCAGCAAAAATCTGACGTTCTGCAATTCATTCAAAAATGGTGCCAAACTGTTGCAAATGCTCCCCTGAAAGATTTTTCGGTGGAAACAGATGGGTTTTTATTATCGGAAACAGAATTAGCCGACGACATCTGAACAACTTTTTTTGAAAAAACCCCTAAGCCGCGCCGTCACAATTTCAGCAAAAATCTTACGTTCTGCAATTCATTCAAAAATGATGCGAAACTGTTGCAAATGCTCCCCTGAAAGGATTTTTGGTGGAAACAGATGGGTTTTTATTATCAGAAACAGAATTAGCCAAAGACGTCTGAACAACTTTTTTTGAAAAAATCCCTAAGCCGCGCGGGTCACAATTTCAGCAAAAATCTGACGTTCTGCAATTCATTCAAAAATGGTGCCAAACTGTTGCAAATGCTCCCCTGAAAGATTTTGCGATGGAAACAGACGGGTTTTTATCATCGAAACAGAATTAGCCGACGACGTCTGAACAACTTTTTTTGAAAAAATCCCTAAGGCGCGCGGTCACAATTTCAGCAAAAATCTGACGTTCTGCAATTCATTCAAAAATCGTGCCAAACTGTTGCAAATGCTCCCCTGAAAGATTTTTCGGTGGAAACAGACGGGTTTTTATCATCGAAACAGAATTAGCCGACGACGTCTGAACAACTTTTTTTGAAAAAATCCCTAAGCCGCGCGGTCACAATTTCAGCAAAAATCTTACGTTCTGCAATTCATTCAAAAATCGTGCCAAACTGTTGCAAATGCTCCCCTGAAAGATTTTTCGGTGGAAACAGACGGGTTTTTATCATCGAAACAGAATTAGCCGACGACATCTGAACAACTTTTTTTGAAAAAATCCCTAAGCCGCGCGGTCACAATTTCAGCAAAAATCTGACCTTCTGCAATTCATTCAAAAATCATGCCAAACTGTTGCAAATGCTCCCCTGAAAGGATTTTTGGTGGAAACAGATGGGTTTTTATTATCGGAAAGAGAATTAGCCGACGACATCTGAACAACTTTTTTTGAAAAAACCCCGAAGCCGCGCGGTCACAATTTCAGCAAAAATCTGACGTTCTGCAATTCATTCAAAAATGGTGCCAAACTGTTGCAAATGCTCCCCTGAAAGATTTTTCGGTGGAAACAGATGGGTTTTTATTATCGGAAACAGAATTAGCCGACGACGTCTAAACAACTTTTTTTGAAAAAACCCCTAAGCCGCGCGGTCACAATTTCAGCAAAAATCTGACGTTCTGCAATTCATTCAAAAATGATGCCAAACTGTTGCAAATGCTCCCCTGAAAGGATTTTTGGTGGAAACAGATGGGTTTTTATTATCGGAAACAGAATTAGCCAACGACGTCTGAACAACTTTTTTTGAAAAAATCCCTAAGCCGCGCGGTCACAATTTCAGCAAAAATCTGACGTTCTGCAATTCATTCAAAAATGGTGCCAAACTGTTGCAAATGCTCCCCTGAAAGATTTTTCGGTGGAAACAGACGGGTTTTTATTATGGGAAAGAGAATTAGCCGACGACATCTGAACAACTTTTTTTGAAAAAATCCCTAAGCCGCGCGGTCACAATTTCAGCAAAAATCTGACGTTCTGCAATTCATTCAAAAATGGTGCCAAACTGTTGCAAATGCTCCCCTGAAAGATTTTTCGGTGGAAACAGATGGGTTTTTATTATCGGAAACAGAATTAGCCGACGACGTCTAAACAACTTTTTTTGAAAAAACCCCTAAGCCGCGCGGTCACAATTTCAGCAAAAATCTGACGTTCTGCAATTCATTCAAAAATGATGCCAAACTGTTGCAAATGCTCCCCTGAAAGGATTTTTGGTGGAAACAGATGGGTTTTTATTATCGGAAACAGAATTAGCCAACGACGTCTGAACAACTTTTTTTGAAAAAACCCCTAAGCCGCGCGGTCACAATTTCAGCAAAAATCTGACGTTCTGCAATTCATTCAAAAATGATGCCAAACTGTTGCAAATGCTCCCCTGAAAGGATTTTTGGTGGAAACAGATGGGTTTTTATTATCGGAAACAGAATTAGCCAACGACGTCTGAACAACTTTTTTTGAAAAAATCCCTAAGCCGCGCGGTCACAATTTCAGCAAAAATCTGACGTTCTGCAATTCATTCAAAAATGGTGCCAAACTGTTGCAAATGCTCCCCTGAAAGATTTTTCGGTGGAAACAGACGGGTTTTTATCATCGCAACAGAATTAGCCGACGACGTCTGAAGAACTTTTTTGAAAAAATCCCTAAGCCGCGCGGTCACAATTTCAGCAAAAATCTGACGTTCTGCAATTCATTCAAAAATGGTGCCAAACTGTTGCAAATGCTCCCCTGAATGATTTTTCGGTGGAAACAGACGGGTTTTTATTATGGGAAAGAGAATTAGCCGACGACATCTGAACAACTTTTTTTGAAAAAATCCCTAAGCCGCGCGGTCACAATTTCAGCAAAAATCTGACGTTCTGCAATTCATTCAAAAATGGTGCCAAACTGTTGCAAATGCTCCCCTGAAAGATTTTTCGGTGGAAACAGACGGGTTTTTATCATCGAAACAGAATTAGCCGACGACATCTGAACAACTTTTTTTGAAAAAATCCCTAAGCCGCGCGGTCACAATTTCAGCAAAAATCTGACGTTCTGCAATTCATTCAAAAATGATGCCAAACTGTTGCAAATGCTCCCCTGAAAGGATTTTTGGTGGAAACAGATGGGTTTTTATTATCGGAAACAGAATTAGCCAACGACGTCTGAACAACTTTTTTTGAAAAAATCCCTAAGCCGCGCGGTCACAATTTCAGCAAAAATCTGACGTTCTGCAATTCATTCAAAAATGGTGCCAAACTGTTGCAAATGCTCCCCTGAAAGATTTTTCGGTGGAAACAGACGGGTTTTTATCATCGCAACAGAATTAGCCGACGACGTCTGAAGAACTTTTTTGAAAAAATCCCTAAGCCGCGCGGTCACAATTTCAGCAAAAATCTGACGTTCTCCAATTCATTCAAAAATCGTGCCAAACTGTTGCAAATGCTCCCCTGAAAGGATTTTTGGTGGAAACAGATGGGTTTTTATGATCGAAACAGAATTAGCCGACGACATCTGAACAACTTTTTTTGAAAAAATCCCTAAGCCGCGCGGTCACAATTTCAGCAAAAATCTGACGTTCTGCAATTCATTCAAAAATGGTGCCAAACTGTTGCAAATGCTCCCCTGAAAGATTTTTCGGTGGAAACAGACGGGTTTTTATCATCGAAACAGAATTAGCCGACGACATCTGAACAACTTTTTTTGAAAAAATCCCTAAGCCGCGCGGTCACAATTTCAGCAAAAATCTGACGTTCTGCAATTCATTCAAAAATGATGCCAAACTGTTGCAAATGCTCCCCTGAAAGGATTTTTGGTGGAAACAGATGGGTTTTTATTATCGGAAAGAGAATTAGCCGACGACATCTGAACAACTTTTTTTGAAAAAATCCCGAAGCCGCGCGGTCACAATTTCAGCAAAAATCTGACGTTCTGCAATTCATTCAAAAATGGTGCCAGACTGTTGCAAATGCTCCCCTGAAAGATTTTTCGGTGGAAACAGATGGGTTTTTATTATCGGAAACAGAATTAGCCGACGACGTCTAAACAACTTTTTTTGAAAAAACCCCTAAGCCGCGCGGTCACAATTTCAGCAAAAATCTGACGTTCTGCAATTCATTCAAAAATGATGCCAAACTGTTGCAAATGCTCCCCTGAAAGGATTTTTGGTGGAAACAGATGGGTTTTTATTATCGGAAACAGAATTAGCCAACGACGTCTGAACAACTTTTTTTGAAAAAATCCCTAAGCCGCGCGGTCACAATTTCAGCAAAAATCTGACGTTCTGCAATTCATTCAAAAATGGTGCCAAACTGTTGCAAATGCTCCCCTGAAAGATTTTTCGGTGGAAACAGACGGGTTTTTATCATCGAAACAGAATTAGCCGACGACGTCTGAAGAACTTTTTTTGAAAAAATCCCTAAGCCGCGCGGTCACAATTTCAGCAAAAATCTGACATTCTGCAATTCATTCAAAAATGGTGCCAAACTGTTGCAAATGCTCCCCTGAAAGATTTTTCGGTGGAAACAGATGGGTTTTTATTATCGGAAAGAGAATTAGCCGACGATGTCTAAACAACTTTTTATGAAAAAACCCCTAAGCCGCGCGGTCACAATTTCAGCAAAAATCTGACATTCTGCAATTCATTCAAAAATGATGCCAAACTGTTGCAAATGCTCCCCTGAAAGGATTTTTGGTGGAAACAGACGGGTTTTTATCATCGAAACAGAATTAGCCGACGACATCTGAACAACTTTTTTTGAAAAAATCCCTAAGCCGCGCGGTCACAATTTCAGCAAAAATCTGACGTTCTGCAATTCATTCAAAAATCGTGCCAAACTGTTGCAAATGCTCCCCTGAAAGGATTTTTGGTGGAAACAGACGGGTTTTTTTATCGGAAAGAGAATTAGCCGACGACATCTGAACAACTTTTTTTGAAAAAATCCCGAAGCCGCGCGGTCACAATTTCAGCAAAAATCTGACGTTCTGCAATTCATTCAAAAATGGTGCCAAACTGTTGCAAATGCTCCCCTGAAAGATTTTTCGGTGGAAACAGATGGGTTTTTATTATCGGAAACAGAATTAGCCGACGACATCTGAACAACATTTTTTGAAAAAACCCCTAAGCCGCGCGGTCACAATTTCAGCAAAAATCTGACGTTCTGCAATTCATTCAAAAATGATGCCAAACTGTTGCAAATGCTCCCCTGAAAGGATTTTTGGTGGAAACAGATGGGTTTTTATTATCAGAAACAGAATTAGCCAAAGACGTCTGAACAACTTTTTTTGAAAAAATCCCTAAGCCGCGCGGGTCACAATTTCAGCAAAAATCTGACGTTCTGCAATTCATTCAAAAATGGTGCCAAACTGTTGCAAATGCTCCCCTGAAAGATTTTGCGATGGAAACAGACGGGTTTTTATCATCGAAACAGAATTAGCCGACGACGTCTGAACAACTTTTTTTGAAAAAATCCCTAAGGCGCGCGGTCACAATTTCAGCAAAAATCTGACGTTCTGCAATTCATTCAAAAATCGTGCCAAACTGTTGCAAATGCTCCCCTGAAAGATTTTTCGGTGGAAACAGACGGGTTTTTATCATCGAAACAGAATTAGCCGACGACATCTGAACAACTTTTTTTGAAAAAAATCCCTAAGCCGCGCGGTCACAATTTCAGCAAAAATCTGACGTTCTGCAATTCATTCAAAAATCATGCCAAACTGTTGCAAATGCTCCCCTGAAAGGATTTTTGGTGGAAACAGATGGGTTTTTATTATCGGAAAGAGAATTAGCCGACGACATCTGAACAACTTTTTTTGAAAAAATCCCGAAGCCGCGCGGTCACAATTTCAGCAAAAATCTGACGTTCTGCAATTCATTCAAAAATGGTGCCAAACTGTTGCAAATGCTCCCCTGAAAGATTTTTCGGTGGAAACAGATGGGTTTTTATTATCGGAAACAGAATTAGCCGACGACGTCTAAACAACTTTTTTTGAAAAAACCCCTAAGCCGCGCGGTCACAATTTCAGCAAAAATCTGACGTTCTGCAATTCATTCAAAAATGATGCCAAACTGTTGCAAATGCTCCCCTGAAAGGATTTTTGGTGGAAACAGATGGGTTTTTATTATCGGAAACAGAATTAGCCAACGACGTCTGAACAACTTTTTAAGAAAAAACCCCTAAGCCGCGCGGTCACAATTTCAGCAAAAATCTGACGTTCTGCAATTCATTCAAAAATGATGCCAAACTGTTGCAAATGCTCCCCTGAAAGGATTTTTGGTGGAAACAGACGGGTTTTTATCATCGAAACAGAATTAGCCGACGACATCTGAACAACTTTTTTTGCAAAAATCCCTAAGCCGCGCGGTCACAATTTCAGCAAAAATCTGACGTTCTGCAATTCATTCAAAAATGATGCCAAACTGTTGCAAATGCTCCCCTGAAAGGATTTTTGGTGGAAACAGATGGGTTTTTATTATCGGAAAGAGAATTAGCCGACGACATCTGAACAACTTTTTTTGAAAAAATCCCGAAGCCGCGCGGTCACAATTTCAGCAAAAATCTGACGTTCTGCAATTCATTCAAAAATGGTGCCAGACTGTTGCAAATGCTCCCCTGAAAGATTTTTCGGTGGAAACAGATGGGTTTTTATTATCGGAAACAGAATTAGCCGACGACGTCTAAACAACTTTTTTTGAAAAAACCCCTAAGCCGCGCGGTCACAATTTCAGCAAAAATCTGACGTTCTGCAATTCATTCAAAAATGATGCCAAACTGTTGCAAATGCTCCCCTGAAAGGATTTTTGGTGGAAACAGATGGGTTTTTATTATCAGAAACAGAATTAGCCAACGACGTCTGAACAACTTTTTTTGAAAAAATCCCTAAGCCGCGCGGTCACAATTTCAGCAAAAATCTGACGTTCTGCAATTCATTCAAAAATGGTGCCAAACTGTTGCAAATGCTCCCCTGAAAGATTTTTCGGCGGAAACAGACGGGTTTTTATTATGGGAAAGAGAATTAGCCGACGACATCTGAACAACTTTTTTTGAAAAAATCCCTAAGCCGCGCGGTCACAATTTCAGCAAAAATCTGACGTTCTGCAATTCATTCAAAAATGGTGCCAAACTGTTGCAAATGCTCCCCTGAAAGATTTTTCGGTGGAAACAGATGGGTTTTTATTATCGGAAACAGAATTAGCCGACGACGTCTAAACAACTTTTTTTGAAAAAACCCCTAAGCCGCGCGGTCACAATTTCAGCAAAAATCTGACGTTCTGCAATTCATTCAAAAATGATGCCAAACTGTTGCAAATGCTCCCCTGAAAGGATTTTTGGTGGAAACAGATGGGTTTTTATTATCGGAAACAGAATTAGCCAACGACGTCTGAACAACTTTTTTTGAAAAAACCCCTAAGCCGCGCGGTCACAATTTCAGCAAAAATCTGACGTTCTGCAATTCATTCAAAAATGATGCCAAACTGTTGCAAATGCTCCCCTGAAAGGATTTTTGGTGGAAACAGATGGGTTTTTATTATCGGAAACAGAATTAGCCAACGACGTCTGAACAACTTTTTTTGAAAAAATCCCTAAGCCGCGCGGTCACAATTTCAGCAAAAATCTGACGTTCTGCAATTCATTCAAAAATGGTGCCAAACTGTTGCAAATGCTCCCCTGAAAGATTTTTCGGTGGAAACAGACGGGTTTTTATCATCGCAACAGAATTAGCCGACGACGTCTGAAGAACTTTTTTGAAAAAATCCCTAAGCCGCGCGGTCACAATTTCAGCAAAAATCTGACGTTCTCCAATTCATTCAAAAATCGTGCCAAACTGTTGCAAATGCTCCCCTGAAAGGATTTTTGGTGGAAACAGATGGGTTTTTATGATCGAAACAGAATTAGCCGACGACATCTGAACAACTTTTTTTGAAAAAATCCCTAAGCCGCGCGGTCACAATTTCAGCAAAAATCTGACGTTCTGCAATTCATTCAAAAATGGTGCCAAACTGTTGCAAATGCTCCCCTGAAAGATTTTTCGGTGGAAACAGACGGGTTTTTATCATCGAAACAGAATTAGCCGACGACATCTGATCAACTTTTTTTGAAAAAATCCCTAAGCCGCGCGGTCACAATTTCAGCAAAAATCTGACGTTCTGCAATTCATTCAAAAATGATGCCAAACTGTTGCAAATGCTCCCCTGAAAGGATTTTTGGTGGAAACAGATGGGTTTTTATTATCGGAAAGAGAATTAGCCGACGACATCTGAACAACTTTTTTTGAAAAAATCCCGAAGCCGCGCGGTCACAATTTCAGCAAAAATCTGACGTTCTGCAATTCATTCAAAAATGGTGCCAGACTGTTGCAAATGCTCCCCTGAAAGATTTTTCGGTGGAAACAGATGGGTTTTTATTATCGGAAACAGAATTAGCCGACGACGTCTAAACAACTTTTTTTGAAAAAACCCCTAAGCCGCGCGGTCACAATTTCAGCAAAAATCTGACGTTCTGCAATTCATTCAAAAATGGTGCCAAACTGTTGCAAATGCTCCCCTGAAAGGATTTTTGGTGGAAACAGATGGGTTTTTATTATCGGAAACAGAATTAGCCAACGACGTCTGAACAACTTTTTTTGAAAAAATCCCTAAGCCGCGCGGTCACAATTTCAGCAAAAATCTGACGTTCTGCAATTCATTCAAAAATGGTGCCAAACTGTTGCAAATGCTCCCCTGAAAGATTTTTCGGTGGAAACAGACGGGTTTTTATCATCGAAACAGAATTAGCCGACGACGTCTGAAGAACTTTTTTTGAAAAAATCCCTAAGCCGCGCGGTCACAATTTCAGCAAAAATCTGACATTCTGCAATTCATTCAAAAATGGTGCCAAACTGTTGCAAATGCTCCCCTGAAAGATTTTTCGGTGGAAACAGATGGGTTTTTATTATCGGAAAGAGAATTAGCCGACGATGTCTAAACAACTTTTTATGAAAAAACCCCTAAGCCGCGCGGTCACAATTTCAGCAAAAATCTGACATTCTGCAATTCATTCAAAAATGATGCCAAACTGTTGCAAATGCTCCCCTGAAAGGATTTTTGGTGGAAACAGACGGGTTTTTATCATCGAAACAGAATTAGCCGACGACATCTGAACAACTTTTTTTGAAAAAATCCCTAAGCCGCGCGGTCACAATTTCAGCAAAAATCTGACGTTCTGCAATTCATTCAAAAATCGTGCCAAACTGTTGCAAATGCTCCCCTGAAAGGATTTTTGGTGGAAACAGACGGGTTTTTATCATCGAAACAGAATTAGCCGACGACATCTGAACAACTTTTTTTGAAAAAATCCCTAAGCCGCGCGGTCACAATTTCAGCAAAAATCTGACGTTCTGCAATTCATTCAAAAATGGTGCCAAACTGTTGCAAATGCTCCCCTGAAAGATTTTTCGGTGGAAACAGATGGGTTTTTATTATCGGAAAGAGAATTAGCCGACGATGTCTAAACAACTTTTTATGAAAAAACCCCTAAGCCGCGCGGTCACAATTTCAGCAAAAATCTGACATTCTGCAATTCATTCAAAAATGATGCCAAACTGTTGCAAATGCTCCCCTGAAAGGATTTTTGGTGGAAACAGACGGGTTTTTATCATCGAAACAGAATTAGCCGACGACATCTGAACAACTTTTTTTGAAAAAATCCCTAAGCCGCGCGGTCACAATTTCAGCAAAAATCTGACGTTCTGCAATTCATTCAAAAATCGTGCCAAACTGTTGCAAATGCTCCCCTGAAAGGATTTTTGGTGGAAACAGACGGGTTTTTATCATCGAAACAGAATTAGCCGACGACATCTGAACAACTTTTTTTGAAAAAATCCCTAAGCCGCGCGGTCACAATTTCAGCAAAAATCTGACGTTCTGCAATTCATTCAAAAATCGTGCCAAACTGTTGCAAATGCTCCCCTGAAAGATTTTTCGGTGGAAACAGACGGGTTTTTATCATCGAAACAGAATTAGCCGACGACGTCTGAAGAACTTTTTTGAAAAAATCCCTAAGCCGCGCGGTCACAATTTCAGCAAAAATCTGACGTTCTGCAATTCATTCAAAAATCATGCCAAACTGTTGCAAATGCTCCCCTGAAAGGATTTTTGGTGTAAACTGATGGGTTTTTTTATCGGAAAGAGAATTAGCCGACGACATCTGAACAACTTTTTTTGAAAAAATCCCGAAGCCGCGCGGTCACAATTTCAGCAAAAATCTGACGTTCTGCAATTCATTCAAAAATGGTGCCAAACTGTTGCAAATGCTCCCCTGAAAGATTTTTCGGTGGAAACAGATGGGTTTTTATTATCGGAAACAGAATTAGCCGACGACATCTGAACAACTTTTTTTGAAAAAACCCCTAAGCCGCGCCGTCACAATTTCAGCAAAAATCTTACGTTCTGCAATTCATTCAAAAATGATGCGAAACTGTTGCAAATGCTCCCCTGAAAGGATTTTTGGTGGAAACAGATGGGTTTTTATTATCAGAAACAGAATTAGCCAAAGACGTCTGAACAACTTTTTTTGAAAAAATCCCTAAGCCGCGCGGGTCACAATTTCAGCAAAAATCTGACGTTCTGCAATTCATTCAAAAATGGTGCCAAACTGTTGCAAATGCTCCCCTGAAAGATTTTGCGATGGAAACAGACGGGTTTTTATCATCGAAACAGAATTAGCCGACGACGTCTGAACAACTTTTTTTGAAAAAATCCCTAAGGCGCGCGGTCACAATTTCAGCAAAAATCTGACGTTCTGCAATTCATTCAAAAATCGTGCCAAACTGTTGCAAATGCTCCCCTGAAAGATTTTTCGGTGGAAACAGACGGGTTTTTATCATCGAAACAGAATTAGCCGACGACATCTGAACAACTTTTTTTGAAAAAATCCCTAAGCCGCGCGGTCACAATTTCAGCAAAAATCTGACCTTCTGCAATTCATTCAAAAATCATGCCAAACTGTTGCAAATGCTCCCCTGAAAGGATTTTTGGTGGAAACAGATGGGTTTTTATTATCGGAAAGAGAATTAGCCGACGACATCTGAACAACTTTTTTTGAAAAAACCCCGAAGCCGCGCGGTCACAATTTCAGCAAAAATCTGACGTTCTGCAATTCATTCAAAAATGGTGCCAAACTGTTGCAAATGCTCCCCTGAAAGATTTTTCGGTGGAAACAGATGGGTTTTTATTATCGGAAACAGAATTAGCCGACGACGTCTAAACAACTTTTTTTGAAAAAACCCCTAAGCCGCGCGGTCACAATTTCAGCAAAAATCTGACGTTCTGCAATTCATTCAAAAATGATGCCAAACTGTTGCAAATGCTCCCCTGAAAGGATTTTTGGTGGAAACAGATGGGTTTTTATTATCGGAAACAGAATTAGCCAACGACGTCTGAACAACTTTTTTTGAAAAAATCCCTAAGCCGCGCGGTCACAATTTCAGCAAAAATCTGACGTTCTG
This sequence comes from Podarcis erhardii, assembly GCF_964252035.2. NCBI lineage: Eukaryota > Metazoa > Chordata > Lepidosauria > Squamata > Lacertidae > Podarcis > Podarcis erhardii. Next base: position 14,342,732 of record NC_138498.1, read on the forward strand.
CAATTCATTCAAAAATGGTGCCAAACTGTTGCAAATGCTCCCCTGAAAGATTTTTCGGTGGAAACAGACGGGTTTTTATTATGGGAAAGAGAATTAGCCGACGACATCTGAACAACTTTTTTTGAAAAAATCCCTAAGCCGCGCGGTCACAATTTCAGCAAAAATCTGACGTTCTGCAATTCATTCAAAAATGGTGCCAAACTGTTGCAAATGCTCCCCTGAAAGATTTTTCGGTGGAAACAGATGGGTTTTTATTATCGGAAACAGAATTAGCCGACGACGTCTAAACAACTTTTTTTGAAAAAACCCCTAAGCCGCGCGGTCACAATTTCAGCAAAAATCTGACGTTCTGCAATTCATTCAAAAATGGTGCCAAACTGTTGCAAATGCTCCCCTGAAAGATTTTTCGGTGGAAACAGACGGGTTTTTATCATCGAAACAGAATTAGCCGACGACATCTGATCAACTTTTTTTGAAAAAATCCCTAAGCCGCGCGGTCACAATTTCAGCAAAAATCTGACGTTCTGCAATTCATTCAAAAATGATGCCAAACTGTTGCAAATGCTCCCCTGAAAGGATTTTTGGTGGAAACAGATGGGTTTTTATTATCGGAAACAGAATTAGCCAACGACGTCTGAACAACTTTTTTTGAAAAAATCCCTAAGCCGCGCGGTCACAATTTCAGCAAAAATCTGACGTTCTGCAATTCATTCAAAAATGGTGCCAAACTGTTGCAAATGCTCCCCTGAAAGATTTTTCGGTGGAAACAGATGGGTTTTTATTATCGGAAACAGAATTAGCCGACGACGTCTAAACAACTTTTTTTGAAAAAACCCCTAAGCCGCGCGGTCACAATTTCAGCAAAAATCTGACGTTCTGCAATTCATTCAAAAATGATGCCAAACTGTTGCAAATGCTCCCCTGAAAGGATTTTTGGTGGAAACAGATGGGTTTTTATTATCGGAAACAGAATTAGCCAACGACGTCTGAACAACTTTTTAAGAAAAAACCCCTAAGCCGCGCGGTCACAATTTCAGCAAAAATCTGACGTTCTGCAATTCATTCAAAAATGATGCCAAACTGTTGCAAATGCTCCCCTGAAAGGATTTTTGGTGGAAACAGACGGGTTTTTATCATCGAAACAGAATTAGCCGACGACATCTGAACAACTTTTTTTGCAAAAATCCCTAAGCCGCGCGGTCACAATTTCAGCAAAAATCTGACGTTCTGCAATTCATTCAAAAATGATGCCAAACTGTTGCAAATGCTCCCCTGAAAGGATTTTTGGTGGAAACAGATGGGTTTTTATTATCGGAAAGAGAATTAGCCGACGACATCTGAACAACTTTTTTTGAAAAAATCCCGAAGCCGCGCGGTCACAATTTCAGCAAAAATCTGACGTTCTGCAATTCATTCAAAAATGGTGCCAGACTGTTGCAAATGCTCCCCTGAAAGATTTTTCGGTGGAAACAGATGGGTTTTTATTATCGGAAACAGAATTAGCCGACGACGTCTAAACAACTTTTTTTGAAAAAACCCCTAAGCCGCGCGGTCACAATTTCAGCAAAAATCTGACGTTCTGCAATTCATTCAAAAATGATGCCAAACTGTTGCAAATGCTCCCCTGAAAGGGTTTTTGGTGGAAACAGATGGGTTTTTATTATCAGAAACAGAATTAGCCAACGACGTCTGAACAACTTTTTTTGAAAAAATCCCTAAGCCGCGCGGTCACAATTTCAGCAAAAATCTGACGTTCTGCAATTCATTCAAAAATGGTGCCAAACTGTTGCAAATGCTCCCCTGAAAGATTTTTCGGCGGAAACAGACGGGTTTTTATTATGGGAAAGAGAATTAGCCGACGACATCTGAACAACTTTTTTTGAAAAAATCCCTAAGCCGCGCGGTCACAATTTCAGCAAAAATCTGACGTTCTGCAATTCATTCAAAAATGGTGCCAAACTGTTGCAAATGCTCCCCTGAAAGATTTTTCGGTGGAAACAGATGGGTTTTTATTATCGGAAACAGAATTAGCCGACGACGTCTAAACAACTTTTTTTGAAAAAACCCCTAAGCCGCGCGGTCACAATTTCAGCAAAAATCTGACGTTCTGCAATTCATTCAAAAATGATGCCAAACTGTTGCAAATGCTCCCCTGAAAGGATTTTTGGTGGAAACAGATGGGTTTTTATTATCGGAAACAGAATTAGCCAACGACGTCTGAACAACTTTTTTTGAAAAAACCCCTAAGCCGCGCGGTCACAATTTCAGCAAAAATCTGACGTTCTGCAATTCATTCAAAAATGATGCCAAACTGTTGCAAATGCTCCCCTGAAAGGATTTTTGGTGGAAACAGATGGGTTTTTATTATCGGAAACAGAATTAGCCAACGACGTCTGAACAACTTTTTTTGAAAAAATCCCTAAGCCGCGCGGTCACAATTTCAGCAAAAATCTGACGTTCTGCAATTCATTCAAAAATGGTGCCAAACTGTTGCAAATGCTCCCCTGAAAGATTTTTCGGTGGAAACAGACGGGTTTTTATCATCGCAACAGAATTAGCCGACGACGTCTGAAGAACTTTTTTGAAAAAATCCCTAAGCCGCGCGGTCACAATTTCAGCAAAAATCTGACGTTCTCCAATTCATTCAAAAATCGTGCCAAACTGTTGCAAATGCTCCCCTGAAAGGATTTTTGGTGGAAACAGATGGGTTTTTATGATCGAAACAGAATTAGCCGACGACATCTGAACAACTTTTTTTGAAAAAATCCCTAAGCCGCGCGGTCACAATTTCAGCAAAAATCTGACGTTCTGCAATTCATTCAAAAATGGTGCCAAACTGTTGCAAATGCTCCCCTGAAAGATTTTTCGGTGGAAACAGACGGGTTTTTATCATCGAAACAGAATTAGCCGACGACATCTGATCAACTTTTTTTGAAAAAATCCCTAAGCCGCGCGGTCACAATTTCAGCAAAAATCTGACGTTCTGCAATTCATTCAAAAATGATGCCAAACTGTTGCAAATGCTCCCCTGAAAGGATTTTTGGTGGAAACAGATGGGTTTTTATTATCGGAAAGAGAATTAGCCGACGACATCTGAACAACTTTTTTTGAAAAAATCCCGAAGCCGCGCGGTCACAATTTCAGCAAAAATCTGACGTTCTGCAATTCATTCAAAAATGGTGCCAGACTGTTGCAAATGCTCCCCTGAAAGATTTTTCGGTGGAAACAGATGGGTTTTTATTATCGGAAACAGAATTAGCCGACGACGTCTAAACAACTTTTTTTGAAAAAACCCCTAAGCCGCGCGGTCACAATTTCAGCAAAAATCTGACGTTCTGCAATTCATTCAAAAATGGTGCCAAACTGTTGCAAATGCTCCCCTGAAAGGATTTTTGGTGGAAACAGATGGGTTTTTATTATCGGAAACAGAATTAGCCAACGACGTCTGAACAACTTTTTTTGAAAAAATCCCTAAGCCGCGCGGTCACAATTTCAGCAAAAATCTGACGTTCTGCAATTCATTCAAAAATGGTGCCAAACTGTTGCAAATGCTCCCCTGAAAGATTTTTCGGTGGAAACAGACGGGTTTTTATCATCGAAACAGAATTAGCCGACGACGTCTGAAGAACTTTTTTTGAAAAAATCCCTAAGCCGCGCGGTCACAATTTCAGCAAAAATCTGACATTCTGCAATTCATTCAAAAATGGTGCCAAACTGTTGCAAATGCTCCCCTGAAAGATTTTTCGGTGGAAACAGATGGGTTTTTATTATCGGAAAGAGAATTAGCCGACGATGTCTAAACAACTTTTTATGAAAAAACCCCTAAGCCGCGCGGTCACAATTTCAGCAAAAATCTGACATTCTGCAATTCATTCAAAAATGATGCCAAACTGTTGCAAATGCTCCCCTGAAAGGATTTTTGGTGGAAACAGACGGGTTTTTATCATCGAAACAGAATTAGCCGACGACATCTGAACAACTTTTTTTGAAAAAATCCCTAAGCCGCGCGGTCACAATTTCAGCAAAAATCTGACGTTCTGCAATTCATTCAAAAATCGTGCCAAACTGTTGCAAATGCTCCCCTGAAAGGATTTTTGGTGGAAACAGACGGGTTTTTATCATCGAAACAGAATTAGCCGACGACATCTGAACAACTTTTTTTGAAAAAATCCCTAAGCCGCGCGGTCACAATTTCAGCAAAAATCTGACGTTCTGCAATTCATTCAAAAATGGTGCCAAACTGTTGCAAATGCTCCCCTGAAAGATTTTTCGGTGGAAACAGATGGGTTTTTATTATCGGAAAGAGAATTAGCCGACGATGTCTAAACAACTTTTTATGAAAAAACCCCTAAGCCGCGCGGTCACAATTTCAGCAAAAATCTGACATTCTGCAATTCATTCAAAAATGATGCCAAACTGTTGCAAATGCTCCCCTGAAAGGATTTTTGGTGGAAACAGACGGGTTTTTATCATCGAAACAGAATTAGCCGACGACATCTGAACAACTTTTTTTGAAAAAATCCCTAAGCCGCGCGGTCACAATTTCAGCAAAAATCTGACGTTCTGCAATTCATTCAAAAATCGTGCCAAACTGTTGCAAATGCTCCCCTGAAAGGATTTTTGGTGGAAACAGACGGGTTTTTATCATCGAAACAGAATTAGCCGACGACATCTGAACAACTTTTTTTGAAAAAATCCCTAAGCCGCGCGGTCACAATTTCAGCAAAAATCTGACGTTCTGCAATTCATTCAAAAATCGTGCCAAACTGTTGCAAATGCTCCCCTGAAAGATTTTTCGGTGGAAACAGACGGGTTTTTATCATCGAAACAGAATTAGCCGACGACGTCTGAAGAACTTTTTTGAAAAAATCCCTAAGCCGCGCGGTCACAATTTCAGCAAAAATCTGACGTTCTGCAATTCATTCAAAAATCATGCCAAACTGTTGCAAATGCTCCCCTGAAAGGATTTTTGGTGTAAACTGATGGGTTTTTTTATCGGAAAGAGAATTAGCCGACGACATCTGAACAACTTTTTTTGAAAAAATCCCGAAGCCGCGCGGTCACAATTTCAGCAAAAATCTGACGTTCTGCAATTCATTCAAAAATGGTGCCAAACTGTTGCAAATGCTCCCCTGAAAGATTTTTCGGTGGAAACAGATGGGTTTTTATTATCGGAAACAGAATTAGCCGACGACATCTGAACAACTTTTTTTGAAAAAACCCCTAAGCCGCGCCGTCACAATTTCAGCAAAAATCTTACGTTCTGCAATTCATTCAAAAATGATGCGAAACTGTTGCAAATGCTCCCCTGAAAGGATTTTTGGTGGAAACAGATGGGTTTTTATTATCAGAAACAGAATTAGCCAAAGACGTCTGAACAACTTTTTTTGAAAAAATCCCTAAGCCGCGCGGGTCACAATTTCAGCAAAAATCTGACGTTCTGCAATTCATTCAAAAATGGTGCCAAACTGTTGCAAATGCTCCCCTGAAAGATTTTGCGATGGAAACAGACGGGTTTTTATCATCGAAACAGAATTAGCCGACGACGTCTGAACAACTTTTTTTGAAAAAATCCCTAAGGCGCGCGGTCACAATTTCAGCAAAAATCTGACGTTCTGCAATTCATTCAAAAATCGTGCCAAACTGTTGCAAATGCTCCCCTGAAAGATTTTTCGGTGGAAACAGACGGGTTTTTATCATCGAAACAGAATTAGCCGACGACGTCTGAACAACTTTTTTTGAAAAAATCCCTAAGCCGCGCGGTCACAATTTCAGCAAAAATCTTACGTTCTGCAATTCATTCAAAAATCGTGCCAAACTGTTGCAAATGCTCCCCTGAAAGATTTTTCGGTGGAAACAGACGGGTTTTTATCATCGAAACAGAATTAGCCGACGACATCTGAACAACTTTTTTTGAAAAAATCCCTAAGCCGCGCGGTCACAATTTCAGCAAAAATCTGACCTTCTGCAATTCATTCAAAAATCATGCCAAACTGTTGCAAATGCTCCCCTGAAAGGATTTTTGGTGGAAACAGATGGGTTTTTATTATCGGAAAGAGAATTAGCCGACGACATCTGAACAACTTTTTTTGAAAAAACCCCGAAGCCGCGCGGTCACAATTTCAGCAAAAATCTGACGTTCTGCAATTCATTCAAAAATGGTGCCAAACTGTTGCAAATGCTCCCCTGAAAGATTTTTCGGTGGAAACAGATGGGTTTTTATTATCGGAAACAGAATTAGCCGACGACGTCTAAACAACTTTTTTTGAAAAAACCCCTAAGCCGCGCGGTCACAATTTCAGCAAAAATCTGACGTTCTGCAATTCATTCAAAAATGATGCCAAACTGTTGCAAATGCTCCCCTGAAAGGATTTTTGGTGGAAACAGATGGGTTTTTATTATCGGAAACAGAATTAGCCAACGACGTCTGAACAACTTTTTTTGAAAAAATCCCTAAGCCGCGCGGTCACAATTTCAGCAAAAATCTGACGTTCTGCAATTCATTCAAAAATGGTGCCAAACTGTTGCAAATGCTCCCCTGAAAGATTTTTCGGTGGAAACAGACGGGTTTTTATTATGGGAAAGAGAATTAGCCGACGACATCTGAACAACTTTTTTTGAAAAAATCCCTAAGCCGCGCGGTCACAATTTCAGCAAAAATCTGACGTTCTGCAATTCATTCAAAAATGGTGCCAAACTGTTGCAAATGCTCCCCTGAAAGATTTTTCGGTGGAAACAGATGGGTTTTTATTATCGGAAACAGAATTAGCCGACGACGTCTAAACAACTTTTTTTGAAAAAACCCCTAAGCCGCGCGGTCACAATTTCAGCAAAAATCTGACGTTCTGCAATTCATTCAAAAATGGTGCCAAACTGTTGCAAATGCTCCCCTGAAAGATTTTTCGGTGGAAACAGACGGGTTTTTATCATCGAAACAGAATTAGCCGACGACATCTGATCAACTTTTTTTGAAAAAATCCCTAAGCCGCGCGGTCACAATTTCAGCAAAAATCTGACGTTCTGCAATTCATTCAAAAATGATGCCAAACTGTTGCAAATGCTCCCCTGAAAGGATTTTTGGTGGAAACAGATGGGTTTTTATTATCGGAAACAGAATTAGCCAACGACGTCTGAACAACTTTTTTTGAAAAAATCCCTAAGCCGCGCGGTCACAATTTCAGCAAAAATCTGACGTTCTGCAATTCATTCAAAAATGGTGCCAAACTGTTGCAAATGCTCCCCTGAAAGATTTTTCGGTGGAAACAGACGGGTTTTTATCATCGCAACAGAATTAGCCGACGACGTCTGAAGAACTTTTTTGAAAAAATCCCTAAGCCGCGCGGTCACAATTTCAGCAAAAATCTGACGTTCTGCAATTCATTCAAAAATGGTGCCAAACTGTTGCAAATGCTCCCCTGAATGATTTTTCGGTGGAAACAGACGGGTTTTTATTATGGGAAAGAGAATTAGCCGACGACATCTGAACAACTTTTTTTGAAAAAATCCCTAAGCCGCGCGGTCACAATTTCAGCAAAAATCTGACGTTCTGCAATTCATTCAAAAATGGTGCCAAACTGTTGCAAATGCTCCCCTGAAAGATTTTTCGGTGGAAACAGACGGGTTTTTATCATCGAAACAGAATTAGCCGACGACATCTGAACAACTTTTTTTGAAAAAATCCCTAAGCCGCGCGGTCACAATTTCAGCAAAAATCTGACGTTCTGCAATTCATTCAAAAATGATGCCAAACTGTTGCAAATGCTCCCCTGAAAGGATTTTTGGTGGAAACAGATGGGTTTTTATTATCGGAAAGAGAATTAGCCGACGACATCTGAACAACTTTTTTTGAAAAAATCCCGAAGCCGCGCGGTCACAATTTCAGCAAAAATCTGACGTTCTGCAATTCATTCAAAAATGGTGCCAGACTGTTGCAAATGCTCCCCTGAAAGATTTTTCGGTGGAAACAGATGGGTTTTTATTATCGGAAACAGAATTAGCCGACGACGTCTAAACAACTTTTTTTGAAAAAACCCCTAAGCCGCGCGGTCACAATTTCAGCAAAAATCTGACGTTCTGCAATTCATTCAAAAATGGTGCCAAACTGTTGCAAATGCTCCCCTGAAAGATTTTTCGGTGGAAACAGACGGGTTTTTATCATCGAAACAGAATTAGCCGACGACATCTGAACAACTTTTTTTGAAAAAATCCCTAAGCCGCGCGGTCACAATTTCAGCAAAAATCTGACGTTCTGCAATTCATTCAAAAATGGTGCCAAACTGTTGCAAATGCTCCCCTGAAAGATTTTTCGGTGGAAACAGACGGGTTTTTATCATCGAAACAGAATTAGCCGACGACATCTGAACAACTTTTTTTGAAAAAATCCCTAAGCCGCGCGGTCACAATTTCAGCAAAAATCTGACGTTCTGCAATTCATTCAAAAATGGTGCCAAACTGTTGCAAATGCTCCCCTGAAAGATTTTTCGGTGGAAACAGACGGGTTTTTATCATCGAAACAGAATTAGCCGACGACATCTGAACAACTTTTTTTGAAAAAATCCCTAAGCCGCGCGGTCACAATTTCAGCAAAAATCTGACGTTCTGCAATTCATTCAAAAATCGTGCCAAACTGTTGCAAATGCTCCCCTGAAAGATTTTTCGGTGGAAACAGACGGGTTTTTATCATCGAAACAGAATTAGCCGACGACGTCTGAAGAACTTTTTTGAAAAAATCCCTAAGCCGCGCGGTCACAATTTCAGCAAAAATCTGACGTTCTGCAATTCATTCAAAAATGATGCCAAACTGTTGCAAATGCTCCCCTGAAAGGATTTTTGGTGGAAACAGATGGGTTTTTATTATCGGAAACAGAATTAGCCAACGACGTCTGAACAACTTTTTAAGAAAAAACCCCTAAGCCGCGCGGTCACAATTTCAGCAAAAATCTGACGTTCTGCAATTCATTCAAAAATGATGCCAAACTGTTGCAAATGCTCCCCTGAAAGGATTTTTGGTGGAAACAGACGGGTTTTTATCATCGAAACAGAATTAGCCGACGACATCTGAACAACTTTTTTTGCAAAAATCCCTAAGCCGCGCGGTCACAATTTCAGCAAAAATCTGACGTTCTGCAATTCATTCAAAAATGATGCCAAACTGTTGCAAATGCTCCCCTGAAAGGATTTTTGGTGGAAACAGATGGGTTTTTATTATCGGAAAGAGAATTAGCCGACGACATCTGAACAACTTTTTTTGAAAAAATCCCGAAGCCGCGCGGTCACAATTTCAGCAAAAATCTGACGTTCTGCAATTCATTCAAAAATGGTGCCAGACTGTTGCAAATGCTCCCCTGAAAGATTTTTCGGTGGAAACAGATGGGTTTTTATTATCGGAAACAGAATTAGCCGACGACGTCTAAACAACTTTTTTTGAAAAAACCCCTAAGCCGCGCGGTCACAATTTCAGCAAAAATCTGACGTTCTGCAATTCATTCAAAAATGATGCCAAACTGTTGCAAATGCTCCCCTGAAAGGATTTTTGGTGGAAACAGATGGGTTTTTATTATCAGAAACAGAATTAGCCAACGACGTCTGAACAACTTTTTTTGAAAAAATCCCTAAGCCGCGCGGTCACAATTTCAGCAAAAATCTGACGTTCTGCAATTCATTCAAAAATGGTGCCAAACTGTTGCAAATGCTCCCCTGAAAGATTTTTCGGTGGAAACAGACGGGTTTTTATCATCGAAACAGAATTAGCCGACGACGTCTGAACAACTTTTTTTGAAAAAATCCCTAAGCCGCGCGGTCACAATTTCAGCAAAAATCTTACGTTCTGCAATTCATTCAAAAATCGTGCCAAACTGTTGCAAATGCTCCCCTGAAAGATTTTTCGGTGGAAACAGACGGGTTTTTATCATCGAAACAGAATTAGCCGACGACATCTGAACAACTTTTTTTGAAAAAATCCCTAAGCCGCGCGGTCACAATTTCAGCAAAAATCTGACCTTCTGCAATTCATTCAAAAATCATGCCAAACTGTTGCAAATGCTCCCCTGAAAGGATTTTTGGTGGAAACAGATGGGTTTTTATTATCGGAAAGAGAATTAGCCGACGACATCTGAACAACTTTTTTTGAAAAAACCCCGAAGCCGCGCGGTCACAATTTCAGCAAAAATCTGACGTTCTGCAATTCATTCAAAAATGGTGCCAAACTGTTGCAAATGCTCCCCTGAAAGATTTTTCGGTGGAAACAGACGGGTTTTTATTATGGGAAAGAGAATTAGCCGACGACATCTGAACAACTTTTTTTGAAAAAATCCCTAAGCCGCGCGGTCACAATTTCAGCAAAAATCTGACGTTCTGCAATTCATTCAAAAATGGTGCCAAACTGTTGCAAATGCTCCCCTGAAAGATTTTTCGGTGGAAACAGATGGGTTTTTATTATCGGAAACAGAATTAGCCGACGACGTCTAAACAACTTTTTTTGAAAAAACCCCTAAGCCGCGCGGTCACAATTTCAGCAAAAATCTGACGTTCTGCAATTCATTCAAAAATGATGCCAAACTGTTGCAAATGCTCCCCTGAAAGGATTTTTGGTGGAAACAGATGGGTTTTTATTATCGGAAACAGAATTAGCCAACGACGTCTGAACAACTTTTTTTGAAAAAACCCCTAAGCCGCGCGGTCACAATTTCAGCAAAAATCTGACGTTCTGCAATTCATTCAAAAATGATGCCAAACTGTTGCAAATGCTCCCCTGAAAGGATTTTTGGTGGAAACAGATGGGTTTTTATTATCGGAAACAGAATTAGCCAACGACGTCTGAACAACTTTTTTTGAAAAAATCCCTAAGCCGCGCGGTCACAATTTCAGCAAAAATCTGACGTTCTGCAATTCATTCAAAAATGGTGCCAAACTGTTGCAAATGCTCCCCTGAAAGATTTTTCGGTGGAAACAGACGGGTTTTTATCATCGCAACAGAATTAGCCGACGACGTCTGAAGAACTTTTTTGAAAAAATCCCTAAGCCGCGCGGTCACAATTTCAGCAAAAATCTGACGTTCTCCAATTCATTCAAAAATCGTGCCAAACTGTTGCAAATGCTCCCCTGAAAGGATTTTTGGTGGAAACAGATGGGTTTTTATGATCGAAACAGAATTAGCCGACGACATCTGAACAACTTTTTTTGAAAAAATCCCTAAGCCGCGCGGTCACAATTTCAGCAAAAATCTGACGTTCTGCAATTCATTCAAAAATGGTGCCAAACTGTTGCAAATGCTCCCCTGAAAGATTTTTCGGTGGAAACAGACGGGTTTTTATCATCGAAACAGAATTAGCCGACGACATCTGATCAACTTTTTTTGAAAAAATCCCTAAGCCGCGCGGTCACAATTTCAGCAAAAATCTGACGTTCTGCAATTCATTCAAAAATGATGCCAAACTGTTGCAAATGCTCCCCTGAAAGGATTTTTGGTGGAAACAGATGGGTTTTTATTATCGGAAAGAGAATTAGCCGACGACATCTGAACAACTTTTTTTGAAAAAATCCCGAAGCCGCGCGGTCACAATTTCAGCAAAAATCTGACGTTCTGCAATTCATTCAAAAATGGTGCCAGACTGTTGCAAATGCTCCCCTGAAAGATTTTTCGGTGGAAACAGATGGGTTTTTATTATCGGAAACAGAATTAGCCGACGACGTCTAAACAACTTTTTTTGAAAAAACCCCTAAGCCGCGCGGTCACAATTTCAGCAAAAATCTGACGTTCTGCAATTCATTCAAAAATGGTGCCAAACTGTTGCAAATGCTCCCCTGAAAGGATTTTTGGTGGAAACAGATGGGTTTTTATTATCGGAAACAGAATTAGCCAACGACGTCTGAACAACTTTTTTTGAAAAAATCCCTAAGCCGCGCGGTCACAATTTCAGCAAAAATCTGACGTTCTGCAATTCATTCAAAAATGGTGCCAAACTGTTGCAAATGCTCCCCTGAAAGATTTTTCGGTGGAAACAGACGGGTTTTTATCATCGAAACAGAATTAGCCGACGACGTCTGAAGAACTTTTTTTGAAAAAATCCCTAAGCCGCGCGGTCACAATTTCAGCAAAAATCTGACATTCTGCAATTCATTCAAAAATGGTGCCAGACTGTTGCAAATGCTCCCCTGAAAGATTTTTCGGTGGAAACAGATGGGTTTTTATTATCGGAAACAGAATTAGCCGACGACGTCTAAACAACTTTTTTTGAAAAAACCCCTAAGCCGCGCGGTCACAATTTCAGCAAAAATCTGACGTTCTGCAATTCATTCAAAAATGGTGCCAAACTGTTGCAAATGCTCCCCTGAAAGGATTTTTGGTGGAAACAGATGGGTTTTTATTATCGGAAACAGAATTAGCCAACGACGTCTGAACAACTTTTTTTGAAAAAATCCCTAAGCCGCGCGGTCACAATTTCAGCAAAAATCTGACGTTCTGCAATTCATTCAAAAATGGTGCCAAACTGTTGCAAATGCTCCCCTGAAAGATTTTTCGGTGGAAACAGACGGGTTTTTATCATCGAAACAGAATTAGCCGACGACGTCTGAAGAACTTTTTTTGAAAAAATCCCTAAGCCGCGCGGTCACAATTTCAGCAAAAATCTGACATTCTGCAATTCATTCAAAAATGGTGCCAAACTGTTGCAAATGCTCCCCTGAAAGATTTTTCGGTGGAAACAGATGGGTTTTTATTATCGGAAAGAGAATTAGCCGACGATGTCTAAACAACTTTTTATGAAAAAACCCCTAAGCCGCGCGGTCACAATTTCAGCAAAAATCTGACATTCTGCAATTCATTCAAAAATGATGCCAAACTGTTGCAAATGCTCCCCTGAAAGGATTTTTGGTGGAAACAGACGGGTTTTTATCATCGAAACAGAATTAGCCGACGACATCTGAACAACTTTTTTTGAAAAAATCCCTAAGCCGCGCGGTCACAATTTCAGCAAAAATCTGACGTTCTGCAATTCATTCAAAAATCGTGCCAAACTGTTGCAAATGCTCCCCTGAAAGGATTTTTGGTGGAAACAGACGGGTTTTTATCATCGAAACAGAATTAGCCGACGACATCTGAACAACTTTTTTTGAAAAAATCCCTAAGCCGCGCGGTCACAATTTCAGCAAAAATCTGACGTTCTGCAATTCATTCAAAAATGGTGCCAAACTGTTGCAAATGCTCCCCTGAAAGATTTTTCGGTGGAAACAGATGGGTTTTTATTATCGGAAAGAGAATTAGCCGACGATGTCTAAACAACTTTTTATGAAAAAACCCCTAAGCCGCGCGGTCACAATTTCAGCAAAAATCTGACATTCTGCAATTCATTCAAAAATGATGCCAAACTGTTGCAAATGCTCCCCTGAAAGGATTTTTGGTGGAAACAGACGGGTTTTTATCATCGAAACAGAATTAGCCGACGACATCTGAACAACTTTTTTTGAAAAAATCCCTAAGCCGCGCGGTCACAATTTCAGCAAAAATCTGACGTTCTGCAATTCATTCAAAAATCGTGCCAAACTGTTGCAAATGCTCCCCTGAAAGGATTTTTGGTGGAAACAGACGGGTTTTTATCATCGAAACAGAATTAGCCGACGACATCTGAACAACTTTTTTTGAAAAAATCCCTAAGCCGCGCGGTCACAATTTCAGCAAAAATCTGACGTTCTGCAATTCATTCAAAAATCGTGCCAAACTGTTGCAAATGCTCCCCTGAAAGATTTTTCGGTGGAAACAGACGGGTTTTTATCATCGAAACAGAATTAGCCGACGACGTCTGAAGAACTTTTTTGAAAAAATCCCTAAGCCGCGCGGTCACAATTTCAGCAAAAATCTGACGTTCTGCAATTCATTCAAAAATCATGCCAAACTGTTGCAAATGCTCCCCTGAAAGGATTTTTGGTGTAAACTGATGGGTTTTTTTATCGGAAAGAGAATTAGCCGACGACATCTGAACAACTTTTTTTGAAAAAATCCCGAAGCCGCGCGGTCACAATTTCAGCAAAAATCTGACGTTCTGCAATTCATTCAAAAATGGTGCCAAACTGTTGCAAATGCTCCCCTGAAAGATTTTTCGGTGGAAACAGATGGGTTTTTATTATCGGAAACAGAATTAGCCGACGACATCTGAACAACTTTTTTTGAAAAAACCCCTAAGCCGCGCCGTCACAATTTCAGCAAAAATCTTACGTTCTGCAATTCATTCAAAAATGATGCGAAACTGTTGCAAATGCTCCCCTGAAAGGATTTTTGGTGGAAACAGATGGGTTTTTATTATCAGAAACAGAATTAGCCAAAGACGTCTGAACAACTTTTTTTGAAAAAATCCCTAAGCCGCGCGGGTCACAATTTCAGCAAAAATCTGACGTTCTGCAATTCATTCAAAAATGGTGCCAAACTGTTGCAAATGCTCCCCTGAAAGATTTTGCGATGGAAACAGACGGGTTTTTATCATCGAAACAGAATTAGCCGACGACGTCTGAACAACTTTTTTTGAAAAAATCCCTAAGGCGCGCGGTCACAATTTCAGCAAAAATCTGACGTTCTGCAATTCATTCAAAAATCGTGCCAAACTGTTGCAAATGCTCCCCTGAAAGATTTTTCGGTGGAAACAGACGGGTTTTTATCATCGAAACAGAATTAGCCGACGACGTCTGAACAACTTTTTTTGAAAAAATCCCTAAGCCGCGCGGTCACAATTTCAGCAAAAATCTTACGTTCTGCAATTCATTCAAAAATCGTGCCAAACTGTTGCAAATGCTCCCCTGAAAGATTTTTCGGTGGAAACAGACGGGTTTTTATCATCGAAACAGAATTAGCCGACGACATCTGAACAACTTTTTTTGAAAAAATCCCTAAGCCGCGCGGTCACAATTTCAGCAAAAATCTGACCTTCTGCAATTCATTCAAAAATCATGCCAAACTGTTGCAAATGCTCCCCTGAAAGGATTTTTGGTGGAAACAGATGGGTTTTTATTATCGGAAAGAGAATTAGCCGACGACATCTGAACAACTTTTTTTGAAAAAACCCCGAAGCCGCGCGGTCACAATTTCAGCAAAAATCTGACGTTCTGCAATTCATTCAAAAATGGTGCCAAACTGTTGCAAATGCTCCCCTGAAAGATTTTTCGGTGGAAACAGATGGGTTTTTATTATCGGAAACAGAATTAGCCGACGACGTCTAAACAACTTTTTTTGAAAAAACCCCTAAGCCGCGCGGTCACAATTTCAGCAAAAATCTGACGTTCTGCAATTCATTCAAAAATGATGCCAAACTGTTGCAAATGCTCCCCTGAAAGGATTTTTGGTGGAAACAGATGGGTTTTTATTATCGGAAACAGAATTAGCCAACGACGTCTGAACAACTTTTTTTGAAAAAATCCCTAAGCCGCGCGGTCACAATTTCAGCAAAAATCTGACGTTCTGCAATTCATTCAAAAATGGTGCCAAACTGTTGCAAATGCTCCCCTGAAAGATTTTTCGGTGGAAACAGACGGGTTTTTATTATGGGAAAGAGAATTAGCCGACGACATCTGAACAACTTTTTTTGAAAAAATCCCTAAGCCGCGCGGTCACAATTTCAGCAAAAATCTGACGTTCTGCAATTCATTCAAAAATGGTGCCAAACTGTTGCAAATGCTCCCCTGAAAGATTTTTCGGTGGAAACAGATGGGTTTTTATTATCGGAAACAGAATTAGCCGACGACGTCTAAACAACTTTTTTTGAAAAAACCCCTAAGCCGCGCGGTCACAATTTCAGCAAAAATCTGACGTTCTGCAATTCATTCAAAAATGATGCCAAACTGTTGCAAATGCTCCCCTGAAAGGATTTTTGGTGGAAACAGATGGGTTTTTATTATCGGAAACAGAATTAGCCAACGACGTCTGAACAACTTTTTTTGAAAAAACCCCTAAGCCGCGCGGTCACAATTTCAGCAAAAATCTGACGTTCTGCAATTCATTCAAAAATGATGCCAAACTGTTGCAAATGCTCCCCTGAAAGGATTTTTGGTGGAAACAGATGGGTTTTTATTATCGGAAACAGAATTAGCCAACGACGTCTGAACAACTTTTTTTGAAAAAATCCCTAAGCCGCGCGGTCACAATTTCAGCAAAAATCTGACGTTCTGCAATTCATTCAAAAATGGTGCCAAACTGTTGCAAATGCTCCCCTGAAAGATTTTTCGGTGGAAACAGACGGGTTTTTATCATCGCAACAGAATTAGCCGACGACGTCTGAAGAACTTTTTTGAAAAAATCCCTAAGCCGCGCGGTCACAATTTCAGCAAAAATCTGACGTTCTGCAATTCATTCAAAAATGGTGCCAAACTGTTGCAAATGCTCCCCTGAATGATTTTTCGGTGGAAACAGACGGGTTTTTATTATGGGAAAGAGAATTAGCCGACGACATCTGAACAACTTTTTTTGAAAAAATCCCTAAGCCGCGCGGTCACAATTTCAGCAAAAATCTGACGTTCTGCAATTCATTCAAAAATGGTGCCAAACTGTTGCAAATGCTCCCCTGAAAGATTTTTCGGTGGAAACAGACGGGTTTTTATCATCGAAACAGAATTAGCCGACGACATCTGAACAACTTTTTTTGAAAAAATCCCTAAGCCGCGCGGTCACAATTTCAGCAAAAATCTGACGTTCTGCAATTCATTCAAAAATGATGCCAAACTGTTGCAAATGCTCCCCTGAAAGGATTTTTGGTGGAAACAGATGGGTTTTTATTATCGGAAAGAGAATTAGCCGACGACATCTGAACAACTTTTTTTGAAAAAATCCCGAAGCCGCGCGGTCACAATTTCAGCAAAAATCTGACGTTCTGCAATTCATTCAAAAATGGTGCCAGACTGTTGCAAATGCTCCCCTGAAAGATTTTTCGGTGGAAACAGATGGGTTTTTATTATCGGAAACAGAATTAGCCGACGACGTCTAAACAACTTTTTTTGAAAAAACCCCTAAGCCGCGCGGTCACAATTTCAGCAAAAATCTGACGTTCTGCAATTCATTCAAAAATGGTGCCAAACTGTTGCAAATGCTCCCCTGAAAGATTTTTCGGTGGAAACAGACGGGTTTTTATCATCGAAACAGAATTAGCCGACGACATCTGAACAACTTTTTTTGAAAAAATCCCTAAGCCGCGCGGTCACAATTTCAGCAAAAATCTGACGTTCTGCAATTCATTCAAAAATGGTGCCAAACTGTTGCAAATGCTCCCCTGAAAGATTTTTCGGTGGAAACAGACGGGTTTTTATCATCGAAACAGAATTAGCCGACGACATCTGAACAACTTTTTTTGAAAAAATCCCTAAGCCGCGCGGTCACAATTTCAGCAAAAATCTGACGTTCTGCAATTCATTCAAAAATGGTGCCAAACTCTTGCAAATGCTCCCCTGAAAGTTTTTTTGGTGGAAACAGATGGGTTTTTATTATCGGAAAGAGAATTAGCGGACGACGTCTGAACAACTTTTTTTGAAAAAATCCCTAAGAGTCGCGGTCACAATTTCAGCAAAAATCTGACGTTCTGCAATTCATTCAAAAATCGTGCCAAACTGTTGCAAATGCTCCCCTGAAAGATTTTTCGGTGGAAACAGACGGGTTTTTATCATCGAAACAGAATTAGCCGACGACGTCTGAAGAACTTTTTTGAAAAAATCCCTAAGCCGCGCGGTCACAATTTCAGCAAAAATCTGACGTTCTGCAATTCATTCAAAAATCATGCCAAACTGTTGCAAATGCTCCCCTGAAAGGATTTTTGGTGTAAACTGATGGGTTTTTTTATCGGAAAGAGAATTAGCCGACGACATCTGAACAACTTTTTTTGAAAAAATCCCGAAGCCGCGCGGTCACAATTTCAGCAAAAATCTGACGTTCTGCAATTCATTCAAAAATGGTGCCAAACTGTTGCAAATGCTCCCCTGAAAGATTTTTCGGTGGAAACAGACGGGTTTTTATTATGGGAAAGAGAATTAGCCGACGACATCTGAACAACTTTTTTTGAAAAAATCCCTAAGCCGCGCGGTCACAATTTCAGCAAAAATCTGACGTTCTGCAATTCATTCAAAAATGGTGCCAAACTGTTGCAAATGCTCCCCTGAAAGATTTTTCGGTGGAAACAGATGGGTTTTTATTATCGGAAACAGAATTAGCCGACGACGTCTAAACAACTTTTTTTGAAAAAACCCCTAAGCCGCGCGGTCACAATTTCAGCAAAAATCTGACGTTCTGCAATTCATTCAAAAATGATGCCAAACTGTTGCAAATGCTCCCCTGAAAGGATTTTTGGTGGAAACAGATGGGTTTTTATTATCGGAAACAGAATTAGCCAACGACGTCTGAACAACTTTTTTTGAAAAAACCCCTAAGCCGCGCGGTCACAATTTCAGCAAAAATCTGACGTTCTGCAATTCATTCAAAAATGATGCCAAACTGTTGCAAATGCTCCCCTGAAAGGATTTTTGGTGGAAACAGATGGGTTTTTATTATCGGAAACAGAATTAGCCAACGACGTCTGAACAACTTTTTTTGAAAAAATCCCTAAGCCGCGCGGTCACAATTTCAGCAAAAATCTGACGTTCTGCAATTCATTCAAAAATGGTGCCAAACTGTTGCAAATGCTCCCCTGAAAGATTTTTCGGTGGAAACAGACGGGTTTTTATCATCGCAACAGAATTAGCCGACGACGTCTGAAGAACTTTTTTGAAAAAATCCCTAAGCCGCGCGGTCACAATTTCAGCAAAAATCTGACGTTCTGCAATTCATTCAAAAATGGTGCCAAACTGTTGCAAATGCTCCCCTGAATGATTTTTCGGTGGAAACAGACGGGTTTTTATTATGGGAAAGAGAATTAGCCGACGACATCTGAACAACTTTTTTTGAAAAAATCCCTAAGCCGCGCGGTCACAATTTCAGCAAAAATCTGACGTTCTGCAATTCATTCAAAAATGGTGCCAAACTGTTGCAAATGCTCCCCTGAAAGATTTTTCGGTGGAAACAGACGGGTTTTTATCATCGAAACAGAATTAGCCGACGACATCTGAACAACTTTTTTTGAAAAAATCCCTAAGCCGCGCGGTCACAATTTCAGCAAAAATCTGACGTTCTGCAATTCATTCAAAAATGATGCCAAACTGTTGCAAATGCTCCCCTGAAAGGATTTTTGGTGGAAACAGATGGGTTTTTATTATCGGAAAGAGAATTAGCCGACGACATCTGAACAACTTTTTTTGAAAAAATCCCGAAGCCGCGCGGTCACAATTTCAGCAAAAATCTGACGTTCTGCAATTCATTCAAAAATGGTGCCAGACTGTTGCAAATGCTCCCCTGAAAGATTTTTCGGTGGAAACAGATGGGTTTTTATTATCGGAAACAGAATTAGCCGACGACGTCTAAACAACTTTTTTTGAAAAAACCCCTAAGCCGCGCGGTCACAATTTCAGCAAAAATCTGACGTTCTGCAATTCATTCAAAAATGGTGCCAAACTGTTGCAAATGCTCCCCTGAAAGGATTTTTGGTGGAAACAGATGGGTTTTTATTATCGGAAACAGAATTAGCCAACGACGTCTGAACAACTTTTTTTGAAAAAACTCCTAAGCCGCGCGGTCACAATTTCAGCAAAAATCTGACGTTCTGCAATTCATTCAAAAATGGTGCCAGACTGTTGCAAATGCTCCCCTGAAAGATTTTTCGGTGGAAACAGATGGGTTTTTATTATCGGAAACAGAATTAGCCGACGACGTCTAAACAACTTTTTTTGAAAAAACCCCTAAGCCGCGCGGTCACAATTTCAGCAAAAATCTGACGTTCTGCAATTCATTCAAAAATGATGCCAAACTGTTGCAAATGCTCCCCTGAAAGGATTTTTGGTGGAAACAGATGGGTTTTTATTATCGGAAACAGAATTAGCCAACGACGTCTGAACAACTTTTTTTGAAAAAACCCCTAAGCCGCGCGGTCACAATTTCAGCAAAAATCTGACGTTCTGCAATTCATTCAAAAATGATGCCAAACTGTTGCAAATGCTCCCCTGAAAGGATTTTTGGTGGAAACAGATGGGTTTTTATTATCGGAAACAGAATTAGCCAACGACGTCTGAACAACTTTTTTTGAAAAAATCCCTAAGCCGCGCGGTCACAATTTCAGCAAAAATCTGACGTTCTGCAATTCATTCAAAAATGGTGCCAAACTGTTGCAAATGCTCCCCTGAAAGATTTTTCGGTGGAAACAGACGGGTTTTTATCATCGCAACAGAATTAGCCGACGACGTCTGAAGAACTTTTTTGAAAAAATCCCTAAGCCGCGCGGTCACAATTTCAGCAAAAATCTGACGTTCTGCAATTCATTCAAAAATGGTGCCAAACTGTTGCAAATGCTCCCCTGAATGATTTTTCGGTGGAAACAGACGGGTTTTTATTATGGGAAAGAGAATTAGCCGACGACATCTGAACAACTTTTTTTGAAAAAATCCCTAAGCCGCGCGGTCACAATTTCAGCAAAAATCTGACGTTCTGCAATTCATTCAAAAATGGTGCCAAACTGTTGCAAATGCTCCCCTGAAAGATTTTTCGGTGGAAACAGACGGGTTTTTATCATCGAAACAGAATTAGCCGACGACATCTGAACAACTTTTTTTGAAAAAATCCCTAAGCCGCGCGGTCACAATTTCAGCAAAAATCTGACGTTCTGCAATTCATTCAAAAATGGTGCCAAACTGTTGCAAATGCTCCCCTGAAAGATTTTTCGGTGGAAACAGACGGGTTTTTATCATCGAAACAGAATTAGCCGACGACATCTGAACAACTTTTTTTGAAAAAATCCCTAAGCCGCGCGGTCACAATTTCAGCAAAAATCTGACGTTCTGCAATTCATTCAAAAATGGTGCCAAACTGTTGCAAATGCTCCCCTGAAAGATTTTTCGGTGGAAACAGACGGGTTTTTATCATCGAAACAGAATTAGCCGACGACATCTGAACAACTTTTTTTGAAAAAATCCCTAAGCCGCGCGGTCACAATTTCAGCAAAAATCTGACGTTCTGCAATTCATTCAAAAATGGTGCCAAACTCTTGCAAATGCTCCCCTGAAAGTTTTTTTGGTGGAAACAGATGGGTTTTTATTATCGGAAAGAGAATTAGCGGACGACGTCTGAACAACTTTTTTTGAAAAAATCCCTAAGAGTCGCGGTCACAATTTCAGCAAAAATCTGACGTTCTGCAATTCATTCAAAAATCGTGCCAAACTGTTGCAAATGCTCCCCTGAAAGATTTTTCGGTGGAAACAGACGGGTTTTTATCATCGAAACAGAATTAGCCGACGACGTCTGAAGAACTTTTTTGAAAAAATCCCTAAGCCGCGCGGTCACAATTTCAGCAAAAATCTGACGTTCTGCAATTCATTCAAAAATCATGCCAAACTGTTGCAAATGCTCCCCTGAAAGGATTTTTGGTGTAAACTGATGGGTTTTTTTATCGGAAAGAGAATTAGCCGACGACATCTGAACAACTTTTTTTGAAAAAATCCCGAAGCCGCGCGGTCACAATTTCAGCAAAAATCTGACGTTCTGCAATTCATTCAAAAATGGTGCCAAACTGTTGCAAATGCTCCCCTGAAAGATTTTTCGGTGGAAACAGACGGGTTTTTATTATGGGAAAGAGAATTAGCCGACGACATCTGAACAACTTTTTTTGAAAAAATCCCTAAGCCGCGCGGTCACAATTTCAGCAAAAATCTGACGTTCTGCAATTCATTCAAAAATGGTGCCAAACTGTTGCAAATGCTCCCCTGAAAGATTTTTCGGTGGAAACAGATGGGTTTTTATTATCGGAAACAGAATTAGCCGACGACGTCTAAACAACTTTTTTTGAAAAAACCCCTAAGCCGCGCGGTCACAATTTCAGCAAAAATCTGACGTTCTGCAATTCATTCAAAAATGATGCCAAACTGTTGCAAATGCTCCCCTGAAAGGATTTTTGGTGGAAACAGATGGGTTTTTATTATCGGAAACAGAATTAGCCAACGACGTCTGAACAACTTTTTTTGAAAAAACCCCTAAGCCGCGCGGTCACAATTTCAGCAAAAATCTGACGTTCTGCAATTCATTCAAAAATGATGCCAAACTGTTGCAAATGCTCCCCTGAAAGGATTTTTGGTGGAAACAGATGGGTTTTTATTATCGGAAACAGAATTAGCCAACGACGTCTGAACAACTTTTTTTGAAAAAATCCCTAAGCCGCGCGGTCACAATTTCAGCAAAAATCTGACGTTCTGCAATTCATTCAAAAATGGTGCCAAACTGTTGCAAATGCTCCCCTGAAAGATTTTTCGGTGGAAACAGACGGGTTTTTATCATCGCAACAGAATTAGCCGACGACGTCTGAAGAACTTTTTTGAAAAAATCCCTAAGCCGCGCGGTCACAATTTCAGCAAAAATCTGACGTTCTGCAATTCATTCAAAAATGGTGCCAAACTGTTGCAAATGCTCCCCTGAATGATTTTTCGGTGGAAACAGACGGGTTTTTATTATGGGAAAGAGAATTAGCCGACGACATCTGAACAACTTTTTTTGAAAAAATCCCTAAGCCGCGCGGTCACAATTTCAGCAAAAATCTGACGTTCTGCAATTCATTCAAAAATGGTGCCAAACTGTTGCAAATGCTCCCCTGAAAGATTTTTCGGTGGAAACAGACGGGTTTTTATCATCGAAACAGAATTAGCCGACGACATCTGAACAACTTTTTTTGAAAAAATCCCTAAGCCGCGCGGTCACAATTTCAGCAAAAATCTGACGTTCTGCAATTCATTCAAAAATGATGCCAAACTGTTGCAAATGCTCCCCTGAAAGGATTTTTGGTGGAAACAGATGGGTTTTTATTATCGGAAAGAGAATTAGCCGACGACATCTGAACAACTTTTTTTGAAAAAATCCCGAAGCCGCGCGGTCACAATTTCAGCAAAAATCTGACGTTCTGCAATTCATTCAAAAATGGTGCCACACTGTTGCAAATGCTCCCCTGAAAGATTTTTCGGTGGAAACAGATGGGTTTTTATTATCGGAAACAGAATTAGCCGACGACGTCTAAACAACTTTTTTTGAAAAAACCCCTAAGCCGCGCGGTCACAATTTCAGCAAAAATCTGACGTTCTGCAATTCATTCAAAAATGGTGCCAAACTGTTGCAAATGCTCCCCTGAAAGGATTTTTGGTGGAAACAGATGGGTTTTTATTATCGGAAACAGAATTAGCCAACGACGTCTGAACAACTTTTTTTGAAAAAACCCCTAAGCCGCGCGGTCACAATTTCAGCAAAAATCTGACGTTCTGCAATTCATTCAAAAATGGTGCCAGACTGTTGCAAATGCTCCCCTGAAAGATTTTTCGGTGGAAACAGATGGGTTTTTATTATCGGAAACAGAATTAGCCGACGACGTCTAAACAACTTTTTTTGAAAAAACCCCTAAGCCGCGCGGTCACAATTTCAGCAAAAATCTGACGTTCTGCAATTCATTCAAAAATGATGCCAAACTGTTGCAAATGCTCCCCTGAAAGGATTTTTGGTGGAAACAGATGGGTTTTTATTATCGGAAACAGAATTAGCCAACGACGTCTGAACAACTTTTTTTGAAAAAACCCCTAAGCCGCGCGGTCACAATTTCAGCAAAAATCTGACGTTCTGCAATTCATTCAAAAATGATGCCAAACTGTTGCAAATGCTCCCCTGAAAGGATTTTTGGTGGAAACAGATGGGTTTTTATTATCGGAAACAGAATTAGCCAACGACGTCTGAACAACTTTTTTTGAAAAAATCCCTAAGCCGCGCGGTCACAATTTCAGCAAAAATCTGACGTTCTGCAATTCATTCAAAAATGGTGCCAAACTGTTGCAAATGCTCCCCTGAAAGATTTTTCGGTGGAAACAGACGGGTTTTTATCATCGCAACAGAATTAGCCGACGACGTCTGAAGAACTTTTTTGAAAAAATCCCTAAGCCGCGCGGTCACAATTTCAGCAAAAATCTGACGTTCTGCAATTCATTCAAAAATGGTGCCAAACTGTTGCAAATGCTCCCCTGAATGATTTTTCGGTGGAAACAGACGGGTTTTTATTATGGGAAAGAGAATTAGCCGACGACATCTGAACAACTTTTTTTGAAAAAATCCCTAAGCCGCGCGGTCACAATTTCAGCAAAAATCTGACGTTCTGCAATTCATTCAAAAATGGTGCCAAACTGTTGCAAATGCTCCCCTGAAAGATTTTTCGGTGGAAACAGACGGGTTTTTATCATCGAAACAGAATTAGCCGACGACATCTGAACAACTTTTTTTGAAAAAATCCCTAAGCCGCGCGGTCACAATTTCAGCAAAAATCTGACGTTCTGCAATTCATTCAAAAATGGTGCCAAACTGTTGCAAATGCTCCCCTGAAAGATTTTTCGGTGGAAACAGACGGGTTTTTATCATCGAAACAGAATTAGCCGACGACATCTGAACAACTTTTTTTGAAAAAATCCCTAAGCCGCGCGGTCACAATTTCAGCAAAAATCTGACGTTCTGCAATTCATTCAAAAATGGTGCCAAACTGTTGCAAATGCTCCCCTGAAAGATTTTTCGGTGGAAACAGACGGGTTTTTATCATCGAAACAGAATTAGCCGACGACATCTGAACAACTTTTTTTGAAAAAATCCCTAAGCCGCGCGGTCACAATTTCAGCAAAAATCTGACGTTCTGCAATTCATTCAAAAATGGTGCCAAACTCTTGCAAATGCTCCCCTGAAAGTTTTTTTGGTGGAAACAGATGGGTTTTTATTATCGGAAAGAGAATTAGCGGACGACGTCTGAACAACTTTTTTTGAAAAAATCCCTAAGAGTCGCGGTCACAATTTCAGCAAAAATCTGACGTTCTGCAATTCATTCAAAAATCGTGCCAAACTGTTGCAAATGCTCCCCTGAAAGATTTTTCGGTGGAAACAGACGGGTTTTTATCATCGAAACAGAATTAGCCGACGACGTCTGAAGAACTTTTTTGAAAAAATCCCTAAGCCGCGCGGTCACAATTTCAGCAAAAATCTGACGTTCTGCAATTCATTCAAAAATCATGCCAAACTGTTGCAAATGCTCCCCTGAAAGGATTTTTGGTGTAAACTGATGGGTTTTTTTATCGGAAAGAGAATTAGCCGACGACATCTGAACAACTTTTTTTGAAAAAATCCCGAAGCCGCGCGGTCACAATTTCAGCAAAAATCTGACGTTCTGCAATTCATTCAAAAATGGTGCCAAACTGTTGCAAATGCTCCCCTGAAAGATTTTTCGGTGGAAACAGACGGGTTTTTATTATGGGAAAGAGAATTAGCCGACGACATCTGAACAACTTTTTTTGAAAAAATCCCTAAGCCGCGCGGTCACAATTTCAGCAAAAATCTGACGTTCTGCAATTCATTCAAAAATGGTGCCAAACTGTTGCAAATGCTCCCCTGAAAGATTTTTCGGTGGAAACAGATGGGTTTTTATTATCGGAAACAGAATTAGCCGACGACGTCTAAACAACTTTTTTTGAAAAAACCCCTAAGCCGCGCGGTCACAATTTCAGCAAAAATCTGACGTTCTGCAATTCATTCAAAAATGATGCCAAACTGTTGCAAATGCTCCCCTGAAAGGATTTTTGGTGGAAACAGATGGGTTTTTATTATCGGAAACAGAATTAGCCAACGACGTCTGAACAACTTTTTTTGAAAAAACCCCTAAGCCGCGCGGTCACAATTTCAGCAAAAATCTGACGTTCTGCAATTCATTCAAAAATGATGCCAAACTGTTGCAAATGCTCCCCTGAAAGGATTTTTGGTGGAAACAGATGGGTTTTTATTATCGGAAACAGAATTAGCCAACGACGTCTGAACAACTTTTTTTGAAAAAATCCCTAAGCCGCGCGGTCACAATTTCAGCAAAAATCTGACGTTCTGCAATTCATTCAAAAATGGTGCCAAACTGTTGCAAATGCTCCCCTGAAAGATTTTTCGGTGGAAACAGACGGGTTTTTATCATCGCAACAGAATTAGCCGACGACGTCTGAAGAACTTTTTTGAAAAAATCCCTAAGCCGCGCGGTCACAATTTCAGCAAAAATCTGACGTTCTGCAATTCATTCAAAAATGGTGCCAAACTGTTGCAAATGCTCCCCTGAATGATTTTTCGGTGGAAACAGACGGGTTTTTATTATGGGAAAGAGAATTAGCCGACGACATCTGAACAACTTTTTTTGAAAAAATCCCTAAGCCGCGCGGTCACAATTTCAGCAAAAATCTGACGTTCTGCAATTCATTCAAAAATGGTGCCAAACTGTTGCAAATGCTCCCCTGAAAGATTTTTCGGTGGAAACAGACGGGTTTTTATCATCGAAACAGAATTAGCCGACGACATCTGAACAACTTTTTTTGAAAAAATCCCTAAGCCGCGCGGTCACAATTTCAGCAAAAATCTGACGTTCTGCAATTCATTCAAAAATGATGCCAAACTGTTGCAAATGCTCCCCTGAAAGGATTTTTGGTGGAAACAGATGGGTTTTTATTATCGGAAAGAGAATTAGCCGACGACATCTGAACAACTTTTTTTGAAAAAATCCCGAAGCCGCGCGGTCACAATTTCAGCAAAAATCTGACGTTCTGCAATTCATTCAAAAATGGTGCCACACTGTTGCAAATGCTCCCCTGAAAGATTTTTCGGTGGAAACAGATGGGTTTTTATTATCGGAAACAGAATTAGCCGACGACGTCTAAACAACTTTTTTTGAAAAAACCCCTAAGCCGCGCGGTCACAATTTCAGCAAAAATCTGACGTTCTGCAATTCATTCAAAAATGGTGCCAAACTGTTGCAAATGCTCCCCTGAAAGGATTTTTGGTGGAAACAGATGGGTTTTTATTATCGGAAACAGAATTAGCCAACGACGTCTGAACAACTTTTTTTGAAAAAACCCCTAAGCCGCGCGGTCACAATTTCAGCAAAAATCTGACGTTCTGCAATTCATTCAAAAATGGTGCCAGACTGTTGCAAATGCTCCCCTGAAAGATTTTTCGGTGGAAACAGATGGGTTTTTATTATCGGAAACAGAATTAGCCGACGACGTCTAAACAACTTTTTTTGAAAAAACCCCTAAGCCGCGCGGTCACAATTTCAGCAAAAATCTGACGTTCTGCAATTCATTCAAAAATGATGCCAAACTGTTGCAAATGCTCCCCTGAAAGGATTTTTGGTGGAAACAGATGGGTTTTTATTATCGGAAACAGAATTAGCCAACGACGTCTGAACAACTTTTTTTGAAAAAACCCCTAAGCCGCGCGGTCACAATTTCAGCAAAAATCTGACGTTCTGCAATTCATTCAAAAATGATGCCAAACTGTTGCAAATGCTCCCCTGAAAGGATTTTTGGTGGAAACAGATGGGTTTTTATTATCGGAAACAGAATTAGCCAACGACGTCTGAACAACTTTTTTTGAAAAAATCCCTAAGCCGCGCGGTCACAATTTCAGCAAAAATCTGACGTTCTGCAATTCATTCAAAAATGGTGCCAAACTGTTGCAAATGCTCCCCTGAAAGATTTTTCGGTGGAAACAGACGGGTTTTTATCATCGCAACAGAATTAGCCGACGACGTCTGAAGAACTTTTTTGAAAAAATCCCTAAGCCGCGCGGTCACAATTTCAGCAAAAATCTGACGTTCTGCAATTCATTCAAAAATGGTGCCAAACTGTTGCAAATGCTCCCCTGAATGATTTTTCGGTGGAAACAGACGGGTTTTTATTATGGGAAAGAGAATTAGCCGACGACATCTGAACAACTTTTTTTGAAAAAATCCCTAAGCCGCGCGGTCACAATTTCAGCAAAAATCTGACGTTCTGCAATTCATTCAAAAATGGTGCCAAACTGTTGCAAATGCTCCCCTGAAAGATTTTTCGGTGGAAACAGACGGGTTTTTATCATCGAAACAGAATTAGCCGACGACATCTGAACAACTTTTTTTGAAAAAATCCCTAAGCCGCGCGGTCACAATTTCAGCAAAAATCTGACGTTCTGCAATTCATTCAAAAATGGTGCCAAACTGTTGCAAATGCTCCCCTGAAAGATTTTTCGGTGGAAACAGACGGGTTTTTATCATCGAAACAGAATTAGCCGACGACATCTGAACAACTTTTTTTGAAAAAATCCCTAAGCCGCGCGGTCACAATTTCAGCAAAAATCTGACGTTCTGCAATTCATTCAAAAATGGTGCCAAACTGTTGCAAATGCTCCCCTGAAAGATTTTTCGGTGGAAACAGACGGGTTTTTATCATCGAAACAGAATTAGCCGACGACATCTGAACAACTTTTTTTGAAAAAATCCCTAAGCCGCGCGGTCACAATTTCAGCAAAAATCTGACGTTCTGCAATTCATTCAAAAATCGTGCCAAACTGTTGCAAATGCTCCCCTGAAAGATTTTTCGGTGGAAACAGACGGGTTTTTATCATCGAAACAGAATTAGCCGACGACGTCTGAAGAACTTTTTTGAAAAAATCCCTAAGCCGCGCGGTCACAATTTCAGCAAAAATCTGACGTTCTGCAATTCATTCAAAAATCATGCCAAACTGTTGCAAATGCTCCCCTGAAAGGATTTTTGGTGTAAACTGATGGGTTTTTTTATCGGAAAGAGAATTAGCCGACGACATCTGAACAACTTTTTTTGAAAAAATCCCGAAGCCGCGCGGTCACAATTTCAGCAAAAATCTGACGTTCTGCAATTCATTCAAAAATGGTGCCAAACTGTTGCAAATGCTCCCCTGAAAGATTTTTCGGTGGAAACAGACGGGTTTTTATTATGGGAAAGAGAATTAGCCGACGACATCTGAACAACTTTTTTTGAAAAAATCCCTAAGCCGCGCGGTCACAATTTCAGCAAAAATCTGACGTTCTGCAATTCATTCAAAAATGGTGCCAAACTGTTGCAAATGCTCCCCTGAAAGATTTTTCGGTGGAAACAGATGGGTTTTTATTATCGGAAACAGAATTAGCCGACGACGTCTAAACAACTTTTTTTGAAAAAACCCCTAAGCCGCGCGGTCACAATTTCAGCAAAAATCTGACGTTCTGCAATTCATTCAAAAATGATGCCAAACTGTTGCAAATGCTCCCCTGAAAGGATTTTTGGTGGAAACAGATGGGTTTTTATTATCGGAAACAGAATTAGCCAACGACGTCTGAACAACTTTTTTTGAAAAAACCCCTAAGCCGCGCGGTCACAATTTCAGCAAAAATCTGACGTTCTGCAATTCATTCAAAAATGATGCCAAACTGTTGCAAATGCTCCCCTGAAAGGATTTTTGGTGGAAACAGATGGGTTTTTATTATCGGAAACAGAATTAGCCAACGACGTCTGAACAACTTTTTTTGAAAAAATCCCTAAGCCGCGCGGTCACAATTTCAGCAAAAATCTGACGTTCTGCAATTCATTCAAAAATGGTGCCAAACTGTTGCAAATGCTCCCCTGAAAGATTTTTCGGTGGAAACAGACGGGTTTTTATCATCGCAACAGAATTAGCCGACGACGTCTGAAGAACTTTTTTGAAAAAATCCCTAAGCCGCGCGGTCACAATTTCAGCAAAAATCTGACGTTCTGCAATTCATTCAAAAATGGTGCCAAACTGTTGCAAATGCTCCCCTGAATGATTTTTCGGTGGAAACAGACGGGTTTTTATTATGGGAAAGAGAATTAGCCGACGACATCTGAACAACTTTTTTTGAAAAAATCCCTAAGCCGCGCGGTCACAATTTCAGCAAAAATCTGACGTTCTGCAATTCATTCAAAAATGGTGCCAAACTGTTGCAAATGCTCCCCTGAAAGATTTTTCGGTGGAAACAGACGGGTTTTTATCATCGAAACAGAATTAGCCGACGACATCTGAACAACTTTTTTTGAAAAAATCCCTAAGCCGCGCGGTCACAATTTCAGCAAAAATCTGACGTTCTGCAATTCATTCAAAAATGATGCCAAACTGTTGCAAATGCTCCCCTGAAAGGATTTTTGGTGGAAACAGATGGGTTTTTATTATCGGAAAGAGAATTAGCCAACGACGTCTGAACAACTTTTTTTGAAAAAATCCCGAAGCCGCGCGGTCACAATTTCAGCAAAAATCTGACGTTCTGCAATTCATTCAAAAATGATGCCAAACTGTTGCAAATGCTCCCCTGAAAGGATTTTTGGTGGAAACAGATGGGTTTTTATTATCGGAAACAGAATTAGCCAACGACGTCTGAACAACTTTTTTTGAAAAAATCCCTAAGCCGCGCGGTCACAATTTCAGCAAAAATCTGACGTTCTGCAATTCATTCAAAAATGGTGCCAAACTGTTGCAAATGCTCCCCTGAAAGATTTTTCGGTGGAAACAGACGGGTTTTTATCATCGCAACAGAATTAGCCGACGACGTCTGAAGAACTTTTTTGAAAAAATCCCTAAGCCGCGCGGTCACAATTTCAGCAAAAATCTGACGTTCTGCAATTCATTCAAAAATGGTGCCAAACTGTTGCAAATGCTCCCCTGAATGATTTTT
Source organism: Podarcis erhardii (assembly GCF_964252035.2). Lineage (NCBI taxonomy): Eukaryota > Metazoa > Chordata > Lepidosauria > Squamata > Lacertidae > Podarcis > Podarcis erhardii. The sequence continues at coordinate 14,373,322 of NC_138498.1, forward strand.
CGGTGGAAACAGACGGGTTTTTATTATGGGAAAGAGAATTAGCCGACGACATCTGAACAACTTTTTTTGAAAAAATCCCTAAGCCGCGCGGTCACAATTTCAGCAAAAATCTGACGTTCTGCAATTCATTCAAAAATGGTGCCAAACTGTTGCAAATGCTCCCCTGAAAGATTTTTCGGTGGAAACAGACGGGTTTTTATCATCGAAACAGAATTAGCCGACGACATCTGAACAACTTTTTTTGAAAAAATCCCGAAGCCGCGCGGTCACAATTTCAGCAAAAATCTGACGTTCTGCAATTCATTCAAAAATGGTGCCAAACTGTTGCAAATGCTCCCCTGAAAGATTTTTCGGTGGAAACAGACGGGTTTTTATCATCGAAACAGAATTAGCCGACGACATCTGAACAACTTTTTTTGAAAAAATCCCTAAGCCGCGCGGTCACAATTTCAGCAAAAATCTGACGTTCTGCAATTCATTCAAAAATGGTGCCAAACTGTTGCAAATGCTCCCCTGAAAGATTTTTCGGTGGAAACAGACGGGTTTTTATCATCGAAACAGAATTAGCCGACGACATCTGAACAACTTTTTTTGAAAAAATCCCTAAGCCGCGCGGTCACAATTTCAGCAAAAATCTGACGTTCTGCAATTCATTCAAAAATCGTGCCAAACTGTTGCAAATGCTCCCCTGAAAGATTTTTCGGTGGAAACAGACGGGTTTTTATCATCGAAACAGAATTAGCCGACGACGTCTGAAGAACTTTTTTGAAAAAATCCCTAAGCCGCGCGGTCACAATTTCAGCAAAAATCTGACGTTCTGCAATTCATTCAAAAATCATGCCAAACTGTTGCAAATGCTCCCCTGAAAGGATTTTTGGTGTAAACTGATGGGTTTTTTTATCGGAAAGAGAATTAGCCGACGACATCTGAACAACTTTTTTTGAAAAAATCCCGAAGCCGCGCGGTCACAATTTCAGCAAAAATCTGACGTTCTGCAATTCATTCAAAAATGGTGCCAAACTGTTGCAAATGCTCCCCTGAAAGATTTTTCGGTGGAAACAGACGGGTTTTTATTATGGGAAAGAGAATTAGCCGACGACATCTGAACAACTTTTTTTGAAAAAATCCCTAAGCCGCGCGGTCACAATTTCAGCAAAAATCTGACGTTCTGCAATTCATTCAAAAATGGTGCCAAACTGTTGCAAATGCTCCCCTGAAAGATTTTTCGGTGGAAACAGATGGGTTTTTATTATCGGAAACAGAATTAGCCGACGACGTCTAAACAACTTTTTTTGAAAAAACCCCTAAGCCGCGCGGTCACAATTTCAGCAAAAATCTGACGTTCTGCAATTCATTCAAAAATGATGCCAAACTGTTGCAAATGCTCCCCTGAAAGGATTTTTGGTGGAAACAGATGGGTTTTTATTATCGGAAACAGAATTAGCCAACGACGTCTGAACAACTTTTTTTGAAAAAACCCCTAAGCCGCGCGGTCACAATTTCAGCAAAAATCTGACGTTCTGCAATTCATTCAAAAATGATGCCAAACTGTTGCAAATGCTCCCCTGAAAGGATTTTTGGTGGAAACAGATGGGTTTTTATTATCGGAAACAGAATTAGCCAACGACGTCTGAACAACTTTTTTTGAAAAAATCCCTAAGCCGCGCGGTCACAATTTCAGCAAAAATCTGACGTTCTGCAATTCATTCAAAAATGGTGCCAAACTGTTGCAAATGCTCCCCTGAAAGATTTTTCGGTGGAAACAGACGGGTTTTTATCATCGCAACAGAATTAGCCGACGACGTCTGAAGAACTTTTTTGAAAAAATCCCTAAGCCGCGCGGTCACAATTTCAGCAAAAATCTGACGTTCTGCAATTCATTCAAAAATGGTGCCAAACTGTTGCAAATGCTCCCCTGAATGATTTTTCGGTGGAAACAGACGGGTTTTTATTATGGGAAAGAGAATTAGCCGACGACATCTGAACAACTTTTTTTGAAAAAATCCCTAAGCCGCGCGGTCACAATTTCAGCAAAAATCTGACGTTCTGCAATTCATTCAAAAATGGTGCCAAACTGTTGCAAATGCTCCCCTGAAAGATTTTTCGGTGGAAACAGACGGGTTTTTATCATCGAAACAGAATTAGCCGACGACATCTGAACAACTTTTTTTGAAAAAATCCCTAAGCCGCGCGGTCACAATTTCAGCAAAAATCTGACGTTCTGCAATTCATTCAAAAATGATGCCAAACTGTTGCAAATGCTCCCCTGAAAGGATTTTTGGTGGAAACAGATGGGTTTTTATTATCGGAAAGAGAATTAGCCGACGACATCTGAACAACTTTTTTTGAAAAAATCCCGAAGCCGCGCGGTCACAATTTCAGCAAAAATCTGACGTTCTGCAATTCATTCAAAAATGGTGCCAGACTGTTGCAAATGCTCCCCTGAAAGATTTTTCGGTGGAAACAGATGGGTTTTTATTATCGGAAACAGAATTAGCCGACGACGTCTAAACAACTTTTTTTGAAAAAACCCCTAAGCCGCGCGGTCACAATTTCAGCAAAAATCTGACGTTCTGCAATTCATTCAAAAATGGTGCCAAACTGTTGCAAATGCTCCCCTGAAAGATTTTTCGGTGGAAACAGACGGGTTTTTATCATCGAAACAGAATTAGCCGACGACATCTGAACAACTTTTTTTGAAAAAATCCGTAAGCCGCGCGGTCACAATTTCAGCAAAAATCTGACGTTCTGCAATTCATTCAAAAATGGTGCCAAACTGTTGCAAATGCTCCCCTGAAAGATTTTTCGGTGGAAACAGACGGGTTTTTATCATCGAAACAGAATTAGCCGACGACGTCTGAAGAACTTTTTTTGAAAAAATCCCTAAGCCGCGCGGTCACAATTTCAGCAAAAATCTGACGTTCTGCAATTCATTCAAAAATGGTGCCAAACTGTTGCAAATGCTCCCCTGAAAGATTTTTCGGTGGAAACAGATGGGTTTTTATTATCGGAAAGAGAATTAGCCGACGATGTCTAAACAACTTTTTATGAAAAAACCCCTAAGCCGCGCGGTCACAATTTCAGCAAAAATCTGACATTCTGCAATTCATTCAAAAATGATGCCAAACTGTTGCAAATGCTCCCCTGAAAGGATTTTTGGTGGAAACAGACGGGTTTTTATCATCGAAACAGAATTAGCCGACGACATCTGAACAACTTTTTTTGAAAAAATCCCTAAGCCGCGCGGTCACAATTTCAGCAAAAATCTGACGTTCTGCAATTCATTCAAAAATCGTGCCAAACTGTTGCAAATGCTCCCCTGAAAGGATTTTTGGTGGAAACAGACGGGTTTTTATCATCGAAACAGAATTAGCCGACGACATCTGAACAACTTTTTTTGAAAAAATCCCTAAGCCGCGCGGTCACAATTTCAGCAAAAATCTGACGTTCTGCAATTCATTCAAAAATCGTGCCAAACTGTTGCAAATGCTCCCCTGAAAGATTTTTCGGTGGAAACAGACGGGTTTTTATCATCGAAACAGAATTAGCCGACGACGTCTGAAGAACTTTTTTGAAAAAATCCCTAAGCCGCGCGGTCACAATTTCAGCAAAAATCTGACGTTCTGCAATTCATTCAAAAATCATGCCAAACTGTTGCAAATGCTCCCCTGAAAGGATTTTTGGTGTAAACTGATGGGTTTTTTTATCGGAAAGAGAATTAGCCGACGACATCTGAACAACTTTTTTTGAAAAAATCCCGAAGCCGCGCGGTCACAATTTCAGCAAAAATCTGACGTTCTGCAATTCATTCAAAAATGGTGCCAAACTGTTGCAAATGCTCCCCTGAAAGATTTTTCGGTGGAAACAGATGGGTTTTTATTATCGGAAACAGAATTAGCCGACGACATCTGAACAACTTTTTTTGAAAAAACCCCTAAGCCGCGCGGTCACAATTTCAGCAAAAATCTGACGTTCTGCAATTCATTCAAAAATGATGCCAAACTGTTGCAAATGCTCCCCTGAAAGGATTTTTGGTGGAAACAGATGGGTTTTTATTATCAGAAACAGAATTAGCCAAAGACGTCTGAACAACTTTTTTTGAAAAAATCCCTAAGCCGCGCGGGTCACAATTTCAGCAAAAATCTGACGTTCTGCAATTCATTCAAAAATGGTGCCAAACTGTTGCAAATGCTCCCCTGAAAGATTTTGCGATGGAAACAGACGGGTTTTTATCATCGAAACAGAATTAGCCGACGACGTCTGAACAACTTTTTTTGAAAAAATCCCTAAGGCGCGCGGTCACAATTTCAGCAAAAATCTGACGTTCTGCAATTCATTCAAAAATCGTGCCAAACTGTTGCAAATGCTCCCCTGAAAGATTTTTCGGTGGAAACAGACGGGTTTTTATCATCGAAACAGAATTAGCCGACGACATCTGAACAACTTTTTTTGAAAAAAATCCCTAAGCCGCGCGGTCACAATTTCAGCAAAAATCTGACGTTCTGCAATTCATTCAAAAATCATGCCAAACTGTTGCAAATGCTCCCCTGAAAGGATTTTTGGTGGAAACAGATGGGTTTTTATTATCGGAAAGAGAATTAGCCGACGACATCTGAACAACTTTTTTTGAAAAAATCCCGAAGCCGCGCGGTCACAATTTCAGCAAAAATCTGACGTTCTGCAATTCATTCAAAAATGGTGCCAAACTGTTGCAAATGCTCCCCTGAAAGATTTTTCGGTGGAAACAGATGGGTTTTTATTATCGGAAACAGAATTAGCCGACGACGTCTAAACAACTTTTTTTGAAAAAACCCCTAAGCCGCGCGGTCACAATTTCAGCAAAAATCTGACGTTCTGCAATTCATTCAAAAATGATGCCAAACTGTTGCAAATGCTCCCCTGAAAGGATTTTTGGTGGAAACAGATGGGTTTTTATTATCGGAAACAGAATTAGCCAACGACGACTGAACAACTTTTTTTGAAAAACCCCTAAGCCGCGCGGTCACAATTTCAGCAAAAATCTGACGTTCTGCAATTCATTCAAAAATGGTGCCAAACTGTTGCAAATGCTCCCCTGAAAGATTTTTTGGTGGAAACAGACGGGTTTTTATCATCGAAACAGAATTAGCCGACGACGTCTGAAGAACTTTTTTTGAAAAAATCCCTATGCCGCGCGGTCACAATTTCAGCAAAAATCTGACGTTCTGCAATTCATTCAAAAATGGTGCCAAACTGTTGCAAATGCTCCCCTGAAAGATTTTTCGGTGGAAACAGATGGGTTTTTATTATCGGAAAGAGAATTAGCCGACGATGTCTAAACAACTTTTTAAGAAAAAACCCCTAAGCCGCGCGGTCACAATTTCAGCAAAAATCTGACGTTCTGCAATTCATTCAAAAATGATGCCAAACTGTTGCAAATGCTCCCCTGAAAGGATTTTTGGTGGAAACAGACGGGTTTTTATCATCGAAACAGAATTAGCCGACGACATCTGAACAACTTTTTTTGCAAAAATCCCTAAGCCGCGCGGTCACAATTTCAGCAAAAATCTGACGTTCTGCAATTCATTCAAAAATGATGCCAAACTGTTGCAAATGCTCCCCTGAAAGGATTTTTGGTGGAAACATATGGGTTTTTATTATCGGAAAGAGAATTAGCCGACGACATCTGAACAACTTTTTTTGAAAAAATCCCGAAGCCGCGCGGTCACAATTTCAGCAAAAATCTGACGTTCTGCAATTCATTCAAAAATGGTGCCAGACTGTTGCAAATGCTCCCCTGAAAGATTTTTCGGTGGAAACAGATGGGTTTTTATTATCGGAAACAGAATTAGCCGACGACGTCTAAACAACTTTTTTTGAAAAAACCCCTAAGCCGCGCGGTCACAATTTCAGCAAAAATCTGACGTTCTGCAATTCATTCAAAAATGATGCCAAACTGTTGCAAATGCTCCCCTGAAAGGATTTTTGGTGGAAACAGATGGGTTTTTATTATCGGAAACAGAATTAGCCAACGACGTCTGAACAACTTTTTTTGAAAAAATCCCTAAGCCGCGCGGTCACAATTTCAGCAAAAATCTGACGTTCTGCAATTCATTCAAAAATGGTGCCAAACTGTTGCAAATGCTCCCCTGAAAGATTTTTCGGTGGAAACAGACGGGTTTTTATCATCGAAACAGAATTAGCCGACGACATCTGAACAACTTTTTTTGAAAAAATCCCTAAGCCGCGCGGTCACAATTTCAGCAAAAATCTGACGTTCTGCAATTCATTCAAAAATGGTGCCAAACTGTTGCAAATGCTCCCCTGAAAGATTTTTCGGTGGAAACAGACGGGTTTTTATCATCGAAACAGAATTAGCCGACGATGTCTAAACAACTTTTTATGAAAAAACCCCTAAGCCGCGCGGTCACAATTTCAGCAAAAATCTGACGTTCTGCAATTCATTCAAAAATGATGCCAAACTGTTGCAAATGCTCCCCTGAAAGGATTTTTGGTGGAAACAGACGGGTTTTTATCATCGAAACAGAATTAGCCGACGACATCTGAACAACTTTTTTTGAAAAAATCCCTAAGCCGCGCGGTCACAATTTCAGCAAAAATCTGACGTTCTGCAATTCATTCAAAAATCGTGCCAAACTGTTGCAAATGCTCCCCTGAAAGGATTTTTGGTGGAAACAGACGGGTTTTTATCATCGAAACAGAATTAGCCGACGACATCTGAACAACTTTTTTTGAAAAAATCCCTAAGCCGCGCGGTCACAATTTCAGCAAAAATCTGACGTTCTGCAATTCATTCAAAAATCGTGCCAAACTGTTGCAAATGCTCCCCTGAAAGATTTTTCGGTGGAAACAGACGGGTTTTTATCATCGAAACAGAATTAGCCGACGACATCTGAACAACTTTTTTTGAAAAAATCCCTAAGCTGCGCGGTCACAATTTCAGCAAAAATCTGACGTTCTGCAATTCATTCAAAAATCATGCCAAACTGTTGCAAATGCTCCCCTGAAAGGATTTTTGGTGGAAACTGATGGGTTTTTTTATCGGAAAGAGAATTAGCCGACGACATCTGAACAACTTTTTTTGAAAAAATCCCGAAGGCGCGCGGTCACAATTTCAGCAAAAATCTGACGTTCTGCAATTCATTCAAAAATGGTGCCAAACTGTTGCAAATGCTCCCCTGAAAGATTTTTCGGTGGAAACAGATGGGTTTTTATTATCGGAAACAGAATTAGCCGACGACATCTGAACAACTTTTTTTGAAAAAACCCCTAAGCCGCGCGGTCACAATTTCAGCAAAAATCTGACGTTCTGCAATTCATTCAAAAATGGTGCCAAACTGTTGCAAATGCTCCCCTGAAAGGATTTTTGGTGGAAACAGATGGGTTTTTATTATCGGAAACAGAATTAGCCGAAGACGTCTGAACAACTTTTTTTGAAAAAATCCCTAAGCCGCGCGGGTCACAATTTCAGCAAAAATCTGACGTTCTGCAATTCATTCAAAAATGGTGCCAAACTGTTGCAAATGCTCCCCTGAAAGATTTTGCGATGGAAACAGACGGGTTTTTATCATCGAAACAGAATTAGCCGACGACGTCTGAACAACTTTTTTTGAAAAAATCCCTAAGGCGCGCGGTCACAATTTCAGCAAAAATCTGACGTTCTGCAATTCATTCAAAAATCGTGCCAAACTGTTGCAAATGCTCCCCTGAAAGATTTTTCGGTGGAAACAGACGGGTTTTTATCATCGAAACAGAATTAGCCGACGACATCTGAACAACTTTTTTTGAAAAAAATCCCTAAGCCGCGCGGTCACAATTTCAGCAAAAATCTGACGTTCTGCAATTCATTCAAAAATCATGCCAAACTGTTGCAAATGCTCCCCTGAAAGGATTTTTGGTGGAAACAGATGGGTTTTTATTATCGGAAAGAGAATTAGCCGACGACATCTGAACAACTTTTTTTGAAAAAATCCGAAGCCGCGCGGTCACAATTTCAGCAAAAATCTGACGTTCTGCAATTCATTCAAAAATGGTGCCAAACTGTTGCAAATGCTCCCCTGAAAGATTTTTCGGTGGAAACAGATGGGTTTTTATTATCGGAAACAGAATTAGCCGACGACGTCTAAACAACTTTTTTTGAAAAAACCCCTAAGCCGCGCGGTCACAATTTCAGCAAAAATCTGACGTTCTGCAATTCATTCAAAAATGATGCCAAACTGTTGCAAATGCTCCCCTGAAAGGATTTTTGGTGGAAACAGATGGGTTTTTATTATCGGAAACAGAATTAGCCAACGACGTCTGAACAACTTTTTTTGAAAAACCCCTAAGCCGCGCGGTCACAATTTCAGCAAAAATCTGACGTTCTGCAATTCATTCAAAAATGGTGCCAAACTGTTGCAAATGCTCCCCTGAAAGATTTTTCGGTGGAAACAGACGGGTTTTTATCATCGAAACAGAATTAGCCGACGACGTCTGAAGAAATTTTTTTGAAAAAATCCCGAAGCCGCGCGGTCACAATTTCAGCAAAAATCTGACGTTCTGCAATTCATTCAAAAATGGTGTCAAACTGTTGCAAATGCTCCCCTGAAAGATTTTTCGGTGGAAACAGATGGGTTTTTATTATCGGAAAGAGAATTAGCCGACGATGTCTAAACAACTTTTTAAGAAAAAAGCCCTAAGCCGCGCGGTCACAATTTCAGCAAAAATCTGACGTTCTGCAATTCATTCAAAAATGATGCCAAACTGTTGCAAATGCTCCCCTGAAAGGATTTTTGGTGGAAACAGACGGGTTTTTATCATCGAAACAGAATTAGCCGACGACATCTGAACAACTTTTTTTGCAAAAATCCCGAAGCCGCGCGGTCACAATTTCAGCAAAAATCTGACGTTCTGCAATTCATTCAAAAATGGTGCCAGACTGTTGCAAATGCTCCCCTGAAAGATTTTTCGGTGGAAACAGATGGGTTTTTATTATCGGAAACAGAATTAGCCGACGACGTCTAAACAACTTTTTTTGAAAAAACCCCTAAGCCGCGCGGTCACAATTTCAGCAAAAATCTGACGTTCTGCAATTCATTCAAAAATGATGCCAAACTGTTGCAAATGCTCCCCTGAAAGGATTTTTGGTGGAAACAGATGGGTTTTTATTATCGGAAACAGAATTAGCCGACGACCTCTGAACAACTTTTTTTGAAAAAATCCCTAAGCAGCGCGGTCACAATTTCAGCAAAAATCTGACGTTCTGCAATTCATTCAAAAATGGTGCCAAACTGTTGCAAATGCTCCCCTGAAAGATTTTTCGGTGGAAACAGACGGGTTTTTATCATCGAAACAGAATTAGCCGACGACGTCTGAAGAACTTTTTTTGAAAAAATCCCTAAGCCGCGCGGTCACAATTTCAGCAAAAATCTGACGTTCTCCAATTCATTCAAAAATCGTGCCAAACTGTTGCAAATGCTCCCCTGAAAGGATTTTTGGTGGAAACAGATGGGTTTTTATTATCGGAAACAGAATTAGCCGACGACATCTGAACAACTTTTTTTGAAAAAATCCCTAAGCCGCGCGGTCACAATTTCAGCAAAAATCTGACGTTCTGCAATTCATTCAAAAATGGTGCCAAACTGTTGCAAATCCTCCCCTGAAAGATTTTTCGGTGGAAACAGACGGGTTTTTATCATCGAAACAGAATTAGCCGACGACATCTGAACAACTTTTTTTGAAAAAATCCCTAAACCGCGCGGTCACAATTTCAGCAAAAATCTGACGTTCTGCAATTCATTCAAAAATGATGCCAAACTGTTGCAAATGCTCCCCTGAAAGGATTTTTGGTGGAAACAGATGGGTTTTTATTATCAGAAAGAGAATTAGCCGACGATGTCTAAACAACTTTTTATGAAAAAACCCCTAAGCCGCGCGGTCACAATTTCAGCAAAAATCTGACGTTCTGCAATTCATTCAAAAATGATGCCAAACTGTTGCAAATGCTCCCCTGAAAGATTTTTCGGTGGAAACAGACGGGTTTTTATCATCGAAACAGAATTAGCCGACGACGTCTGAAGAACTTTTTTTGAAAAAATCCCTAAGCCGCGCGGTCACAATTTCAGCAAAAATCTGACGTTCTGCAATTCATTCAAAAATGGTGCCAAACTGTTGCAAATGCTCCCCTGAAAGATTTTTTGGTGGAAACAGATGGGTTTTTATTATCAGAAAGAGAATTAGCCGACGATGTCTAAACAACTTTTTATGAAAAAACCCCTAAGCCGCGCGGTCACAATTTCAGCAAAAATCTGACGTTCTGCAATTCATTCAAAAATGATGCCAAACTGTTGCAAATGCTCCCCTGAAAGGATTTTTGGTGGAAACAGACGGGTTTTTATCATCGAAACAGAATTAGCCGACGACATCTGAACAACTTTTTTTGAAAAAATCCCTAAGCCGCGCGGTCACAATTTCAGCAAAAATCTGACGTTCTGCAATTCATTCAAAAATCGTGCCAAACTGTTGCAAATGCTCCCCTGAAAGATTTTTCGGTGGAAACAGACGGGTTTTTATCATCGAAACAGAATTAGCCGACGACATCTGAACAACTTTTTTTGAAAAAATCCCTAAGCCGCGCGGTCACAATTTCAGCAAAAATCTGACGTTCTGCAATTCATTCAAAAATCATGCCAAACTGTTGCAAATGCTCCCCTGAAAGGATTTTTGGTGGAAACAGATGGGTTTTTTTATCGGAAAGAGAATTAGCCGACGACATCTGAACAACTTTTTTTGAAAAAATCCCGAAGCCGCGCGGTCACAATTTCAGCAAAAATCTGACGTTCTGCAATTCATTCAAAAATGGTGCCAAACTGTTGCAAATGCTCCCCTGAAAGATTTTTCGGTGGAAACAGATGGGTTTTTATTATCGGAAACAGAATTAGCCGACGACATCTGAACAACTTTTTTTGAAAAAACCCCTAAGCCGCGCGGTCACAATTTCAGCAAAAATCTGACGTTCTGCAATTCATTCAAAAATGGTGCCAAACTGTTGCAAATGCTCCCCTGAAAGATTTTTCGATGGAAACAGACGGGTTTTTATCATCGAAACAGAATTAGCCGACGACGTCTGAACAACTTTTTTTGAAAAAATCCCTAAGGCGCGCGGTCACAATTTCAGCAAAAATCTGACGTTCTGCAATTCATTCAAAGATGGTGCCAAACTGTTGCAAATGCTCCCCTGAAAGGGTTTTCGGTGGAAACAGATGGGTTTTTATCATCGAAACTGAATTAGCCGACGACATCTGAACAACTTTTTTTGAAAAAAATCCCTAAGCCGCGCGGTCACAATTTCAGCAAAAATCTGACGTTCGGCAATTCATTCAAAAATCATGCCAAACTGTTGCAAATGCTCCCCTGAAAGGATTTTTGGTGGAAACAGACGGGTTTTTATCATCGAAACAGAATTAGCCGACGACATCTGAACAACTTTTTTGGAAAAAATCCCTAAGCCGCGCGGTCACAATTTCAGCAAAAATCTGACGTTCTGCAATTCATTCAAAAATGGTGCCAAACTGTTGTAAATGCTCCCCTGAAAGATTTTTCGATGGAAACAGACGGGTTTTTATCATCGAAACAGAATTAGCCGACGACGTCTGAACAACTTTTTTTGAAAAAATCCCTAAGGCGCGCGGTCACAATTTCAGCAAAAATCTGACGTTCTGCAATTCATTCAAAGATGGTGCCAAACTGTTGCAAATGCTCCCCTGAAAGGGTTTTCGGTGGAAACAGATGGGTTTTTATCATCGAAACAGAATTAGCCGACGACATCTGAACAACTTTTTTTGAAAAAAATCCCTAAGCCGCGCGGTCACAATTTCAGCAAAAATGTGACGTTCTGCAATTCATTCAAAAATGATGCCAAACTGTTGCAAATGCTCCCCTGAAAGATTTTTCGGTGGAAACAGACGGGTTTTTATCATCGAAACAGAATTAGCCGACGACGTCTGAAGAACTTTTTTTGAAAAAATCCCTAAGCCGCGCGGTCACAATTTCAGCAAAAATCTGACGTTCTCCAATTCATTCAAAAATCGTGCCAAACTGTTGCAAATGCTCCCCTGAAAGGATTTTTGGTGGAAACAGATGGGTTTTTATTATCGGAAACAGAATTAGCCGACGACATCTGAACAACTTTTTTTGAAAAAATCCCAAAGCCGCGCGGTCACAATTTCAGCAAAAATCTGACGTTCTGCAATTCATTCAAAAATGGTGCCAAACTGTTGCAAATGCTCCCCTGAAAGATTTTTCGGTGGAAACAGACGGGTTTTTATCATCGAAACAGAATTAGCCGACGACATCTGAACAACTTTTTTTGAAAAAATCCCTAAGCCGCGCGGTCACAATTTCAGCAAAAATCTGACGTTCTGCAATTCATTCAAAAATGATGCCAAACTGTTGCAAATGCTCCCCTGAAAGGATTTTTGGTGGAAACAGATGGGTTTTTATTATCGGAAAGAGAATTAGCCGACGACATCTGAACAACTTTTTTTGAAAAAATCCCGAAGCCGCGCGGTCACAATTTCAGCAAAAATCTGACGTTCTGCAATTCATTCAAAAATGGTGCCAGACTGTTGCAAATGCTCCCCTGAAAGATTTTTCGGTGGAAACAGATGGGTTTTTATTATCGGAAACAGAATTAGCCGACGACGTCTAAACAACTTTTTTTGAAAAAACCCCTAAGCCGCGCGGTCACAATTTCAGCAAAAATCTGACGTTCTGCAATTCATTCAAAAATGGTGCCAAACTGTTGCAAATGCTCCCCTGAAAGATTTTTCGGTGGAAACAGACGGGTTTTTATCATCGAAACAGAATTAGCCGACGACGTCTGAAGAACTTTTTTTGAAAAAATCCCTAAGCCGCGCGGTCACAATTTCAGCAAAAATCTGACGTTCTGCAATTCATTCAAAAATGGTGCCAAACTGTTGCAAATGCTCCCCTGAAAGATTTTTCGGTGGAAACAGATGGGTTTTTATTATCGGAAAGAGAATTAGCCGACGATGTCTAAACAACTTTTTATGAAAAAAACCCTAAGCCGCGCGGTCACAATTTCAGCAAAAATCTGACGTTCTGCAATTCATTCAAAAATGATGCCAAACTGTTGCAAATGCTCCCCTGAAAGGATTTTTGGTGGAAACAGATGGGTTTTTATTATCGGAAAGAGAATTAGCCGACGACATCTGAACAACTTTTTTTGAAAAAATCCCGAAGCCGCGCGGTCACAATTTCAGCAAAAATCTGACGTTCTGCAATTCATTCAAATATCGTGCCAAACTGTTGCAAATGCTGCCCTGAAAGGATTTTTGGTGGAAACAGACGGGTTTTTATCATCGAAACAGAATTAGCCGACGACATCTGAACAACTTTTTTTGAAAAAATCCCTAAGCCGCGCGGTCACAATTTCAGCAAAAATCTGACGTTCTGCAATTCATTCAAAAATCGTGCCAAACTGTTGCAAATGCTCCCCTGAAAGATTTTTCGGTGGAAACAGACGGGTTTTTATCATCGAAACAGAATTAGCCGACGACATCTGAACAACTTTTTTTGAAAAAATCCCTAAGCCGCGCGGTCACAATTTCAGCAAAAATCTGACGTTCTCCAATTCATTCAAAAATCGTGCCAAACTGTTGCAAATGCTCCCCTGAAAGGATTTTTGGTGGAAACAGGTGGGTTTTTATTATCGGAAACAGAATTAGCCGACGACATCTGAACAACTTTTTTTGAAAAAATCCCAAAGCCGCGCGGTCACAATTTCAGCAAAAATCTGACGTTCTGCAATTCATTCAAAAATCGTGCCAAACTGTTGCAAATGCTCCCCTGAAAGATTTTTCGGTGGAAACAGACGGGTTTTTATCATCGAAACAGAATTAGCCGACGACATCTGAACAACTTTTTTTGAAAAAATCCCGAAGCCGCGCGGTCACAATTTCAGCAAAAATCTGACGTTCTGCAATTCATTCAAAAATGATGCCAAACTGTTGCAAATGCTCCCCTGAAAGGATTTTTGGTGGAAACAGATGGGTTTTTATTATCGGAAAGAGAATTAGCCGACGACATCTGAACAACTTTTTTTGAAAAAATCCCGAAGCCGCGCGGTCACAATTTCAGCAAAAATCTGACGTTCTGCAATTCATTCAAAAATGGTGCCAGACTGTTGCAAATGCTCCCCTGAAAGATTTTTCGGTGGAAACAGATGGGTTTTTATTATCGGAAACAGAATTAGCCGACGACGTCTAAACAACTTTTTTTGAAAAAACCCCTAAGCCGCGCGGTCACAATTTCAGCAAAAATCTGACGTTCTGCAATTCATTCAAAAATGATGCCAAACTGTTGCAAATGCTCCCCTGAAAGGATTTTTGGTGGAAACAGATGGGTTTTTATTATCGGAAACAGAATTAGCCGACGACATCTGAACAACTTTTTTTGCAAAAATCCCTAAGCCGCGCGGTCACAATTTCAGCAAAAATCTGACGTTCTGCAATTCATTCAAAAATCGTGCCAAACTGTTGCAAATGCTCCCCTGAAAGGATTTTTGGTGGAAACAGACGGGTTTTTATCATCGAAACAAAATTAGCCGACGACATCTGAACAACTTTTTTTGAAAAAATCCCTAAGCCGCGCGGTCACAATTTCAGCAAAAATCTGACGTTCTGCAATTCATTCAAAAATCGTGCCAAACTGTTGCAAATGCTCCCCTGAAAGATTTTTCGGTGGAAACAGACGGGTTTTTATCATCGAAACAGAATTAGCCGACGACATCTGAACAACTTTTTTTGAAAAAATCCCGAAGCCGCGCGGTCACAATTTCAGCAAAAATCTGACGTTCTGCAATTCATTCAAAAATGATGCCAAACTGTTGCAAATGCTCCCCTGAAAGGATTTTTGGTGGAAACAGATGGGTTTTTATTATCGGAAAGAGAATTAGCCGACGACATCTGAACAACTTTTTTTGAAAAAATCCCGAAGCCGCGCGGTCACAATTTCAGCAAAAATCTGACGTTCTGCAATTCATTCAAAAATGGTGCCAGACTGTTGCAAATGCTCCCCTGAAAGATTTTTCGGTGGAAACAGATGGGTTTTTATTATCGGAAACAGAATTAGCCGACGACGTCTAAACAACTTTTTTTGAAAAAACCCCTAAGCCGCGCGGTCACAATTTCAGCAAAAATCTGACGTTCTGCAATTCATTCAAAAATGATGCCAAACTGTTGCAAATGCTCCCCTGAAAGGATTTTTGGTGGAAACAGATGGGTTTTTATTATCGGAAACAGAATTAGCCGACGACCTCTGAACAACTTTTTTTGAAAAAATCCCTAAGCAGCGCGGTCACAATTTCAGCAAAAATCTGACGTTCTGCAATTCATTCAAAAATGGTGCCAAACTGTTGCAAATGCTCCCCTGAAAGATTTTTCGGTGGAAACAGACGGGTTTTTATCATCGAAACAGAATTAGCCGACGACATCTGAACAACTTTTTTTGAAAAAATCCCTAAGCCGCGCGGTCACAATTTCAGCAAAAATCTGACGTTCTGCAATTCATTCAAAAATCGTGCCAAACTGTTGCAAATGCTCCCCTGAAAGATTTTTCGGTGGAAACAGACGGGTTTTTATCATCGAAACAGAATTAGCCGACGACATCTGAACAACTTTTTTTGAAAAAATCCCGAAGCCGCGCGGTCACAATTTCAGCAAAAATCTGACGTTCTGCAATTCATTCAAAAATGATGCCAAACTGTTGCAAATGCTCCCCTGAAAGGATTTTTGGTGGAAACAGATGGGTTTTTATTATCGGAAAGAGAATTAGCCGACGACATCTGAACAACTTTTTTTGAAAAAATCCCGAAGCCGCGCGGTCACAATTTCAGCAAAAATCTGACGTTCTGCAATTCATTCAAAAATGGTGCCAGACTGTTGCAAATGCTCCCCTGAAAGATTTTTCGGTGGAAACAGATGGGTTTTTATTATCGGAAACAGAATTAGCCGACGACGTCTAAACAACTTTTTTTGAAAAAACCCCTAAGCCGCGCGGTCACAATTTCAGCAAAAATCTGACGTTCTGCAATTCATTCAAAAATGATGCCAAACTGTTGCAAATGCTCCCCTGAAAGGATTTTTGGTGGAAACAGATGGGTTTTTATTATCGGAAACAGAATTAGCCGACGACCTCTGAACAACTTTTTTTGAAAAAATCCCTAAGCAGCGCGGTCACAATTTCAGCAAAAATCTGACGTTCTGCAATTCATTCAAAAATGGTGCCAAACTGTTGCAAATGCTCCCCTGAAAGATTTTTCGGTGGAAACAGACGGGTTTTTATCATCGAAACAGAATTAGCCGACGACATCTGAACAACTTTTTTTGAAAAAATCCCTAAGCCGCGCGGTCACAATTTCAGCAAAAATCTGACGTTCTGCAATTCATTCAAAAATGGTGCCAGACTGTTGCAAATGCTCCCCTGAAAGATTTTTCGGTGGAAACAGATGGGTTTTTATTATCGGAAACAGAATTAGCCGACGACGTCTAAACAACTTTTTTTGAAAAAACCCCTAAGCCGCGCGGTCACAATTTCAGCAAAAATCTGACGTTCTGCAATTCATTCAAAAATGATGCCAAACTGTTGCAAATGCTCCCCTGAAAGGATTTTTGGTGGAAACAGATGGGTTTTTATTATCGGAAACAGAATTAGCCGACGACCTCTGAACAACTTTTTTTGAAAAAATCCCTAAGCAGCGCGGTCACAATTTCAGCAAAAATCTGACGTTCTGCAATTCATTCAAAAATGGTGCCAAACTGTTGCAAATGCTCCCCTGAAAGATTTTTCGGTGGAAACAGACAGGTTTTTATCATCGAAACAGAATTAGCCGACGACGTCTGAAGAACTTTTTTTGAAAAAATCCCTAAGCCGCGCGGTCACAATTTCAGCAAAAATCTGACGTTCTGCAATTCATTCAAAAATGGTGCCAAACTGTTGCAAATGCTCCCCTGAAAGGATTTTTGGTGGAAACAGATGGGTTTTTATTATCGGAAACAGAATTAGCCGACGACATCTGAACAACTTTTTTTGCAAAAATCCCTAAGCCGCGCGGTCACAATTTCAGCAAAAATCTGACGTTCTGCAATTCATTCAAAAATGGTGCCAAACTGTTGCAAATGCTCCCCTGAAAGATTTTTCGGTGGAAACAGACGGGTTTTTATCATCGAAACAGAATTAGCCGACGACATCTGAACAACTTTTTTTGAAAAAATCCCTAAGCCGCGCGGTCACAATTTCAGCAAAAATCTGACGTTCTGCAATTCATTCAAAAATGATGCCAAACTGTTGCAAATGCTCCCCTGAAAGGATTTTTGGTGGAAACAGATGGGTTTTTATTATCGGAAAGAGAATTAGCCGACGACATCTGAACAACTTTTTTTGAAAAAATCCCGAAGCCGCGCGGTCACAATTTCAGCAAAAATCTGACGTTCTACAATTCATTCAAAAATGGTGCCAGACTGTTGCAAATGCTCCCCTGAAAGATTTTTCGGTGGAAACAGATGGGTTTTTATTATCGGAAACAGAATTAGCCGACGACGTCTAAACAACTTTTTTTGAAAAAACCCCTAAGCCGCGCGGTCACAATTTCAGCAAAAATCTGACGTTCTGCAATTCATTCAAAAATGATGCCAAACTGTTGCAAATGCTCCCCTGAAAGGATTTTTGGTGGAAACAGATGGGTTTTTATTATCGGAAACAGAATTAGCCAACGACGTCTGAACAACTTTTTTTGAAAAAATCCCTAAGCCGCGCGGTCACAATTTCAGCAAAAATCTGACGTTGTGCAATTCATTCAAAAATGGTGCCAAACTGTTGCAAATGCTCCCCTGAAAGATTTTTCGGTGGAAACAGATGGGTTTTTATCATCGAAACAGAATTAGCCGACGACGTCTGAAGAACTTTTTTTGAAAAAATCCCTAAGCCGCGCGGTCACAATTTCAGCAAAAATCTGACGTTCTGCAATTCATTCAAAAATGGTGCCAAACTGTTGCAAATGCTCCCCTGAAAGATTTTTCGGTGGAAACAGATGGGTTTTTATTATCGGAAAGAGAATTAGCCGACGATGTCTAAACAACTTTTTTTGAAAAAATCCCTAAGCCGCGCGGTCACAATTTCAGCAAAAATCTGACGTTCTGCAATTCATTCAAAAATGATGCCAAACTGTTGCAAATGCTCCCCTGAAAGGATTTTTGGTGGAAACAGACGGGTTTTTATCATCGAAACAGAATTAGCCGACGACATCTGAACAACTTTTTTTGCAAAAATCCCTAAGCCGCGCGGTTACAATTTCAGCAAAAATCTGACGTTCTACAATTCATTCAAAAATGGTGCCAGACTGTTGCAAATGCTCCCCTGAAAGATTTTTCGGTGGAAACAGATGGGTTTTTATTATCGGAAACAGAATCAGCCGACGACGTCTAAACAACTTTTTTTGAAAAAACCCCTAAGCCGCGCGGTCACAATTTCAGCAAAAATCTGACGTTCTGCAATTCATTCAAAAATGATGCCAAACTGTTGCAAATGCTCCCCTGAAAGGATTTTTTGTGGAAACAGATGGGTTTTTATTATCGGAAACAGAATTAGCCAACGACTTCTGAACAACTTTTTTTGAAAAAATCCCTAAGCCGCGCGGTCACAATTTCAGCAAAAATCTGACGTTCTGCAATTCATTCAAAAATGGTGCCAAACTGTTGCAAATGCTCCCCTGAAAGATTTTTCGGTGGAAACAGACGGGTTTTTATCATCGAAACAGAATTAGCCGACGACATCTGAAGAACTTCTTTTGAAAAAATCCCTAAGCCGCGCGGTCACAATTTCAGCAAAAATCTGACGTTCTGCAATTCATTCAAAAATGGTGCCAAACTGTTGCAAATGCTCCCCTGAAAGGATTTTTGGTGGAAACAGACGGGTTTTTATCATCGAAACAGAATTAGCCGACGACGTCTGAACAACTTTTTTGGAAAAAATCCCGAAGCCGCGCGGTCACAATTTCAGCAAAAATCTGACGTTCTGCAATTCATTCAAAAATCGTGCCAAACTGTTGCAAATGCTCCCCTGAAAGATTTTTCGGTGGAAACAGACGGGTTTTTATCATCGAAACAGAATTAGCCGACGACATCTGAACAACTTTTTTTGAAAAAATCCCTAAGCCGCGCGGTCACAATTTCAGCAAAAATCTGACGTTCTGCAATTCATTCAAAAATGATGCCAAACTGTTGCAAATGCTCCCCTGAAAGGATTTTTGGTGGAAACAGACGGGTTTTTATCATCGAAACAGAATTAGCCGACGACATCTGAACAACTTTTTTTGAAAAAATCCCTAAGCCGCGCGGTCACAATTTCAGCAAAAACCTGACGTTCTGCAATTCATTCAAAAATCGTGCCAAACTGTTGCAAATGCTCCCCTGAAAGGATTTTTGGTGGAAACAGACGGGTTTTTATCATCGAAACAGAATTAGCCGACGATGTCTAAACAACTTTTTTTGAAAAAATCCCTAAGCCGCGCGGTCACAATTTCAGCAAAAATCTGACGTTCTGCAATTCATTCAAAAATGATGCCAAACTGTTGCAAATGCTCCCCTGAAAGGATTTTTGGTGGAAACAGATGGGTTTTTATTATCGGAAAGAGAATTAGCCGACGACATCTGAACAACTTTTTTTGAAAAAATCCCGAAGCCGCGCGGTCACAATTTCAGCAAAAATCTGACGTTCTGCAATTCATTCAAAAATGGTGCCAGACTGTTGCAAATGCTCCCCTGAAAGATTTTTCGGTGGAAACAGATGGGTTTTTATTATCGGAAACAGAATTAGCCGACGATGTCTAAACAACTTTTTTTGAAAAAACCCCTAAGCCGCGCGGTCACAATTTCAGCAAAAATCTGACGTTCTGCAATTCATTCAAAAATGATGCCAAACTGTTGCAAATGCTCCCCTGAAAGGATTTTTGGTGGAAACAGATGGGTTTTTATTATCGGAAACAGAATTAGCCAACGACGTCTGAACAACTTTTTTTGAAAAAATCCCTAAGCCGCGCGGTCACAATTTCAGCAAAAATCTGACGTTCTGCAATTCATTCAAAAATGGTGCCAAACTGTTGCAAATGCTCCCCTGAAAGATTTTTCGGTGGAAACAGACGGGTTTTTATCATCGAAACAGAATTAGCCGACGACGTCTGAAGAACTTTTTTTGAAAAAATCCCTAAGCCGCGCGGTCACAATTTCAGCAAAAATCTGACGTTCTGCAATTCATTCAAAAATGGTGCCAAACTGTTGCAAATGCTCCCCTGAAAGATTTTTCGGTGGAAACAGATGGGTTTTTATTATCGGAAAGAGAATTAGCCGACGATGTCTAAACAACTTTTTATGAAAAAACCCCTAAGCCGCGCGGTCACAATTTCAGCAAAAATCTGACGTTCTGCAATTCATTCAAAAATGATGCCAAACTGTTGCAAATGCTCCCCTGAAAGGATTTTTGGTGGAAACAGACGGGTTTTTATCATCGAAACAGAATTAGCCGACGACATCTGAACAACTTTTTTTGAAAAAATCCCTAAGCCGCGCGGTCACAATTTCAGCAAAAATCTGACTTTCTGCAATTCATTCAAAAATCGTGCCAAACTGTTGCAAATGCTCCCCTGAAAGGATTTTTGGTGGAAACAGACGGGTTTTTATCATCGAAACAGAATTAGCCGACGACATCTGAACAACTTTTTTGGAAAAAATCCCGAAGCCGCGCGGTCACAATTTCAGCAAAAATCTGACGTTCTGCAATTCATTCAAAAATGATGCCAAACTGTTGCAAATGCTCCCCTGAAAGGATTTTTGGTGGAAACAGATGGGTTTTTATTATCGGAAACAGAATTAGCCAACGACGTCTGAACAACTTTTTTTGAAAAAATCCCTAAGCCGCGCGGTCACAATTTCAGCAAAAATCTGACGTTCTGCAATTCATTCAAAAATGGTGCCAAACTGTTGCAAATGCTCCCCTGAAAGATTTTTCGGTGGAAACAGACGGGTTTTTATCATCGAAACAGAATTAGCCGACGACGTCTGAAGAACTTTTTTTGAAAAAATCCCTAAGCCGCGCGGTCACAATTTCAGCAAAAATCTGACGTTCTGCAATTCATTCAAAAATGGTGCCAAACTGTTGCAAATGCTCCCCTGAAAGATTTTTCGGTGGAAACAGATGGGTTTTTATTATCGGAAAGAGAATTAGCCGACGATGTCTAAACAACTTTTTATGAAAAAACCCGTAAGCCGCGCGGTCACAATTTCAGCAAAAATCTGACGTTCTGCAATTCATTCAAAAATGATGCCAAACTGTTGCAAATGCTCCCCTGAAAGGATTTTTGGTGGAAACAGATGGGTTTTTATTATCGGAAACAGAATTAGCCAACGACGTCTGAACAACTTTTTTTGAAAAAATCCCTAAGCCGCGCGGTCACAATTTCAGCAAAAATCTGACGTTCTGCAATTCATTCAAAAATGGTGCCAAACTGTTGCAAATGCTCCCCTGAAAGATTTTTCGGTGGAAACAGACGGGTTTTTATCATCGAAACAGAATTAGCCGACGACGTCTGAAGAACTTTTTTTGAAAAAATCCCTAAGCCGCGCGGTCACAATTTCAGCAAAAATCTGACGTTCTGAAATTCATTCAAAAATGGTGCCAAACTGTTGCAAATGCTCCCCTGAAAGATTTTTCGGTGGAAACAGATGGGTTTTTATTATCGGAAAGAGAATTAGCCGACGATGTCTAAACAACTTTTTATGAAAAAACCCCTAAGCCGCGCGGTCACAATTTCAGCAAAAATCTGACGTTCTGCAATTCATTCAAAAATGGTGCCAGACTGTTGCAAATGCTCCCCTGAAAGATTTTTCGGTGGAAACAGATGGGTTTTTATTATCGGAAACAGAATTAGCCGACGACGTCTAAACAACTTTTTTTGAAAAAACCCCTAAGCCGTGCGGTCACAATTTCAGCAAAAATCTGACGTTCTGCAATTCATTCAAAAATGATGCCAAACTGTTGCAAATGCTCCCCTGAAAGGATTTTTTGTGGAAACAGATGGGTTTTTATTATCGGAAACAGAATTAGCCAACGACGTCTGAACAACTTTTTTTGAAAAAATCCCTAAGCCGCGCGGTCACAATTTCAGCAAAAATCTGACGTTCTGCAATTCATTCAAAAATGGTGCCAAACTGTTGCAAATGCTCCCCTGAAAGATTTTTCGGTGGAAACAGATGGGTTTTTATTATCGGAAAGAGAATTAGCCGACGATGTCTAAACAACTTTTTATGAAAAAACCCCTAAGCCGCGCGGTCACAATTTCAGCAAAAATCTGCCGTTCTGCAATTCATTCAAAAATGATGCCAAACTGTTGCAAATGCTCCCCTGAAAGGATTTTTGGTGGAAACAGACGGGTTTTTATCATCGAAACAGAATTAGCCGACGACATCTGAACAACTTTTTTTGAAAAAATCCCTAAGCCGCGCGGTCACAATTTCAGCAAAAATCTGACGTTCTGCAATTCATTCAAAAATCGTGCCAAACTGTTGCAAATGCTCCCCTGAAAGGATTTTTGGTGGAAACAGACGGGTTTTTATCATCGAAACAGAATTAGCCGACGACATCTGAACAACTTTTTTTGAAAAAATCCCGAAGCCGCGCGGTCACAATTTCAGCAAAAATCTGACGTTCTGCAATTCATTCAAAAATCGTGCCAAACTGTTGCAAATGCTCCCCTGAAAGATTTTTCGGTGGAAACAGACGGGTTTTTATCATCGAAACAGAATTAGCCGACGACATCTGAACAACTTTTTTTGAAAAAATCCCTAAGCGGCGCGGTCACAATTTCAGCAAAAATCTGACGTTCTGCAATTCATTCAAAAATCATGCCAAACTGTTGCAAATGCTCCCCTGAAAGGATTATTGGTGGAAACTGATGGGTTTTTTTATCGGAAAGAGAATTAGCCGACGACATCTGAACAACTTTTTTTGAAAAAATCCCGAAGCCGCGCGGTCACAATTTCAGCAAAAATCTGACGTTCTGCAATTCATTCAAAAATGGTGCCAAACTGTTGCAAATGCTCCCCTGAAAGATTTTTCGGTGGAAACAGATGGGTTTTTATTATCGGAAAGAGAATTAGCCGACGATGTCTGAACAACTTTTTATGAAAAAACCCCTAAGCCGCGCGGTCACAATTTCAGCAAAAATCTGACGTTCTGCAATTCATTCAAAAATGATGCCAAACTGTTGCAAATGCTCCCCTGAAAGGATTTTTGGTGGAAACAGACGGGTTTTTATCATCGAAACAGAATTAGCCGACGACATCTGAACAACTTTTTTTGAAAAAATCCCTAAGCCGCGCGGTCACAATTTCAGCAAAAATCTGACGTTCTGCAATTCATTCAAAAATGATGCCAAACTGTTGCAAATGCTCCCCTGAAAGGATTTTTGGTGGAAACAGACGGGTTTTTATCATCGAAACAGAATTAGCCGACGACATCTGAACAACTTTTTTTGAAAAAATCCCTAAGCCGCGCGGTCACAATTTCAGCAAAAATCTGACGTTCTGCAATTCATTCAAAAATCGTGCCAAACTGTTGCAAATGCTCCCCTGAAAGGATTTTTGGTGGAAACAGACGGGTTTTTATCATCGAAACAGAATTAGCCGACGACATCTGAACAACTTTTTTGGAAAAAATCCCTAAGCCGCGCGGTCACAATTTCAGCAAAAATCTGACGTTCTGCAATTCATTCAAAAATCGTGCCAAACTGTTGCAAATGCTCCCCTGAAAGGATTTTTGGTGGAAACTGATGGGTTTTTTTATCGGAAAGAGAATTAGCCGACGACATCTGAACAACTTTTTTTGAAAAAATCCCGAAGCCGCGCGGTCACAATTTCAGCAAAAATCTGACGTTCTGCAATTCATTCAAAAATGGTGCCAAACTGTTGCAAATGCTCCCCTGAAAGATTTTTCGGTGGAAACAGATGGGTTTTTATTATCGGAAAGAGAATTAGCCGACGATGTCTAAACAACTTTTTATGAAAAAACCCCTAAGCCGCGCGGTCACAATTTCAGCAAAAATCTGACGTTCTGCAATTCATTCAAAAATGATGCCAAACTGTTGCGAATGCTCCCCTGAAAGGATTTTTGGTGGAAACAGACGGGTTTTTATCATCGAAACAGAATTAGTCGACGACATCTGAACAACTTTTTTTGAAAAAATCCCTAAGCCGCGCGGTCACAATTTCAGCAAAAACCTGACGTTCTGCAATTCATTCAAAAATCGTGCCAAACTGTTGCAAATGCTCCCCTGAAAGGATTTTTGGTGGAAACAGACGGGTTTTTATCATCGAAACAGAATTAGCCGACGACATCTGAACAACTTTTTTTGAAAAAATCCCTAAGCCGCGCGGTCTCAATTTCAGCAAAAATCTGACGTTCTGCAATTCATTCAAAAATCGTGCCAAACTGTTGCAAATGCTCCCCTGAAAGATTTTTCGGTGGAAACAGACGGGTTTTTATCATCGAAACAGAATTAGCCGACGACATCTAAACAACTTTTTTTGAAAAAATCCCTAAGCTGCGCGGTCACAATTTCAGCAAAAATCTGACGTTCTGCAATTCATTCAAAAATCGTGCCAAACTGTTGCAAATGCTCCCCTGAAAGGATTTTTGGTGGAAACAGATGGGTTTTTATTATCGTAAAGAGAATTAGCCGACGACGTCTGAACAACTTTTTTTGAAAAAACCCCTAAGCCGC
The DNA here is from genome assembly GCF_964252035.2 of Podarcis erhardii. NCBI lineage: Eukaryota > Metazoa > Chordata > Lepidosauria > Squamata > Lacertidae > Podarcis > Podarcis erhardii. Next base: position 14,398,151 of record NC_138498.1, read on the forward strand.
GCGGCCACAATTTCAGCAAAAATCTGACGTTCTGCAATTCATTCAAAAATCGTGCCAAACTGTTGCAAATGCTCCCCTGAAAGGATTTTTGGTGGAAACAGACGGGTTTTTATCATCGAAACAGAATTAGCCGACGACATCTGAACAACTTTTTTTGAAAAAATCCCTAAGCCGCGCGGTCACAATTTCAGCAAAAATCTGACGTTCTGCAATTCATTCAAAGATGGTGCCAAACTGTTGCAAATGCTCCCCTGAAAGGGTTTTCGGTGGAAACAGATGGGTTTTTATTATGGGAAACAGAATTAGCCGATGACGTCTGAAGAACTTTTTTTGAAAAAATCCCTAAGCCGCGCGGTCACAATTTCAGCAAAAATCTGACGTTCTGCAATTCATTCAAAAATCGTACCAAACTGTTGCAAGGGCTCCCCTGAAAGATTTTTCGGTGGAAATAGATGGGTTTTTATTATCGGAAACAGAATTAGCCGAAGACGTCTGAACAACTTTTTTTGAAAAAACCCCTAAGCCGCGCGGTCACAATTTCAGCAAAAATCTGACGTTCTGCAATTCATTCAAAAATCGTGCCAAACTGTTGCAAATGCTCCCCTGAAAGGATTTTTGGTGGAAACAGACGGGTTTTTAATATCGAAACAGAATTAGCCGACGACATCTGAACAACTTTTTTTGAAAAAATCCCTAAGCCGCGCAGTCACAATTTCAGCAAAAATCTGTCGTTCTGCAATTCATTCAAAGATGGTGCCAAACTGTTGCAAATGCTCCCCTGAAAGGGTTTTCGGTGGAAACAGATGGTTTTTTATTATGGGAAACAGAATTAGCCGATGACGTCTGAAGAACTTTTTTTGAAAAAATCCCTAAGCCGCGCGGTCACAATTTCAGCAAAAATCTGACGTTCTGCAATTCATTCAAAAATCGTACCAAACTGTTGCAAGGGCTCCCCTGAAAGATTTTTCGGTGGAAACAGATGGGTTTTTATTATCGGAAACAGAATTAGCCGAAGACGTCTGAACAACTTTTTTTGAAAAAACCCCTAAGCCGCGCGGTCACAATTTCAGCAAAAATCTGACGTTCTGCAATTCATTCAAAAATGGTGCCAAACTGTTGCAAATGCTCCCCTGAAAGCATTTTTGGTGGAAACAGATGGGTTTTTATTATCGGAAACAGAATTAGCCGATGACGTCTGAACAACTTTTTTTGAAAAAATCCCTAAGCCGCGCGGTCACAATTTCAGCAAAAATCTGACGTTCTGCAATTCATTCAAAAATGGTGCCAAACTGTTGCAAATGCTCCCCTGAAAGATTTTTCGGTGGAAACAGACGGGTTTTTATCATCGAAACAGAATTAGCCGACGACGTCTGAAGAACTTTTTTTGAAAAAATCCCTAAGCCGCGCGGTCACAATTTCAGCAAAAATCTGACGTTCTGCAATTCATTCAAAAATGGTGCCAAACTGTTGCAAATGCTCCCCTGAAAGATTTTTCGGTGGAAACAGATGGGTTTTTATTATCGGAAAGAGAATTAGCCGACGATGTCTAAACAACTTTTTATGAAAAAACCCCTAAGCCGCGCGGTCACAATTTCAGCAAAAATCTGCCGTTCTGCAATTCATTCAAAAATGATGCCAAACTGTTGCAAATGCTCCCCTGAAAGGATTTTTGGTGGAAACAGACGGGTTTTTATCATCGAAACAGAATTAGCCGACGACATCTGAACAACTTTTTTTGAAAAAATCCCTAAGCCGCGCGGTCACAATTTCAGCAAAAATCTGACGTTCTGCAATTCATTCAAAAATCGTGCCAAACTGTTGCAAATGCTCCCCTGAAAGGATTTTTGGTGGAAACAGACGGGTTTTTATCATCGAAACAGAATTAGCCGACGACATCTGAACAACTTTTTTTGAAAAAATCCCGAAGCCGCGCGGTCACAATTTCAGCAAAAATCTGACGTTCTGCAATTCATTCAAAAATCGTGCCAAACTGTTGCAAATGCTCCCCTGAAAGATTTTTCGGTGGAAACAGACGGGTTTTTATCATCGAAACAGAATTAGCCGACGACATCTCAACAACTTTTTTTGAAAAAATCCCTAAGCGGCGCGGTCACAATTTCAGCAAAAATCTGACGTTCTGCAATTCATTCAAAAATCATGCCAAACTGTTGCAAATGCTCCCCTGAAAGGATTATTGGTGGAAACTGATGGGTTTTTTTATCGGAAAGAGAATTAGCCGACGACATCTGAACAACTTTTTTTGAAAAAATCCCGAAGCCGCGCGGTCACAATTTCAGCAAAAATCTGACGTTCTGCAATTCATTCAAAAATGGTGCCAAACTGTTGCAAATGCTCCCCTGAAAGATTTTTCGGTGGAAACAGATGGGTTTTTATTATCGGAAAGAGAATTAGCCGACGATGTCTAAACAACTTTTTATGAAAAAACCCCTAAGCCGCGCGGTCACAATTTCAGCAAAAATCTGACGTTCTGCAATTCATTCAAAAATGATGCCAAACTGTTGCAAATGCTCCCCTGAAAGGATTTTTGGTGGAAACAGACGGGTTTTTATCATCGAAACAGAATTAGCCGACGACATCTGAACAACTTTTTTTGAAAAAATCCCTAAGCCGCGCAGTCACAATTTCAGCAAAAATCTGACGTTCTGCAATTCATTCAAAAATGATGCCAAACTGTTGCAAATGCTCCCCTGAAAGGATTTTTGATGGAAACAGACGGGTTTTTATCATCGAAACAGAATTAGCCGACGACATCTGAACAACTTTTTTTGAAAAAATCCCTAAGCCGCGCGGTCACAATTTCAGCAAAAATCTGACGTTCTGCAATTCATTCAAAAATCGTGCCAAACTGTTGCAAATGCTCCCCTGAAAGGATTTTTGGTGGAAACAGACGGGTTTTTATCATCGAAACAGAATTAGCCGACGACATCTGAACAACTTTTTTGGAAAAAATCCCGAAGCCGCGCGGTCACAATTTCAGCAAAAATCTGACGTTCTGCAATTCATTCAAAAATCGTGCCAAACTGTTGCAAATGCTCCCCTGAAAGATTTTTCGGTGGAAACAGACGGGTTTTTATCATCGAAACAGAATTAGCCGACGACATCTGAACAACTTTTTTTGAAAAAATCCCTAAGCCGCGCGGTCACAATTTCAGCAAAAATCTGACGTTCTGCAATTCATTCAAAAATCATGCCAAACTGTTGCAAATGCTCCCCTGAAAGGATTTTTGGTGGAAACTGATGGGTTTTTTTATCGGAAAGAGAATTAGCCGACGACATCTGAACAACTTTTTTTGAAAAAATCCCGAAGCCGCGCGGTCACAATTTCAGCAAAAATCTGACGTTCTGCAATTCATTCAAAAATGGTGCCAAACTGTTGCAAATGCTCCCCTGAAAGATTTTTCGGTGGAAACAGATGGGTTTTTATTATCGGAAAGAGAATTAGCCGACGATGTCTAAACAACTTTTTATGAAAAAACCCCTAAGCCGCGCGGTCACAATTTCAGCAAAAATCTGACGTTCTGCAATTCATTCAAAAATGATGCCAAACTGTTGCGAATGCTCCCCTGAAAGGATTTTTGGTGGAAACAGACGGGTTTTTATCATCGAAACAGAATTAGTCGACGACATCTGAACAACTTTTTTTGAAAAAATCCCTAAGCCGCGCGGTCACAATTTCAGCAAAAATCTGACGTTCTGCAATTCATTCAAAAATGATGCCAAACTGTTGCAAATGCTCCCCTGAAAGATTTTTCGGTGGAAACAGACGGGTTTTTATCATCGAAACAGAATTAGCCGACGACATCTGAACAACTTTTTTTGAAAAAATCCCTAAGCCGCGCGGTCACAATTTCAGCAAAAATCTGACGTTCTGCAATTCATTCAAAAATCATGCCAAACTGTTGCAAATGCTCCCCTGAAAGGATTTTTGGTGGAAACTGATGGGTTTTTTTATCGGAAAGAGAATTAGCCGACGACATCTGAACAACTTTTTTTGAAAAAATCCCGAAGCCGCGCGGTCACAATTTCAGCAAAAATCTGACGTTCTGCAATTCATTCAAAAATGGTGCCAAACTGTTGCAAATGCTCCCCTGAAAGATTTTTCGGTGGAAACAGATGGGTTTTTATTATCGGAAAGAGAATTAGCCGACGATGTCTAAACAACTTTTTATGAAAAAACCCCTAAGCCGCGCGGTCACAATTTCAGCAAAAATCTGACGTTCTGCAATTCATTCAAAAATGATGCCAAACTGTTGCGAATGCTCCCCTGAAAGGATTTTTGGTGGAAACAGACGGGTTTTTATCATCGAAACAGAATTAGTCGACGACATCTGAACAACTTTTTTTGAAAAAATCCCTAAGCCGCGCGGTCACAATTTCAGCAAAAATCTGACGTTCTGCAATTCATTCAAAAATCGTGCCAAACTGTTGCAAATGCTCCCCTGAAAGGATTTTTGGTGGAAACAGACGGGTTTTTATCATCGAAACAGAATTAGCCGACGACATCTGAACAACTTTTTTGGAAAAAATCCCGAAGCCGCGCGGTCACAATTTCAGCAAAAATCTGACGTTCTGCAATTCATTCAAAAATCGTGCCAAACTGTTGCAAATGCTCCCCTGAAAGATTTTTCGGTGGAAACAGACGGGTTTTTATCATCGAAACAGAATTAGCCGACGACATCTGAACAACTTTTTTTGAAAAAATCCCTAAGCCGCGCGGTCACAATTTCAGCAAAAATCTGACGTTCTGCAATTCATTCAAAAATCATGCCAAACTGTTGCAAATGCTCCCCTGAAAGGATTTTTGGTGGAAACTGATGGGTTTTTTTATCGGAAAGAGAATTAGCCGACGACATCTGAACAACTTTTTTTGAAAAAATCCCGAAGCCGCGCGGTCACAATTTCAGCAAAAATCTGACGTTCTGCAATTCATTCAAAAATGGTGCCAAACTGTTGCAAATGCTCCCCTGAAAGATTTTTCGGTGGAAACATATGGGTTTTTATTATCGGAAAGAGAATTAGCCGACGATGTCTAAACAACTTTTTATGAAAAAACCCCTAAGCCGCGCGGTCACAATTTCAGCAAAAATCTGACGTTCTGCAATTCATTCAAAAATAATGCCAAACTGTTGCGAATGCTCCCCTGAAAGGATTTTTGGTGGAAACAGACGGGTTTTTATCATCGAAACAGAATTAGTCGACGACATCTGAACAACTTTTTTTGAAAAAATCCCTAAGCCGCGCGGTCACAATTTCAGCAAAAACCTGACGTTCTGCAATTCATTCAAAAATCGTGCCAAACTGTTGCAAATGCTCCCCTGAAAGGATTTTTGGTGGAAACAGACGGGTTTTTATCATCGAAACAGAATTAGCCGACGACATCTGAACAACTTTTTTTGAAAAAATCCCTAAGCCGCGCGGTCTCAATTTCAGCAAAAATCTGACGTTCTGCAATTCATTCAAAAATCGTGCCAAACTGTTGCAAATGCTCCCCTGAAAGATTTTTCGGTGGAAACAGACGGGTTTTTATCATCGAAACAGAATTAGCCGACCACATCTAAACAACTTTTTTTGAAAAAATCCCTAAGCTGCGCGGTCACAATTTCAGCAAAAATCTGACGTTCTGCAATTCATTCAAAAATCGTGCCAAACTGTTGCAAATGCTCCCCTGAAAGGATTTTTGGTGGAAACAGACGGGTTTTTATCATCGAAACAGAATTAGCCGACGACATCTGAACAACTTTTTTTGAAAAAATCCCTAACCCGCGTTGTCACAATTTCAGCAAAAATCTGACGTTCTGCAATTCATTCAAAGATGGTGCCAAACTGTTGCAAATGCTCCCCTGAAAGGGTTTTCAGTGGAAACAGATGGGTTTTTATTATGGGAAACAGAATTAGCCGATGACGTCTGAAGAACTTTTTTTGAAAAAATCCCTAAGCCGCGCGGTCACAATTTCAGCAAAAATCTGACGTTCTGCAATTCATTCAAAAATCGTACGAAACTGTTGCAAGGGCTCCCCTGAAAGATTTTTCGGTGGAAATAGATGGGTTTTTATTATCGGAAACAGAATTAGCCGAAGACGTCTGAACAACTTTTTTTGAAAAAACCCCTAAGCCGCGCGGTCACAATTTCAGCAAAAATCTGACGTTCTGCAATTCATTCAAAAATCGTGCCAAACTGTTGCAAATGCTCCCCTGAAAGGATTTTTGGTGGAAACAGACGGGTTTTTAATATCGAAACAGAATTAGCCGACGACATCTGAACAACTTTTTTTGAAAAAATCCCTAAGCCGCGCAGTCACAATTTCAGCAAAAATCTGACGTTCTGCAATTCATTCAAAGATGGTGCCAAACTGTTGCAAATGCTCCCCTGAAAGGGTTTTCGGTGGAAATAGATGGGTTTTTATTATGGGAAACAGAATTAGCCGATGACGTCTGAAGAACTTTTTTTGAAAAAATCCCTAAGCCGCGCGGTCACAATTTCAGCAAAAATCTGACGTTCTGCAATTCATTCAAAAATCGTACCAAACTGTTGCAAGGGCTCCCCTGAAAGATTTTTCGGTGGAAACAGATGGGTTTTTATTATCGGAAACAGAATTAGCCGAAGACGTCTGAACAACTTTTTTTGAAAAAACCCCTAAGCCGCGCGGTCACAATTTCAGCAAAAATCTGACGTTCTGCAATTCATTCAAAAATGGTGCCAAACTGTTGCAAATGCTCCCCTGAAAGCATTTTTGGTGGAAACAGATGGGTTTTTATTATCGGAAACAGAATTAGCCGATGACGTCTGAACAACTTTTTTTGAAAAAATCCCTAAGCCGCGCGGTCACAATTTCAGCAAAAATCTGACGTTCTGCAATTCATTCAAAAATGGTGCCAAACTGTTGCAAATGCTCCCCTGAAAGGATTTTTGGTGGAAACAGACGGGTTTTTATCATCGAAACAGAATTAGCCGACGACATCTGAACAACTTTTTTTGAAAAAATCCCTAAGCCGCGCGGTCACAATTTCAGCAAAAATCTGACGTTCTGCAATTCATTCAAAAATCGTGCCAAACTGTTGCAAATGCTCCCCTGAAAGATTTTTCGGTGGAAACAGACGGGTTTTTATCATCGAAACAGAATTAGCCGACGACATCTAAACAACTTTTTTTGAAAAAATCCCTAAGCTGCGCGGTCACAATTTCAGCAAACATCTGACGTTCTGCAATTCATTCAAAAATCGTGCCAAACTGTTGCAAATGCTCCCCTGAAAGGATTTTTGGTGGAAACAGATGGGTTTTTTTATCGGAAAGAGAATTAGCCGACGACATCTGAACAACTTTTTTTGAAAAAATCCCGAAGCCGCGCGGTCACAATTTCAGCAAAAATCTGACGTTCTGCAATTCATTCAAAAATGGTGCCAAACTGTTGCAAATGCTCCCCTGAAAGATTTTTCGGTGGAAACAGATGGGTTTTTATTATCGGAAAGAGAATTAGCCGACGATGTCTAAACAACTTTTTATGAAAAAACCCCTAAGCCGCGCGGTCACAATTTCAGCAAAAATCTGACGTTCTGCAATTCATTCAAAAATGATGCCAAACTGTTGCGAATGCTCCCCTGAAAGGATTTTTGGTGGAAACAGACGGGTTTTTATCATCGAAACAGAATTAGTCGACGACATCTGAACAACTTTTTTTGAAAAAATCCCTAAGCCGCGCGGTCACAATTTCAGCAAAAACCTGACGTTCTGCAATTCATTCAAAAATCGTGCCAAACTGTTGCAAATGCTCCCCTGAAAGGATTTTTGGTGGAAACAGACGGGTTTTTATCATCGAAACAGAATTAGCCGACGACATCTGAACAACTTTTTTTGAAAAAATCCCTAAGCCGCGCGGTCTCAATTTCAGCAAAAATCTGACGTTCTGCAATTCATTCAAAAATCGTGCCAAACTGTTGCAAATGCTCCCCTGAAAGATTTTTCGGTGGAAACAGACGGGTTTTTATCATCGAAACAGAATTAGCCGACCACATCTAAACAACTTTTTTTGAAAAAATCCCTAAGCTGCGCGGTCACAATTTCAGCAAAAATCTGACGTTCTGCAATTCATTCAAAAATCGTGCCAAACTGTTGCAAATGCTCCCCTGAAAGGATTTTTGGTGGAAACAGACGGGTTTTTATCATCGAAACAGAATTAGCCGACGACATCTGAACAACTTTTTTTGAAAAAATCCCTAACCCGCGTTGTCACAATTTCAGCAAAAATCTGACGTTCTGCAATTCATTCAAAGATGGTGCCAAACTGTTGCAAATGCTCCCCTGAAAGGGTTTTCGGTGGAAACAGATGGGTTTTTATTATGGGAAACAGAATTAGCCGATGACGTCTGAAGAACTTTTTTTGAAAAAATCCCTAAGCCGCGCGGTCACAATTTCAGCAAAAATCTGACGTTCTGCAATTCATTCAAAAATCGTACCAAACTGTTGCAAGGGCTCCCCTGAAAGATTTTTCGGTGGAAACAGATGGGTTTTTATTATCGGAAACAGAATTAGCCGAAGACGTCTGAACAACTTTTTTTGAAAAAACCCCTAAGCCGCGCGGTCACAATTTCAGCAAAAATCTGACGTTCTGCAATTCATTCAAAAATGGTGCCAAACTGTTGCAAATGCTCCCCTGAAAGCATTTTTGGTGGAAACAGATGGGTTTTTATTATCGGAAACAGAATTAGCCGATGACGTCTGAACAACTTTTTTTGAAAAAATCCCTAAGCCGCGCGGTCACAATTTCAGCAAAAATCTGACGTTCTGCAATTCATTCAAAAATGGTGCCAAACTGTTGCAAATGCTCCCCTGAAAGGATTTTTGGTGGAAACAGACGGGTTTTTATCATCGAAACAGAATTAGCCGACGACATCTGAACAACTTTTTTTGAAAAAATCCCTAAGCCGCGCGGTCACAATTTCAGCAAAAATCTGACGTTCTGCAATTCATTCAAAAATCGTGCCAAACTGTTGCAAATGCTCCCCTGAAAGATTTTTCGGTGGAAACAGACGGGTTTTTATCATCGAAACAGAATTAGCCGACGACATCTAAACAACTTTTTTTGAAAAAATCCCTAAGCTGCGCGGTCACAATTTCAGCAAAAATCTGACGTTCTGCAATTCATTCAAAAATCGTACCAAACTGTTGCAAGGGCTCCCCTGAAAGATTTTTCGGTGGAAACAGATGGGTTTTTATTATCGGAAACAGAATTAGCCGAAGACGTCTGAACAACTTTTTTTGAAAAAACCCCTAAGCCGCGCGGTCACAATTTCAGCAAAAATCTGACGTTCTGCAATTCATTCAAAAATGGTGCCAAACTGTTGCAAATGCTCCCCTGAAAGCATTTTTGGTGGAAACAGATGGGTTTTTATTATCGGAAACAGAATTAGCCGATGACGTCTGAACAACTTTTTTTGAAAAAATCCCTAAGCCGCGCGGTCACAATTTCAGCAAAAATCTGACGTTCTGCAATTCATTCAAAAATGGTGCCAAACTGTTGCAAATGCTCCCCTGAAAGGATTTTTGGTGGAAACAGACGGGTTTTTATCATCGAAACAGAATTAGCCGACGACATCTGAACAACTTTTTTTGAAAAAATCCCTAAGCCGCGCGGTCACAATTTCAGCAAAAATCTGACGTTCTGCAATTCATTCAAAAATCGTGCCAAACTGTTGCAAATGCTCCCCTGAAAGATTTTTCGGTGGAAACAGACGGGTTTTTATCATCGAAACAGAATTAGCCGACGACATCTAAACAACTTTTTTTGAAAAAATCCCTAAGCTGCGCGGTCACAATTTCAGCAAAAATCTGACGTTCTGCAATTCATTCAAAAATCGTGCCAAACTGTTGCAAATGCTCCCCTGAAAGGATTTTTGGTGGAAACAGATGGGTTTTTATTATCGGAAAGAGAATTAGCCGACGACGTCTGAACAACTTTTTTTGAAAAAACCCCTAAGCCGCGCGGTCACAATTTCAGCAAAAATCTGACGTTCTGCAATTCATTCAAAATGGTGCCAACCTGTTGCAAATGCTCCCCTGAAAGGATTTTTGGTGGAAACAGATGGGTTTTTATTATCGGAAACAGAATTAGCCAACGACGTCTGAACAACTTTTTTTGAAAAAATCCCTAAGCCGCGCGGTCACAATTTCAGCAAAAATCTGACGTTCTGCAATTCATTCAAAAATCGTGCCAAACTGTTGCAAATGCTCCCCTGAAAGATTTTTCGGTGGAAACAGACGGGTTTTTATCATCGAAACAGAATTAGCCGACGACATCTGAGCAACTTTTTTTGAAAAAATCCCTAAGCCGCGCGGTCACAATTTCAGCAAACATCTGACGTTCTGCAATTCATTCAAAAATCGTGCCAAACTGTTGCAAATGCTCCCCTGAAAGATTTTTCGGTGGAAACAGACGGGTTTTTATCATCGAAACAGAATTAGCCGACGACATCTGAACAACTTTTTTTGAAAAAATCCCTAAGCCGCGGGGTCACAATTTCAGCAAAAATCTAACGTTCTGCAATTCATTCAAAAATGGTGCCAAACTGTTGCAAATGCTCCCCTGAAAGGGTTTTCAGTGGAAACAGATGGGTTTTTATTATCGGAAACAGAATTAGCCGACGACATCTGAACAACTTTTTTTGAAAAAATCCCTAAGCCGCGCGGGTCACAATTTCAGCAAAAATCTGACGTTCTGCAATTCATTCAAAAATGGTGCCAAACTGTTGCAAATGCTCCCCTGAAAGATTTTTCGGTGGAAACAGACGGGTTTTTATCATCGAAACAGAATTAGCCGACGACATCTGAACAACTTTTTTTGAAAAAATCCCTAAGCCGCGCGGTCACAATTTCAGCAAAAATCTGACGTTCTGCAATTCATTCAAAAATCATGCCAAACTGTTGCAAATGCTCCCCTGAAAGGATTTTTGGTGGAAACTGATGGGTTTTTTTATCGGAAAGAGAATTAGCCGACGACATCTGAACAACTTTTTTTGAAAAAATCCCGAAGCCGCGCGGTCACAATTTCAGCAAAAATCTGACGTTCTGCAATTCATTCAAAAATGGTGCCAAACTGTTGCAAATGCTCCCCTGAAAGATTTTTCGGTGGAAACAGATGGGTTTTTATTATCGGAAAGAGAATTAGCCGACGATGTCTAAACAACTTTTTATGAAAAAACCCCTAAGCCGCGCGGTCACAATTTCAGCAAAAATCTGACGTTCTGCAATTCATTCAAAAATGATGCCAAACTGTTGCGAATGCTCCCCTGAAAGGATTTTTGGTGGAAACAGACGGGTTTTTATCATCGAAACAGAATTAGTCGACGACATCTGAACAACTTTTTTTGAAAAAATCCCTAAGCCGCGCGGTCACAATTTCAGCAAAAACCTGACGTTCTGCAATTCATTCAAAAATCGTGCCAAACTGTTGCAAATGCTCCCCTGAAAGGATTTTTGGTGGAAACAGACGGGTTTTTATCATCGAAACAGAATTAGCCGACGACATCTGAACAACTTTTTTTGAAAAAATCCCTAAGCCGCGCGGTCTCAATTTCAGCAAAAATCTGACGTTCTGCAATTCATTCAAAAATCGTGCCAAACTGTTGCAAATGCTCCCCTGAAAGATTTTTCGGTGGAAACAGACGGGTTTTTATCATCGAAACAGAATTAGCCGACCACATCTAAACAACTTTTTTTGAAAAAATCCCTAAGCTGCGCGGTCACAATTTCAGCAAAAATCTGACGTTCTGCAATTCATTCAAAAATGGTGCCAAACTGTTGCAAATGCTCCCCTGAAAGATTTTTCGGTGGAAACAGATGGGTTTTTATTATCGGAAAGAGAATTAGCCGACGATGTCTAAACAACTTTTTATGAAAAAACCCCTAAGCCGCGCGGTCACAATTTCAGCAAAAATCTGACGTTCTGCAATTCATTCAAAAATGATGCCAAACTGTTGCGAATGCTCCCCTGAAAGGATTTTTGGTGGAAACAGACGGGTTTTTATCATCGAAACAGAATTAGTCGACGACATCTGAACAACTTTTTTTGAAAAAATCCCTAAGCCGCGCGGTCACAATTTCAGCAAAAACCTGACGTTCTGCAATTCATTCAAAAATCGTGCCAAACTGTTGCAAATGCTCCCCTGAAAGGATTTTTGGTGGAAACAGACGGGTTTTTATCATCGAAACAGAATTAGCCGACGACATCTGAACAACTTTTTTTGAAAAAATCCCTAAGCCGCGCGGTCTCAATTTCAGCAAAAATCTGACGTTCTGCAATTCATTCAAAAATCGTGCCAAACTGTTGCAAATGCTCCCCTGAAAGATTTTTCGGTGGAAACAGACGGGTTTTTATCATCGAAACAGAATTAGCCGACCACATCTAAACAACTTTTTTTGAAAAAATCCCTAAGCTGCGCGGTCACAATTTCAGCAAAAATCTGACGTTCTGCAATTCATTCAAAAATCGTGCCAAACTGTTGCAAATGCTCCCCTGAAAGGATTTTTGGTGGAAACAGATGGGTTTTTATTATCGTAAAGAGAATTAGCCGACGACGTCTGAACAACTTTTTTTGAAAAAACCCCTAAGCCGCGCGGCCACAATTTCAGCAAAAATCTGACGTTCTGCAATTCATTCAAAAATCGTGCCAAACTGTTGCAAATGCTCCCCTGAAAGGATTTTTGGTGGAAACAGACGGGTTTTTATCATCGAAACAGAATTAGCCGACGACATCTGAACAACTTTTTTTGAAAAAATCCCTAACCCGCGTTGTCACAATTTCAGCAAAAATCTGACGTTCTGCAATTCATTCAAAGATGGTGCCAAACTGTTGCAAATGCTCCCCTGAAAGGGTTTTCGGTGGAAACAGATGGGTTTTTATTATGGGAAACAGAATTAGCCGATGACGTCTGAAGAACTTTTTTTGAAAAAATCCCTAAGCCGCGCGGTCACAATTTCAGCAAAAATCTGACGTTCTGCAATTCATTCAAAAATCGTACCAAACTGTTGCAAGGGCTCCCCTGAAAGATTTTTCGGTGGAAATAGATGGGTTTTTATTATCGGAAACAGAATTAGCCGAAGACGTCTGAACAACTTTTTTTGAAAAAACCCCTAAGCCGCGCGGTCACAATTTCAGCAAAAATCTGACGTTCTGCAATTCATTCAAAAATCGTGCCAAACTGTTGCAAATGCTCCCCTGAAAGGATTTTTGGTGGAAACAGACGGGTTTTTAATATCGAAACAGAATTAGCCGACGACATCTGAACAACTTTTTTTGAAAAAATCCCTAAGCCGCGCAGTCACAATTTCAGCAAAAATCTGACGTTCTGCAATTCATTCAAAGATGGTGCCAAACTGTTGCAAATGCTCCCCTGAAAGGGTTTTCGGTGGAAACAGATGGGTTTTTATTATGGGAAACAGAATTAGCCGATGACGTCTGAAGAACTTTTTTTGAAAAAATCCCTAAGCCGCGCGGTCACAATTTCAGCAAAAATCTGACGTTCTGCAATTCATTCAAAAATCGTACCAAACTGTTGCAAGGGCTCCCCTGAAAGATTTTTCGGTGGAAACAGATGGGTTTTTATTATCGGAAACAGAATTAGCCGAAGACGTCTGAACAACTTTTTTTGAAAAAACCCCTAAGCCGCGCGGTCACAATTTCAGCAAAAATCTGACGTTCTGCAATTCATTCAAAAATGGTGCCAAACTGTTGCAAATGCTCCCCTGAAAGCATTTTTGGTGGAAACAGATGGGTTTTTATTATCGGAAACAGAATTAGCCGATGACGTCTGAACAACTTTTTTTGAAAAAATCCCTAAGCCGCGCGGTCACAATTTCAGCAAAAATCTGACGTTCTGCAATTCATTCAAAAATGGTGCCAAACTGTTGCAAATGCTCCCCTGAAAGGATTTTTGGTGGAAACAGACGGGTTTTTATCATCGAAACAGAATTAGCCGACGACATCTGAACAACTTTTTTTGAAAAAATCCCTAAGCCGCGCGGTCACAATTTCAGCAAAAATCTGACGTTCTGCAATTCATTCAAAAATCGTGCCAAACTGTTGCAAATGCTCCCCTGAAAGATTTTTCGGTGGAAACAGACGGGTTTTTATCATCGAAACAGAATTAGCCGACGACATCTAAACAACTTTTTTTGAAAAAATCCCTAAACTGCGCGGTCACAATTTCAGCAAAAATCTGACGTTCTGCAATTCAGTCAAAAATCGTGCCAAACTGTTGCAAATGCTCCCCTGAAAGGATTTTTGGTGGAAACAGATGGGTTTTTATTATCGGAAAGAGAATTAGCCGACGACGTCTGAACAACTTTTTTTGAAAAAACCCCTAAGCCGCGCGGTCACAATTTCAGCAAAAATCTGACGTTCTGCAATTCATTCAAAATGGTGCCAACCTGTTGCAAATGCTCCCCTGAAAGGATTTTTGGTGGAAACAGATGGGTTTTTATTATCGGAAACAGAATTAGCCAACGACGTCTGAACAACTTTTTTTGAAAAAATCCCTAAGCCGCGCGGTCACAATTTCAGCAAAAATCTGACGTTCTGCAATTCATTCAAAAATCGTGCCAAACTGTTGCAAATGCTCCCCTGAAAGATTTTTCGGTGGAAACAGACGGGTTTTTATCATCGAAACAGAATTAGCCGACATCTGAGCAACTTTTTTTGAAAAAATCCCTAAGCCGCGCGGTCACAATTTCAGCAAACATCTGACGTTCTGCAATTCATTCAAAAATCGTGCCAAACTGTTGCAAATGCTCCCCTGAAAGATTTTTCGGTGGAAACAGACGGGTTTTTATCATCGAAACAGAATTAGCCGACGACATCTGAACAACTTTTTTTGAAAAAATCCCTAAGCCGCGCAGTCACAATTTCAGCAAAAATCTGACGTTCTGCAATTCATTCAAAGATGGTGCCAAACTGTTGCAAATGCTCCCCTGAAAGGGTTTTCGGTGGAAACAGATGGGTTTTTATTATGGGAAACAGAATTAGCCGATGACGTCTGAAGAACTTTTTTTGAAAAAATCCCTAAGCCGCGCGGTCACAATTTCAGCAAAAATCTGACGTTCTGCAATTCATTCAAAAATCGTACCAAACTGTTGCAAGGGCTCCCCTGAAAGATTTTTCGGTGGAAACAGATGGGTTTTTATTATCGGAAACAGAATTAGCCGAAGACGTCTGAACAACTTTTTTTGAAAAAACCCCTAAGCCGCGCGGTCACAATTTCAGCAAAAATCTGACGTTCTGCAATTCATTCAAAAATGGTGCCAAACTGTTGCAAATGCTCCCCTGAAAGCATTTTTGGTGGAAACAGATGGGTTTTTATTATCGGAAACAGAATTAGCCGATGACGTCTGAACAACTTTTTTTGAAAAAATCCCTAAGCCGCGCGGTCACAATTTCAGCAAAAATCTGACGTTCTGCAATTCATTCAAAAATGGTGCCAAACTGTTGCAAATGCTCCCCTGAAAGGATTTTTGGTGGAAACAGACGGGTTTTTATCATCGAAACAGAATTAGCCGACGACATCTGAACAACTTTTTTTGAAAAAATCCCTAAGCCGCGCGGTCACAATTTCAGCAAACATCTGACGTTCTGCAATTCATTCAAAAATCGTGCCAAACTGTTGCAAATGCTCCCCTGAAAGATTTTTCGGTGGAAACAGACGGGTTTTTATCATCGAAACAGAATTAGCCGACGACATCTGAACAACTTTTTTTGAAAAAATCCCTAAGCCGCGGGGTCACAATTTCAGCAAAAATCTAACGTTCTGCAATTCATTCAAAAATGGTGCCAAACTGTTGCAAATGCTCCCCTGAAAGGGTTTTCAGTGGAAACAGATGGGTTTTTATTATCGGAAACAGAATTAGCCGACGACATCTGAACAACTTTTTTTGAAAAAATCCCTAAGCCGCGCGGTCACAATTTCAGCAAAAATCTGACGTTCTGCAATTCATTCAAAAATCATGCCAAACTGTTGCAAATGCTCCCCTGAAAGGATTTTTGGTGGAAACAGACGGGTTTTTTTATCGGAAAGAGAATTAGCCGACGACATCTGAACAACTTTTTTTGAAAAAACCCCTAAGCCGCGCGGTCACAATTTCAGCAAAAATCTGACGTTCTGCAATTCATTCAAAAATGATGCCAAACTGTTGCAAATGCTCCCCTGAAAGGATTTTTGGTGGAAACAGATGGGTTTTTATTATCGGAAACAGAATTAGCCAAAGACGTCTGAACAACTTTTTTTGAAAAAATCCCTAAGCCGCGCGGGTCACAATTTCAGCAAAAATCTGACGTTCTGCAATTCATTCAAAAATGGTGCCAAACTGTTGCAAATGCTCCCCTGAAAGATTTTTCGGTGGAAACAGATGGGTTTTTATTATCGGAAAGAGAATTAGCCGACGATGTCTAAACAACTTTTTATGAAAAAACCCCTAAGCCGCGCGGTCACAATTTCAGCAAAAATCTGACGTTCTGCAATTCATTCAAAAATGATGCCAAACTGTTGCGAATGCTCCCCTGAAAGGATTTTTGGTGGAAACAGACGGGTTTTTATCATCGAAACAGAATTAGCCGACGACATCTGAACAACTTTTTTTGAAAAAATCCCTAAGCCGCGCGGTCACAATTTCAGCAAAAATCTGACGTTCTGCAATTCATTCAAAGATGGTGCCAAACTGTTGCAAATGCTCCCCTGAAAGATTTTTCGGTGGAAACAGACGGGTTTTTATCATCGAAACAGAATTAGCCGACGACATCTAAACAACTTTTTTTGAAAAAATCCCTAAGTTGCGCGGTCACAATTTCAGCAAAAATCTGACGTTCTGCAATTCATTCAAAAATCGTGCCAAACTGTTGCAAATGCTCCCCTGAAAGGATTTTTGGTGGAAACAGATGGGTTTTTATTATCGTAAAGAGAATTAGCCGACGACGTCTGAACAACTTTTTTTGAAAAAACCCCTAAGCCGCGCGGCCACAATTTCAGCAAAAATCTGACGTTCTGCAATTCATTCAAAAATCGTGCCAAACTGTTGCAAATGCTCCCCTGAAAGGATTTTTGGTGGAAACAGATGGGTTTTTATTATCGTAAAGAGAATTA
The DNA here is from genome assembly GCF_964252035.2 of Podarcis erhardii. Classification (NCBI taxonomy): domain Eukaryota; kingdom Metazoa; phylum Chordata; class Lepidosauria; order Squamata; family Lacertidae; genus Podarcis; species Podarcis erhardii. Next base: position 14,415,294 of record NC_138498.1, read on the forward strand.
GCCGACGACGTCTGAACAACTTTTTTTGAAAAAATCCCTAAGGCGCGCGGTCACAATTTCAGCAAAAATCTGACGTTCTGCAATTCATTCAAAAATCGTGCCAAACTGTTGCAAATGCTCCCCTGAAAGGATTTTTGGTGGAAACAGACGGGTTTTTATCATCGAAACAGAATTAGCCGACGACATCTGAACAACTTTTTTTGAAAAAATCCCTAAGCCGCGCGGTCACAATTTCAGCAAAAATCTGACGTTCTGCAATTCATTCAAAGATGGTGCCAAACTGTTGCAAATGCTCCCCTGAAAGATTTTTCGGTGGAAACAGACGGGTTTTTATCATCGAAACAGAATTAGCCGACGACATCTAAACAACTTTTTTTGAAAAAATCCCTAAGTTGCGCGGTCACAATTTCAGCAAAAATCTGACGTTCTGCAATTCATTCAAAAATCGTGCCAAACTGTTGCAAATGCTCCCCTGAAAGGATTTTTGGTGGAAACAGATGGGTTTTTATTATCGTAAAGAGAATTAGCCGACGACGTCTGAACAACTTTTTTTGAAAAAACCCCTAAGCCGCGCGGCCACAATTTCAGCAAAAATCTGACGTTCTGCAATTCATTCAAAGATGGTGCCAAACTGTTGCAAATGCTCCCCTGAAAGGGTTTTCGGTGGAAACAGATGGGTTTTTATTATGGGAAACAGAATTAGCCGATGACGTCTGAAGAACTTTTTTTGAAAAAATCCCTAAGCCGCGCGGTCACAATTTCAGCAAAAATCTGACGTTCTGCAATTCATTCAAAAATCGTACCAAACTGTTGCAAGGGCTCCCCTGAAAGATTTTTCGGTGGAAACAGATGGGTTTTTATTATCGGAAACAGAATTAGCCGAAGACGTCTGAACAACTTTTTTTGAAAAAACCCCTAAGCCGCGCGGTCACAATTTCAGCAAAAATCTGACGTTCTGCAATTCATTCAAAAATGGTGCCAAACTGTTGCAAATGCTCCCCTGAAAGCATTTTTGGTGGAAACAGATGGGTTTTTATTATCGGAAACAGAATTAGCCGATGACGTCTGAACAACTTTTTTTGAAAAAATCCCTAAGCCGCGCGGTCACAATTTCAGCAAAAATCTGACGTTCTGGAATTCATTCAAAAATGGTGCCAAACTGTTGCAAATGCTCCCCTGAAAGGATTTTTGGTGGAAACAGACGGGTTTTTATCATCGAAACAGAATTAGCCGACGACATCTGAACAACTTTTTTTGAAAAAATCCCTAAGCCGCGCGGTCACAATTTCAGCAAAAATCTGACGTTCTGCAATTCATTCAAAAATCGTGCCAAACTGTTGCAAATGCTCCCCTGAAAGATTTTTCGGTGGAAACAGACGGGTTTTTATCATCGAAACAGAATTAGCCGACGACATCTAAACAACTTTTTTTGAAAAAATCCCTAAGCTGCGCGGTCACAATTTCAGCAAACATCTGACGTTCTGCAATTCATTCAAAAATCGTGCCAAACTGTTGCAAATGCTCCCCTGAAAGGATTTTTGGTGGAAACAGATGGGTTTTTATTATCGGAAAGAGAATTAGCCGACGACGTCTGAACAACTTTTTTTGAAAAAACCCCTAAGCCGCGCGGTCACAATTTCAGCAAAAATCTGACGTTCTGCAATTCATTCAAAATGGTGCCAACCTGTTGCAAATGCTCCCCTGAAAGGATTTTTGGTGGAAACAGATGGGTTTTTATTATCGGAAACAGAATTAGCCAACGACGTCTGAACAACTTTTTTTGAAAAAATCCCTAAGCCGCGCGGTCACAATTTCAGCAAAAATCTGACGTTCTGCAATTCATTCAAAAATCGTGCCAAACTGTTGCAAATGCTCCCCTGAAAGGATTTTTGGTGGAAACAGACGGGTTTTTATCATCGAAACAGAATTAGCCGACGACATCTGAACAACTTTTTTTGAAAAAATCCCTAAGCCGCGCGGTCACAATTTCAGCAAAAATCTGACGTTCTGCAATTCATTCAAAGATGGTGCCAAACTGTTGCAAATGCTCCCCTGAAAGGGTTTTCGGTGGAAACAGATGGGTTTTTATTATGGGAAACAGAATTAGCCGATGACGTCTGAAGAACTTTTTTTGAAAAAATCCCTAAGCCGCGCGGTCACAATTTCAGCAAAAATCTGACGTTCTGCAATTCATTCAAAAATCGTACCAAACTGTTGCAAGGGCTCCCCTGAAAGATTTTTCGGTGGAAACAGATGGGTTTTTATTATCGGAAACAGAATTAGCCGAAGACGTCTGAACAACTTTTTTTGAAAAAACCCCTAAGCCGCGCGGTCACAATTTCAGCAAAAATCTGACGTTCTGCAATTCATTCAAAAATGGTGCCAAACTGTTGCAAATGCTCCCCTGAAAGCATTTTTGGTGGAAACAGATGGGTTTTTATTATCGGAAACAGAATTAGCCGATGACGTCTGAACAACTTTTTTTGAAAAAATCCCTAAGCCGCGCGGTCACAATTTCAGCAAAAATCTGACGTTCTGGAATTCATTCAAAAATGGTGCCAAACTGTTGCAAATGCTCCCCTGAAAGGATTTTTGGTGGAAACAGACGGGTTTTTATCATCGAAACAGAATTAGCCGACGACATCTGAACAACTTTTTTTGAAAAAATCCCTAAGCCGCGCGGTCACAATTTCAGCAAAAATCTGACGTTCTGCAATTCATTCAAAAATCGTGCCAAACTGTTGCAAATGCTCCCCTGAAAGATTTTTCGGTGGAAACAGACGGGTTTTTATCATCGAAACAGAATTAGCTGACGACATCTAAACAACTTTTTTTGAAAAAATCCCTAAGCTGCGCGGTCACAATTTCAGCAAACATCTGACGTTCTGCAATTCATTCAAAAATCGTGCCAAACTGTTGCAAATGCTCCCCTGAAAGGATTTTTGGTGGAAACAGATGGGTTTTTATTATCGGAAAGAGAATTAGCCGACGACGTCTGAACAACTTTTTTTGAAAAAACCCCTAAGCCGCGCGGTCACAATTTCAGCAAAAATCTGACGTTCTGCAATTCATTCAAAATGGTGCCAACCTGTTGCAAATGCTCCCCTGAAAGGATTTTTGGTGGAAACAGATGGGTTTTTATTATCGGAAACAGAATTAGCCAACGACGTCTGAACAACTTTTTTTGAAAAAATCCCTAAGCCGCGCGGTCACAATTTCAGCAAAAATCTGACGTTCTGCAATTCATTCAAAAATCGTGCCAAACTGTTGCAAATGCTCCCCTGAAAGATTTTTCGGTGGAAACAGACGGGTTTTTATCATCGAAACAGAATTAGCCGACATCTGAGCAACTTTTTTTGAAAAAATCCCTAAGCCGCGCGGTCACAATTTCAGCAAAAATCTGACGTTCTGCAATTCATTCAAAAATCGTGCCAAACTGTTGCAAATGCTCCCCTGAAAGATTTTTCGGTGGAAACAGACGGGTTTTTATCATCGAAACAGAATTAGCCGACGACATCTGAACAACTTTTTTTGAAAAAATCCCTAAGCCGCGGGGTCACAATTTCAGCAAAAATCTAACGTTCTGCAATTCATTCAAAAATGGTGCCAAACTGTTGCAAATGCTCCCCTGAAAGGGTTTTCAGTGGAAACAGATGGGTTTTTATTATCGGAAACAGAATTAGCCGACGACATCTGAACAACTTTTTTTGAAAAAATCCCTAAGCCGCGCGGTCACAATTTCAGCAAAAATCTGACGTTCTGCAATTCATTCAAAAATCATGCCAAACTGTTGCAAATGCTCCCCTGAAAGGATTTTTGGTGGAAACTGATGGGTTTTTTTATCGGAAAGAGAATTAGCCGACGACATCTGAACAACTTTTTTTGAAAAAATCCCGAAGCCGCGCGGTCACAATTTCAGCAAAAATCTGACGTTCTGCAATTCATTCAAAAATGGTGCCAAACTGTTGCAAATGCTCCCCTGAAAGATTTTTCGGTGGAAACAGATGGGTTTTTATTATCGGAAAGAGAATTAGCCGACGATATCTAAACAACTTTTTATGAAAAAACCCCTAAGCCGCGCGGTCACAATTTCAGCAAAAATCTGACGTTCTGCAATTCATTCAAAAATGATGCCAAACTGTTGCGAATGCTCCCCTGAAAGGATTTTTGGTGGAAACAGACGGGTTTTTATCATCGAAACAGAATTAGTCGACGACATCTGAACAACTTTTTTTGAAAAAATCCCTAAGCCGCGCGGTCACAATTTCAGCAAAAACCTGACGTTCTGCAATTCATTCAAAAATCGTGCCAAACTGTTGCAAATGCTCCCCTGAAAGGATTTTTGGTGGAAACAGACGGGTTTTTATCATCGAAACAGAATTAGCCGACGACATCTGAACAACTTTTTTTGAAAAAATCCCTAAGCCGCGCGGTCTCAATTTCAGCAAAAATCTGACGTTCTGCAATTCATTCAAAAATCGTGCCAAACTGTTGCAAATGCTCCCCTGAAAGATTTTTCGGTGGAAACAGACGGGTTTTTATCATCGAAACAGAATTAGCCGACGACATCTAAACAACTTTTTTTGAAAAAATCCGTAAGCTGCGCGGTCACAATTTCAGCAAAAATCTGACGTTCTGCAATTCATTCAAAAATCGTGCCAAACTGTTGCAAATGCTCCCCTGAAAGGATTTTTGGTGGAAACAGATGGGTTTTTATTATCGTAAAGAGAATTAGCCGACGACGTCTGAACAACTTTTTTTGAAAAAACCCCTAAGCCGCGCGGCCACAATTTCAGCAAAAATCTGACGTTCTGCAATTCATTCAAAAATCGTGCCAAACTGTTGCAAATGCTCCCCTGAAAGGATTTTTGGTGGAAACAGACGGGTTTTTATCATCGAAACAGAATTAGCCGACGACATCTGAACAACTTTTTTTGAAAAAATCCCTAAGCCGCGCGGTCACAATTTCAGCAAAAATCTGACGTTCTGCAATTCATTCAAAGATGGTGCCAAACTGTTGCAAATGCTCCCCTGAAAGGGTTTTCGGTGGAAACAGATGGGTTTTTATTATGGGAAACAGAATTAGCCGATGACGTCTGAAGAACTTTTTTTGAAAAAATCCCTAAGCCGCGCGGTCACAATTTCAGCAAAAATCTGACGTTCTGCAATTCATTCAAAAATCGTACCAAACTGTTGCAAGGGCTCCCCTGAAAGATTTTTCGGTGGAAATAGATGGGTTTTTATTATCGGAAACAGAATTAGCCGAAGACGTCTGAACAACTTTTTTTGAAAAAACCCCTAAGCCGCGCGGTCACAATTTCAGCAAAAATCTGACGTTCTGCAATTCATTCAAAAATCGTGCCAAACTGTTGCAAATGCTCCCCTGAAAGGATTTTTGGTGGAAACAGACGGGTTTTTAATATCGAAACAGAATTAGCCGACGACATCTGAACAACTTTTTTTGAAAAAATCCCTAAGCCGCGCAGTCACAATTTCAGCAAAAATCTGACGTTCTGCAATTCATTCAAAGATGGTGCCAAACTGTTGCAAATGCTCCCCTGAAAGGGTTTTCGGTGGAAACAGATGGGTTTTTATTATGGGAAACAGAATTAGCCGATGACGTCTGAAGAACTTTTTTTGAAAAAATCCCTAAGCCGCGCGGTCACAATTTCAGCAAAAATCTGACGTTCTGCAATTCATTCAAAAATCGTACCAAACTGTTGCAAGGGCTCCCCTGAAAGATTTTTCGGTGGAAACAGATGGGTTTTTATTATCGGAAACAGAATTAGCCGAAGACGTCTGAACAACTTTTTTTGAAAAAACCCCTAAGCCGCGCGGTCACAATTTCAGCAAAAATCTGACGTTCTGCAATTCATTCAAAAATGGTGCCAAACTGTTGCAAATGCTCCCCTGAAAGGATTTTTGGTGGAAACAGATGGGTTTTTATTATCGGAAACAGAATTAGCCGATGACGTCTGAACAACTTTTTTTGAAAAAATCCCTAAGCCGCGCGGTCACAATTTCAGCAAAAATCTGACGTTCTGCAATTCATTCAAAAATCGTGCCAAACTGTTGCAAATGCTCCCCTGAAAGATTTTTCGGTGGAAACAGACGGGTTTTTATCATCGAAACAGAATTAGCCGACGACATCTAAACAACTTTTTTTGAAAAAATCCCTAAGCTACGCGGTCACAATTTCAGCAAACATCTGACGTTCTGCAATTCATTCAAAAATCGTGCCAAACTGTTGCAAATGCTCCCCTGAAAGGATTTTTGGTGGAAACAGATGGGTTTTTATTATCGGAAAGAGAATTAGCCGACGACGTCTGAACAACTTTTTTTGAAAAAACCCCTAAGCCGCGCGGTCACAATTTCAGCAAAAATCTGACGTTCTGCAATTCATTCAAAATGGTGCCAACCTGTTGCAAATGCTCCCCTGAAAGGATTTTTGGTGGAAACAGATGGGTTTTTATTATCGGAAACAGAATTAGCCAACGACGTCTGAACAACTTTTTTTGAAAAAATCCCTAAGCCGCGCGGTCACAATTTCAGCAAAAATCTGACGTTCTGCAATTCATTCAAAAATCGTGCCAAACTGTTGCAAATGCTCCCCTGAAAGGATTTTTGGTGGAAACAGATGGGTTTTTATTATCGGAAACAGAATTAGCCAAAGACGTCTGAACAACTTTTTTTGAAAAAATCCCTAAGCCGCGCGGGTCACAATTTCAGCAAAAATCTGACGTTCTGCAATTCATTCAAAAATGGTGCCAAACTGTTGCAAATGCTCCCCTGAAAGATTTTTCGGTGGAAACAGACGGGTTTTTATCATCGAAACAGAATTAGCCGACGACATCTGAACAACGTTTTTTGAAAAAATCCCTAAGCCGCGCGGTCACAATTTCAGCAAAAATCTGACGTTCTGCAATTCATTCAGAAATCATGCCAAACTGTTGCAAATGCTCCCCTGAAAGGATTTTTGGTGGAAACTGATGGGTTTTTTTATCGGAAAGAGAATTAGCCGACGACATCTGAACAACTTTTTTTGAAAAAATCCCGAAGCCGCGCGGTCACAATTTCAGCAAAAATCTGACGTTCTGCAATTCATTCAAAAATGGTGCCAAACTGTTGCAAATGCTCCCCTGAAAGATTTTTCGGTGGAAACAGATGGGTTTTTATTATCGGAAAGAGAATTAGCCGACGATGTCTAAACAACTTTTTATGAAAAAACCCCTAAGCCGCGCGGTCACAATTTCAGCAAAAATCTGACGTTCTGCAATTCATTCAAAAATGATGGCAAACTGTTGCGAATGCTCCCCTGAAAGGATTTTTGGTGGAAACAGACGGGTTTTTATCATCGAAACAGAATTAGTCGACGACATCTGAACAACTTTTTTTGAAAAAATCCCTAAGCCGCGCGGTCACAATTTCAGCAAAAACCTGACGTTCTGCAATTCATTCAAAAATCGTGCCAAACTGTTGCAAATGCTCCCCTGAAAGGATTTTTGGTGGAAACTGACGGGTTTTTATCATCGAAACAGAATTAGCCGACGACATCTGAACAACTTTTTTTGAAAAAATCCCTAAGCCGCGCGGTCTCAATTTCAGCAAAAATCTGACGTTCTGCAATTCATTCAAAAATCGTGCCAAACTGTTGCAAATGCTCCCCTGAAAGGATTTTTGGTGGAAACAGACGGGTTTTTATCATCGAAACAGAATTAGCCGACGACATCTGAACAACTTTTTTTGAAAAAATCCCTAAGCCGCGCGGTCACAATTTCAGCAAAAACCTGACGTTCTGCAATTCATTCAAAAATCGTGCCAAACTGTTGCAAATGCTCCCCTGAAAGGATTTTTGGTGGAAACTGACGGGTTTTTATCATCGAAACAGAATTAGCCGACGACATCTGAACAACTTTTTTTGAAAAAATCCCTAAGCCGCGCGGTCTCAATTTCAGCAAAAATCTGACGTTCTGCAATTCATTCAAAAATCGTGCCAAACTGTTGCAAATGCTCCCCTGAAAGGATTTTTGGTGGAAACAGACGGGTTTTTATCATCGAAACAGAATTAGCCGACGACATCTGAACAACTTTTTTTGAAAAAATCCCTAAGCCGCGCGGTCACAATTTCAGCAAAAATCTGACGTTCTGCAATTCATTCAAAGATGGTGCCAAACTGTTGCAAATGCTCCCCTGAAAGGGTTTTCGGTGGAAACAGATGGGTTTTTATTATGGGAAACAGAATTAGCCGATGACGTCTGAAGAACTTTTTTTGAAAAAACCCCTAAGCCGCGCGGTCACAATTTCAGCAAAAATCTGACGTTCTGCAATTCATTCAAAATGGTGCCAACCTGTTGCAAATGCTCCCCTGAAAGGATTTTTGGTGGAAACAGATGGGTTTTTATTATCGGAAACAGAATTAGCCAACGACGTCTGAACAACTTTTTTTGAAAAAATCCCTAAGCCGCGCGGTCACAATTTCAGCAAAAATCTGACGTTCTGCAATTCATTCAAAAATCGTGCCAAACTGTTGCAAATGCTCCCCTGAAAGGATTTTTGGTGGAAACAGACGGGTTTTTATCATCGAAACAGAATTAGCCGACGACATCTGAACAACTTTTTTTGAAAAAATCCCTAAGCCGCGCGGTCACAATTTCAGCAAAAATCTGACGTTCTGCAATTCATTCAAAGATGGTGCCAAACTGTTGCAAATGCTCCCCTGAAAGGGTTTTCGGTGGAAACAGATGGGTTTTTATTATGGGAAACAGAATTAGCCGATGACGTCTGAAGAACTTTTTTTGAAAAAATCCCTAAGCCGCGCGGTCACAATTTCAGCAAAAATCTGACGTTCTGCAATTCATTCAAAAATCGTACCAAACTGTTGCAAGGGCTCCCCTGAAAGATTTTTCGGTGGAAACAGATGGGTTTTTATTATCGGAAACAGAATTAGCCGAAGACGTCTGAACAACTTTTTTTGAAAAAACCCCTAAGCCGCGCGGTCACAATTTCAGCAAAAATCTGACGTTCTGCAATTCATTCAAAAATGGTGCCAAACTGTTGCAAATGCTCCCCTGAAAGCATTTTTGGTGGAAACAGATGGGTTTTTATTATCGGAAACAGAATTAGCCGATGACGTCTGAACAACTTTTTTTGAAAAAATCCCTAAGCCGCGCGGTCACAATTTCAGCAAAAATCTGACGTTCTGGAATTCATTCAAAAATGGTGCCAAACTGTTGCAAATGCTCCCCTGAAAGGATTTTTGGTGGAAACAGACGGGTTTTTATCATCGAAACAGAATTAGCCGACGACATCTGAACAACTTTTTTTGAAAAAATCCCTAAGCCGCGCGGTCACAATTTCAGCAAAAATCTGACGTTCTGCAATTCATTCAAAAATCGTGCCAAACTGTTGCAAATGCTCCCCTGAAAGATTTTTCGGTGGAAACAGACGGGTTTTTATCATCGAAACAGAATTAGCCGACGACATCTAAACAACTTTTTTTGAAAAAATCCCTAAGCTGCGCGGTCACAATTTCAGCAAACATCTGACGTTCTGCAATTCATTCAAAAATCGTGCCAAACTGTTGCAAATGCTCCCCTGAAAGGATTTTTGGTGGAAACAGATGGGTTTTTATTATCGGAAAGAGAATTAGCCGACGACGTCTGAACAACTTTTTTTGAAAAAACCCCTAAGCCGCGCGGTCACAATTTCAGCAAAAATCTGACGTTCTGCAATTCATTCAAAATGGTGCCAACCTGTTGCAAATGCTCCCCTGAAAGGATTTTTGGTGGAAACAGATGGGTTTTTATTATCGGAAACAGAATTAGCCAACGACGTCTGAACAACTTTTTTTGAAAAAATCCCTAAGCCGCGCGGTCACAATTTCAGCAAAAATCTGACGTTCTGCAATTCATTCAAAAATCGTGCCAAACTGTTGCAAATGCTCCCCTGAAAGATTTTTCGGTGGAAACAGACGGGTTTTTATCATCGAAACAGAATTAGCCGACATCTGAGCAACTTTTTTTGAAAAAATCCCTAAGCCGCGCGGTCACAATTTCAGCAAAAATCTGACGTTCTGCAATTCATTCAAAAATCGTGCCAAACTGTTGCAAATGCTCCCCTGAAAGATTTTTCGGTGGAAACAGACGGGTTTTTATCATCGAAACAGAATTAGCCGACGACATCTGAACAACTTTTTTTGAAAAAATCCCTAAGCCGCGGGGTCACAATTTCAGCAAAAATCTAACGTTCTGCAATTCATTCAAAAATGGTGCCAAACTGTTGCAAATGCTCCCCTGAAAGGGTTTTCAGTGGAAACAGATGGGTTTTTATTATCGGAAACAGAATTAGCCGACGACATCTGAACAACTTTTTTTGAAAAAATCCCTAAGCCGCGCGGTCACAATTTCAGCAAAAATCTGACGTTCTGCAATTCATTCAAAAATCATGCCAAACTGTTGCAAATGCTCCCCTGAAAGGATTTTTGGTGGAAACTGATGGGTTTTTTTATCGGAAAGAGAATTAGCCGACGACATCTGAACAACTTTTTTTGAAAAAATCCCGAAGCCGCGCGGTCACAATTTCAGCAAAAATCTGACGTTCTGCAATTCATTCAAAAATGGTGCCAAACTGTTGCAAATGCTCCCCTGAAAGATTTTTCGGTGGAAACAGATGGGTTTTTATTATCGGAAAGAGAATTAGCCGACGATATCTAAACAACTTTTTATGAAAAAACCCCTAAGCCGCGCGGTCACAATTTCAGCAAAAATCTGACGTTCTGCAATTCATTCAAAAATGATGCCAAACTGTTGCGAATGCTCCCCTGAAAGGATTTTTGGTGGAAACAGACGGGTTTTTATCATCGAAACAGAATTAGTCGACGACATCTGAACAACTTTTTTTGAAAAAATCCCTAAGCCGCGCGGTCACAATTTCAGCAAAAACCTGACGTTCTGCAATTCATTCAAAAATCGTGCCAAACTGTTGCAAATGCTCCCCTGAAAGGATTTTTGGTGGAAACAGACGGGTTTTGATCATCGAAACAGAATTAGCCGACGACATCTGAACAACTTTTTTTGAAAAAATCCCTAAGCCGCGCGGTCTCAATTTCAGCAAAAATCTGACGTTCTGCAATTCATTCAAAAATCGTGCCAAACTGTTGCAAATGCTCCCCTGAAAGATTTTTCGGTGGAAACAGACGGGTTTTTATCATCGAAACAGAATTAGCCGACGACATCTAAACAACTTTTTTTGAAAAAATCCGTAAGCTGCGCGGTCACAATTTCAGCAAAAATCTGACGTTCTGCAATTCATTCAAAAATCGTGCCAAACTGTTGCAAATGCTCCCCTGAAAGGATTTTTGGTAGAAACAGATGGGTTTTTATTATCGTAAAGAGAATTAGCCGACGACGTCTGAACAACTTTTTTTGAAAAAACCCCTAAGCCGCGCGGCCACAATTTCAGCAAAAATCTGACGTTCTGCAATTCATTCAAAAATCGTGCCAAACTGTTGCAAATGCTCCCCTGAAAGGATTTTTGGTGGAAACAGACGGGTTTTTATCATCGAAACAGAATTAGCCGACGACATCTGAACAACTTTTTTTGAAAAAATCCCTAAGCCGCGCGGTCACAATTTCAGCAAAAATCTGACGTTCTGCAATTCATTCAAAGATGGTGCCAAACTGTTGCAAATGCTCCCCTGAAAGGGTTTTCGGTGGAAACAGATGGGTTTTTATTATGGGAAACAGAATTAGCCGATGACGTCTGAAGAACTTTTTTTGAAAAAATCCCTAAGCCGCGCGGTCACAATTTCAGCAAAAATCTGACGTTCTGCAATTCATTCAAAAATCGTACCAAACTGTTGCAAGGGCTCCCCTGAAAGATTTTTCGGTGGAAATAGATGGGTTTTTATTATCGGAAACAGAATTAGCCGAAGACGTCTGAACAACTTTTTTTGAAAAAACCCCTAAGCCGCGCGGTCACAATTTCAGCAAAAATCTGACGTTCTGCAATTCATTCAAAAATCGTGCCAAACTGTTGCAAATGCTCCCCTGAAAGGATTTTTGGTGGAAACAGACGGGTTTTTAATATCGAAACAGAATTAGCCGACGACATCTGAACAACTTTTTTTGAAAAAATCCCTAAGCCGCGCAGTCACAATTTCAGCAAAAATCTGACGTTCTGCAATTCATTCAAAGATGGTGCCAAACTGTTGCAAATGCTCCCCTGAAAGGGTTTTCGGTGGAAACAGATGGGTTTTTATTATGGGAAACAGAATTAGCCGATGACGTCTGAAGAACTTTTTTTGAAAAAATCCCTAAGCCGCGCGGTCACAATTTCAGCAAAAATCTGACGTTCTGCAATTCATTCAAAAATCGTACCAAACTGTTGCAAGGGCTCCCCTGAAAGATTTTTCGGTGGAAACAGATGGGTTTTTATTATCGGAAACAGAATTAGCCGAAGACGTCTGAACAACTTTTTTTGAAAAAACCCCTAAGCCGCGCGGTCACAATTTCAGCAAAAATCTGACGTTCTGCAATTCATTCAAAAATGGTGCCAAACTGTTGCAAATGCTCCCCTGAAAGGATTTTTGGTGGAAACAGATGGGTTTTTATTATCGGAAACAGAATTAGCCGATGACGTCTGAACAACTTTTTTTGAAAAAATCCCTAAGCCGCGCGGTCACAATTTCAGCAAAAATCTGACGTTCTGCAATTCATTCAAAAATCGTGCCAAACTGTTGCAAATGCTCCCCTGAAAGATTTTTCGGTGGAAACAGACGGGTTTTTATCATCGAAACAGAATTAGCCGACGACATCTAAACAACTTTTTTTGAAAAAATCCCTAAGCTACGCGGTCACAATTTCAGCAAACATCTGACGTTCTGCAATTCATTCAAAAATCGTGCCAAACTGTTGCAAATGCTCCCCTGAAAGGATTTTTGGTGGAAACAGATGGGTTTTTATTATCGGAAAGAGAATTAGCCGACGACGTCTGAACAACTTTTTTTGAAAAAACCCCTAAGCCGCGCGGTCACAATTTCAGCAAAAATCTGACGTTCTGCAATTCATTCAAAATGGTGCCAACCTGTTGCAAATGCTCCCCTGAAAGGATTTTTGGTGGAAACAGATGGGTTTTTATTATCGGAAACAGAATTAGCCAACGACGTCTGAACAACTTTTTTTGAAAAAATCCCTAAGCCGCGCGGTCACAATTTCAGCAAAAACCTGACGTTCTGCAATTCATTCAAAAATCGTGCCAAACTGTTGCAAATGCTCCCCTGAAAGGATTTTTGGTGGAAACAGATGGGTTTTTATTATCGGAAACAGAATTAGCCAAAGACGTCTGAACAACTTTTTTTGAAAAAATCCCTAAGCCGCGCGGGTCACAATTTCAGCAAAAATCTGACGTTCTGCAATTCATTCAAAAATGGTGCCAAACTGTTGCAAATGCTCCCCTGAAAGATTTTTCGGTGGAAACAGACGGGTTTTTATCATCGAAACAGAATTAGCCGACGACATCTGAACAACGTTTTTTGAAAAAATCCCTAAGCCGCGCGGTCACAATTTCAGCAAAAATCTGACGTTCTGCAATTCATTCAGAAATCATGCCAAACTGTTGCAAATGCTCCCCTGAAAGGATTTTTGGTGGAAACTGATGGGTTTTTTTATCGGAAAGAGAATTAGCCGACGACATCTGAACAACTTTTTTTGAAAAAATCCCGAAGCCGCGCGGTCACAATTTCAGCAAAAATCTGACGTTCTGCAATTCATTCAAAAATGGTGCCAAACTGTTGCAAATGCTCCCCTGAAAGATTTTTCGGTGGAAACAGATGGGTTTTTATTATCGGAAAGAGAATTAGCCGACGATGTCTAAACAACTTTTTATGAAAAAACCCCTAAGCCGCGCGGTCACAATTTCAGCAAAAATCTGACGTTCTGCAATTCATTCAAAAATGATGGCAAACTGTTGCGAATGCTCCCCTGAAAGGATTTTTGGTGGAAACAGACGGGTTTTTATCATCGAAACAGAATTAGTCGACGACATCTGAACAACTTTTTTTGAAAAAATCCCTAAGCCGCGCGGTCACAATTTCAGCAAAAACCTGACGTTCTGCAATTCATTCAAAAATCGTGCCAAACTGTTGCAAATGCTCCCCTGAAAGGATTTTTGGTGGAAACTGACGGGTTTTTATCATCGAAACAGAATTAGCCGACGACATCTGAACAACTTTTTTTGAAAAAATCCCTAAGCCGCGCGGTCTCAATTTCAGCAAAAATCTGACGTTCTGCAATTCATTCAAAAATCGTGCCAAACTGTTGCAAATGCTCCCCTGAAAGGATTTTTGGTGGAAACAGACGGGTTTTTATCATCGAAACAGAATTAGCCGACGACATCTGAACAACTTTTTTTGAAAAAATCCCTAAGCCGCGCGGTCACAATTTCAGCAAAAACCTGACGTTCTGCAATTCATTCAAAAATCGTGCCAAACTGTTGCAAATGCTCCCCTGAAAGGATTTTTGGTGGAAACTGACGGGTTTTTATCATCGAAACAGAATTAGCCGACGACATCTGAACAACTTTTTTTGAAAAAATCCCTAAGCCGCGCGGTCTCAATTTCAGCAAAAATCTGACGTTCTGCAATTCATTCAAAAATCGTGCCAAACTGTTGCAAATGCTCCCCTGAAAGGATTTTTGGTGGAAACAGACGGGTTTTTATCATCGAAACAGAATTAGCCGACGACATCTGAACAACTTTTTTTGAAAAAATCCCTAAGCCGCGCGGTCACAATTTCAGCAAAAATCTGACGTTCTGCAATTCATTCAAAGATGGTGCCAAACTGTTGCAAATGCTCCCCTGAAAGGGTTTTCGGTGGAAACAGATGGGTTTTTATTATGGGAAACAGAATTAGCCGATGACGTCTGAAGAACTTTTTTTGAAAAAATCCCTAAGCCGCGCGGTCACAATTTCAGCAAAAATCTGACGTTCTGCAATTCATTCAAAAATCGTACCAAACTGTTGCAAGGGCTCCCCTCAAAGATTTTTCGGTGGAAATAGATGGGTTTTTATTATCGGAAACAGAATTAGCCGAAGACGTCTGAACAACTTTTTTTGAAAAAACCCCTAAGCCGCGCGGTCACAATTTCAGCAAAAATCTGACGTTCTGCAATTCATTCAAAAATCGTGCCAAACTGTTGCAAATGCTCCCCTGAAAGGATTTTTGGTGGAAACAGACGGGTTTTTATCATCGAAACAGAATTAGCCGACGACATCTGAACAACTTTTTTTGAAAAAATCCCTAAGCCGCGCAGTCACAATTTCAGCAAAAATCTGACGTTCTGCAATTCATTCAAAGATGGTGCCAAACTGTTGCAAATGCTCCCCTGAAAGGGTTTTCGGTGGAAACAGATGGGTTTTTATTATGGGAAACAGAATTAGCCGATGACGTCTGAAGAACTTTTTTTGAAAAAATCCCTAAGCCGCGCGGTCACAATTTCAGCAAAAATCTGACGTTCTGCAATTCATTCAAAAATCGTACCAAACTGTTGCAAGGGCTCCCCTGAAAGATTTTTCGGTGGAAACAGATGGGTTTTTATTATCGGAAACAGAATTAGCCGAAGACGTCTGAACAACTTTTTTTGAAAAAACCCCTAAGCCGCGCGGTCACAATTTCAGCAAAAATCTGACGTTCTGCAATTCATTCAAAAATGGTGCCAAACTGTTGCAAATGCTCCCCTGAAAGGATTTTTGGTGGAAACAGACGGGTTTTTATCATCGAAACAGAATTAGCCGACGACATCTGAACAACTTTTTTTGAAAAAATCCCTAAGCCGCGCGGTCACAATTTCAGCAAAAATCTGACGTTCTGCAATTCATTCAAAAATCGTGCCAAACTGTTGCAAATGCTCCCCTGAAAGATTTTTCGGTGGAAACAGACGGGTTTTTATCATCGAAACAGAATTAGCCGACGACATCTAAACAACTTTTTTTGAAAAAATCCCTAAGCTGCGCGGTCACAATTTCAGCAAAAATCTGACGTTCTGCAATTCATTCAAAAATCGTGCCAAACTGTTGCAAATGCTCCCCTGAAAGGATTTTTGGTGGAAACAGATGGGTTTTTATTATCGGAAAGAGAATTAGCCGACGACGTCTGAACAACTTTTTTTGAAAAAACCCCTAAGCCGCGCGGTCACAATTTCAGCAAAAATCTGACGTTCTGCAATTCATTCAAAATGGTGCCAACCTGTTGCAAATGCTCCCCTGAAAGGATTTTTGGTGGAAACAGATGGGTTTTTATTATCGGAAACAGAATTAGCCAACGACGTCTGAACAACTTTTTTTGAAAAAATCCCTAAGCCGCGCGGTCACAATTTCAGCAAAAATCTGACGTTCTGCAATTCATTCAAAAATCGTGCCAAACTGTTGCAAATGCTCCCCTGAAAGATTTTTCGGTGGAAACAGACGGGTTTTTATCATCGAAACAGAATTAGCCGACATCTGAGCAACTTTTTTTGAAAAAATCCCTAAGCCGCGCGGTCACAATTTCAGCAAAAATCTGACGTTCTGCAATTCATTCAAAAATCGTGCCAAACTGTTGCAAATGCTCCCCTGAAAGATTTTTCGGTGGAAACAGACGGGTTTTTATCATCGAAACAGAATTAGCCGACGACATCTGAACAACTTTTTTTGAAAAAATCCCTAAGCCGCGCGGTCACAATTTCAGCAAAAATCTAACGTTCTGCAATTCATTCAAAAATGGTGCCAAACTGTTGCAAATGCTCCCCTGAAAGGGTTTTCAGTGGAAACAGATGGGTTTTTATTATCGGAAACAGAATTAGCCGACGACATCTGAACAACTTTTTTTGAAAAAATCCCTAAGCCGCACGGTCACAATTTCAGCAAAAATCTGACGTTCTGCAATTCATTCAAAAATCATGCCAAACTGTTGCAAATGCTCCCCTGAAAGGATTTTTGGTGGAAACTGATGGGTTTTTTTATCGGAAAGAGAATTAGCCGACGACATCTGAACAACTTTTTTTGAAAAAATCCCGAAGCCGCGCGGTCACAATTTCAGCAAAAATCTGACGTTCTGCAATTCATTCAAAAATGGTGCCAAACTGTTGCAAATGCTCCCCTGAAAGATTTTTCGGTGGAAACAGATGGGTTTTTATTATCGGAAAGAGAATTAGCCGACGATGTCTAAACAACTTTTTATGAAAAAACCCCTAAGCCGCGCGGTCACAATTTCAGCAAAAATCTGACGTTCTGCAATTCATTCAAAAATGATGGCAAACTGTTGCGAATGCTCCCCTGAAAGGATTTTTGGTGGAAACAGACGGGTTTTTATCATCGAAACAGAATTAGTCGACGACATCTGAACAACTTTTTTTGAAAAAATCCCTAAGCCGCGCGGTCACAATTTCAGCAAAAACCTGACGTTCTGCAATTCATTCAAAAATCGTGCCAAACTGTTGCAAATGCTCCCCTGAAAGGATTTTTGGTGGAAACTGACGGGTTTTTATCATCGAAACAGAATTAGCCGACGACATCTGAACAACTTTTTTTGAAAAAATCCCTAAGCCGCGCGGTCTCAATTTCAGCAAAAATCTGACGTTCTGCAATTCATTCAAAAATCGTGCCAAACTGTTGCAAATGCTCCCCTGAAAGGATTTTTGGTGGAAACAGACGGGTTTTTATCATCGAAACAGAATTAGCCGACGACATCTGAACAACTTTTTTTGAAAAAATCCCTAAGCCGCGCGGTCACAATTTCAGCAAAAACCTGACGTTCTGCAATTCATTCAAAAATCGTGCCAAACTGTTGCAAATGCTCCCCTGAAAGGATTTTTGGTGGAAACTGACGGGTTTTTATCATCGAAACAGAATTAGCCGACGACATCTGAACAACTTTTTTTGAAAAAATCCCTAAGCCGCGCGGTCTCAATTTCAGCAAAAATCTGACGTTCTGCAATTCATTCAAAAATCGTGCCAAACTGTTGCAAATGCTCCCCTGAAAGGATTTTTGGTGGAAACAGACGGGTTTTTATCATCGAAACAGAATTAGCCGACGACATCTGAACAACTTTTTTTGAAAAAATCCCTAAGCCGCGCGGTCACAATTTCAGCAAAAATCTGACGTTCTGCAATTCATTCAAAGATGGTGCCAAACTGTTGCAAATGCTCCCCTGAAAGGGTTTTCGGTGGAAACAGATGGGTTTTTATTATGGGAAACAGAATTAGCCGATGACGTCTGAAGAACTTTTTTTGAAAAAATCCCTAAGCCGCGCGGTCACAATTTCAGCAAAAATCTGACGTTCTGCAATTCATTCAAAAATCGTACCAAACTGTTGCAAGGGCTCCCCTGAAAGATTTTTCGGTGGAAATAGATGGGTTTTTATTATCGGAAACAGAATTAGCCGAAGACGTCTGAACAACTTTTTTGGAAAAAACCCCTAAGCCGCGCGGTCACAATTTCAGCAAAAATCTGACGTTCTGCAATTCATTCAAAAATCGTGCCAAACTGTTGCAAATGCTCCCCTGAAAGGATTTTTGGTGGAAACAGACGGGTTTTTATCATCGAAACAGAATTAGCCGACGACATCTGAACAACTTTTTTTGAAAAAATCCCTAAGCCGCGCAGTCACAATTTCAGCAAAAATCTGACGTTCTGCAATTCATTCAAAGATGGTGCCAAACTGTTGCAAATGCTCCCCTGAAAGGGTTTTCGGTGGAAACAGATGGGTTTTTATTATGGGAAACAGAATTAGCCGATGACGTCTGAAGAACTTTTTTTGAAAAAATCCCTAAGCCGCGCGGTCACAATTTCAGCAAAAATCTGACGTTCTGCAATTCATTCAAAAATCGTACCAAACTGTTGCAAGGGCTCCCCTGAAAGATTTTTCGGTGGAAACAGATGGGTTTTTATTATCGGAAACAGAATTAGCCGAAGACGTCTGAACAACTTTTTTTGAAAAAACCCCTAAGCCGCGCGGTCACAATTTCAGCAAAAATCTGACGTTCTGCAATTCATTCAAAAATGGTGCCAAACTGTTGCAAATGCTCCCCTGAAAGGATTTTTGGTGGAAACAGACGGGTTTTTATCATCGAAACAGAATTAGCCGACGACATCTGAACAACTTTTTTTGAAAAAATCCCTAAGCCGCGCGGTCACAATTTCAGCAAAAATCTGACGTTCTGCAATTCATTCAAAAATCGTGCCAAACTGTTGCAAATGCTCCCCTGAAAGATTTTTCGGTGGAAACAGACGGGTTTTTATCATCGAAACAGAATTAGCCGACGACATCTAAACAACTTTTTTTGAAAAAATCCCTAAGCTGCGCGGTCACAATTTCAGCAAAAATCTGACGTTCTGCAATTCATTCAAAAATCGTGCCAAACTGTTGCAAATGCTCCCCTGAAAGGATTTTTGGTGGAAACAGATGGGTTTTTATTATCGGAAAGAGAATTAGCCGACGACGTCTGAACAACTTTTTTTGAAAAAACCCCTAAGCCGCGCGGTCACAATTTCAGCAAAAATCTGACGTTCTGCAATTCATTCAAAATGGTGCCAACCTGTTGCAAATGCTCCCCTGAAAGGATTTTTGGTGGAAACAGATGGGTTTTTATTATCGGAAACAGAATTAGCCAACGACGTCTGAACAACTTTTTTTGAAAAAATCCCTAAGCCGCGCGGTCACAATTTCAGCAAAAATCTGACGTTCTGCAATTCATTCAAAAATCGTGCCAAACTGTTGCAAATGCTCCCCTGAAAGATTTTTCGGTGGAAACAGACGGGTTTTTATCATCGAAACAGAATTAGCCGACATCTGAGCAACTTTTTTTGAAAAAATCCCTAAGCCGCGCGGTCACAATTTCAGCAAAAATCTGACGTTCTGCAATTCATTCAAAAATCGTGCCAAACTGTTGCAAATGCTCCCCTGAAAGATTTTTCGGTGGAAACAGACGGGTTTTTATCATCGAAACAGAATTAGCCGACGACATCTGAACAACTTTTTTTGAAAAAATCCCTAAGCCGCGGGGTCACAATTTCAGCAAAAATCTAACGTTCTGCAATTCATTCAAAAATGGTGCCAAACTGTTGCAAATGCTCCCCTGAAAGGGTTTTCAGTGGAAACAGATGGGTTTTTATTATCGGAAACAGAATTAGCCGACGACATCTGAACAACTTTTTTTGAAAAAATCCCTAAGCCGCGCGGTCACAATTTCAGCAAAAATCTGACGTTCTGCAATTCATTCAAAAATCGTGCCAAACTGTTGCAAATGCTCCCCTGAAAGGATTTTTGGTGGAAACAGATGGGTTTTTATTATCGGAAAGAGAATTAGCCGACGACGTCTGAACAACTTTTTTTGAAAAAACCCCTAAGCCGCGCGGTCACAATTTCAGCAAAAATCTGACGTTCTGCAATTCATTCAAAATGGTGCCAACCTGTTGCAAATGCTCCCCTGAAAGGATTTTTGGTGGAAACAGATGGGTTTTTATTATCGGAAACAGAATTAGCCAACGACGTCTGAACAACTTTTTTTGAAAAAATCCCTAAGCCGCGCGGTCACAATTTCAGCAAAAATCTGACGTTCTGCAATTCATTCAAAAATCGTGCCAAACTGTTGCAAATGCTCCCCTGAAAGATTTTTCGGTGGAAACAGACGGGTTTTTATCATCGAAACAGAATTAGCCGACATCTGAGCAACTTTTTTTGAAAAAATCCCTAAGCCGCGCGGTCACAATTTCAGCAAAAATCTGACGTTCTGCAATTCATTCAAAAATCGTGCCAAACTGTTGCAAATGCTCCCCTGAAAGATTTTTCGGTGGAAACAGACGGGTTTTTATCATCGAAACAGAATTAGCCGACGACATCTGAACAACTTTTTTTGAAAAAATCCCTAAGCCGCGGGGTCACAATTTCAGCAAAAATCTAACGTTCTGCAATTCATTCAAAAATGGTGCCAAACTGTTGCAAATGCTCCCCTGAAAGGGTTTTCAGTGGAAACAGATGGGTTTTTATTATCGGAAACAGAATTAGCCGACGACATCTGAACAACTTTTTTTGAAAAAATCCCTAAGCCGCGCGGTCACAATTTCAGCAAAAATCTGACGTTCTGCAATTCATTCAAAAATCATGCCAAACTGTTGCAAATGCTCCCCTGAAAGGATTTTTGGTGGAAACTGATGGGTTTTTTTATCGGAAAGAGAATTAGCCGACGACATCTGAACAACTTTTTTTGAAAAAACCCCTAAGCCGCGCGGTCACAATTTCAGCAAAAATCTGACGTTCTGCAATTCATTCAAAAATGATGCCAAACTGTTGCAAATGCTCCCCTGAAAGGATTTTTGGTGGAAACAGATGGGTTTTTATTATCGGAAACAGAATTAGCCAAAGACGTCTGAACAACTTTTTTTGAAAAAATCCCTAAGCCGCGCGGGTCACAATTTCAGCAAAAATCTGACGTTCTGCAATTCATTCAAAAATGGTGCCAAACTGTTGCAAATGCTCCCCTGAAAGATTTTTGGATGGAAACAGACGGGTTTTTATCATCGAAACAGAATTAGCCTACGACGTCTGAACAACTTTTTTTGAAAAAATCCCTAAGGCGCGCGGTCACAATTTCAGCAAAAATCTGACGTTCTGCAATTCATTCAAAAATCGTGCCAAACTGTTGCAAATGCTCCCCTGAAAGATTTTTCGGTGGAAACAGACGGGTTTTTATCATCGAAACAGAATTAGCCGACGACATCTGAACAACTTTTTTTGAAAAAAATCCCTAAGCCGCGCGGTCACAATTTCAGCAAAAATCTGACGTTCTGCAATTCATTCAAAAATCATGCCAAACTGTTGCAAATGCTCCCCTGAAAGGATTTTTGGTGGAAACAGATGGGTTTTTATTATCGGAAAGAGAATTAGCCGACGACATCTGAACAACTTTTTTTGAAAAAATCCCGAAGCCGCGCGGTCACAATTTCAGCAAAAATCTGACGTTCTGCAATTCATTCAAAAATGGTGCCAAACTGTTGCAAATGCTCCCCTGAAAGATTTTTCGGTGGAAACAGATGGGTTTTTATTATCGGAAACAGAATTAGCCGACGACGTCTAAACAACTTTTTTTGAAAAAATCCCTAAGCCGCGCGGTCACAATTTCAGCAAAAATCTGACGTTCTGCAATTCATTCAAAAATGATGCCAAAGTGTTGCAAATGCTCCCCTGAAAGGATTTTTGGTGGAAACAGATGGGTTTTTATTATCGGAAACAGAATTAGCCAACGACGTCTGAACAACTTTTTTGAAAAAATCCCTAAGCCGCGCGGTCACAATTTCAGCAAAAATCTGACGTTCTGCAATTCATTCAAAAATGGTGCCAAACTGTTGCAAATGCTCCCCTGAAAGATTTTTCGGTGGAAACAGACGGGTTTTTATCATCGAAACAGAATTAGCCGACGACGTCTGAAGAACTTTTTTTGAAAAAATCCCTAAGCCGCGCGGTCACAATTTCAGCAAAAATCTGACGTTCTGCAATTCATTCAAAGATGGTGCCAAACTGTTGCAAATGCTCCCCTGAAAGAATTTTTGGTGGAAACAGATGGGTTTTTTTATCGGAAAGAGAATTAGCCGACGACATCTGAACAACTTTTTTTGAAAAAATCCCGAAGCCGCGCGGTCACCATTTCAGCAAAAATCTGACGTTCTGCAATTCATTCCAAAATGGTGCCAAACTGTTGCAAATGCTCCCCTGAAAGATTTTTCGGGGGAAACAGATGGGTTTTTATTATCGGAAACAGAATTAGCCGACGACATCTGAACAACTTTTTTTGAAAAAACCCCTAAGCCGCGCGGTCACAATTTCAGCAAAAATCTGACGTTCTGCAATTCATTCAAAAATGATGCCAAACTGTTGCAAATGCTCCCCTGAAAGGATTTTTGGTGGAAACAGATGGGTTTTTATTATCGGAAACAGAATTAGCCAAAGACGTCTGAACAACTTTTTTTGAAAAAATCCCTAAGCCGCGCGGGTCACAATTTCAGCAAAAATCTGACGTTCTGCAATTCATTCAAAAATGGTGCCAAACTGTTGCAAATGCTCCCCTGAAAGATTTTTGGATGGAAACAGACGGGTTTTTATCATGGAAACAGAATTAGCCGACGACGTCTGAACAACTTTTTTTGAAAAAATCCCTAAGGCGCGCGGTCACAATTTCAGCAAAAATCTGACGTTCTGCAATTCATTCAAAAATCGTGCCAAACTGTTGCAAATGCTCCCCTGAAAGATTTTTCGGTGGAAACAGACGGGTTTTTATCATCGAAACAGAATTAGCCGACGACATCTGAACAACTTTTTTTGAAAAAAATCCCTAAGCCGCGCGGTCACAATTTCAGCAAAAATCTGACGTTCTGCAATTCATTCAAAAATCATGCCAAACTGTTGCAAATGCTCCCCTGAAAGGATTTTTGGTGGAAACAGATGGGTTTTTATTATCGGAAAGAGAATTAGCCGACGACATCTGAACAACTTTTTTTGAAAAAATCCCGAAGCCGCGCGGTCACAATTTCAGCAAAAATCTGACGTTCTGCAATTCATTCAAAAATGGTGCCAAACTGTTGCAAATGCTCCCCTGAAAGATTTTTCGGTGGAAACAGACGGGTTTTTATCATCGAAACAGAATTAACCAACGACGTCTGAAGAACTTTTTTTGAAAAAACCCCTAAGCCGCGCGGTCACAATTTCAGCAAAAATCTGACGTTCTGCAATTCATTCAAAAATCGTGCCAAACTGTTGCAAATGCTCCCCTGAAAGATTTTTCGGTGGAAACAGATGGGTTTTTATTATCGGAAACAGAATTAGCTGACGACGTCTGAACAACTTTTTTTGAAAAAACCCCTAAGCCGCGCGGTCACAATTTCAGCAAAAATCTGATGTTCTGCAATTCATTCAAAAATCGTGCCAAACTGTTGCAAATGCTCCCCTGAAAGCATTTTTGGTGGAAACAGATGGGTTTTTATCATCGAAACAGAATTAGCCGACGACATCTGAACAACTTTTTTTGAAAAAATCCCTAAGCCGCGCGGTCACAATTTCAGCAAAAATCTGACGTTCTGCAATTCATTCAAAAATCGTGCCAAACTGTTGCAAATGCTCCCCTGAAAGATTTTTCGGTGGAAACAGACGGGTTTTTATCATCGAAACAGAATTAGCCGACGACATCTGAGCAACTTTTTTTGAAAAAATCCCTAAGCCGCGCGGTCACAATTTCAGCAAAAATCTGACGTTCTGCAATTCATTCAAAAATCGTTGCAAACTGTTGCAAATGCTCCCCTGAAAGGATTTTTGGTGGAAACAGATGGGTTTTTATTATCGGAAAGAGAATTAGCCGACGACGTCTGAACAACTTTTTTTGAAAAAACCCCTAAGCCGCGCGGTCACAATTTCAGCAAAAATCTGACGTTCTGCAATTCATTCAAAAATCGTGCCAAACTGTTGCAAATGCTCCCCTGAAAGATTTTTCGGTGGAAACAGACGGGTTTTTATCATCGAAACAGAATTAGCCGACGACATCTGAGCAACATTTTTGGAAAAAATCCCTAAGCCGCGCGGTCACAATTTCAGCAAAAATCTGACGTTCTGCAATTCATTCAAAAATCGTTGCAAACTGTTGCAAATGCTCCCCTGAAAGGATTTTTGGTGGAAACAGATGGGTTTTTATTATCGGAAAGAGAATTAGCCGACGACGTCTGAACAACTTTTTTTGAAAAAACCCCTAAGCCGCGCGGTCACAATTTCAGCAAAAATCTGACGTTCTGCAATTCATTCAAAAATGGTGCCAACCTGTTGCAAATGCTCCCCTGAAAGGATTTTTGGTGGAAACAGATGGGTTTCGATTATCGGAAACAGAATTAGCCAACGACGTCTGAACAACTTGTTTTGAAAAAATCCCTAAGCCGCGCGGTCACAATTTCAGCAAAAATCTGACGTTCTGCAATTCATTCAAAAATGGTGCCAAACTGTTGCAAATGCTCCCCTGAAAGATTTTTCGGTGGAAACAGATGGGTGTTTATTATCGGAAACAGAATTAGCCGACGATGTCTAAACAACTTTTTATGAAAAAACCCCTAAGCCGCGCGGTCACAATTTCAGCAAAAATCTGATGTTCTGCAATTCATTCAAAAATGGTGCCAGACACTTGCAAATGCTCCCCTGAAAGGATTTTTGGTGGAAACAGATGGGTTTTTATTATCGGAAACAGAATTGGCCAACGACGTCTGAACAACTTTTTTGGAAAAAATCCCTAAGCCGCGCGGTCACAATTTCAGCAAAAATCTGACGTTCTGCAATTCATTCAAAAATGGTGCCAAACTGTTGCAAATGCTCCCCTGAAAGATTTTTCGGTGGAAACAGACGGGTTTTTATCATCGAAACAGAATTAGCCGACGACATCTGAACAACTTTTTTTGAAAAAATCCCTAAGCCGCGCGGTCACAATTTCAGCAAAAATCTGACGTTCTGCAATTCATTCAAAAATCGTGCCAAACTGTTGCAAATGCTCCCCTGAAAGATTTTTCGGTGGAAACAGACGGGTTTTTATCATCGAAACAGAATTAGCCGACGACATCTAAACAACTTTTTTTGAAAAAATCCCTAAGCTGCGCGGTCACAATTTCAGCAAAAATCTGACGTTCTGCAATTCATTCAAAAATCGTGCCAAACTGTTGCAAATGCTCCCCTGAAAGGATTTTTGGTGGAAACTGATGGGTTTTTTTTATCGGAAAGAGAATTAGCCGACGACGTCTGAACAACTTTTTTTGAAAAAACCCCTAAGCCGCGCGGTCACAATTTCAGCAAAAATCTGACGTTCTGCAATTCATTCAAAAATCGTGCCAAACTGTTGCAAATGCTCCCCTGAAAGGATTTTTGGTGGAAACAGATGGGTTTTTATTATCGGAAACAGAATTAGCCAACGACGTCTGAACAACTTGTTTTGAAAAAATCCCTAAGCCGCGCGGTCACAATTTCAGCAAAAATCTGACGTTCTGCAATTCATTCAAAAATGGTGCCAAACTGTTGCAAATGCTCCCCTGAAAGATTTTTCGGTGGAAACAGATGGGTGTTTATTATCGGAAACAGAATTAGCCAACGATGTCTAAACAACTTTTTATGAAAAAACCCCTAAGCCGCGCGGTCACAATTTCAGCAAAAATCTGATGTTCTGCAATTCATTCAAAAATGGTGCCAAACTGTTGCAAATACTCCCCTGAAAGGATTTTTGGTGGAAACAGATGGGTTTTTATTATCGGAAACAGAATTAGCCAACGACGTCTGAACAACTTTTTTTGAAAAAATCCCTAAGCCGCGGGGTCACAATTTCAGCAAAAATCTGACGTTCTGCAATTCATTCAAAAATCGTGCCAAACTGTTGCAAATGCTCCCCTGAAAGATTTTTCGGTGGAAACAGACGGGTTTTTATCATCGAAACAGAATTAGCCGACGACATCTGAACAACTTTTTTTGAAAAAATCCCTAAGCCGCGGGGTCACAATTTCAGCAAAAATCTGACGTTCTGCAATTCATTCAAAGATGGTGCCAAACTGTTGCAAATGCTCCCCTGAAAGGGTTTTCGGTGGAAACAGATGGGTTTTTATTATGGGAAACAGAATTAGCCGATGACGTCTGAAGAACTTTTTTTGAAAAAATCCCTAAGCCGCGCGGTCACAAATTCAGCAAAAATCTGACGTTCTGCAATTCATTCAAATATCGTACCAAACTGTTGCAAGGGCTCCCCTGAAAGATTTTTCGGTGGAAACAGATGGGTTTTTATTATCGGAAAGAGAATTAGCCGACGACGTCTGAACAACTTTTTTTGAAAAAACCCCTAAGCCGCGCGGTCACAATTTCAGCAAAAATCTGACGTTCTGCAATTCATTCAAAAATCGTGCCAAACTGTTGCAAATGCTCCCCTGAAAGATTTTTCGGTGGAAACAGACGGGTTTTTATCATCGAAACAGAATTAGCCGACGACATCTGAGCAACTTTTTTTGAAAAAATCCCTAAGCCGCGCGGTCACAATTTCAGCAAAAATCTGACGTTCTGCAATTCATTCAAAAATCGTTGCAAACTGTTGCAAATGCTCCCCTGAAAGGATTTTTGGTGGAAACAGATGGGTTTTTATTATCGGAAAGAGAATTAGCCGACGACGTCTGAACAACTTTTTTTGAAAAAACCCCTAAGCCGCGCGGTCACAATTTCAGCAAAAATCTGACGTTCTGCAATTCATTCAAAAATGGTGCCAACCTGTTGCAAATGCTCCCCTGAAAGGATTTTTGGTGGAAACAGATGGGTTTTGATTATCGGAAACAGAATTAGCCAACGACGTCTGAACAACTTGTTTTGAAAAAATCCGTAAGCCGCGCGGTCACAATTTCAGCAAAAATCTGACGTTCTGCAATTCATTCAAAAATGGTGCCAAACTGTTGCAAATGCTCCCCTGAAAGATTTTTCGGTGGAAACAGATGGGTGTTTATTATCGGAAACAGAATTAGCCGACGATGTCTAAACAACTTTTTATGAAAAAACCCCTAAGCCGCGCGGTCACAATTTCAGCAAAAATCTGATGTTCTGCAATTCATTCAAAAATGGTGCCAAACTGTTGCAAATGCTCCCCTGAAAGGATTTTTGGTGGAAACAGATGGGTTTTTATTATCGGAAAGAGAATTAGCCGACGACGTCTGAACAACTTTTTTTGAAAAAACCCCTAAGCCGCGCGGTCACAATTTCAGCAAAAATCTGACGTTCTGCAATTCATTCAAAAATGGTGCCAACCTGTTGCAAATGCTCCCCTGAAAGGATTTTTGGTGGAAACAGATGGGTTTTGATTATCGGAAACAGAATTAGCCAACGACGTCTGAACAACTTGTTTTGAAAAAATCCGTAAGCCGCGCGGTCACAATTTCAGCAAAAATCTGACGTTCTGCAATTCATTCAAAAATGGTGCCAAACTGTTGCAAATGCTCCCCTGAAAGATTTTTCGGTGGAAACAGATGGGTGTTTATTATCGGAAACAGAATTAGCCGACGATGTCTAAACAACTTTTTATGAAAAAACCCCTAAGCCGCGCGGTCACAATTTCAGCAAAAATCTGATGTTCTGCAATTCATTCAAAAATGGTGCCAAACTGTTGCAAATGCTCCCCTGAAAGGATTTTTGGTGGAAACAGATGGGTTTTTATTATCGGAAACAGAATTGGCCAACGACGTCTGAACAACTTTTTTTGAAAAAATCCCTAAGCCGCGCGGTCACAATTTCAGCAAAAATCTGACGTTCTGCAATTCATTCAAAAATGGTGCCAAACTGTTGCAAATGCTCCCCTGAAAGATTTTTCGGTGGAAACAGACGGGTTTTTATCATCGAAACAGAATTAGCCGACGACATCTGAACAACTTTTTTTGAAAAAATCCCTAAGCCGCGCGGTCACAATTTGAGCAAAAATCTGACGTTCTGCAATTCATTCAAAAATCGTGCCAAACTGTTGCAAATGCTCCCCTGAAAGATTTTTCGGTGGAAACAGACGGGTTTTTATCATCGAAACAGAATTAGCAGACGACATCTAAACAACTTTTTTTGAAAAAATCCCTAAGCTGCGCGGTCACAATTTCAGCAAAAATCTGACGTTCTGCAATTCATTCAAAAATCGTGCCAAACTGTTGCAAATGCTCCCCTGAAAGGATTTTTGGTGGAAACAGATGGGTTTTTATTATCGGAAAGAGAATTAGCCGACGACGTCTGAACAACTTTTTTTGAAAAAACCCCTAAGCCGCGCGGTCACAATTTCAGCAAAAATCTGACGTTCTGCAATTCATTCAAAAATCGTGCCAAACTGTTGCAAATGCTCCCCTGAAAGGATTTTTGGTGGAAACAGATGGGTTTTTATTATCGGAAACAGAATTAGCCAACGACGTCTGAACAACTTGTTTTGAAAAAATCCCTAAGCCGCGCGGTCACAATTTCAGCAAAAATCTGACGTTCTGCAATTCATTCAAAAATGGTGCCAAACTGTTGCAAATGCTCCCCTGAAAGATTTTTCGGTGGAAACAGATGGGTGTTTATTATCGGAAACAGAATTAGCCGACGATGTCTAAACAACTTTTTATGAAAAAACAACTAAGCCGCGCGGTCACAATTTCAGCAAAAATCTGATGTTCTGCAATTCATTCAAAAATGGTGCCAAATTGTTGCAAATACTCCCCTGAAAGGATTTTTGGTGGAAACAGATGGGTTTTTATTATCGGAAACAGAATTAGCCAACGACGTCTGAACAACTTTTTTTGAAAAAATCCCTAAGCCGCGCGGTCACAATTTCAGCAAAAATCTGACGTTCTGCAATTCATTCAAAAATCGTGCCAAACTGTTGCAAATGCTCCCCTGAAAGATTTTTCGGTGGAAACAGACGGGTTTTTATCATCGAAACAGAATTAGCCGACGACATCTGAACAACTTTTTTTGAAAAAATCCCTAAGCCGCGGGGTCACAATTTCAGCAAAAATCTGACGTTCTGCAATTCATTCAAAGATGGTGCCAAACTGTTGCAAATGCTCCCCTGAAAGGGTTTTCGGTGGAAACAGATGGGTTTTTATTATGGGAAACAGAATTAGCCGATGACGTCTGAAGAACTTTTTTTGAAAAAATCCCTAAGCCGCGCGGTCACAAATTCAGCAAAAATCTGACGTTCTGCAATTCATTCAAATATCGTACCAAACTGTTGCAAGGGCTCCCCTGAAAGATTTTTCGGTGGAAACAGATGGGTTTTTATTATCGGAAACAGAATTAGCCGAAGACGTCTGAACAACTTTTTTTGAAAAAACCCCTAAGCCGCGCGGTCACAATTTCAGCAAAAATCTGACGTTCTGCAATTCATTCAAAAATGGTGCCAAACTGTTGCAAATGCTCCCCTGAAAGGATTTTTGGTGGAAACATATGGGTATTTATTATCGGAAACAGAATTAGCCAACGACGTCTGAACAACTTTTTTTGAAAAAATCCCTAAGCCGCGCGGTCACAATTTCAGCAAAAATCTGACATTCTGCAATTCATTCAAAAATCGTGCCAAACTGTTCCAAGTGCTCCCCTGAAAGATTTTTCGGTGGAAACAGATGGGTTTTTATTATCGGAAACAGAATTAGCCGACGACGTCTGAACAACTTTTTTTGAAAAAATCCCTAAGCCGCGCGGTCACAATTTCAGCAAAAATCTGACGTTCTGCAATTCATTCAAAAATCGTGCCAAACTGTTGCAAATGCTCCCCTGAAAGGATTTTTGGTGGAAACAGACGGGTTTTTATCATCGAAACAGAATTAGCCGACGACATCTGAACAACTTTTTTTGAAAAAATCCCTAAGCCGCGCGGTCACAATTTGAGCAAAAATCTGACGTTCTGCAATTCATTCAAAAATCGTGCCAAACTGTTGCAAATGCTCCCCTGAAAGATTTTTCGGTGGAAACAGACGGGTTTTTATCATCGAAACAGAATTAGCCGACGACATCTAAACAACTTTTTTTGAAAAAATCCCTAAGCTGCGCGGTCACAATTTCAGCAAAAATCTGACGTTCTGCAATTCATTCAAAAATCGTGCCAAACTGTTGCAAATGCTCCCCTGAAAGGATTTTTGGTGGAAACAGAGGGGTTTTTATTATCGGAAAGAGAATTAGCCGACGACGTCTGAACAACTTTTTTGAAAAAACCCCTAAGCCGCGCGGTCACAATTTCAGCAAAAATCTGACGTTATGCAATTCATTCAAAAATGGTGCCAACCTGTTGCAAATGCTCCCCTGAAAGGATTTTTGGTGGAAACAGATGGGTTTTTATTATCGGAAACAGAATTAGCCAACGACGTCTGAACAACTTGTTTTGAAAAAATCCCTAAGCCGCGCGGTCACAATTTCAGCAAAAATCTGACGTTGTGCAATTCATTCAAAAATCGTGCCAAACTGTTGCAAATGCTCCCCTGAAAGGGTTTTCGGTGGACACAGATGGGTCACAATTTCAGCAAAAATCTGACGTTCTGCAATTCATTCAAAAATCGTGCCAAACTGTTGCAAATGCTCCCCTGAAAGATTTTTCGGTCGAAACAGACGGGTTTTTATTATCGGAAAGAGAATTAGCCGACGACGTCTGAACAACTTTTTTTGAAAAAACCCCTAAGCCGCGCGGTCACAATTTCAGCAAAAATCCGACGTTCTGCAATTCATTCAAAATGGTGCCAACCTGTTGCAAATGCTCCCCTGAAAGGATTTTTGGTGGAAACAGATGGGTTTTTATTATCGGAAACAGAATTAGCCAACGAAGTCTGAACAACTTGTTTTGAAAAAATCCCTAAGCCGCGCGGTCACAATTTCAGCAAAAATCTGACGTTCTGCAATTCATTCAAAAATGGTGCCAAACTGTTGCAAATGCTCCCCTGAAAGATTTTTCGGTGGAATCAGATGGGTTTTTATTATCGGAAACAGAATTAGCCGACGATGTCTAAACAACTTTTTATGAAAAAACCCCTAAGCCGCGCGGTCACAATTTCAGCAAAAATCTGATGTTCTGCAATTCATTCAAAAATGGTGCCAAACTGTTGCAAATGCTCCCCTGAAAGGATTTTTGGTGGAAACAGATGGGTTTTTATTATCGGAAACAGAATTAGCCAACGACGTCTGAACAACTTTTTTTGAAAAAATCCCTAAGCCGCGCGGTCACAATTTCAGCAAAAATCTGACGTTCTGCAATTCATTCAAAAATGGTGCCAAACTGTTGCAAATGCTCCCCTGAAAGGATTTTTGGTGGAAACAGACGGGTTTTTATCATCGAAACAGAATTAGCCGACGACATCTGAACAACTTTTTTTGAAAAAATCCCTAAGCCGCGCGGTCACAATTTGAGCAAAAATCTGACGTTCTGCAATTCATTCAAAAATCGTGCCAAACTGTTGCAAATGCTCCCCTGAAAGATTTTTCGGTGGAAACAGACGGGTTTTTATCATCGAAACAGAATTAGCCGACGACATCTAAACAACTTTTTTTGAAAAAATCCCTAAGACGCGCGGTCACAATTTCAGCAAAAATCTGACGTTCTGCAATTCATTCAAAAATGGTGCCAAACTGTTGCAAATGCTCCCCTGAAAGATTTTTCGGTGGAAACAGATGGGTTTTTATTATCGGAAAGAGAATTAGTCGACGACGTCTGAACAACTTTTTTTGAAAAAACCCCTAAGCCGCGCGGTCACAATTTCAGCAAAAATCTGACGTTCTGCAATTCATTCAAAAATCGTGCCAAACTGTAGCAAATGCTCCCCTGAAAGGATTTTTGGTGGAAACAGATGGGTTTTTATTATCGGAAAGAGAATTAGCCGACGACGTCTGAACAACTTTTTTTGAAAAAACCCCTAAGCCGCGCGGTCACAATTTCAGCAAAAATCTGACGTTCTGCAATTCATTCAAAAATGGTGCCAAACTGTTGCAAATGCTCCCCTGAAAGGATTTTTGGTGGAAACAGATGGGTTTTTATTATCGGAAACAGAATTAGCCAACGACGTCTGAACAACTTGTTTTGAAAAAATCCCTAAGCCGCGCGGTCACAATTTCAGCAAAAATCTGACGTTCTGCAATTCATTCAAAAATCGTGCCAAACTGTTGCAAATGCTCCCCTGAAAGATTTTTCGGTGGAAACAGACGGGTTTTTATCATCGAAACAGAATTAGCCGACGACATCTGGGAAACTTTTTTTTTCAAAAAATCCCTAAGCCGCGCGGTCACAATTTCAGCAAAAATCTGACGTTCTGCAATTCATTCAAAAATCGTGCCAAACTGTTGCAAATGCTCCCCTGAAAGATTTTTCGGTGGAAACAGACGGGTTTTTATCATCGAAACAGAATTAGCCGACGACATCTAAACAACTTTTTTTGAAAAAATCCCTAAGCCGCGCGGTCACAATTTCAGCAAAAATCTGACGTTCTGCAATTCATTCAAAAATCGTGCCAAACTGTTGCAAATGCTCCCCTGAAAGGATTTTTGGTGGAAACAGATGGGTTTTTATTATCGGAAAGAGAATTAGCCGACGACGTCTGAACAACTTTTTTTGAAAAAACCCCTAAGCCGCGCGGTCACAATTTCAGCAAAAATCTGACGTTCTGCAATTCATTCAAAAATGGTGCCAACCTGTTGCAAATGCTCCCCTGAAAGGATTTTTGGTGGAAACAGATGGGTTTTTATTATCGGAAACAGAATTAGCCAACGACGTCTGAACAACTTGTTTTGAAAAAATCCCTAAGCCGCGCGGTCACAATTTCAGCAAAAATCTGACGTTCTGCAATTCATTCAAAAATCGTGCCAAACTGTTGCAAATGCTCCCCTGAAAGATTTTTCGCTGGAAACAGACGGGCTTTTATCATCGAAACAGAATTAGCCGACGACATCTGAACAACTTTTTTTGAAAAAATCCCTAAGCCGCGGGGTCACAATTTCAGCAAAAATCTGACGTTCTGCAATTCATTCAAAAATGGTGCCAAACTGTTGCAAATGCTCCCCTGAAAGCATTTTTGGTGGAAACAGATGGGTTTTTATTATCGGAAACAGAATTAGCCGATGACGTCTGAACAACTTTTTTTGAAAAAATCCCTAAGCCGCGCGGTCACAATTTCAGCAAAAATCTGACGTTCTGCAATTCATTCAAAAATCATGCCAAACTGTTGCAAATGCTCCCCTGAAAGGATTTTTGGTGGAAACAGACGGGTTTTTATCATCGAAACAGAATTAGCCGACGACATCTGAACAACTTTTTTTGAAAAAATCCCTAAGCCGCGCGGTCACAATTTCAGCAAAAATCTGACGTTCTGCAATTCATTCAAAAATCGTGCCAAACTGTTGCAAATGCTCCCCTGAAAGATTTTTCGGTGGAAACAGACGGGTTTTTATTATCGGAAAGAGAATTAGCCGACGACGTCTGAACAACTTTTTTTGAAAAAACCCCTAAGCCGCGCGGTCACAATTTCAGCAAAAATCTGACGTTCTGCAATTCATTCAAAATGGTGCCAACCTGTTGCAAATGCTCCCCTGAAAGGATTTTTGGTGGAAACAGATGGGTTTTTATTATCGGAAACAGAATTAGCCAACGACGTCTGAACAACTTGTTTTGAAAAAATCCCTAAGCCGCGCGGTCACAATTTCAGCAAAAATCTGACGTTCTGCAATTCATTCAAAAATGGTGCCAAACTGTTGCAAATGCTCCCCTGAAAGATTTTTCGGTGGAATCAGATGGGTTTTTATTATCGGAAACAGAATTAGCCGACGATGTCTAAACAACTTTTTATGAAAAAACCCCTAAGCCGCGCGGTCACAATTTCAGCAAAAATCTGATGTTCTGCAATTCATTCAAAAATGGTGCCAAACTGTTGCAAATGCTCCCCTGAAAGGATTTTTGGTGGAAACAGATGGGTTTTTATTATCGGAAACAGAATTAGCCAACGACGTCTGAACAACTTGTTTTGAAAAAATCCCTAAGCCGCGCGGTCACAATTTCAGCAAAAATCTGACGTTCTGCAATTCATTCAAAAATCGTGCCAAACTGTTGCAAATGCTCCCCTGAAAGATTTTTCGGTGGAAACAGACGGGTTTTTATCATCGAAACAGAATTAGCCGACGACATCTGAACAACTTTTTTTGAAAAAATCCCTAAGCCGCGGGGTCACAATTTCAGCAAAAATCTGACGTTCTGCAATTCATTCAAAAATGGTGCCAAACTGTTGCAAATGCTCCCCTGAAAGGGTTTTCGGTGGAAACAGATGGGTTTTTATTATGGGAAACAGAATTAGCCGATGATGTCTGAAGAACTTTTTTTGAAAAAATCCCTAAGCCGCGCGGTCACAATTTCAGCAAAAATCTGACGTTCTGCAATTCATTCAAAAATCGTACCAAACTGTTGCAAGGGCTCCCCTGAAAAATTTTTCGGTGGAAACAGATGGGTTTTTATTATCGGAAACAGAATTAGCCGAAGACGTCTGAACAACTTTTTTTGAAAAAATCCCTAAGCCGCGGGGTCACAATTTCAGCAAAAATCTGACGTTCTGCAATTCATTCAAAAATGGTGCCAAACTGTTGCAAATGCTCCCCTGAAAGCATTTTTGGTGGAAACAGATGGGTTTTTATTATCGGAAACAGAATTAGCCGATGACGTCTGAACAACTTTTTTTGAAAAAATCCCTAAGCCGCGCGGTCACAATTTCAGCAAAAATCTGACGTTCTGCAATTCATTCAAAAATCGTGCCAAACTGTTGCAAATGCTCTCCTGAAAGGATTTTTGGTGGAAACAGACGGGTTTTTATCATCGAAACAGAATTAGCCGACGACATCTGAACAACTTTTTTTGAAAAAATCCCTAAGCCGCGCGGTCACAATTTGAGCAAAAATCTGACGTTCTGCAATTCATTCAAAAATCGTGCCAAACTGTTGCAAATGCTCCCCTGAAAGATTTTTCGGTGGAAACAGATGGGTTTTTATTATCGGAAACAGAATTAGCCGATGACGTCTGAACAACTTTTTTTGAAAAAATCCCTAAGCCGCGCGGTCACAATTTCAGCAAAAATCTGACGTTCTGCAATTCATTCAAAAATGGTGCCAAACTGTTGCAAATGCTCCCCTGAAAGGATTTTTGGTGGAAACAGACGGGTTTTTATCATCGAAACAGAATTAGCCGACGACATCTGAACAACTTTTTTTGAAAAAATCCCTAAGCCGCGCGGTCACAATTTGAGCAAAAATCTGACGTTCTGCAATTCATTCAAAAATCGTGCCAAACTGTTGCAAATGCTCCCCTGAAAGATTTTTCGGTGGAAACAGACGGGTTTTTATCATCGAAACAGAATTAGCCGACGACATCTAAACAACTTTTTTTGAAAAAACCCCTAAGCCGCGCGGTCACAATTTCAGCAAAAATCTGACGTTCTGCAATTCATTCAAAAATGGTGCCAACCTGTTGCAAATGCTCCCCTGAAAGGATTTTTGGTGGAAACAGATGGGTTTTTATTATCGGAAACAGAATTAGCCAACGACGTCTGAACAACTTGTTTTGAAAAAATCCCTAAGCCGCGCGGTCACAATTTCAGCAAAAATCTGACGTTCTGCAATTCATTCAAAAATCGTGCCAAACTGTTGCAAATGCTCCCCTGAAAGATTTTTCGGTGGAAACAGACGGGTTTTTATCATCGAAACAGAATTAGCCGACGACATCTGGGAAACTTTTTTTTTCAAAAAATCCCTAAGCCGCGCGGTCACAATTTCAGCAAAAATCTGACGTTCTGCAATTCATTCAAAAATCGTGCCAAACTGTTGCAAATGCTCCCCTGAAAGATTTTTCGGTGGAAACAGACGGGTTTTTATCATCGAAACAGAATTAGCCGACGACATCTGAACAACTTTTTTTGAAAAAATCCCTAAGCCGCGGGGTCACAATTTCAGCAAAAATCTGACGTTCTGCAATTCATTCAAAGATGGTGCCAAACTGTTGCAAATGCTCCCCTGAAAGGGTTTTCGGTGGAAACAGATGGGTTTTTATTATGGGAAACAGAATTAGCCGATGACGTCTGAAGAACTTTTTTTGAAAAAATCCCTAAGCCGCGCGGTCACAATTTCAGCAAAAATCTGACGTTCTGCAATTCATTCAAAAATCGTACCAAACTGTTGCAAGGGCTCCCCTGAAAGATTTTTCGGTGGAAACAGATGGGTTTTTATTATCGGAAACAGAATTAGCAGAAGACGTGTGATGGCCTGGGATTCCGATTCAGAGGATGAACCAGAGGAATCCCAGCCTGCACAGGAGTCCCCGCCTCCAGGGCCGGCTGAACTGGGGCAAGGCCTAGATGCTGAAGAGCCTGCACCTGTGGCAGAGCACCAGGAGCTGGCCCCAGGTGAAACCCTTCAGGCCCCAGAGGGGCTTGAGGACTCAGTGGCTACAGGTGAGCCTCCTCCAGGGCCCAGTAACCCTTCGGCCTCTCCTGATCTGCAGAGGCTTAGGGCAGAGAGGCGAAGGGAACTGGTTGCTCCCAGGAGGAGTGCTCGCCTTAAGGCCAGAGGAGGCGGGGCTCCTGGGGGCCGGGACCGCCCCTGGCCTTAGAAGAGGATAAAAGCCCAGTCAGCCCGGTCCCAGGTTGCGGGAGCAACGTCGTTGTTGGCTTTGGACCTTCCTGTGTTCTTGATCCCTGCTTGGCCTCCTGTTCCTGACCATCCGGTGCTCCTGTTCCCTGCTCGGCCTCCTGTTCCTGACCATCCGGTGTTCCTGTACCCTGCTCGGCCTCCTGTTCCAGCGTTCCTGTTCCCCGCCCGGCTCTCCGCCTCGGACCTCGCCCCTCTTCGTGTGGACTCAGACTACGCTCAAGGTACCTTTCCCCCGGGTCCAGCACAGTTTGCTCCCGCCACACCCGCACTCCCCCTTCGTTGGGGTGCGTTCGGGAAGAGCCAGAGGCCATGGCTGACCAGGTGGCTGCGCTGGTGGCTTTGGCCCAGAAGAACCAGGCCTTGACTCACACCGTGCAGCAGCTCAGCGACGCGGTTACGGCACTTCAGCAGCGCTTGGAAGCCCTACCGGCTCCTGGGGCCGACGCCCCGGCTCCTGGCAAGTACCCAGTGGCTTTGCCCGAGAAATTTGATGGAGCCCCGGCCAGCTTTCCCATGTTCCTCGCCCAAGCCAAGCTGTATATTCAGGGGCGAGCCCGGAACTTCCCTGACGACCGCACCAAGGTGCACTTTTTGATTAGTTTGTTAAAGGACCAGGCGGCCAAGTGGGCGTTGCCGCTACTCAGGCAAGACTCCCCCTTGCTGGCAGACTATACGGGGTTTTGCAATCTTTTGGAGGCCGCGTTCGGCAACCCCCAGAAAGGGAGTCAAGCCAACCGGGCGATTCGGCAGTTGAAACAGGGCGAGTCCACGGTGGCCGCATATACCACGGAGTTTCGGCTGTTGGCACAGGACTTGACCTGGAACGACTCGGCATTGCGGGACCAGTATCTCGAAGGGCTTTCGGACGAGATACTGGACCAGCTGGCCACAATGGAACGCCCCACCACGCTAGACACTCTCATTCAACGGAGTCTACAGATAGACGACCGGCTGGAGGATCGTCGCCAGGCCCGGGGCCGACGACACCTCCAGTTCTCGGCACCAGTTTCTTCCGGCAGCCCCACGGTCACAACTGAGTTATCGGAGGAGCCTATGCAGCTCGGGGCAGTGCGGCCACGCCTTTCCCCCGCAGAGAAGGTACGGCGTCGGGAGGGGAATCTATGTCTCTACTGTGGCGGAAGTGGACACTACGCTCGGTCCTGCCCTGAGAAACGCCAGCCGCAGGGAAACCGCCAACCCCCAGTAGCTGATGGCCCTAGCTACCGGGGGTCCCAAACAGCGCAGAATGGGCCCGCACCAATGGACTTGCAACATCTTATGGTTCCGGTACGTTTATACCCTCCAGGTGGGCCCTGGATTCTTACCCATGCTTTGGTGGATTCAGGAGCAACCCGTTCTTATATGGACGCTGCTTTTGCTGCCCATCATCAGGTGCCACTTCGGAACAAGCCAGAACCGGTCCAGGTAGAAGCAATTGACGGACGGCTTCTACGTTCAGGAGCCGTTACTCAGGAGACCCAGCCCCTGGTCCTGTGTCTCCAGCAGCACCGGGAGTTGCGAACTTTGGACATTGCCTCTATGCCCCGGTTCCCCCTCGTGCTCGGGATGGACTGGCTGGAAGCTCACAACGTTCAGATTGACTGGGTCAAACGGACTGTGCACTTCCCAGACCCATGTTCCCATGCTCAATCCGAGACGCTGGCGGCCGCACCCACGGAGGAGGCAGCACCCACGCTCCCAGCCGTGTACCAGGACTACCAGGACGTGTTCGAGGAACGGGGGGCAGACCAGCTGCCGCCGCATCGGCCTTTTGACTGCGGCATAGACCTCCAGCCCGGAGCGCCCTTACCAGTGAGTCGCTTATATTCTCTAACAGAGCCAGAGCGCGAGGCTTAGCAGGACTTCTTGCGCAAGAACCTGGAGCGTGGGTTCA
This sequence comes from Podarcis erhardii, assembly GCF_964252035.2. NCBI lineage: Eukaryota > Metazoa > Chordata > Lepidosauria > Squamata > Lacertidae > Podarcis > Podarcis erhardii. Next base: position 14,454,370 of record NC_138498.1, read on the forward strand.
TTAGGCCTTCCACCTCGCCTACCGCGGCACCAGTGCTCTTTGTTAAGAAGAAATGTGGGGAACTTCGCCTTTGCCATGATTACCGAGCCCTGAACAAAATTACCATCCCAGACCGGTACCCCTTGCCCCTTATCTCGGAGTTGCTGGAGCGGGTGCAAGGGGCACAGGTGTTCACCAAGCTGGACCTCCGGGGGGCCTACAACTTGATTCGGATCCGAGCCGGGGATGAGTGGAAGACAGCATTTGGGACCCGGTACGGGCAGTTCGAATACTTGGTTATGCCTTTCGGTTTGTGCAACGCGCCTGCTGTGTTCCAACGCTACATCAACCACGTGTTCCAGGACTTGTTAGACAAGTACGTGGTGGTGTACTTGGATGACATACTGGTTTACTCCCGTGACCCGGCTCGCCATGAGGGACATGTCCGGACCGTGCTGCAGCGCTTGCGTGAGCACCGTTTGTACGCAAAGCTCAGCAAGTGCGAGTTCCATCAGCGGACTGTGGACTTCCTTGGACACCGGCTCTCTCCAGATGGGGTGCAGATGGACCCTGGGAAGGTGGCAGCGGTTCGAGAATGGGCGGCACCCCGGAACCGCAAGGACCTACAGCGTTTCCTGGGGTTCGCCAACTACTACCGGACCTTCATCGCAGATTATGCTCATCGCACCACCCCGTTGACCCGGCTACTGCGCCCAAAGACGCCGTTTTCCTGGGACAAGGAGGCAGAGGAGGCGTTTCAGGGGTTGAAGGCCTGTTTCCAGAGGGCGCCAATCTTACAACATCCTGACCCCTCTCGACCCTTTGTGGTGGAGACCGACGCCTCCAGTACGGCTCTCGGTGCCGTCTTGTCTCAACAGAATGGACCTGAAGCGCCACTCTTACCCTGTGCCTTCTATTCCCGCCAGCTCCTACCAGCGGAGCGTAACTATACTGTGTGGGAGCGGGAACTACTGGCCATCAAGGTGGCCTTTGAGGTCTGGCGCCACCATCTTGAGGGGGCACGACATCCGGTGGAGGTGAGAACCGACCACCGGAACCTGGAGTACCTCCAGACCACCCGCAAGCTGAACCAAAGACAGATCCGGTGGGCGTTGTTCTTTTCCCGGTTCCAGTTCCGGATCCGCTACATCCCTAGCTCTCAGAACCAGAAGGCGGATGCCCTGTCCCGGAAACCTGAAGACAACTCAGACACGGTACAGCAAGCAGAACCCACCACGATCCTACCTCCAGCTGCATTCCTGGCCACCCAGGAGGCGGAGCCACTGCAGGCTCGGGTGCGGAAACAGCAGCGGGTCGACGCTTGGGCCCAGGAACGACTCCAGGAGCTGGCTGAAGGGTCCAGCCCACAGTATCCGGGGCTGGTCCTGCATCAGGGCCTTCTGCTGCACCACGGTCGTCTGTACATCCCGCCAGGGCCACTGCGGCTGGAGGTTCTCCGGATGGCCCATGATGCCCCAGCAGCGGGGCACTTTGGACGGTATCGGACCACCCATCTGGTCAGTCGTGAGTTTTGGTGGCCCCGCCTGAAGGCTGACGTGGCTCGATACGTTGCTGGTTGTGATGTCTGCCGGCGCGCCAAGGGCCCTACCGGGCGACCCCCCGGCCTACTTCAGCCATTGCCAGTTCCACCGCGCCCTTGGCACACGGTTTCGTTGGACTTTGTAGTGGACTTACCCCCGTCTCGTGGTTGTACCTGCCTCCTAGTTTTCTCCGACCATTTCACCAAGATGGTGCACTGCGCCCCCTGCCCATCTGTACCCACAGCCAAGGAAACCGCTCAGCTGTACCTTCAGCATGTCTTCCGCCTGCATGGCCTACCTGAGCGCGTGGTGTCCGACCGGGGCGTTCAGTTCACATCCCGGTTCTGGCGAGCATTACACCAGACCCTCGGGACAGAGGTCTGCCTCTCGTCAGCCTACCACCCACAGACCGATGGCCAGACGGAACGGGCGAACGCGGTGCTGGAGCAGTACCTCCGGTGTTACTGCAGCTACCAGCAGGATGACTGGGTCGACCACCTGGCATTGGCGGAGTTCGCCTACAACAACGCGGTGAATGCGTCCACCCAGCAGACCCCGTTCCAGGCCAGTTACGGTTATCATCCACGGCTGTTTCCAGATGTGCTGCCGGCATCCGCGGTCCCGGCGGTGACGGAGTGGCTTCAAGAGCTCCAGTCCCAGCAACAGCTTTTGGTGGAGCAACTGCACCAGGCCAAGGAAGCGTACAAAGCCCAGGCCGACCGCCACCGCCAGGTGGGGCCGGAACTTCACGTCGGTGACCTGGTTTGGCTCTCCACTCGCCACCTCCACCCTTCTCGACCTTCGCGGAAGTTGGACGCCCGATTCACCGGCCCGTTCCCTATCGTGGACCAAGTCTCTCCTGTGGCATTCCGTCTCCGGTTACCCGCAACCCTGAAGGTTCACCCGGTCTTCCACAGGTCCCTTCTGAGTCCAGTGGCCCCACCCGACGAGTTCCACCCGAACCGTCCCCGACCGCAGCCAGTGTTGGTTCAGGGAGAGCCTGAGTACGAGGTGGAACGCATCCTGGACTCCCGATACCGCAGGGGAAAGCTGCAGTATCTCATTGACTGGAAGGGGTACGGACCGGAGGACCGTTCCTGGGAACCAGCGGCCAACGTCCACGCACCTGCCTGCCTCCGAGAGTTCCATGCGACGTACCCCGGCAAGCCGGGTCCGGACCCTCGGTTGAGGGGGGGGCCTGGGAGGGGGGATGGTGTGATGGCCTGGGATTCCGATTCAGAGGATGAACCAGAGGAATCCCAGCCTGCACAGGAGTCCCCGCCTCCAGGGCCGGCTGAACTGGGGCAAGGCCTAGATGCTGAAGAGCCTGCACCTGTGGCAGAGCACCAGGAGCTGGCCCCAGGTGAAACCCTTCAGGCCCCAGAGGGGCTTGAGGACTCAGTGGCTACAGGTGAGCCTCCTCCAGGGCCCAGTAACCCTTCGGCCTCTCCTGATCTGCAGAGGCTTAGGGCAGAGAGGCGAAGGGAACTGGTTGCTCCCAGGAGGAGTGCTCGCCTTAAGGCCAGAGGAGGCGGGGCTCCTGGGGGCCGGGACCGCCCCTGGCCTTAGAAGAGGATAAAAGCCCAGTCAGCCCGGTCCCAGGTTGCGGGAGCAACGTCGTTGTTGGCTTTGGACCTTCCTGTGTTCTTGATCCCTGCTTGGCCTCCTGTTCCTGACCATCCGGTGCTCCTGTTCCCTGCTCGGCCTCCTGTTCCTGACCATCCGGTGTTCCTGTACCCTGCTCGGCCTCCTGTTCCAGCGTTCCTGTTCCCCGCCCGGCTCTCCGCCTCGGACCTCGCCCCTCTTCGTGTGGACTCAGACTACGCTCAAGGTACCTTTCCCCCGGGTCCAGCACAAGACGTCTGAACAACTTTTTTTGAAAAAACCCCTAAGCTGCGCGGTCACAATTTCAGCAAAAATCTGACGTTCTGCAATTCATTCAAAAATGGTGCCAAACTGTTGCAAATGCTCCCCTGAAAGATTTTTCGGTGGAAACAGATGGGTGTTTATTATCGGAAACAGAATTAGCCGACGATGTCTAAACAACTTTTTATGAAAAAACCCCTAAGCCGCGCGGTCACAATTTCAGCAAAAATCTGATGTTCTGCAATTCATTCAAAAATGGTGCCAAACTGTTGCAAATGCTCCCTTGAAAGGATTTTTGGTGGAAACAGATGGGTTTTTATTATCGGAAACAGAATTAGCCAACGACGTCTGAACAACTTTTTTTGAAAAAATCCCTAAGCCGTGCGGTCACAATTTCAGCAAAAATCTGACGTTCTGCAATTCATTCAAAAATCGTGCCAAACTGTTGCAAATGCTCCCCTGAAAGATTTTTGGTGGAAACAGATGGGTTTTTATCATCGAAACAGAATTAGCCGACGACATCTGAGAAACTTTTTTTGAAAAAATCCCTAAGCCGCGCGGTCACAATTTCAGCAAAAATCTGACGTTCTGCAATTCATTCAAAAATCGTGCCAAACTGTTGCAAATGCTCCCCTGAAAGATTTTTCGGTGGAAACAGACGGGTTTTTATTATCGGAAAGAGAATTAGCCGACGACGTCTGAACAACTTTTTTTGAAAAAACCCCTAAGCCGCGCGGTCACAATTTCAGCAAAAATCTGACGTTCTGCAATTCATTCAAAATGGTGCCAACCTGTTGCAAATGCTCCCCTGAAAGGATTTTTGGTGGAAACAGATGGGTTTTTATTATCGGAAACAGAATTAGCCAACGACGTCTGAACAACTTGTTTTGAAAAAATCCCTAAGCCGCGCGGTCACAATTTCAGCAAAAATCTGACGTTCTGCAATTCATTCAAAAATCGTGCCAAACTGTTGCAAATGCTCCCCTGAAAGGATTTTTGGTGGAAACAGATGGGTTTTTATTATGGGAAACAGAATTAGCCGATGATGTCTGAAGAACTTTTTTTGAAAAAATCCCTAAGCCGCGCGGTCACAATTTCAGCAAAAATCTGACGTTCTGCAATTCATTCAAAAATCGTACCAAACTGTTGCAAGGGCTCCCCTGAAAAATTTTTCGGTGGAAACAGATGGGTTTTTATTATCGGAAACAGAATTAGCCGAAGACGTCTGAACAACTTTTTTTGAAAAAACCCCTAAGCCGCGCGGTCACAATTTCAGCAAAAATCTGACGTTCTGCAATTCATTCAAAAATGGTGCCAAACTGTTGCAAATGCTCCCCTGAAAGCATTTTTGGTGGAAACAGATGGGTTTTTATTATCGGAAACAGAATTAGCCGATGACGTCTGAACAACTTTTTTTGAAAAAATCCCTAAGCCGCGCGGTCACAATTTCAGCAAAAATCTGACGTTCTGCAATTCATTCAAAAATCGTGCCAAACTGTTGCAAATGCTCCCCTGAAAGGATTTTTGGTGGAAACAGACGGGTTTTTATCATCGAAACAGAATTAGCTGACGACATCTGAACAACTTTTTTTGAAAAAATCCCTAAGCCGCGCGGTCACAATTTGAGCAAAAATCTGACGTTCTGCAATTCATTCAAAAATCGTGCCAAACTGTTGCAAATGCTCCCCTGAAAGATTTTTCGGTGGAAACAGACGGGTTTTTATCATCGAAACAGAATTAGCCGACGACGTCTGAACAACTTTTTTTGAAAAAACCCCTAAGCCGCGCGGTCACAATTTCAGCAAAAATCTGACGTTCTGCAATTCATTCAAAAATCGTGCCAAACTGTTGCAAATGCTCCCCTGAAAGGATTTTTGGTGGAAACAGATGGGTTTTTATTATCGGAAAGAGAATTAGCCGACGACGTCTGAACAACTTTTTTTGAAAAAACCCCTAAGCCGCGCGGTCACAATTTCAGCAAAAATCTGACGTTCTGCAATTCATTCAAAAATGGTGCCAACCTGTTGCAAATGCTCCCCTGAAAGGATTTTTGGTGGAAACAGATGGGTTTTTATTATCGGAAACAGAATTAGCCAACGACGTCTGAACAACTTGTTTTGAAAAAATCCCTAAGCCGCGCGGTCACAATTTCAGCAAAAATCTGACGTTCTGCAATTCATTCAAAAATCGTGCCATACTGTTGCAAATGCTCCCCTGAAAGGATTTTTGGTGGAAACAGACGGGTTTTTATCATCGAAACAGAATTAGCCGACGACATCTGAACAACTTTTTTTGAAAAAATCCCTAAGCCGCGCGGTCACAATTTGAGCAAAAATCTGACGTTCTGCAATTCATTCAAAAATCGTGCCAAACTGTTGCAAATGCTCCCCTGAAAGATTTTTCGGTGGAAACAGACGGGTTTTTATCATCGAAACAGAATTAGCCGACGACATCTAAACAACTTTTTTTGAAAAAATCCCTAAGCCGCGCGGTCACAATTTCAGCAAAAATCTGACGTTCTGCAATTCATTCAAAAATCGTGCCAAACTGTTGCAAATGCTCCCCTGAAAGGATTTTTGGTGGAAACAGATGGGTTTTTATTATCGGAAAGAGAATTAGCCGACGACGTCTGAACAACTTTTTTTGAAAAAACCCCTAAGCCGCGCGGTCACAATTTCAGCAAAAATCTGACGTTCTGCAATTCATTCAAAAATGGTGCCAACCTGTTGCAAATGCTCCCCTGAAAGGATTTTTGGTGGAAACAGATGGGTTTTTATTATCGGAAACAGAATTAGCCAACGACGTCTGAACAACTTGTTTTGAAAAAATCCCTAAGCCGCGCGGTCACAATTTCAGCAAAAATCTGACGTTCTGCAATTCATTCAAAGATGGTGCCAAACTGTTGCAAATGCTCCCCTGAAAGGGTTTTCGGTGGAAACAGATGGGTTTTTATTATGGGAAACAGAATTAGCCGATGACGTCTGAAGAACTTTTTTTGAAAAAATCCCTAAGCCGCGCGGTCACAATTTCAGCAAAAATCTGACGTTCTGCAATTCATTCAAAAATCATACCAAACTGTTGCAAGGGCTCCCCTGAAAGATTTTTCGGTGGAAACAGATGGGTTTTTATTATCGGAAACAGAATTAGCAGAAGACGTCTGAACAACTTTTTTTGAAAAAACCCCTAAGCTGCGCGGTCACAATTTCAGCAAAAATCTGACGTTCTGCAATTCATTCAAAAATGGTGCCAAACTGTTGCAAATGCTCCCCTGAAAGATTTTTCGGTGGAAACAGATGGGTGTTTATTATCGGAAACAGAATTAGCCGACGATGTCTAAACAACTTTTTATGAAAAAACCCCTAAGCCGCGCGGTCACAATTTCAGCAAAAATCTGATGTTCTGCAATTCATTCAAAAATGGTGCCAAACTGTTGCAAATGCTCCCCTGAAAGGATTTTTGGTGGAAACAGATGGGTTTTTATTATGGGAAACAGAATTAGCCAACGACGTCTGAACAACTTTTTTTGAAAAAATCCCTAAGCCGTGCGGTCAGAATTTCAGCAAAAATCTGACGTTCTGCAATTCATTCAAAAATCGTGCCAAACTGTTGCAAATGCTCCCCTGAAAGATTTTTGGTGGAAACAGATGGGTTTTTATCATCGAAACAGAATTAGCCGACGACATCTGAGAAACTTTTTTTGAAAAAATCCCTAAGCCGCGCGGTCACAATTTCAGCAAAAATCTGACGTTCTGCAATTCATTCAAAAATGGTGCCAAACTGTTGCAAATGCTCCCCTGAAAGATTTTTCGGTGGAAACAGACGGGTTTTTATCATCGAAACAGAATTAGCCGACGACATCTGAACAACTTTTTTTGAAAAAATCCCTAAGCCGCGGGGTCACAATTTCAGCAAAAATCTGACGTTCTGCAATTCATTCAAAGATGGTGCCAAACTGTTGCAAATGCTTCCCTGAAAGGGTTTTCGGTGGAAACAGATGGGTTTTTATTATGGGAAACAGAATTAGCCGATGACGTCTGTCAGGGTTTTAGGGAGAGAGGAGACAGACAGCGAGGGCGAGGAGGAAGAGGACGACAACGAGCCGAGGTTGTCCCAAAGTCCGTCTAGCGAATCAGAGGATTCCCAGAAGGGAGCCCCCCTGGTCAGGCCAAGGGGCAATAGAGAGGGAAGCAGTCAGAAAGAGGGGAACGAAGAGGTAATCCCCAGTGGGAGTGGCAAAGCGGGACCAGCTCCCCCGTCGGAACGGAGTGGAGGGGGGGGAGTTGCCAGTGTGTCAGAAAGAGCAGGACAGGAAGGAGGAAGGGGGAGGAGTTCGGAGCAAGACGTCCTGCCTGAAAGGGAGGAGTGTAGTACCGAGAGCAGCGTAACTGTAGAAAGGAAGGTCAGAGGCAACGTACGCGCGCCAAGTTCAAATATAGAGGCGCGCGGAAATGAGGAGAGCTCTGAGGAGGAGCCTGGTGCCAAAGCACGAAGGAGGGGGGAGCAGGCGGGAGAAGACTCAGCCTCTGGGGAGTCCCGGAAAGAGGGAAGACAGGGGGGCAGGAAGACCCTGCGGAAAAGGAAAGAGAGGAAAAGGTGGAGCAGTACAAGCCTCTTAAATTGGTGCAGGGGAGGGACGGACTCAGAGGGGACTTCTAACATCTAAGGGTAACAGATGCGGAGCCACGGAGTTGGGATGTAATGGCTACAATGATCTTCAATAAATCCTTTTGTACATAACTTGGACTGGACTTTGGTCTCTTGTGAGCTGGGACCTCGGGTGGCTGTGACAGTAAGTCCCCTCCACAGAACGCAAAATTTTTTTTTGCAAAGCTCACAAACGGTAACGGCCATGAGTGCGGAGGATCAGCTGACAGCGCTGCGGAATACAGTGTCCGAACTCACAGCTGCAGTCCTTGCGTCTCAGAAGAAGCATGACGAAATGGAGAAGCGCTGCCAAGACCTGCAAACAAGGTGGGAGCGTGCAAGCAGGGAAGGGTTCCCAGGGTCCAGATCAGAGGGAATTGGACTTGGAAGGAGGGGGGGCAGCCTAGTCACCCACTTCGATGGGAACCTGAAGCATTATCCCAGTTTTAAAGCAGACGTTTTGTATGCATTGCACTTGCTTCGTCATGACTTTAAAGATGAGGAGGAGAAAGTGAGGGATTTGTTCTGGGAGGGTCTCAGCGGTCCCATTAAGGATGAACTTGCCAGGGGAGACAGACCTCAGACCCTGGAGGAACTTGTGCAGAGGGCTTTATCGATTGGGATAAGGCACGAGGGGCGTCTTTGGCACAATGAGGAAGAACGGCAGGTGCGTCCACCAGCGAGGACGTCTTCTTTCATCCCCAGGGAGTTCAGTCAGTCACATCCCTCGCCGCTGGGCAGGCAGGGGGAGGAGCCGATGGAACTTGGTGGTGCTAAGGCTCAAGCAACAGCCAGAGCCCCGGCTTCCGGTGCAGTAAAGGCGAAGCCTCCTAGAGGGACCAGGAAGTGTTACATCTGCGACAGTGCACTGCACATGGCGAAAGAGTGTCCCCAGAGGCTCCAGAAGCACACTGCAGCTTTAGCAACGGTAGCAGCAGAAGTGACCCAAGAAGAGGAGCCTCAGGGAAACGGCAATGCCTGGCTGGAAGCACAAATGCTGGGGCTCAGCCAGGCGGATCTGTAGAACAGTCCTCAGCATTTTTGCAACCTACAGACCCTTTACCACCCAAGCCAGCAGTGCAGCTCACCGCAACACTGCAGTTGCCAGATGGGACCCCCATAGAAGTGCCCCTCACGATCGATTCCGGGAGCAACGCCGATTTCGTGGGGATGCAATTTGTCAAGCAGCATCGCATAGCGCTTCTGCCAGCCACAACACCTCTGAACGTAGTCACGGTGGATGGCAGGAAATTGCTTGGAGGGCAAGTGGTGCATCAGACGCCTCCCATGGTGATGCGGATTGGAGATCACCGGGAAGTCATTAGCTTCAATGTCACCCACCTGTCTGACACGCCTATAGTATTGGGCATGAGTTGGCTGGAAAGACACAGTCCTGCTGTAGCGTGGTACCAACGCCAGATCACCTTTTGCTCATCGTACTGTGCTCAAAACTGCATCCAGTCGTGCCAGGAGGAGGGGGCTGAGCAGCAGCTGCGACTGGGCATGGTGCAGGCAGTACCTAGCAAGTACGAAGGGTTCCTGGAGGTTTTCTGCAAGAAGGAAGCTGACCAGTTGCCGCCCCACAGACCCTATGATTGTGCCATCGACCTGGTGCCAGGGGCGCAGTTGCCGACTGCAAAGCTGTATTCCATGTCTGAGGACGAGATGCAAGAGCTCAGGGAGTTCATAGAGCACAATTTGCAGCGCGGATTCATCCGGGAATCGAAAGCGGTGGGGGGCAGTCCTGTTTTCTTTGTAAAGAAAAAGGACACGCCCCAAAAAAGACTTATTGTGGACTATAGGTCCATAAACAGTATGACCAAGCCCAAGGCCTTCCCCATGCCCAAGATAGATGATCTCCTGGCAACCGTAAGGAAGGGGAAGATCTTCACCAAGTTGGATCTGCGTGGAGCGTATAACCTCATACGCATCCGGGAGGGCGATGAGTGGAAGACGGCCATGTTCACGCCTCTGGGCACGTATGAATACAGAGTTATGCCATTTGGTCTCCAAAATGGATCTCACGTCTTCCAAGCCTTTATGCATCACGTGCTAGCGGGACTTCTCTACAAGAAATGCGTGTGTTTCCTCGACGACATCCTGATCTTTTCGGAAACGGAGGAGGCCCATGAGAAGGACGTAAAGGAAGTCCTGCAAAGACTACGGGAGAACAGGCTCTACGCCAAGTTAGAGAAGTGCCAGTTTGATGTGACGGAGGTGGATTTCCTAGGCTACAAGCTGTCTGACAAGGGGCTGGCCATGGACAGCGCCAAGGTCCGCGCGGTGTTGGACTGGAAGAGCCCCCGCAATCGGAAGGAAGTCCAGAGATTCATCGGCTTCGCCAACTTCTACCGCAAATTCATCAGAGGTTTTGCAAAGGAGACGGCAGCGATCACGGACACTCTGAGTTCCAAGAAGAAGAGGTTCGTGTGGACGGAACAGGCAGAGCGCTCTTTTCGGAAGCTTAAAAGCCTTTTCGCCTCCGAGGAGCAGCTGCTGCACGTGAATCCAGGCAAGCCCATGCGAGTAGAGACCGACGCGTCAGACAGAGCAGTTGGAGCCGTACTCCTGCAAGAAGATCCACATGGCAACTGGAGACCCGGTGCCTTTTACTCCAGAAAGCTCAGCAAAGCGGAGCAAAACTACACCATATGGGACAGGGAGCTGTTAGCCATTCACGCAGCTTTCAAAGCGTGGCGACACTTCCTCATAGGAGCCAAGCACACAGTACAGGTCCGCACGGATCACAAGAACCTAGAGTATTGGCGCACGGCGAAGCTCCAAAGCCAGAGGCACATGCGCTGGGCGGAATTCTTCGCGGATTTCGACTTTCGGATAGAGTACGTCCCAGGAGATTCCAATGTTATAGCCGATGCGCTATCCAGGAAACCGCAATATCTCGATGAAGCGGCGCCTGTAGCAGCCAAGCACATTTTCGCACCGCAGGCGTGGTCGTGCGCTGCCGCCACAGTAGATCTGGACGCGGTGCGACGCGCGTTGCAAGTGGATCAGTTCGCACAGTCCAAGATGGAGGAATTGCGCAGAGGTGTGCAGAGTGGCGAAGAGTTCCAACTACGCGACGGGCTGCTAACTCGCAAAGGTGCCCTCTACGTGCCAAGCGACGAGCTTCGCGCAAAGGTTCTGCAGCAGTTGCACGACGCCCCCAGTGCGGGCCACTTCGGTAAGGAGAAGACAATAGAACTGGTGGCAAGAGACTTTTGGTGGCCCCGGATGCGTGGAGAGGTAGCGGATTACGTCGCCAGGTGTGACACTTGTCAGAGGTTCAAGCCAGTACACCAGAAGCCAGCGGGGCTGTTGGAACCGCTGGAAACGCCACAGCAACCGTGGGAGAGGGTAGCTCTGGACTTCGTTACTGACCTGCCCAGCTCCAGGGGGAAGACGGCGGTACTGGTGGTTGTGGACCTGTTCACCAAGATGGCGCACTTCATTCCATGCGCAAAGGTGGCGACGGCGGAACAGACTGCCAAACTCTTCATCGATCACGTGTTCAAGGTGCATGGGCTGCCGCAGTCCATCCTGTCCGACAGGGGGCGCCAGTTTGTTTCCAATTTTTGGCAGAAGCTTTTAGGTATCCTGAACGTCAAGATCAACCTCACGTCGGCGAGACACCCACAAACCAACGGCCAAGCTGAGAGGGTCAACGCGATCATGCAGCAGTACCTGAGATGTTACGCCAACCAGCGACCAGCAGTTTGGGTGGACTACCTGCCGATGGCAGAGTTTGCCTATAACAACACGAAGCACGCGTCCACGGGGGTGACGCCGTTTTTCGCGAACAATGGTCGTCATCCCAGAACCTTCCCGGGGTTCGTGGCACCGGGAGAGGGGGTGCCGCAAGGAGCCGACCAGTTTGCAGCGGAGCTGCAGGAGGTGCACGAAGAGTTGCGGAGACATTTAGAGCTGGCCAAGCAAGCATATAAGGTGCAGGCTGACAAAAACAGGAGAGAGGGAGAGGAGATCCAGGTGGGGGACTGGGTGTGGTTAGCGGCCCAAGCGATGCCAGCCAAGTCGTTGGCCAAGAAGAAGCTGGGGCACAGGCAGTTAGGGCCGTACCAGGTGGAGGCTAAAATCAACCCTGTAGCCTTTCGACTAGCCCTCCCCGAAGGTTCCAGAGTGCACCCGGTCTTTCATAGATCGGTGCTCACTCCCTACAAGGCACCGCACAGGTTTCAGGAGTCTGACACAGTCACGCAACAACACACTAAGTCACAGGAGAGGGAGAGGGCGCCTAGGGCCGAACCACTCAACGAGGTCACAGAAATCCTGGACTCGAGATGGGGGCAAGAGGGAGTAGAATATTTTCTAGTCAGAGAGGGTGCCCCAGTCAGTGCCAATGGTTGGGTGCCGGGCTACGCCTTAGACGAACCTCTTTTAAAAGACGAGTTCCATGCCCTTTTCCCTCATAGACCCATGCCAGCCGAGTACTTTGATGACTGGCTCTTTACGCCCACATGTTCAGGCAGCACTTTCCACGGCTTTTCTTCAGCCGAAGAAAGGTCGCCGGACTCCAACTCGCCCAGGGGATCGTGTTCGGGGGTGGACACAGAACCCTCTTATTGGTGGGACGAGCAACCAGAGGAGGACTGGCGCAGGAAATGGCTGACGGGACCTTGGCAGGCAGCACCGGACCAGGTACCAATGGAGGAGGGAGAAGAGAACACCATGGGTCAAGAACCCGAATTCGAACACTCGTACAACGAACTGCAAACAGAGGAGATGGAGGTGCAGAATCTGTATCCTGCGTCCGCCTCCGAAGAGCGGCAGCTTCCACAACCTGCACCCGATGAGCGGAAGGGGGGAAGGGGGGGCTTCGAGGGGGGGATGGATGTCAGGGTTTTAGGGAGAGAGGAGACAGAGAGCGAGGGCGAGGAGGAAGAGGACGACAACGAGCCGAGGTTGTCCCAAAGTCCGTCTAGCGAATCAGAGGATTCCCAGAAGGGAGCCCCCCTGGTCAGGCCAAGGGGCAATAGAGAGGGAAGCAGTCAGAAAGAGGGGAACGAAGAGGGAATCCCCAGTGGGAGTGGCAAAGCGGGACCAGCTCCCCCGTCGGAACGGAGTGGAGGGGGGGGAGTTGCCAGTGTGTCAGAAAGAGCAGGACAGGAAGGAGGAAGGGGGAGGAGTTCGGAGCAAGACGTCCTGCCTGAAAGGGAGGAGTGTAGTACCGAGAGCAGCGTAACTGTAGAAAGGAAGGTCAGAGGCAACGTACGCGCGCCAAGTTCAAATATAGAGGCGCGCGGAAATGAGGAGAGCTCTGAGGAGGAGCCTGGTGCCAAAGCACGAAGGAGGGGGGAGCAGGCGGGAGAAGAATCAGCATCTGGGGAGTCCCGGAAAGAGGGAAGACAGGGGGGCAGGAAGACCCTGCGGAAAAGGAAAGAGAGGAAAAGGTGGAGCAGTACAAGCCTCTTAAATTGGTGCAGGGGAGGGACGGACTCAGAGGGGACTTCTAACATCTAAGGGTAACAGATGCGGAGCCACGGAGTTGGGATGTAATGGCTACAATGATCTTCAATAAATCCTTTTGTACATAACTTGGACTGGACTTTGGTCTCTTGTGAGCTGGGACCTCGGGTGGCTCTGACAACGTCTGAAGAACTTTTTTTGAAAAAATCCCTAAGCCGCGCGGTCACAATTTCAGCAAAAATCTGACGTTCTGCAATTCATTCAAAAATCGTACCAAACTGTTGCAAGGGCTCCCCTGAAAGATTTTTCGGTGGAAACAGATCGGTTTTTATTATCGGAAACAGAATTAGCCGAAGACGTCTGAACAACTTTTTTTGAAAAAACCCCTAAGCCGCGCGGTCACAATTTCAGCAAAAATCTGACGTTCTGCAATTCATTCAAAAATGGTGCCAAACTGTTGCAAATGCTCCCCTGAAAGCATTTTTGGTGGAAACAGATGGGTTTTTATTATCGGAAACAGAATTAGCCGATGACGTCTGAACAACTTTTTTTGAAAAAATCCCTAAGCCGCGCGGTCACAATTTCAGCAAAAATCTGACGTTCTGCAATTCATTCAAAAATCGTGCCAAACTGTTGCAAATGCTCCCCTGAAAGGATTTTTGGTGGAAACAGACGGGTTTTTATCATCGAAACAGAATTAGCCGACGACATCTGAACAACTTTTTTTGAAAAAATCCCTAAGCCGCGCGGTCACAATTTCAGCAAAAATCTGACGTTCTGCAATTCATTCAAAAATGGTGCCAAACTGTTGCAAATGCTCCCCTGAAAGATTTTTCGGTGGAATCAGATGGGTTTTTATTATCGGAAACAGAATTAGCCGACGATGTCTAAACAACTTTTTATGAAAAAACCCCTAAGCCGCGCGGTCACAATTTCAGAAAAAATCTGATGTTCTGCAATTCATTCAAAAATGGTGCCAAACTGTTGCAAATGCTCCCCTGAAAGGATTTTTGGTGGAAACAGATGGGTTTTTATTATCGGAAACAGAATTAGCCAACGACGTCTGAACAACTTGTTTTGAAAAAATCCCTAAGCCGCGCGGTCACAATTTCAGCAAAAATCTGACGTTCTGCAATTCATTCAAAAATGGTGCCAAACTGTTGCAAATGCTCCCCTGAAAGATTTTTCGGTGGAAACAGATGGGTTTTTATTATCGGAAACAGAATTAGCCGAAGATGTCTAAACAACTTTTTATGAAAAAACCCCTAAGCCGCGCGGTCACAATTTCAGCAAAAAACTGATGTTTTGCAATTCATTCAAAAATGGTGCCAAACTGTTGCAAATGCTCCCCTGAAAGGATTTTTGGTGGAAACAGATGGGTTTTTATTATCGGAAACAGAATTAGCTGACGACGTCTGAACAACTTTTTTTGAAAAAATCCCTAAGCCGCGCGGTCACAATTTCAGCAAAAATCTGACGTTCTGCAATTCATTCAAAAATCGTGCCAAACTGTTGCAAATGCTCCCCTGAAATATTTTTCGGTGGAAACAGACGGGTTTTTATCATCGAAACAGAATTATCCGACGACATCTGAGCAACTTTTTTTGAAAAAATCCCTAAGCCGCGCGGTCACAATTTCAGCAAAAATCTGACGTTCTGCAATTCATTCAAAAATCGTGCCAAACTGTTGCAAATGCTCCCCTGAAAGATTTTTCGGTGGAAACAGACCGGTTTTTATCATCGAAACAGAATTAGCCGACGACAGCTGAACAACTTTTTTTGAAAAAATCGCTAAGCCGCGGGGTCACAGTTTCAGCAAAAATCTGACGTTCTGCAATTCATTCAAAAATGGTGCCAAACTGTTGCAAATGCTCCCCAGAAAGGGTTTTCGGTGGAAACAGATGGGTTTTTATTATGGGAAACAGAATTAGCCGATGACGTCTGAAGAACTTTTTTTGAAAAAATCCCTAAGCCGCGCGGTCACAATTTCAGCAAAAATCTGACGTTCTGCAATTCATTCAAAAATCGTGCCAAACTGTTGCAAGTGCTCCCCTGAAAGATTTTTCGGTGGAAACAGATGGGTTTTATTATCGGAAACAGAATTAGCCGACGACGTCTGAACAACTTTTTTTGAAAAAACCCCTAAGCCGCGCGGTCACAATTTCAGCAAAAATCTGACGTTCTGCAATTCATTCAAAAATGGTGCCAAACTGTTGCAAATGCTCCCCTGAAAGGATTTTTGGTGGAAACAGATGGGTTTTTATTATCGGAAACAGAATTAGCCAACGACGTCTGAACAACTTTTTTTGAAAAAACCCCTAAGCCGCGCGGTCACAATTTCAGCAAAAATCTGACGTTCTGCAATTCATTCAAAAATGGTGCCAAACTGTTGCAAATGCTCCGCTGAAAGGATTTTTGGTGGAAACAGATGGGTTTTTATTATCGGAAACAGAATTAGCCGACGACATCTGAACAACTTTTTTTGAAAAAATCCCGAAGCCGCGCGGTCACAATTTCAGCAAAAATCGGACGTTCTGCAATTCATTCAAAAATCGTGCCAAACTGTTGCAAATGCTCCCCTGAAAGATTTTTCGGTGGAAACAGATGGGTTTTTATCATCGAAACAGAATTAGCCGACGATATCTGAACAACTTTTTTTGAAAAAATCCCGAAGCCGCGCGGTCACAATTTCAGCAAAAATCTGACGTTCTGCAATTCATTCAAAAATGGTGCCAAACTGTTGCAAATGCTCTCCTGAATGGGTTTTCGGTGGAAACAGATGGATTTTTATTATGGGAAACAGAATTAGCCGACGATGTCTGAAGAACTTTTTTTGAAAAAACCCCTAAGCCGCGCGGTCACAATTTCAGCAAAAATCTGACGTTCTGCAATTCATTCAAAAATGGTGCCAGACAGTTGCAAATGCTCCCCTGAAAGGATTTTTGGTGGAAACAGATGGGTTTTTATTATCGGAAACAGAATTAGCCGACGACGTCTGAAGAACTTTTTTTGAAAAAATCCCTAAGCCGCGCGGTCACAATTTCAGCAAAAATCTGACGTTCTGCAATTCATTCAAAAATGGTGCCAAATTGTTGCAAATGCTCCCCTGAAAGGATTTTTGGTGGAAACAGATGGGTTTTTATTATCGGAAACAGAATTAGCCGACGACATCTGAACAACTTTTTTTGAAAAAATCCCGAAGCCGCGCGGTCACAATTTCAGCAAAAATCGGACGTTCTGCAATTCATTCAAAAATCGTGCCAAACTGTTGCAAATGCTCCCCTGAAAGGATTTTTGGTGGAAACAGATGGGTTTTTATTATCGGAAACAGAATTAGCCGACGACATCTGAACAACTTTTTTTGAAAAAATCCCTAAGCCGCGCGGTCACAATTTCAGCAAAAATCTGACGTTCTGCAATTCATTCAAAAATGGTGCCAAACTGTTGCAAATGCTCCCCTGAAAGGATTTTTGGTGGAAACAGATGGGTTTTTATTATCGGAAACAGAATTAGCCGACGACGTCTGAACAACTTTTTTTGAAAAAATCCCTAAGCCGCGCGGTCACAATTTCAGCAAAAATCTGACGTTCTGCAATTCATTCAAAAATGGTGCCAAACTGTTGCAAATGCTCCCCTGAAAGGATTTTTGGTGGAAACAGATGGGTTTTTATTATCGGAAACAGAATTAGCCAACGACGTCTGAACAACTTTTTTTGAAAAAATCCCTAAGCCGCGCGGTCACAATTTCAGCAAAAATCTGACGTTCTGCAATTCATTCAAAAATGGTGCCAAACTGTTGCAAATGCTCCCCTGAAAGGATTTTTGGTGGAAACAGATGGGTTTTTATTATCAGAAACAGAATTAGCCAACGACGTCTGAACAACTTTTTTTGAAAAAACCCCTAAGCCGCGCGGTCACAATTTCAGCAAAAATCTGACGTTCTGCAATTCATTCAAAAATGGTGCCGAATTGTTGCAAATGCTCCCCTGAAAGGATTTTTGGTGGAAACAGACGGGTTTTTATCATCGAAACAGAATTAGCCGACGACATCTGAACAACTTTTTTTGAAAAAACCCCTAAGCCGCGCGGTCACAATTTCAGCAAAAATCTGACGTTCTGCAATTCATTCAAAAATGGTGCCAAACTGTTGCAAATGCTCCCCTGAAAGGATTTTTGGTGGAAACAGATGGGTTTTTATTATCGGAAACAGAATTAGCCAACGACGTCTGAACAACTTTTTTTTGAAAAAATCCCTAAGCCGCGCGGTCACAATTTCAGCAAAAATCTGACGTTCTGCAATTCATTCAAAAATGGTGCCAAACTGTTGCAAATGCTCCCCTGAAAGGATTTTTGGTGGAAACAGATGGGTTTTTATTATCAGAAACAGAATTAGCCAACGACGTCTGAACAACTTTTTTTTGAAAAAACCCCTAAGCCGCGCGGTCACAATTTCAGCAAAAATCTGACGTTCTGCAATTCATTCAAAAATGGTGCCGAATTGTTGCAAATGCTCCCCTGAAAGGATTTTTGGTGGAAACAGACGGGTTTTTATCATCGAAACAGAATTAGCCGACGACATCTGAACAACTTTTTTTTTGAAAAAATCCCGAAGCCGCGCGGTCACAATTTCAGCAAAAATCTGACGTTCTGCAATTCATTCAAAAATGGTGCCAAACTAGGGGACTTCCGGGTTAGCGCGAACGGCTAATGGCGGATTCCCTCCGAGCTCCGGAGGGAATCGGCTCTGCTGAGGACGGGTCTTGCCGTGCCGGCGACACGGGGACCCTCAGAAACCGCAGGCGCGGAAGCCTGCGGACTTGGTGACTCGGTGGGCACCTTAAGCGCCCTCCCCGACCCACGAAGAGCCTTTTTAAAGGCTGCGGAGAGGGTACGGAGAGTGGCGTGGTGCTGAGAGTAGACCGCTACCTCAGTAGAGCGAAGCCGCAAGCCATGGCCGGAGAGCGCTGACTTTCTTCCCAAAATTTGGACTGGATAACAAAGGACCCGTGAGTAGTGGAATTTGGACTTTAAAAATTTTATCCTGTGAATTCGGCACGATCGGGGGATGTGTTAAAGGGAAGTCCGCACCCCCTCTACTTATAGACGTTTCAAAGCAAGGAACGGAGAATTAAGGCGGAATGAATACTGTTTTGATGATTTAAAAGTTTCTCACAAATTTGATAGAACAAGATTTTTGTGCTGGAGAGAAAGGGAATTTGGAACTTTGTGTGTATCCCCCCCAAAAAACCCGGGAGTGTCCTATTTGGGTCCCGGAGGAAGAAGTGAAAGGAGTTTGACAGCTGTCAAAGAAGCTGTCAAACGGGCGGACAAAGTAAAGAATTTTGCTATTTAATAACTCTTGGAATTAAAGCTGATACATTTGGACTGAGGCGATTGGAAACAAAGTATTGATAATAACAAAGTAACAGATTATTGGAAAAGGACTACTAAATAACTGAAAGCCCCCTAGGGGGAATTAGTGACATTACAATGGCTGCAGAGGGAAAATTACTGGCGGAGATAGAAAAAATGTTTTTTCTCGTGGGAATCCTGCAGGAGCAGAGTATGGCTCTGAGTAAAGTTTTTATGACCTTGAATCCTGAAACAAACAACTCTGCTGAATGCACAAAGGAGATGCACGATAAAAATTCTGCAGCTGAGCAGGAAGAGATGCCTTTGGAATTGACAGAGAAAAAAGAAGGAGTTCAGACACTACAAGTGGAAAATATCAACCAGAAATCTGCAGCGTTAGAGTATGAGCAAGAAGACCTCTGGATTATAGACCTGCGAAAGATGAGAAAGAAGAAGAGAGAAGCCCCTGGAGTACTTGGAATATTAAAACTAGAAAGAACAAAGCAATATGATTGGGACTTTTCTCTTGAGTATGGAAAACTAGATGGTCTTTCGCAGCAAACACTCTTCAACATTCTGAATGAAAGAAAATATGATCTGACTCTGACTGAACTCCTTCGGGGTCTTAGGACCATTAAAGAGGACTACCAATATAGCTGGCAGAGAGGGACTGACAGAGAATCAGACGCCTCGGACGTGAGGAATCCGGGCTAGAAATATTTTTTGTTTGTTTTCTGGACATTTGTCTAGGAAGGGACAGAAACCGGGGCAGGGGGGGGAGAGAATAGAATTATAAAATGTTATGTTTTGTTTTACTTGGTCAATGTGACCTATAATTAATATAATAAAGGGAAAATTTGTGAAGGGGAAGTTAGATCGACCTTAAAAAAAAAGAAATTAATGATTATAAGAGAATTGGATAGTTAAATACAGATAAACAAAAGATTTTAATTTTTAAAAGCAATGTGAATATCTTTAAGAGGTTAGGTAAGAACTTGCTGAATTAATTTTGGAATTGGGATGTAAGAGGAGGGGGTGGGGGGAAGTCAATGAAAGTGGGTAAAGAAACTTAGGGTATGTAATTGTATTTGTGTGTTTGTTTGTCTTTGTCTTTGTGTGTGTGTCTGTTGTTATAAAATGTAAAAACCCAATAAAAATTATTTAAAAAAAAAAAAAAAACAAAAATGGTGCCAAACTGTTGCAAATGCTCTCCTGAATGGGTTTTCGGTGGAAACAGATGGATTTTTATTATGGGAAACAGAATTAGCCGACGACGTCTGAACAACTTTTTTTGAAAAAACCCCTAAGCCGCGCGGTCACAATTTCAGCAAAAATCTGACGTTCTGCAATTCATTCAAAAATGGTGCCAGACAGTTGCAAATGCTCCCCTGAAAGGATTTTTGGTGGAAACAGATGGATTTTTATTATCGGAAACAGAATTAGCCGACGACGTCTGAACAACTTTTTTTGAAAAAACCCCTAAGCCGCGCGGTCACAATTTCAGCAAAAATCTGACGTTCTGCAATTCATTCAAAAATGGTGCCAAACTGTTGCAAATGCTCCCCTGAAAGGATTTTTGGTGGAAACAGATGGGTTTTTATTATCGGAAACAGAATTAGCCGACGACGTCTGAAGAACTTTTTTTGAAAAAATCCCTAAGCCGCGCGGTCACAATTTCAGCAAAAATCTGACGTTCTGCAATTCATTCAAAAATGGTGCCAAATTGTTGCAAATGCTCCCCTGAAAGGATTTTTGGTGGAAACAGATGGGTTTTTATTATCGGAAACAGAATTAGCCGACGACATCTGAACAACTTTTTTTGAAAAAATCCCGAAGCCGCGCGGTCACAATTTCAGCAAAAATCGGACGTTCTGCAATTCATTCAAAAATCGTGCCAAACTGTTGCAAATGCTCCCCTGAAAGGATTTTTGGTGGAAACAGATGGGTTTTTATTATCGGAAACAGAATCAGCCGACGACATCTGAACAACTTTTTTTGAAAAAATCCCTAAGCCGCGCGGTCACAATTTCAGCAAAAATCTGACGTTCTGCAATTCATTCAAAAATGGTGCCAAACTGTTGCAAATGCTCCCCTGAAAGGATTTTTGGTGGAAACAGATGGGTTTTTATTATCGGAAACAGAATTAGCCGACGACATCTGAACAACTTTTTTTGAAAAAATCCCTAAGCCGCGCGGTCACAATTTCAGCAAAAATCTGACGTTCTGCAATTCATTCAAAAATGGTGCCAAACTGTTGCAAATGCTCCCCTGAAAGGATTTTTGGTGGAAACAGATGGGTTTTTATTATCGGAAACAGAATTAGCCAACGACGTCTGAACAACTTTTTTTGAAAAAATCCCTAAGCCGCGTGGTCACAATTTCAGCAAAAATCTGACGTTCTGCAATTCATTCAAAAATGGTGCCAAACTGTTGCAAATGCTCCCCTGAAAGGATTTTTGGTGGAAACAGATGGGTTTTTATTATCAGAAACAGAATTAGCCAACGACGTCTGAACAACTTTTTTTGAAAAAACCCCTAAGCCGCGCCGTCACAATTTCAGCAAAAATCTGACGTTCTGCAATTCATTCAAAAATGGTGCCGAATTGTTGCAAATGCTCCCCTGAAAGGATTTTTGGTGGAAACAGACGGGTTTTTATCATCGAAACAGAATTAGCCGACGACATCTGAACAACTTTTTTTGAAAAAACCCCTAAGCCGCGCGGTCACAATTTCAGCAAAAATCTGACGTTCTGCAATTCATTCAAAAATGGTGCCAAACTGTTGCAAATGCTCCCCTGAAAGGGTTTTCGGTGGAATCAGATGGGTTTTTATTATGGGAAACAGAATGAGCCGACGACGTCTGAAGAACTTTTTTTGAAAAAAGCCATAAGCCGCGCGGTCACAATTTCAGCAAAAATCTGACGTTCTGCAATTCATTCAAAAATCGTGCCAAACTGTTGCAAATGCTCCCCTGAAAGGATTTTTGGTGGAAACAGATGGGTTTTTATTATCGGAAACAGAATTAGCCGACGACATCTGAACAACTTTTTTTGAAAAAATCCTTAAGCCGCGCGGTCACAATTTCAGCAAAAATCTGACGTTCTGCAATTCATTCAAAAATGGTACCAAACTGTTGCAAATGCTCTCCTGAATGGGTTTTCGGTGGAAACAGATGGATTTTTATTATGGGAAACAGAATTAGCCGACGATGTCTGAAGAACTTTTTTTGAAAAAACCCCTAAGCCGCGCGGTCACAATTTCAGCAAAAATCTGACGTTCTGCAATTCATTCAAAAATGGTGCCAGACAGTTGCAAATGCTCCCCTGAAAGGATTTTTGGTGGAAACAGACGGGTTTTTATCATCGAAACAGAATTAGCCGACGACATCTGAACAACTTTTTTTGAAAAAATCCCTAAGCCGCGCGGTCACAATTTCAGCAAAAATCTGACGTTCTGCAATTCATTCAAAAATGGTACCAAACTGTTGCAAATGCTCTCCTGAATGGGTTTTCGGTGGAAACAGATGGATTTTTATTATGGGAAACAGAATTAGCCAACGATGTCTGAAGAACTTTTTTTGAAAAAACCCCTAAGCCGCGCGGTCACAATTTCAGCAAAAATCTGACGTTCTGCAATTCATTCAAAAATGGTGCCAGACAGTTGCAAATGCTCCCCTGAAAGGATTTTTGGTGGAAACAGACGGGTTTTTATCATCGAAACAGAATTAGCCGACGACATCTGAACAACTTTTTTTGAAAAAATCCCTAAGCCGCGCGGTCACAATTTCAGCAAAAATCTGACGTTCTGCAATTCATTCAAAAATGGTGCCAGACAGTTGCAAATGCTCCCCTGAAAGGATTTTTGGTGGAAACAGATGGATTTTTATTATCGGAAACAGAATTAGCCAACGACGTCTGAACAACTTTTTTTGAAAAAATCCCTAAGCCGCGCGGTCACAATTTCAGCAAAAATCTGACGTTCTGCAATTCATTCAAAAATGGTGCCAAACTGTTGCAAATGCTCCCCTGAAAGGATTTTTGGTGGAAACAGACGGGTTTTTATCATCGAAACAGAATTAGACGACGACATCTGAACAACTTTTTTTGAAAAAATCCCTAAGCCGCGCGGTCACAATTTCAGCAAAAATCTGACGTTCTGCAATTCATTCAAAAATGGTGCCAAACTGTTGCAAATGCTCCCCTGAAAGGGTTTTCGGTGGAAACAGATGGGTTTTTATTATGGGAAACAGAATTAGCCGACGACGTCTGAAGAACTTTTTTTGAAAAAATCCCTAAGCCGCGCGGTCACAATTTCAGCAAAAATCTGACGTTCTGCAATTCATTCAAAAATGGTGCCAAACTGTTGCAAATGCTCCCCTGAAAGGATTTTTGGTGGAAACAGATGGGTTTTTATTATCGGAAACAGAATTAGCCAACGACGTCTGAACAACTTTTTTTGAAAAAACCCCTAAGCCGCGCGGTCACAATTTCAGCAAAAATCTGACGTTCTGCAATTCATTCAAAAATGGTGCCAAACTGTTGCAAATGCTCCCCTGAAAGGATTTTTGGTGGAAACAGATGGGTTTTTATTATCGGAAACAGAATTAGCCGACGACGTCTGAAGAACTTTTTTTGAAAAAATCCCTAAGCCGCGCGGTCACAATTTCAGCAAAAATCTGACGTTCTGCAATTCATTCAAAAATGGTGCCAAATTGTTGCAAATGCTCCCCTGAAAGGATTTTTGGTGGAAACAGATGGGTTTTTATTATCGGAAACAGAATTAGCCGACGACATCTGAACAACTTTTTTTGAAAAAATCCCGAAGCCGCGCGGTCACAATTTCAGCAAAAATCGGACGTTCTGCAATTCATTCAAAAATCGTGCCAAACTGTTGCAAATGCTCCCCTGAAAGGATTTTTGGTGGAAACAGATGGGTTTTTATTATTGGAAACAGAATTAGCCGACGACATCTGAACAACTTTTTTTGAAAAAATCCCTAAGCCGCGCGGTCACAATTTCAGCAAAAATCTGACGTTCTGCAATTCATTCAAAAATGGTGCCAAACTGTTGCAAATGCTACCCTGAAAGGATTTTTGGTGGAAACAGATGGGTTTTTATTATCGGAAACAGAATTAGCCGACGACATCTGAACAACTTTTTTTGAAAAAATCCCTAAGCCGCGCGGTCACAATTTCAGCAAAAATCTGACGTTCTGCAATTCATTCAAAAATGGTGCCAAACTGTTGCAAATGCTCCCCTGAAAGGATTTTTGGTGGAAACAGATGGGTTTTTATTATCGGAAATAGAATTAGCCAACGACGTCTGAACAACTTTTTTTGAAAAAATCCCTAAGCCGCGCGGTCACAATTTCAGCAAAAATCTGACGTTCTGCAATTCATTCAAAAATGGTGCCAAACTGTTGCAAATGCTCCCCTGAAAGGATTTTTGGTGGAAACAGATGGGTTTTTATTATCAGAAACAGAATTAGCCAACGACGTCTGAACAACTTTTTTTGAAAAAACCCCTAAGCCGCGCGGTCACAATTTCAGCAAAAATCTGACGTTCTGCAATTCATTCAAAAATGGTGCCGAATTGTTGCAAATGCTCCCCTGAAAGGATTTTTGGTGGAAACAGACGGGTTTTTATCATCGAAACAGAATTAGCCGACGACATCTGAACAACTTTTTTTGAAAAAACCCCTAAGCCGCGCGGTCACAATTTCAGCAAAAATCTGACGTTCTGCAATTCATTCAAAAATGGTGCCAAACTGTTGCAAATGCTCCCCTGAAAGGATTTTTGGTGGAAACAGATGGGTTTTTATTATCGGAAACAGAATTAGCCAACGACGTCTGAACAACTTTTTTTGAAAAAATCCCTAAGCCGCGCGGTCACAATTTCAGCAAAAATCTGACGTTCTGCAATTCATTCAAAAATCGTGCCAAACTGTTGCAAATGCTCCCCTGAAAGGATTTTTGGTGGAAACAGATGGGTTTTTATTATCGGAAACAGAATTAGCCGACGACATCTGAACAACTTTTTTTGAAAAAATCCTTAAGCCGCGCGGTCACAATTTCAGCAAAAATCTGACGTTCTGCAATTCATTCAAAAATGGTACCAAACTGTTGCAAATGCTCTCCTGAATGGGTTTTCGGTGGAAACAGATGGATTTTTATTATGGGAAACAGAATTAGCCGACGATGTCTGAAGAACTTTTTTTGAAAAAACCCCTAAGCCGCGCGGTCACAATTTCAGCAAAAATCTGACGTTCTGCAATTCATTCAAAAATGGTGCCAGACAGTTGCAAATGCTCCCCTGAAAGGATTTTTGGTGGAAACAGACGGGTTTTTATCATCGAAACAGAATTAGCCGACGACATCTGAACAACTTTTTTTGAAAAAATCCCTAAGCCGCGCGGTCACAATTTCAGCAAAAATCTGACGTTCTGCAATTCATTCAAAAATGGTGCCAAACTGTTGCAAATGCTCCCCTGAAAGGGTTTTCGGTGGAATCAGATGGGTTTTTATTATGGGAAACAGAATGAGCCGACGACGTCTGAAGAACTTTTTTTGAAAAAAGCCATAAGCCGCGCGGTCACAATTTCAGCAAAAATCTGACGTTCTGCAATTCATTCAAAAATCGTGCCAAACTGTTGCAAATGCTCCCCTGAAAGGATTTTTGGTGGAAACAGATGGGTTTTTATTATCGGAAACAGAATTAGCCGACGACATCTGAACAACTTTTTTTGAAAAAATCCTTAAGCCGCGCGGTCACAATTTCAGCAAAAATCTGACGTTCTGCAATTCATTCAAAAATGGTGCCAAACTGTTGCAAATGCTCTCCTGAATGGGTTTTCGGTGGAAGCAGATGGATTTTTATTATGGGAAACAGAATTAGCCGACGATGTCTGAAGAACTTTTTTTGAAAAAACCCCTAAGCCGCGCGGTCACAATTTCAGCAAAAATCTGACGTTCTGCAATTCATTCAAAAATGGTGCCAGACAGTTGCAAATGCTCCCCTGAAAGGATTTTTGGTGGAAACAGATGAATTTTTATTATCGGAAACAGAATTAGCCAACGACGTCTGAACAACTTTTTTTGAAAAAATCCCTAAGCCGCGCGGTCACAATTTCAGCAAAAATCTGACGTTCTGCAATTCATTCAAAAATGGTGCCAAACTGTTGCAAATGCTCCCCTGAAAGGATTTTTGGTGGAAACAGACGGGTTTTTATCATCGAAACAGAATTAGCCGACGACATCTGAACAACTTTTTTTGAAAAAATCCCTAAGCCGCGCGGTCACAATTTCAGCAAAAATCTGACGTTCTGCAATTCATTCAAAAATGGTGCCAAACTGTTGCAAATGCTCCCCTGAAAGGGTTTTCGGTGGAAACAGATGGATTTTTATTATGGGAAACAGAATTAGCCGACGACGTCTGAAGAACTTTTTTTGAAAAAATCCCTAAGCCGCGCGGTCACAATTTCAGCAAAAATCTGACGTTCTGCAATTCATTCAAAAATCGTGCCAAACTGTTGCAAATGCTCCCCTGAAAGATTTTTCGGTGGAAACAAATGGGTTTTTATTATCGGAAACAGAATTAGCCGACGACGTCTGAATAACTTTTTTTGAAAAAACCCCTAAGCCGCGCGGTCACAATTTCAGCAAAAATCTGACGTTCTGCAATTCATTCAAAAATCGTGCCAAACTGTTGCAAATGCTCCCCTGAAAGGATTTTTGGTGGAAACAGATGGGTTTTTATTATCGGAAACAGAATTAGCCAACGACATCTGAACAACTTTTTTTGAAAAAATCCCGAAGCCGCGCGGTCACAATTTCAGCAAAAATCTGACGTTCTGCAATTCATTCAAAAATGGTGCCAAACTGTTGCAAATGCTCCCCTGAAAGGGTTTTTGGTGGAAACAGATGGGTTTTTATTATGGGAAACAGAATTAGCCGACGACATCTGAACAACTTTTTTTGAAAAAATCCCTAAGCCGCGCGGTCACAATTTCAGCAAAAATCTGACGTTCTGCAATTCATTAAAAGATGGTGCCAAACTGTTGCAAATGCTCCCCTGAAAGGATTTTTGGTGGAAACAGACGGGTTTTTATCATCGAAACAGAATTAGCCGACGACATCTGAACAACTTTTTTTGAAAAAATCCCTAAGCCGCGCGGTCACAATTTCAGCAAAAATCTGACGTTCTGCAATTCATTCAAAAATGGTGCCAAACTGTTGCAAATGCTCCCCTGAAAGGGTTTTCGATGGAATCAGATGGGTTTTTATTATGGGAAACAGAATTAGCCGACGACGTCTGAACAACTTTTTTTGAAAAAACCCCTAAGCCGCGCGGTCACAATTTCAGCAAAAATCTGACGTTCTGCAATTCATTCAAAAATGGTGCCAAACTGTTGCAAATGCTCCCCTGAAAGGATTTTTGGTGGAAACAGATGGGTTTTTATTATCGGAAACAGAATTAGCCAACGACGTCTGAACAACTTTTTTTGAAAAAAACCATAAGCCGCGCGGTCACAATTCCAGCAAAAATCTGACGTTCTGCAATTCATTCAAAAATGGTGCCAGATAGTTGCAAATGCTCCCCTGAAAGGATTTTTGGTGGAAACAGATGGGTTTTTATTATCGGAAATAGAATTAGCCGACGACGTCTGAACAACTTTTTTTGAAAAAATCCCTAAGCCGCGCGGTCACAATTCCAGCAAAAATCTGACGTTCTGCAATTCATTCAAAAATGGTGCCAAACTGTTGCAAATGCTCCCCTGAAAGATTTTTCGGTGGAAACAGACGGGTTTTTATCATTGAAACAGAATTAGCCGACGACATCTGAACAACTTTTTTTGAAAAAACCCCTAAGCCGCGCGGTCACAATTTCAGCAAAAATCTGACGTTCTGCAATTCATTCAAAAATGGTGCCAGACAGTTGCAAATGCTCCCCTGAAAGGATTTTTGGTGGAAACAGATGGATTTTTATTATCGGAAACAGAATTAGCCGACGACGTCTGAACAACTTTTTTTGAAAAAACCCCTAAGCCGCGCGGTCACAATTTCAGCAAAAATCTGACGTTCTGCAATTCATTCAAAAATGGTGCCAAACTGTTGCAAATGCTCCCCTGAAAGGATTTTTGGTGGAAACAGATGGGTTTTTATTATCGGAAACAGAATTAGCCGACGACGTCTGAAGAACTTTTTTTGAAAAAATCCCTAAGCCGCGCGGTCACAATTTCAGCAAAAATCTGACGTTCTGCAATTCATTCAAAAATGGTGCCAAATTGTTGCAAATGCTCCCCTGAAAGGATTTTTGGTGGAAACAGATGGGTTTTTATTATCGGAAACAGAATTAGCCGACGACATCTGAACAACTTTTTTTGAAAAAATCCCGAAGCCGCGCGGTCACAATTTCAGCAAAAATCGGACGTTCTGCAATTCATTCAAAAATCGTGCCAAACTGTTGCAAATGCTCCCCTGAAAGGATTTTTGGTGGAAACAGATGGGTTTTTATTATCGGAAACAGAATTAGCCGACGACATCTGAACAACTTTTTTTGAAAAAATCCCTAAGCCGCGCGGTCACAATTTCAGCAAAAATCTGACGTTCTGCAATTCATTCAAAAATGGTGCCAAACTGTTGCAAATGCTCCCCTGAAAGGATTTTTGGTGGAAACAGATGGGTTTTTATTATCGGAAACAGAATTAGCCGACGACATCTGAACAACTTTTTTTGAAAAAATCCCTAAGCCGCGCGGTCACAATTTCAGCAAAAATCTGACGTTCTGCAATTCATTCAAAAATGGTGCCAAACTGTTGCAAATGCTCCCCTGAAAGGATTTTTGGTGGAAACAGATGGGTTTTTATTATCGGAAACAGAATTAGCCAACGACGTCTGAACAACTTTTTTTGAAAAAATCCCTAAGCCGCGTGGTCACAATTTCAGCAAAAATCTGACGTTCTGCAATTCATTCAAAAATGGTGCCAAACTGTTGCAAATGCTCCCCTGAAAGGATTTTTGGTGGAAACAGATGGGTTTTTATTATCAGAAACAGAATTAGCCAACGACGTCTGAACAACTTTTTTTGAAAAAACCCCTAAGCCGCGCCGTCACAATTTCAGCAAAAATCTGACGTTCTGCAATTCATTCAAAAATGGTGCCGAATTGTTGCAAATGCTCCCCTGAAAGGATTTTTGGTGGAAACAGACGGGTTTTTATCATCGAAACAGAATTAGCCGACGACATCTGAACAACTTTTTTTGAAAAAACCCCTAAGCCGCGCGGTCACAATTTCAGCAAAAATCTGACGTTCTGCAATTCATTCAAAAATGGTGCCAAACTGTTGCAAATGCTCCCCTGAAAGGGTTTTCGGTGGAATCAGATGGGTTTTTATTATGGGAAACAGAATGAGCCGACGACGTCTGAAGAACTTTTTTTGAAAAAAGCCATAAGCCGCGCGGTCACAATTTCAGCAAAAATCTGACGTTCTGCAATTCATTCAAAAATCGTGCCAAACTGTTGCAAATGCTCCCCTGAAAGGATTTTTGGTGGAAACAGATGGGTTTTTATTATCGGAAACAGAATTAGCCGACGACATCTGAACAACTTTTTTTGAAAAAATCCTTAAGCCGCGCGGTCACAATTTCAGCAAAAATCTGACGTTCTGCAATTCATTCAAAAATGGTACCAAACTGTTGCAAATGCTCTCCTGAATGGGTTTTCGGTGGAAACAGATGGATTTTTATTATGGGAAACAGAATTAGCCGACGATGTCTGAAGAACTTTTTTTGAAAAAACCCCTAAGCCGCGCGGTCACAATTTCAGCAAAAATCTGACGTTCTGCAATTCATTCAAAAATGGTGCCAGACAGTTGCAAATGCTCCCCTGAAAGGATTTTTGGTGGAAACAGACGGGTTTTTATCATCGAAACAGAATTAGCCGACGACATCTGAACAACTTTTTTTGAAAAAATCCCTAAGCCGCGCGGTCACAATTTCAGCAAAAATCTGACGTTCTGCAATTCATTCAAAAATGGTACCAAACTGTTGCAAATGCTCTCCTGAATGGGTTTTCGGTGGAAACAGATGGATTTTTATTATGGGAAACAGAATTAGCCAACGATGTCTGAAGAACTTTTTTTGAAAAAACCCCTAAGCCGCGCGGTCACAATTTCAGCAAAAATCTGACGTTCTGCAATTCATTCAAAAATG
Source organism: Podarcis erhardii (assembly GCF_964252035.2). NCBI lineage: Eukaryota > Metazoa > Chordata > Lepidosauria > Squamata > Lacertidae > Podarcis > Podarcis erhardii. The sequence goes on from NC_138498.1 coordinate 14,484,381, forward strand.
GTGCCAGACAGTTGCAAATGCTCCCCTGAAAGGATTTTTGGTGGAAACAGACGGGTTTTTATCATCGAAACAGAATTAGCCGACGACATCTGAACAACTTTTTTTGAAAAAATCCCTAAGCCGCGCGGTCACAATTTCAGCAAAAATCTGACGTTCTGCAATTCATTCAAAAATGGTGCCAGACAGTTGCAAATGCTCCCCTGAAAGGATTTTTGGTGGAAACAGATGGATTTTTATTATCGGAAACAGAATTAGCCAACGACGTCTGAACAACTTTTTTTGAAAAAATCCCTAAGCCGCGCGGTCACAATTTCAGCAAAAATCTGACGTTCTGCAATTCATTCAAAAATGGTGCCAAACTGTTGCAAATGCTCCCCTGAAAGGATTTTTGGTGGAAACAGACGGGTTTTTATCATCGAAACAGAATTAGCCGACGACATCTGAACAACTTTTTTTGAAAAAATCCCTAAGCCGCGCGGTCACAATTTCAGCAAAAATCTGACGTTCTGCAATTCATTCAAAAATGGTGCCAAACTGTTGCAAATGCTCCCCTGAAAGGGTTTTCGGTGGAAACAGATGGGTTTTTATTATGGGAAACAGAATTAGCCGACGACGTCTGAAGAACTTTTTTTGAAAAAATCCCTAAGCCGCGCGGTCACAATTTCAGCAAAAATCTGACGTTCTGCAATTCATTCAAAAATGGTGCCAAACTGTTGCAAATGCTCCCCTGAAAGGATTTTTGGTGGAAACAGATGGGTTTTTATTATCGGAAACAGAATTAGCCAACGACGTCTGAACAACTTTTTTTGAAAAAACCCCTAAGCCGCGCGGTCACAATTTCAGCAAAAATCTGACGTTCTGCAATTCATTCAAAAATGGTGCCAAACTGTTGCAAATGCTCCCCTGAAAGGATTTTTGGTGGAAACAGATGGGTTTTTATTATCGGAAACAGAATTAGCCGACGACGTCTGAAGAACTTTTTTTGAAAAAATCCCTAAGCCGCGCGGTCACAATTTCAGCAAAAATCTGACGTTCTGCAATTCATTCAAAAATGGTGCCAAATTGTTGCAAATGCTCCCCTGAAAGGATTTTTGGTGGAAACAGATGGGTTTTTATTATCGGAAACAGAATTAGCCGACGACATCTGAACAACTTTTTTTGAAAAAATCCCGAAGCCGCGCGGTCACAATTTCAGCAAAAATCGGACGTTCTGCAATTCATTCAAAAATCGTGCCAAACTGTTGCAAATGCTCCCCTGAAAGGATTTTTGGTGGAAACAGATGGGTTTTTATTATTGGAAACAGAATTAGCCGACGACATCTGAACAACTTTTTTTGAAAAAATCCCTAAGCCGCGCGGTCACAATTTCAGCAAAAATCTGACGTTCTGCAATTCATTCAAAAATGGTGCCAAACTGTTGCAAATGCTACCCTGAAAGGATTTTTGGTGGAAACAGATGGGTTTTTATTATCGGAAACAGAATTAGCCGACGACATCTGAACAACTTTTTTTGAAAAAATCCCTAAGCCGCGCGGTCACAATTTCAGCAAAAATCTGACGTTCTGCAATTCATTCAAAAATGGTGCCAAACTGTTGCAAATGCTCCCCTGAAAGGATTTTTGGTGGAAACAGATGGGTTTTTATTATCGGAAATAGAATTAGCCAACGACGTCTGAACAACTTTTTTTGAAAAAATCCCTAAGCCGCGCGGTCACAATTTCAGCAAAAATCTGACGTTCTGCAATTCATTCAAAAATGGTGCCAAACTGTTGCAAATGCTCCCCTGAAAGGATTTTTGGTGGAAACAGATGGGTTTTTATTATCAGAAACAGAATTAGCCAACGACGTCTGAACAACTTTTTTTGAAAAAACCCCTAAGCCGCGCGGTCACAATTTCAGCAAAAATCTGACGTTCTGCAATTCATTCAAAAATGGTGCCGAATTGTTGCAAATGCTCCCCTGAAAGGATTTTTGGTGGAAACAGATGGGTTTTTATCATCGAAACAGAATTAGCCGACGACATCTGAACAACTTTTTTTGAAAAAACCCCTAAGCCGCGCGGTCACAATTTCAGCAAAAATCTGACGTTCTGCAATTCATTCAAAAATGGTGCCAAACTGTTGCAAATGCTCCCCTGAAAGGATTTTTGGTGGAAACAGATGGGTTTTTATTATCGGAAACAGAATTAGCCAACGACGTCTGAACAACTTTTTTTGAAAAAATCCCTAAGCCGCGCGGTCACAATTTCAGCAAAAATCTGACGTTCTGCAATTCATTCAAAAATCGTGCCAAACTGTTGCAAATGCTCCCCTGAAAGGATTTTTGGTGGAAACAGATGGGTTTTTATTATCGGAAACAGAATTAGCCGACGACATCTGAACAACTTTTTTTGAAAAAATCCTTAAGCCGCGCGGTCACAATTTCAGCAAAAATCTGACGTTCTGCAATTCATTCAAAAATGGTACCAAACTGTTGCAAATGCTCTCCTGAATGGGTTTTCGGTGGAAACAGATGGATTTTTATTATGGGAAACAGAATTAGCCGACGATGTCTGAAGAACTTTTTTTGAAAAAACCCCTAAGCCGCGCGGTCACAATTTCAGCAAAAATCTGACGTTCTGCAATTCATTCAAAAATGGTGCCAGACAGTTGCAAATGCTCCCCTGAAAGGATTTTTGGTGGAAACAGACGGGTTTTTATCATCGAAACAGAATTAGCCGACGACATCTGAACAACTTTTTTTGAAAAAATCCCTAAGCCGCGCGGTCACAATTTCAGCAAAAATCTGACGTTCTGCAATTCATTCAAAAATGGTGCCAAACTGTTGCAAATGCTCCCCTGAAAGGGTTTTCGGTGGAATCAGATGGGTTTTTATTATGGGAAACAGAATGAGCCGACGACGTCTGAAGAACTTTTTTTGAAAAAAGCCATAAGCCGCGCGGTCACAATTTCAGCAAAAATCTGACGTTCTGCAATTCATTCAAAAATCGTGCCAAACTGTTGCAAATGCTCCCCTGAAAGGATTTTTGGTGGAAACAGATGGGTTTTTATTATCGGAAACAGAATTAGCCGACGACATCTGAACAACTTTTTTTGAAAAAATCCTTAAGCCGCGCGGTCACAATTTCAGCAAAAATCTGACGTTCTGCAATTCATTCAAAAATGGTGCCAAACTGTTGCAAATGCTCTCCTGAATGGGTTTTCGGTGGAAGCAGATGGATTTTTATTATGGGAAACAGAATTAGCCGACGATGTCTGAAGAACTTTTTTTGAAAAAACCCCTAAGCCGCGCGGTCACAATTTCAGCAAAAATCTGACGTTCTGCAATTCATTCAAAAATGGTGCCAGACAGTTGCAAATGCTCCCCTGAAAGGATTTTTGGTGGAAACAGATGAATTTTTATTATCGGAAACAGAATTAGCCAACGACGTCTGAACAACTTTTTTTGAAAAAATCCCTAAGCCGCGCGGTCACAATTTCAGCAAAAATCTGACGTTCTGCAATTCATTCAAAAATGGTGCCAAACTGTTGCAAATGCTCCCCTGAAAGGATTTTTGGTGGAAACAGACGGGTTTTTATCATCGAAACAGAATTAGCCGACGACATCTGAACAACTTTTTTTGAAAAAATCCCTAAGCCGCGCGGTCACAATTTCAGCAAAAATCTGACGTTCTGCAATTCATTCAAAAATGGTGCCAAACTGTTGCAAATGCTCCCCTGAAAGGGTTTTCGGTGGAAACAGATGGGTTTTTATTATGGGAAACAGAATTAGCCGACGACGTCTGAAGAACTTTTTTTGAAAAAATCCCTAAGCCGCGCGGTCACAATTTCAGCAAAAATCTGACGTTCTGCAATTCATTCAAAAATCGTGCCAAACTGTTGCAAATGCTCCCCTGAAAGATTTTTCGGTGGAAACAAATGGGTTTTTATTATCGGAAACAGAATTAGCCGACGACGTCTGAATAACTTTTTTTGAAAAAACCCCTAAGCCGCGCGGTCACAATTTCAGCAAAAATCTGACGTTCTGCAATTCATTCAAAAATCGTGCCAAACTGTTGCAAATGCTCCCCTGAAAGGATTTTTGGTGGAAACAGATGGGTTTTTATTATCGGAAACAGAATTAGCCAACGACATCTGAACAACTTTTTTTGAAAAAATCCCGAAGCCGCGCGGTCACAATTTCAGCAAAAATCTGACGTTCTGCAATTCATTCAAAAATGGTGCCAAACTGTTGCAAATGCTCCCCTGAAAGGGTTTTTGGTGGAAACAGATGGGTTTTTATTATGGGAAATAGAATTAGCCGACGACATCTGAACAACTTTTTTTGAAAAAATCCCTAAGCCGCGCGGTCACAATTTCAGCAAAAATCTGACGTTCTGCAATTCATTAAAAGATGGTGCCAAACTGTTGCAAATGCTCCCCTGAAAGGATTTTTGGTGGAAACAGACGGGTTTTTATCATCGAAACAGAATTAGCCGACGACATCTGAACAACTTTTTTTGAAAAAATCCCTAAGCCGCGCGGTCACAATTTCAGCAAAAATCTGACGTTCTGCAATTCATTCAAAAATGGTGCCAAACTGTTGCAAATGCTCCCCTGAAAGGGTTTTCGATGGAATCAGATGGGTTTTTATTATGGGAAACAGAATTAGCCGACGACGTCTGAACAACTTTTTTTGAAAAAACCCCTAAGCCGCGCGGTCACAATTTCAGCAAAAATCTGACGTTCTGCAATTCATTCAAAAATGGTGCCAAACTGTTGCAAATGCTCCCCTGAAAGGATTTTTGGTGGAAACAGATGGGTTTTTATTATCGGAAACAGAATTAGCCAACGACGTCTGAACAACTTTTTTTGAAAAAAACCATAAGCCGCGCGGTCACAATTCCAGCAAAAATCTGACGTTCTGCAATTCATTCAAAAATGGTGCCAGATAGTTGCAAATGCTCCCCTGAAAGGATTTTTGGTGGAAACAGATGGGTTTTTATTATCGGAAATAGAATTAGCCGACGACGTCTGAACAACTTTTTTTGAAAAAATCCCTAAGCCGCGCGGTCACAATTCCAGCAAAAATCTGACGTTCTGCAATTCATTCAAAAATGGTGCCAAACTGTTGCAAATGCTCCCCTGAAAGATTTTTCGGTGGAAACAGACGGGTTTTTATCATTGAAACAGAATTAGCCGACGACATCTGAACAACTTTTTTTGAAAAAACCCCTAAGCCGCGCGGTCACAATATCAGCAAAAATCTGACGTTCTGCAATTCATTCAAAAATGGTGCCAAACTGTTGCAAATGCTCCCCTGAAAGGATTTTTGGTGGAAACAGATGGGTTTTTATTATCGGAAACAGAATTAGCCAACGACGTCTGAACAACTTTTTTTGAAAAAATCCCTAAGCCGCGCGGTCACAATTTCAGCAAAAATCTGACGTTCTGCAATTCATTCAAAAATCGTGCCAAACTGTTGCAAATGCTCCCCTGAAAGGATTTTTGGTGGAAACAGATGGGTTTTTATTATCGGAAACAGAATTAGCCAACGACATCTGAACAACTTTTTTTGAAAAAACCCCTAAGCCGCGCGGTCACAATTTCAGCAAAAATCTGACGTTCTGCAATTCATTCAAAAATCGTGCCAAACTGTTGCAAATGCTCCCCTGAAAGGATTTTTGGTGGAAACAGATGGGTTTTTATTATCGGAAACAGAATTAGCCAACGACATCTGAACAACTTTTTTTGAAAAAATCCCGAAGCCGCGCGGTCACAATTTCAGCAAAAATCTGACGTTCTGCAATTCATTCAAAAATGGTGCCAAACTGTTGCAAATGCTCCCCTGAAAGGGTTTTCGGTGGAAACAGATGGGTTTTTATTATGGGAAACAGAATTAGCCGACGACATCTGAACAACTTTTTTTGAAAAAATCCCTAAGCCGCGCGGTCACAATTTCAGCAAAAATCTGACGTTCTGCAATTCATTCAAAAATCGTGCCAAACTATTGCAAATGCTCCCCTGAAAGGGTTTTCGGTGGAAACAGACGGGTTTTTATTATGGGAAACAGAATTAGCCGACGACGTCTGAAGAACTTTTTTTGAAAAAATCCCTAAGCCACGCGGTCACAATTTCAGCAAAAATCTGACGTTCTGCAAATCATTCAAAAATCGTGCCAAACTGTTGCAAATGCTCCCCTGAAAGGGTTTTCGGTGGAAACAGATGGGTTTTTATTATCGGAAACAGAATTAGCCGACGACGTCTGAACAACTTTTTTTGAAAAAACCCCTAAGCCGCGCGGTCACAATTTCAGCAAAAATCTGACGTTCTGCAATTCATTCAAAAATCGTGCCAAACTGTTGCAAATGCTCCCCTGAAAGCATTTTTGGTGGAAACAGATGGGTTTTTATTATCGGAAACAGAATTAGCCAACGACATCTGAACAACTTTTTTTGAAAAAATCCCGAAGCCGCGCGGTCACAATTTCAGCAAAAATCTGACGTTCTGCAATTCATTCAAAAATGGTGCCAAACTGTTGCAAATGCTCCCCTGAAAGGGTTTTCGGTGGAAACAGGTGGGTTTTTATTATGGGAAACAGAATTAGCCGACGACATCTGAACAACTTTTTTTGAAAAAATCCCTAAGCCGCGCGGTCACAATTTCAGCAAAAATCTGACGTTCTGCAATTCATTCAAAAATGGTGCCAAACTGTTGCAAATGCTCCCCTGAAAGGATTTTTGGTGGAAACAGACGGGTTTTTATCATCGAAACAGAATTAGCCGACGACATCTGAACAACTTTTTTTGAAAAAATCCCTAAGCCGCGCGGTCACAATTTCAGCAAAAATCTGACGTTCTGCAATTCATTCAAAAATGGTGCCAGACAGTTGCAAATGCTCCCCTGAAAGGATTTTTGGTGGAAACAGATGGGTTTTTATTATCGGAAACAGAATTAGCCAACGACGTCTGAACAACTTTTTTTGAAAAAAACCATAAGCCGCGCGGTCACAATTCCAGCAAAAATCTGACGTTCTGCAATTCATTCAAAAATGGTGCCAAACTGTTGCAAATGCTCCCCTGAAAGATTTTTCGGTGGAAACAGACGGGTTTTTATCATCGAAACAGAATTAGCCGACGACATCTGAACAACTTTTTTTGAAAAAACCCCTAAGCCGCGCGGTCACAATATCAGCAAAAATCTGACGTTCTGCAATTCATTCAAAAATGGTGCCAAACTGTTGCAAATGCTCCCCTGAAAGGATTTTTGGTGGAAACAGATGGGTTTTTATTATCGGAAACAGAATTAGGCAACGACGTCTGAACAACTTTTTTTGAAAAAATCCCTAAGCCGCGCGGTCACAATTTCAGCAAAAATCTGACGTTCTGCAATTCATTCAAAAATGGTGCCAAACTGTTGCAAATGCTCCCCTGAAAGGGTTTTCGGTGGAAACAGATGGGTTTTTATTATGGGAAACAGAATTAGCCGACGACATCTGAACAACTTTTTTTGAAAAAATCCCTAAGCCGCGCGGTCACAATTTCAGCAAAAATCTGACGTTCTGCAATTCATTAAAAGATGGTGCCAAACTGTTGCAAATGCTCCCCTGAAAGGATTTTTGGTGGAAACAGACGGGTTTTTATCATCGAAACAGAATTAGCCGACGACATCTGAACAACTTTTTTTGAAAAAATCCCTAAGCCGCGCGGTCACAATTTCAGCAAAAATCTGACGTTCTGCAATTCATTCAAAAATGGTGCCAAACTGTTGCAAATGCTCCCCTGAAAGCATTTTTTGTGGAAACAGATGGGTTTTTATTATCGGAAACAGAATTAGCCAACGACGTCTGAACAACTTTTTTTGAAAAAATCCCTAAGCCGCACGGTCACAATTCCAGCAAAAATCTGACGTTCTGCAATTCATTCAAAAATGGTGCCAAACTGTTGCAAATGCTCCCCTGAAAGGATTTTTGGTGGAAACAGATGGTTTTCTATCATCAAAACAGAATTAGCCGACGACATCTGAACAACTTTTTTTGAAAAAACCCCTAAGCCGCGCGGTCACAATTTCAGCAAAAATCTGACGTTCTGCAATTCATTCAAAAATGGTGCCAAACTGTTGCAAATGCTCCCCTGAAAGGATTTTTGGTGGAAACAGATGGGTTTTTATTATGGGAAACAGAATTAGCCAACGACATCTGAACAACTTTTTTTGAAAAAATCCCGAAGCCGCGCGGTCACAATTTCAGCAAAAATCTGACGTTCTGCAATTCATTCAAAAATCGTGCCAAACTGTTGCAAATGCTCCCCTGAAAGGGTTTTCGGTGGAAACAGATGGGTTTTTATTATGGGAAACAGAATTAGCCGACGACATCTGAACAACTTTTTTTGAAAAAATCCCTAAGCCGCGCGGTCACAATTTCAGCAAAAATCTGACGTTCTGCAATTCATTCAAAAATGGTGCCAAACTGTTGCAAATGCTCCCCTGAAAGGGTTTTCGGTGGAAACAGATGGGTTTTTATTATGGGAAACAGAATTAGCCGACGACATCTGAACAACTTTTTTTGAAAAAATCCCTAAGCCGCGCGGTCACAATTTCAGCAAAAATCTGACGTTCTGCAATTCATTAAAAGATGGTGCCAAACTGTTGCAAATGCTCCCCTGAAAGGATTTTTGGTGGAAACAGACGGGTTTTTATCATCGAAACAGAATTAGCCGACGACATCTGAACAACTTTTTTTGAAAAAATCCCTAAGCCGCGCGGTCACAATTTCAGCAAAAATCTGACGTTCTGCAATTCATTCAAAAATGGTGCCAAACTGTTGCAAATGCTCCCCTGAAAGGGTTTTCGGTGGAAACAGATGGGTTTTTATTATGGGAAACAGAATTAGCCGACGACGTCTGAAGAACTTTTTTTGAAAAAATCCCTAAGCCGCGCGGTCACAATTTCAGCAAAAATCTGACGTTCTGCAATTCATTCAAAAATCGTGCCAAACTGTTGCAAATGCTCCCCTGAAAGCATTTTTGGTGGAAACAGATGGGTTTTTATTATCGGAAACAGAATTAGCCGACGACATCTAAACAACTTTTTTTGAAAAAATCCGTAAGCCGCGCGGTCACAATTTCAGCAAAAATCTGACGTTCTGCAATTCATTCAAAAATGGTGCCAAACTGTTGCAAATGCTCCCCTGAAAGATTTTTCGGTGGAAACAGACGGGTTTTTATCATCGAAACAGAATTAGCCGACGACATCTGAACAACTTTTTTTGAAAAAATCCCTAAGCCGCGCGGTCACAATTCCAGCAAAAATCTGACGTTCTGCAATTCATTCAAAAATGGTGCCAAACTGTTGCAAATGCTCCCCTGAAAGATTTTTCAGTGGAAACAGATGGGTTTTTATTATGGGAAACAGAATTAGCCGACGACATCTGAACAACTTTTTTTGAAAAAATCCCTAAGCCGCGCGGTCACAATTTCAGCAAAAATCTGACGTTCTGCAATTCATTCAAAAATGGTGCCAAACTGTTGCAAATGCTCCCCTGAAAGATTTTTCGGTGGAAACAGACGGGTTTTTATCATCGAAACAGAATAAGCCGACGACATCTGAACAACTTTTTTTGAAAAAACCCCTAAGCCGCGCGGTCACAATTTCAGCAAAAATCTGACGTTCTGCAATTCCTTCAAAAATCGTGCCAAACTGTCGCAAATGCTCCCCTGAAATCTTTTTCGGTGGAAACAGACGGGTTTTTATCATCGAAACAGAATTAGCCGACGATGTCTAAACAACTTTTCATAAAAAAACCCCTAAGCCGCGCGGTCACAATTTCAGCAAAAATCTGACGTTGTGCAATTCATTCAAAAATCGTGCCAAACTGTTGCAAATGCTCCCCTGAAAGGGTTTTCGGTGGAAACAGATGGGTCACAATTTCAGCAAAAATCTGACGTTCTGCAATTCATTAAAAGATGGTGCCAAACTGTTGCAAATGCTCCCCTGAAAGGATTTTTGGTGGAAACAGACGGGTTTTTATCATCGAAACAGAATTAGCCGACGACATCTGAACAACTTTTTTTGAAAAAATCCCTAAGCCGCGCGGTCACAATTTCAGCAAAAATCTGACGTTCTGCAATTCATTCAAAAATGGTGCCAAACTGTTGCAAATGCTCCCCTGAAAGGGTTTTCGGTGGAAACAGATGGGTTTTTATTATGGGAAACAGAATTAGCCGACGACGTCTGAACAACTTTTTTTGAAAAAACCCCTAAGCCGCGGGGTCACAATTTCAGCAAAAATCTGACGTTCTGCAATTCATTCAAAAATGGTGCCAAACTGTTGCAAATGCTCCCCTGAAAGCATTTTTGGTGGAAACAGATGGGTTTTTATTATCGGAAACAGAATTAGCCAACGACGTCTGAACAACTTTTTTTGAAAAAATCCCTAAGCCGCACGGTCACAATTCCAGCAAAAATCTGACGTTCTGCAATTCATTCAAAAATGGTGCCAAACTGTTGCAAATGCTCCCCTGAAAGGATTTTTGGTGGAAACAGATGGTTTTCTATCATCAAAACAGAATTAGCCGACGACATCTGAACAACTTTTTTTGAAAAAACCCCTTAAGCCGCGCGGTCACAATTTCAGCAAAAATCTGACGTTCTGCAATTCATTCAAAAATGGTGCCAAACTGTTGCAAATGCTCCCCTGAAAGGGTTTTCGGTGGAAACAGATGGGTTTTTATTATGGGAAACAGAATTAGCCGACGACGTCTGAACAACTTTTTTTGAAAAAACCCCTAAGCCGCGGGGTCACAATTTCAGCAAAAATCTGACGTTCTGCAATTCATTCAAAAATGGTGCCAAACTGTTGCAAATGCTCCCCTGAAAGCATTTTTGGTGGAAACAGATGGGTTTTTATTATCGGAAACAGAATTAGCCAACGACGTCTGAACAACTTTTTTTGAAAAAATCCCTAAGCCGCACGGTCACAATTCCAGCAAAAATCTGACGTTCTGCAATTCATTCAAAAATGGTGCCAAACTGTTGCAAATGCTCCCCTGAAAGGATTTTTGGTGGAAACAGATGGTTTTCTATCATCGAAACAGAATTAGCCGACGACATCTGAACAACTTTTTTTGAAAAAATCCCTAAGCCGCGCGGTCACAATTTCAGCAAAAATCTGACGTTCTGCAATTCATTCAAAAATGGTGCCAAACTGTTGCAAATGCTCCCCTGAAAGGGTTTTCGGTGGAAACAGATGGGTTTTTATTATGGGAAACAGAATTAGCCGACGACGTCTGAACAACTTTTTTTGAAAAAACCCCTAAGCCGCGGGGTCACAATTTCAGCAAAAATCTGACGTTCTGCAATTCATTCAAAAATGGTGCCAAACTGTTGCAAATGCTCCCCTGAAAGCATTTTTGGTGGAAACAGATGGGTTTTTATTATCGGAAACAGAATTAGCCAACGACGTCTGAACAACTTTTTTTGAAAAAATCCCTAAGCCGCACGGTCACAATTCCAGCAAAAATCTGACGTTCTGCAATTCATTCAAAAATGGTGCCAAACTGTTGCAAATGCTCCCCTGAAAGGATTTTTGGTGGAAACAGATGGTTTTCTATCATCAAAACAGAATTAGCCGACGACATCTGAACAACTTTTTTTGAAAAAACCCCTAAGCCGCGCGGTCACAATTTCAGCAAAAATCTGACGTTCTGCAATTCATTCAAAAATGGTGCCAAACTGTTGCAAATGCTCCCCTGAAAGGATTTTTGGTGGAAACAGATGGGTTTTTATTATGGGAAACAGAATTAGCCAACGACATCTGAACAACTTTTTTTGAAAAAATCCCGAAGCCGCGCGGTCACAATTTCAGCAAAAATCTGACGTTCTGCAATTCATTCAAAAATCGTGCCAAACTGTTGCAAATGCTCCCCTGAAAGGGTTTTCGGTGGAAACAGATGGGTTTTTATTATGGGAAACAGAATTAGCCGACGACATCTGAACAACTTTTTTTGAAAAAATCCCTAAGCCGCGCGGTCACAATTTCAGCAAAAATCTGACGTTCTGCAATTCATTCAAAAATGGTGCCAAACTGTTGCAAATGCTCCCCTGAAAGGGTTTTCGGTGGAAACAGATGGGTTTTTATTATGAGAAACAGAATTAGCCGACGACATCTGAACAACTTTTTTTGAAAAAATCCCTAAGCCGCGCGGTCACAATTTCAGCAAAAATCTGACGTTCTGCAATTCATTCAAAAATGGTGCCAAACTGTTGCAAATGCTCCCCTGAAAGGATTTTTGGTGGAAACAGACGGGTTTTTATCATCGAAACAGAATTAGCCGACGACATCTGAACAACTTTTTTTGAAAAAATCCCTAAGCCGCGCGGTCACAATTTCAGCAAAAATCTGACGTTCTGCAATTCATTCAAAAATGGTGCCAAACTGTTGCAAATGCTCCCCTGAAAGGGTTTTCGGTGGAAACAGATGGGTTTTTATTATGGGAAACAGAATTAGCCGACGACGTCTGAAGAACTTTTTTTGAAAAAATCCCTAACCCGCGCGGTCACAATTTCAGCAAAAATCTGACGTTCTGCAATTCATTCAAAAATCGTGCCAAACTGTTGCAAATGCTCCCCTGAAAGCATTTTTGGTGGAAACAGATGGGTTTTTATTATCGGAAACAGAATTAGCCGACGACATCTAAACAACTTTTTTTGAAAAAATCCGTAAGCCGCGCGGTCACAATTTCAGCAAAAATCTGACGTTCTGCAATTCATTCAAAAATGGTGCCAAACTGTTGCAAATGCTCCCCTGAAAGATTTTTCGGTGGAAACAGACGGGTTTTTATCATCGAAACAGAATTAGCCGACGACATCTGAACAACTTTTTTTGAAAAAATCCCTAAGCCGCGCGGTCACAATTCCAGCAAAAATCTGACGTTCTGCAATTCATTCAAAAATGGTGCCAAACTGTTGCAAATGCTCCCCTGAAAGATTTTTCAGTGGAAACAGATGGGTTTTTATTATGGGAAACAGAATTAGCCGACGACATCTGAACAACTTTTTTTGAAAAAATCCCTAAGCCGCGCGGTCACAATTTCAGCAAAAATCTGACGTTCTGCAATTCATTCAAAAATGGTGCCAAACTGTTGCAAATGCTCCCCTGAAAGATTTTTCGGTGGAAACAGACGGGTTTTTATCATCGAAACAGAATAAGCCGACGACATCTGAACAACTTTTTTTGAAAAAACCCCTAAGCCGCGCGGTCACAATTTCAGCAAAAATCTGACGTTCTGCAATTCCTTCAAAAATCGTGCCAAACTGTCGCAAATGCTCCCCTGAAATCTTTTTCGGTGGAAACAGACGGGTTTTTATCATCGAAACAGAATTAGCCGACGATGTCTAAACAACTTTTCATAAAAAAACCCCTAAGCCGCGCGGTCACAATTTCAGCAAAAATCTGACGTTGTGCAATTCATTCAAAAATCGTGCCAAACTGTTGCAAATGCTCCCCTGAAAGGGTTTTCGGTGGAAACAGATGGGTCACAATTTCAGCAAAAATCTGACGTTCTGCAATTCATTCAAAAATGGTGCCAGACTGTTGCAAATGCTCCCCTGAAAGGATTTTTGGTGGAAACAGATGGGTTTTTATTATGGGAAACAGAATTAGCCGACGACGTCTGAAGAACTTTTTTTGAAAAAATCCCTAAGCCGCGCGGTCACAATTTCAGCAAAAATCTGACGTTCTGCAATTCATTCAAAAATCGTGCCAAACTGTTGCAAATGCTCCCCTGAAAGCATTTTTGGTGGAAACAGATGGGTTTTTATTATCGGAAACAGAATTAGCCGACGACATCTAAACAACTTTTTTTGAAAAAATCCGTAAGCCGCGCGGTCACAATTTCAGCAAAAATCTGACGTTCTGCAATTCATTCAAAAATGGTGCCAAACTGTTGCAAATGCTCCCCTGAAAGATTTTTCGGTGGAAACAGACGGGTTTTTATCATCGAAACAGAATTAGCCGACGACATCTGAACAACTTTTTTTGAAAAAATCCCTAAGCCGCGCGGTCACAATTCCAGCAAAAATCTGACGTTCTGCAATTCATTCAAAAATGGTGCCAAACTGTTGCAAATGCTCCCCTGAAAGATTTTTCAGTGGAAACAGATGGGTTTTTATTATGGGAAACAGAATTAGCCGACGACATCTGAACAACTTTTTTTGAAAAAATCCCTAAGCCGCGCGGTCACAATTTCAGCAAAAATCTGACGTTCTGCAATTCATTCAAAAATGGTGCCAAACTGTTGCAAATGCTCCCCTGAAAGATTTTTCGGTGGAAACAGACGGGTTTTTATCATCGAAACAGAATAAGCCGACGACATCTGAACAACTTTTTTTGAAAAAACCCCTAAGCCGCGCGGTCACAATTTCAGCAAAAATCTGACGTTCTGCAATTCCTTCAAAAATCGTGCCAAACTGTCGCAAATGCTCCCCTGAAATCTTTTTCGGTGGAAACAGACGGGTTTTTATCATCGAAACAGAATTAGCCGACGATGTCTAAACAACTTTTCATAAAAAAACCCCTAAGCCGCGCGGTCACAATTTCAGCAAAAATCTGACGTTGTGCAATTCATTCAAAAATCGTGCCAAACTGTTGCAAATGCTCCCCTGAAAGGGTTTTCGGTGGAAACAGATGGGTCACAATTTCAGCAAAAATCTGACGTTCTGCAATTCATTCAAAAATGGTGCCAGACTGTTGCAAATGCTCCCCTGAAAGGATTTTTGGTGGAAACAGATGGGTTTTTATTATCGGAAACAGAATTAGCCAACGACGTCTGAACAACTTTTTTTGAAAAAAACCCTAAGCCGCGCGGTCACAATTCCAGCAAAAATCTGACGTTCTGCAATTCATTCAAAAATGGTGCCAAACTGTTGCAAATGCTCCCCTGAAAGGGTTTTCGGTGGAAACAGATGGGTTTTTATTATGGGAAACAGAATTAGCCGACGACGTCTGAAGAACTTTTTTTGAAAAAATCCCTAAGCCGCGCGGTCACAATTTCAGCAAAAATCTGACGTTCTGCAATTCATTCAAAAATCGTGCCAAACTGTTGCAAATGCTCCCCTGAAAGCATTTTTGGTGGAAACAGATGGGTTTTTATTATCGGAAACAGAATTAGCCGACGACATCTAAACAACTT
Organism: Podarcis erhardii; assembly: GCF_964252035.2. Taxonomy (NCBI): domain Eukaryota; kingdom Metazoa; phylum Chordata; class Lepidosauria; order Squamata; family Lacertidae; genus Podarcis; species Podarcis erhardii. The sequence goes on from NC_138498.1 coordinate 14,499,547, forward strand.
TTTTTGAAAAAATCCGTAAGCCGCGCGGTCACAATTTCAGCAAAAATCTGACGTTCTGCAATTCATTCAAAAATGGTGCCAAACTGTTGCAAATGCTCCCCTGAAAGATTTTTCGGTGGAAACAGACGGGTTTTTATCATCGAAACAGAATTAGCCGACGACATCTGAACAATTTTTTTTGAAAAAATCCCTAAGCCGCGCGGTCACAATTCCAGCAAAAATCTGACGTTCTGCAATTCATTCAAAAATGGTGCCAAACTGTTGCAAATGCTCCCCTGAAAGATTTTTCGGTGGAAACAGATGGGTTTTTATTATGGGAAACAGAATTAGCCGACGACATCTGAACAACTTTTTTTGAAAAAATCCCTAAGCCGCGCGGTCACAATTTCAGCAAAAATCTGACGTTCTGCAATTCATTAAAAGATGGTGCCAAACTGTTGCAAATGCTCCCCTGAAAGGATTTTTGGTGGAAACAGACGGGTTTTTATCATCGAAATAGAATTAGCCGACGACATCTGAACAACTTTTTTTGAAAAAATCCCTAAGCCGCGCGGTCACAATTTCAGCAAAAATCTGACGTTCTGCAATTCATTCAAAAATGGTGCCAAACTGTTGCAAATGCTCCCCTGAAAGGGTTTTCGGTGGAAACAGATGGGTTTTTATTATGGGAAACAGAATTAGCCGACGACGTCTGAAGAACTTTTTTTGAAAAAATCCCTAAGCCGCGCGGTCACAATTTCAGCAAAAATCTGACGTTCTGCAATTCATTCAAAAATCGTGCCAAACTGTTGCAAATGCTCCCCTGAAAGATTTTTCGGTGGAAACAGATGGGTTTTTATTATCGGAAACAGAATTAGCCGACGACGTCTGAACAACTTTTTTTGAAAAAACCCCTAAGCCGCGCGGTCACAATTTCAGCAAAAATCTGACGTTCTGCAATTCATTCAAAAATGGTGCCAAACTGTTGCAAATGCTCCCCTGAAAGGATTTTTGGTGGAAACAGACGGGTTTTTATCATCGAAACAGAATTAGCCGACGACATCTAAACAATTTTTTTTGAAAAAATCCCTAAGCCGCGCGGTCACAATTCCAGCAAAAATCTGACGTTCTGCAATTCATTCAAAAATGGTGCCAAACTGTTGCAAATGCTCCCCTGAAAGATTTTTCGGTGGAAACAGACGGGTTTTTATCATCGAAACAGAATTAGCCTACGACATCTGAACAACTTTTTTTGAAAAAATCCCTAAGCCGCGCGGTCACAATTTCAGCAAAAATCTGACGTTCTGCAATTCATTCAAAAATGGTGCCAGACTGTTGCAAATGCTCCCCTGAAAGGATTTTTGGTGGAAACAGATGGGTTTTTATTATCGGAAACAGAATTAGCCAACGACGTCTGAACAACTTTTTTTGAAAAAAACCCTAAGCCGCGCGGTCACAATTCCAGCAAAAATCTGACGTTCTGCAATTCATTCAAAAATGGTGCCAAACTGTTGCAAATGCTCCCCTGAAAGATTTTTCGGTGGAAACAGACGGGTTTTTATCATCGAAACAGAATAAGCCGACGACATCTGAACAACTTTTTTTGAAAAAACCCCTAAGCCGCGCGGTCACAATTTCAGCAAAAATCTGACGTTGTGCAATTCATTCAAAAATCGTGCCAAACTGTTGCAAATGCTCCCCTGAAAGGGTTTTCGGTGGACACAGATGGGTCACAATTTCAGCAAAAATCTGACGTTCTGCAATTCATTCAAAAATGGTGCCAAACTGTTGCAAATGCTCCCCTGAAAGATTTTTCGGTGGAAACAGACGGGTTTTTATCATCGAAACAGAATTAGCCGACAACATCTGAACAACTTTTTTTGAAAAAACCCCTAAGCCGCGCGGTCACAATATCAGCAAAAATCTGACGTTCTGCAATTCATTCAAAAATGGTGCCAAACTGTTGCAAATGCTCTCCTGAAAGGGTTTTCGGTGGAAACAGATGGGTTTTTATTATGGGAAACAGAATTAGCCGACGACGTCTGAAGAACTTTTTTTGAAAAAACCCCTAAGCCGCGCGGTCACAATTTCAGCAAAAATCTGACGTTCTGCAATTCATTCAAAAATGGTGCCAGACAGTTGCAAATGCTCCCCTGAAAGGATTTTTGGTGGAAACAGATGGGTTTTTATTATCGGAAACAGAATTAGCCGACGACGTCTGAACAACTTTTTTGGAAAAAATCCCTAAGCCGCGCGGTCACAATTTCAGCAAAAATCTGACGTTCTGCAATTCATTCAAAAATGGTGCCAAACTGTTGCAAATGCTCCCCTGAAAGGGTTTTCGGTGGAAACATATGGGTTTTTATTATGGGAAACAGAATTAGCCGACGACGTCTGAAGAACTTTTTTTGAAAAAATCCCTAAGCCGCGCGGTCACAATTTCAGCAAAAATCTGACGTTCTGCAATTCATTCAAAAATGGTGCTAAACTGTTGCAAATGCTCCCCTGAAAGGATTTTCGGTGGAAACAGATGGGTTTTTATTATCGGAAACAGAATTAGCCGACGACGTCTGAACAACTTTTTTTGAAAAAACCCCTAAGCCGCGCGGTCACAGTTTCAGCAAAAATCTGACGTTCTGCAATTCATTCAAAAATGGTGCCAAACTGTTGCAAATGCTCCCCTGAAAGGATTTTTGGTGGAAAAAGATGGGTTTTTATTATCGGAAACAGAATTAGCCAACGACGTCTGAACAACTATTTTTGAAAAAAACCCTAAGCCACGCGGTCACAATTCCAGCAAAAATCTGACGTTCTGCAATTCATTCAAAAATGGTGCCAAACTGTTGCAAATGCTCCCCTGAAAGATTTTTCGGTGGAAACAGACGGGTTTTTATCATCGAAACAGAATAAGCCGACGACATCTGAACAACTTTTTTTGAAAAAACCCCTAAGCCGCGCGGTCACAATTTCAGCAAAAATCTGACGTTCTGCAATTCATTCAAAAATCGTGCCAAACTGTCGCAAATGCTCCCCTGAAAGGATTTTTGGTGGAAACAGACGGGTTTTTATCATCGAAACAGAATTAGCCGACGACATCTAAACAATTTTTTTTGAAAAAATCCCTAAGCCGCGCGGTCACAATTCCAGCAAAAATCTGACGTTCTGCAATTCATTCAAAAATGGTGCCAAACTGTTGCAAATGCTCCCCTGAAAGATTTTTCGGTGGAAACAGACGGGTTTTTATCATCGAAACAGAATTAGCCTACGACATCTGAACAACTTTTTTTGAAAAAATCCCTAAGCCGCGCGGTCACAATTTCAGCAAAAATCTGACGTTCTGCAATTCATTCAAAAATGGTGCCAGACTGTTGCAAATGCTCCCCTGAAAGGATTTTTGGTGGAAACAGATGGGTTTTTATTATCGGAAACAGAATTAGCCAACGACGTCTGAACAACTTTTTTTGAAAAAAACCCTAAGCCGCGCGGTCACAATTCCAGCAAAAATCTGACGTTCTGCAATTCATTCAAAAATGGTGCCAAACTGTTGCAAATGCTCCCCTGAAAGATTTTTCGGTGGAAACAGACGGGTTTTTATCATCGAAACAGAATAAGCCGACGACATCTGAACAACTTTTTTTGAAAAAACCCCTAAGCCGCGCGGTCACAATTTCAGCAAAAATCTGACGTTCTGCAATTCATTCAAAAATCGTGCCAAACTGTCGCAAATGCTCCCCTGAAATATTTTTCGGTGGAAACAGACGGGTTTTTATCATCGAAACAGAATTAGCCGACGATGTCTAAACAACTTTTCATAAAAAAACCCCTAAGCCGCGCGGTCACAATTTCAGCAAAAATCTGACGTTGTGCAATTCATTCAAAAATCGTGCCAAACTGTTGCAAATGCTCCCCTGAAAGGGTTTTCGGTGGACACAGATGGGTCACAATTTCAGCAAAAATCTGACGTTCTGCAATTCATTCAAAAATGGTGCCAAACTGTTGCAAATGCTCCCCTGAAAGATTTTTCGGTGGAAACAGACGGGTTTTTATCATCGAAACAGAATTAGCCGACAACATCTGAACAACTTTTTTTGAAAAAACCCCTAAGCCGCGCGGTCACAATATCAGCAAAAATCTGACGTTCTGCAATTCATTCAAAAATGGTGCCAAACTGTTGCAAATGCTCTCCTGAAAGGGTTTTCGGTGGAAACAGATGGGTTTTTATTATGGGAAACAGAATTAGCCGACGACGTCTGAAGAACTTTTTTTGAAAAAACCCCTAAGCCGCGCGGTCACAATTTCAGCAAAAATCTGACGTTCTGCAATTCATTCAAAAATGGTGCCAGACAGTTGCAAATGCTCCCCTGAAAGGATTTTTGGTGGAAACAGATGGGTTTTTATTATCGGAAACAGAATTAGCCGACGACGTCTGAACAACTTTTTTGGAAAAAATCCCTAAGCCGCGCGGTCACAATTTCAGCAAAAATCTGACGTTCTGCAATTCATTCAAAAATGGTGCCAAACTGTTGCAAATGCTCCCCTGAAAGGGTTTTCGGTGGAAACATATGGGTTTTTATTATGGGAAACAGAATTAGCCGACGACGTCTGAAGAACTTTTTTTGAAAAAATCCCTAAGCCGCGCGGTCACAATTTCAGCAAAAATCTGACGTTCTGCAATTCATTCAAAAATGGTGCTAAACTGTTGCAAATGCTCCCCTGAAAGGATTTTCGGTGGAAACAGATGGGTTTTTATTATCGGAAACAGAATTAGCCGACGACGTCTGAACAACTTTTTTTGAAAAAACCCCTAAGCCGCGCGGTCACAGTTTCAGCAAAAATCTGACGTTCTGCAATTCATTCAAAAATGGTGCCAAACTGTTGCAAATGCTCCCCTGAAAGGATTTTTGGTGGAAAAAGATGGGTTTTTATTATCGGAAACAGAATTAGCCAACGACGTCTGAACAACTATTTTTGAAAAAAACCCTAAGCCACGCGGTCACAATTCCAGCAAAAATCTGACGTTCTGCAATTCATTCAAAAATGGTGCCAAACTGTTGCAAATGCTCCCCTGAAAGATTTTTCGGTGGAAACAGACGGGTTTTTATCATCGAAACAGAATAAGCCGACGACATCTGAACAACTTTTTTTGAAAAAACCCCTAAGCCGCGCGGTCACAATTTCAGCAAAAATCTGACGTTCTGCAATTCATTCAAAAATCGTGCCAAACTGTCGCAAATGCTCCCCTGAAAGGATTTTTGGTGGAAACAGACGGGTTTTTATCATCGAAACAGAATTAGCCGACGACATCTAAACAATTTTTTTTGAAAAAATCCCTAAGCCGCGCGGTCACAATTCCAGCAAAAATCTGACGTTCTGCAATTCATTCAAAAATGGTGCCAAACTGTTGCAAATGCTCCCCTGAAAGATTTTTCGGTGGAAACAGACGGGTTTTTATCATCGAAACAGAATTAGCCTACGACATCTGAACAACTTTTTTTGAAAAAATCCCTAAGCCGCGCGGTCACAATTTCAGCAAAAATCTGACGTTCTGCAATTCATTCAAAAATGGTGCCAGACTGTTGCAAATGCTCCCCTGAAAGGATTTTTGGTGGAAACAGATGGGTTTTTATTATCGGAAACAGAATTAGCCAACGACGTCTGAACAACTTTTTTTGAAAAAAACCCTAAGCCGCGCGGTCACAATTCCAGCAAAAATCTGACGTTCTGCAATTCATTCAAAAATGGTGCCAAACTGTTGCAAATGCTCCCCTGAAAGATTTTTCGGTGGAAACAGACGGGTTTTTATCATCGAAACAGAATAAGCCGACGACATCTGAACAACTTTTTTTGAAAAAACCCCTAAGCCGCGCGGTCACAATTTCAGCAAAAATCTGACGTTCTGCAATTCATTCAAAAATCGTGCCAAACTGTCGCAAATGCTCCCCTGAAATATTTTTCGGTGGAAACAGACGGGTTTTTATCATCGAAACAGAATTAGCCGACGATGTCTAAACAACTTTTCATAAAAAAACCCCTAAGCCGCGCGGTCACAATTTCAGCAAAAATCTGACGTTGTGCAATTCATTCAAAAATCGTGCCAAACTGTTGCAAATGCTCCCCTGAAAGGGTTTTCGGTGGACACAGATGGGTCACAATTTCAGCAAAAACCTGACGTTCTGCAATTCATTCAAAAATGGTGCCAAACTGTTGCAAATGCTCCCCTGAAAGATTTTTCGGTGGAAACAGACGGGTTTTTATCATCGAAACAGAATTAGCCGACAACATCTGAACAACTTTTTTTGAAAAAACCCCTAAGCCGCGCGGTCACAATATCAGCAAAAATCTGACGTTCTGCAATTCATTCAAAAATGGTGCCAAACTGTTGCAAATGCTCTCCTGAAAGGGTTTTCGGTGGAAACAGATGGGTTTTTATTATGGGAAACAGAATTAGCCGACGACGTCTGAAGAACTTTTTTTGAAAAAACCCCTAAGCCGCGCGGTCACAATTTCAGCAAAAATCTGACGTTCTGCAATTCATTCAAAAATGGTGCCAGACAGTTGCAAATGCTCCCCTGAAAGGATTTTTGGTGGAAACAGATGGGTTTTTATTATCGGAAACAGAATTAGCCGACGACGTCTGAACAACTTTTTTGGAAAAAATCCCTAAGCCGCGCGGTCACAATTTCAGCAAAAATCTGACGTTCTGCAATTCATTCAAAAATGGTGCCAAACTGTTGCAAATGCTCCCCTGAAAGGGTTTTCGGTGGAAACATATGGGTTTTTATTATGGGAAACAGAATTAGCCGACGACGTCTGAAGAACTTTTTTTGAAAAAATCCCTAAGCCGCGCGGTCACAATTTCAGCAAAAATCTGACGTTCTGCAATTCATTCAAAAATGGTGCTAAACTGTTGCAAATGCTCCCCTGAAAGGATTTTCGGTGGAAACAGATGGGTTTTTATTATCGGAAACAGAATTAGCCGACGACGTCTGAACAACTTTTTTTGAAAAAACCCCTAAGCCGCGCGGTCACAGTTTCAGCAAAAATCTGACGTTCTGCAATTCATTCAAAAATGGTGCCAAACTGTTGCAAATGCTCCCCTGAAAGGATTTTTGGTGGAAAAAGATGGGTTTTTATTATCGGAAACAGAATTAGCCAACGACGTCTGAACAACTATTTTTGAAAAAAACCCTAAGCCACGCGGTCACAATTCCAGCAAAAATCTGACGTTCTGCAATTCATTCAAAAATGGTGCCAAACTGTTGCAAATGCTCCCCTGAAAGATTTTTCGGTGGAAACAGACGGGTTTTTATCATCGAAACAGAATAAGCCGACGACATCTGAACAACTTTTTTTGAAAAAACCCCTAAGCCGCGCGGTCACAATTTCAGCAAAAATCTGACGTTCTGCAATTCATTCAAAAATCGTGCCAAACTGTCGCAAATGCTCCCCTGAAATATTTTTCGGTGGAAACAGACGGGTTTTTATCATCGAAACAGAATTAGCCGACGATGTCTAAACAACTTTTCATAAAAAAACCCCTAAGCCGCGCGGTCACAATTTCAGCAAAAATCTGACGTTGTGCAATTCATTCAAAAATCGTGCCAAACTGTTGCAAATGCTCCCCTGAAAGGGTTTTCGGTGGAAACAGATGGGTCACAATTTCAGCAAAAATCTGACGTTCTGCAATTCATTCAAAAATGGTGCCAAACTGTTGCAAATGCTCCCCTGAAAGATTTTTCGGTGGAAACAGACGGGTTTTTATCATCGAAACAGAATTAGCCGACAACATCTGAACAACTTTTTTTGAAAAAACCCCTAAGCCGCGCGGTCACAATATCAGCAAAAATCTGACGTTCTGCAATTCATTCAAAAATGGTGCCAAACTGTTGCAAATGCTCTCCTGAAAGGGTTTTCGGTGGAAACAGATGGGTTTTTATTATGGGAAACAGAATTAGCCGACGACGTCTGAACAACTTTTTTTGAAAAAACCCCTAAGCCGCGCGGTCACAATTTCAGCAAAAATCTGACGTTCTGCAATTCATTCAAAAATGGTGCCAGACAGTTGCAAATGCTCCCCTGAAAGGATTTTTGGTGGAAACAGATGGGTTTTTATTATCGGAAACAGAATTAGCCGACGACGTCTGAACAACTTTTTTGGAAAAAATCCCTAAGCCGCGCGGTCACAATTTCAGCAAAAATCTGACGTTCTGCAATTCATTCAAAAATGGTGCCAAACTGTTGCAAATGCTCCCCTGAAAGGGTTTTCGGTGGAAACAGATGGGTTTTTATTATGGGAAACAGAATTAGCCGACGACGTCTGAAGAACTTTTTTTGAAAAAATCCCTAAGCCGCGCGGTCACAATTTCAGCAAAAATCTGACGTTCTGCAATTCATTGAAAGATGGTGCCAAACTGTAGCAAATGCTCCCCTGAAAGGGTTTTCGGTGGAAACAGATGGGTTTTTATTATCGGAAACAGAATTAGCCGACGACGTCTGAACAACTTTTTTTGAAAAAACCCCTAAGCCGCGCGGTCACAGTTTCAGCAAAAATCTGACGTTCTGCAATTCATTCAAAAATGGTGCCAAACTGTTGCAAATGCTCCCCTGAAAGGATTTTTGGTGGAAAAAGATGGGTTTTTATTATCGGAAACAGAATTAGCCAACGACGTCTGAACAACTTTTTTTGAAAAAATCCCTAAGCCACGCGGTCACAATTTCAGCAAAAATCTGACGTTCTGCAATTCATTCAAAAATCGTGCCAAACTGTTGCAAATGCTCCCCTGAAAGGATTTTTGGTGGAAACAGATGGGTTTTTATTATCGGAAACAGAATTAGCCGACGACATCTGAACAACTTTTTTCGAAAAAATCCCTAAGCCGCTTGCTCACAATTTCAGCAAAAATCTGACGTTCTGCAATTCATTCAAAAATGGTGCCAAACTGTTGCAAATGCTCCCCTGAAAGATTTTTCGGTGGAAACAGACGGGTTTTTATCATCGAAACAGAATTAGCCGACGACATCTGAACAATTTTTTTTGAAAAAATCCCTAAGCCGCGCGGTCACAATTCCAGCAAAAATCTGACGTTCTGCAATTCATTCAAAAATGGTGCCAAACTGTTGCAAATGCTCCCCTGAAAGATTTTTCGGTGGAAACAGACGGGTTTTTATCATCGAAACAGAATTAGCCTACGACATCTGAACAACTTTTTTTGAAAAAATCCCTAAGCCGCGCGGTCACAATTTCAGTAAAAATCTGACGTTCTGCAATTCATTCAAAAATGGTGCCAAACTGTTACAAATGCTCCCCTGAAAGGGTTTTCGGTGGAAACAGATGGGTTTTTATTATGGGAAACAGAATTAGCCGACGACGTCTGAAGAACTTTTTTTGAAAAAATCCCTAAGCCGCGCGGTCACAATTTCAGCAAAAATCTGACGTTCTGCAATTCATTCAAAAATGGTGCCAAACTGTTGCAAATGCTCCCCTGAAAGATTTTTCGGTGGAAACAGACGGGTTTTTATCATCGAAACAGAATTAGCCGACGACATCTGAACAATTTTTTTTGAAAAAATCCCTAAGCCGCGCGGTCACAATTCCAGCAAAAATCTGACGTTCTGCAATTCATTCAAAAATGGTGCCAAACTGTTGCAAATGCTCCCCTGAAAGATTTTTCGGTGGAAACAGACGGGTTTTTATCATCGAAACAGAATTAGCCTACGACATCTGAACAACTTTTTTTGAAAAAACCCCTAAGCCGCGCGGTCACAATTTCAGCAAAAATCTGACGTTCTGCAATTCATTCAAAAATGGTGCCAAACTGTTGCAAATGCTGCCCTGAAAGGGTTTTCGGTGGAAACAGATGGGTTTTTATTATGGGAAACAGAATTAGCCGACGACGTCTGAAGAACTTTTTTTGAAAAAATCCCTAAGCCGCGCGGTCACAATTTCAGCAAAAATCTGACGTTCTGCAATTCATTCAAAAATGGTGCCAAACTGTTGCAAATGCTCCCCTGAAAGGGTTTTCGGTGGAAACAGATGGGTTTTTATTATAGGAAACAGAATTAGCCGACGACGTCTGAACAACTTTTTTTGAAAAAACCCCTAAGCCGCGCGGTCACAATTCCAGCAAAAATCTGACGTTCTGCAATTCATTCAAAAATGGTGCCAAACTGTTGCAAATGCTCCCCTGAAAGGATTTTTTGTGGAAACAGATGGGTTTTCATTATCGGAAACAGAATTAGCCAACAACGTCTGAACAACTTTTTTTAAAAAAATCCCTAAGCCGCGCGGTCACAATTTCAGCAAAAATCTGACGTTCTGCAATTCATTCAAAAATCGTGCCAAACTGTTGCAAATGCTCCCCTGAAAGGATTTTTGGTGGAAACAGATGGGTTTTTATTATCGGAAACAGAATTAGCCAACGACGTCTGAACAACTTTTTTTAAAAAAATCCCTAAGCCGCGCGGTCACAATTTCAGCAAAAATCTGACGTTCTGCAATTCATTCAAAAATCGTGCCAAACTGTTGCAAATGCTCCCCTGAAAGGATTTTTGGTGGAAACAGATGGGTTTTTATTATCGGAAACAGAATTAGCCGACGACATCTGAACAACTTTTTTTGAAAAAACCCCTAAGCCGCGCGGTCACAATTTCAGCAAAAATCTGACGTTCTGCAATTCATTCAAAAATGGTGCCAAACTGTTGCAAATGCTGCCATGAAAGGGTTTTCGGTGCAAACAGATGGGTTTTTATTATGGGAAACAGAATTAGCCGACGACGTCTGAAGAACTTTTTTTGAAAAAATCCCTAAGCCGCGCGATCACAATTTCAGGAAAAATCTGACGTTCTGCAATTCATTCAAAAATGGTGCCAAACTGTTGCAAATGCTCCCCTGAAAGGATTTTTGGTGGAAACAGATGGGTTTTTATTATCGGAAACAGAATTAGCCGACGACATCTGAACAACTTTTTTTGAAAAAATCCGTAAGCCGCGCGGTCACAATTTCAGCAAAAATCTGACGTTCTGCAATTCATTCAAAAATCGTGCCAAACTGTTGCAAATGCTCCCCTGAAAGATTTTTCGGTGGAAACAGATGGGATTTTATTATCGGAAACAGAATTAGCCGACGACGTCTGAACAACTTTTTTTGAAAAAACCCCTAAGCCGCGCGATCACAATTTCAGCAAAAATCTGACATTCTGCAATTCATTCAAAAATGGTGCCAAACTGTTGCAAATGCTCCCCTGAAAGGATTTTTGGTGGAAACAGATGGGTTTTTATTATCGGAAACAGAATTAGCCAACGACGTCTGAACAACTTTTTTTGAAAAAACCCCTAAGCCGCGCGGTCACAATTTCAGCAAAAATCTGACGTTCTGCATTTCATTTAAAAATGGTGCCAAACAGTTGCAAATGCTCCCCTGAAAGGATTTTTGGTGGAAACAGATGGGTTTTTATTATCGGAAACAGAATTAGCCAACGACGTCTGAACAACTTTTTTTGAAAAAATCCCTAAGCCGCGCGGTCACAATTTCAGCAAAAATCTGACGTTCTGCAATTCATTCAAAAATCGTGCCAAACTGTTGCAAATGCTCCCCTGAAAGGATTTTGGGTGGAAACAGATGGGTTTTTATTATCGGAAACAGAATTAGCCGACGACATCTAAGCAACTTTTTTTGAAAAAATCCGTAAGCCGCGCGGTCACAATTTCAGCAAAAATCTGACGTTCTGCAATTCATTCAAAAATGGTGCCAAACTGTTGCAAATGCTCCCCTGAAAGATTTTTCGGTGGAAACAGACGGGTTTTTATCATCGAAACAGAATTAGCCGACGACATCTGAACAATTTTTTTTGAAAAAATCCCTAAGCCGCGCGGTCACAATTCCAGCAAAAATCTGACGTTCTGCAATTCATTCAAAAATGGTGCCAAACTGTTGCAAATGCTCCCCTGAAAGATTTTTCGGTGGAAACAGACGGGTTTTTATCATCGAAACAGAATTAGCCTACGACATCTGAACAACTTTTTTTGAAAAAATCCCTAAGCCGCGCGGTCACAATTTCAGCAAAAATCTGACGTTCTGCAATTCATTCAAAAATGGTGCCAAACTGTTACAAATGCTCCCCTGAAAGGGTTTTCGGTGGAAACAGATGGGTTTTTATTATGGGAAACAGAATTAGCCGACGACGTCTGAAGAACTTTTTTTGAAAAAATCCCTAAGCCGCGCGGTCACAATTTCAGCAAAAATCTGACGTTCTGCAATTCATTCAAAAATGGTGCCAAACTGTTGCAAATGCTCCTGTCAGGGTTTTAGGGAGAGAGGAGACAGAGAGCGAGGGCGAGGAGGAAGAGGACGACAACGAGCCGAGGTTGTCCCAAAGTCCGTCTAGCGAATCAGAGGATTCCCAGAAGGGAGCCCCCCTGGTCAGGCCAAGGGGCAATAGAGAGGGAAGCAGTCAGAAAGAGGGGAACGAAGAGGGAATCCCCAGTGGGAGTGGCAAAGCGGGACCAGCTCCCCCGTCAGAACGGAGTGGAGGGGGGGGAGTTGCCAGTGTGTCAGAAAGAGCAGGACAGGAAGGAGGAAGGGGGAGGAGTTCGGAGCAAGACGTCCTGCCTGAAAGGGAGGAGTGTAGTACCGAGAGCAGCGTAACTGTAGAAAGGAAGGTCAGAGGCAACGTACGCGCGCCAAGTTCAAATATAGAGGCGCGCGGAAATGAGGAGAGCTCTGAGGAGGAGCCTGGTGCCAAAGCACGAAGGAGGGGGGAGCAGGCGGGAGAAGACTCAGCCTCTGGGGAGTCCCGGAAAGAGGGAAGACAGGGGGGCAGGAAGACCCTGCGGAAAAGGAAAGAGAGGAAAAGGTGGAGCAGTACAAGCCTCTTAAATTGGTGCAGGGGAGGGACGGACTCAGAGGGGACTTCTAACATCTAAGGGTAACAGATGCGGAGCCACGGAGTTGGGATGTAATGGCTACAATGATCTTCAATAAATCCTTTTGTACATAACTTGGACTGGACTTTGGTCTCTTGTGAGCTGGGACCTCGGGTGGCGCTGACAGTAAGTCCCCTCCACAGAACGCAAAATTTTTTTTTGCAAAGCTCACAAACGGTAACGGCCATGAGTGCGGAGGATCAGCTGACAGCGCTGCGGAATACAGTGTCCGAACTCACAGCTGCAGTCCTTGCGTCTCAGAAGAAGCATGACGAAATGGAGAAGCGCTGCCAAGACCTGCAAACAAGGTGGGAGCGTGCAAGCAGGGAAGGGTTCCCAGGGTCCGGATCAGAGGGAATTGGACTTGGAAGGAGGGGGGGCAGCCTAGTCACCCACTTCGATGGGAACCTGAAGCATTATCCCAGTTTCAAAGCAGACGTTTTGTATGCATTGCACTTGCTTCGTCATGACTTTAAAGATGAGGAGGAGAAAGTGAGGGATTTGTTCTGGGAGGGTCTCAGCGGTCCCATTAAGGATGAACTTGCCAGGGGAGACAGACCTCAGACCCTGGAGGAACTTGTGCAGAGGGCTTTATCGATTGGGATAAGGCACGAGGGGCGTCTTTGGCACAATGAGGAAGAACGGCAGGTGCGTCCACCAGCGAGGACGTCTTCTTTCATCCCCAGGGAGTTCAGTCAGTCACATCCCTCGCCGCTGGGCAGGCAGGGGGAGGAGCCGATGGAACTTGGTGGTGCTAAGGCTCAAGCAACAGCCAGAGCCCCGGCTTCCGGTGCAGTAAAGGCGAAGCCTCCTAGAGGGACCAGGAAGTGTTACATCTGCGACAGTGCACTGCACATGGCGAAAGGGTGTCCCCAGAGGCTCCAGAAGCACACTGCAGCTTTAGCAACGGTAGCAGCAGAAGTGACCCAAGAAGAGGAGCCTCAGGGAAACGGCAATGCCTGGCTGGAAGCACAAATGCTGGGGCTCAGCCAGGCGGATCTGTAGAACAGTCCTCAGCATTTTTGCAACCTACAGACCCTTTACCACCCAAGCCAGCAGTGCAGCTCACCGCAACACTGCAGTTGCCAGATGGGACCCCCATAGAAGTGCCCCTCACGATCGATTCCGGGAGCAACGCCGATTTCGTGGGGATGCAATTTGTCAAGCAGCATCGCATAGCGCTTCTGCCAGCCACAACACCTCTGAACGTAGTCACGGTGGATGGCAGGAAATTGCTTGGAGGGCAAGTGGTGCATCAGACGCCTCCCATGGTGATGCGGATTGGAGATCACCGGGAAGTCATTAGCTTCAATGTCACCCACCTGTCTGACACGCCTATAGTATTGGGCATGAGTTGGCTGGAGAGACACAGTCCTGCTGTAGCGTGGTACCAACGCCAGATCACCTTTTGCTCATCGTACTGTGCTCAAAACTGCATCCAGTCGTGCCAGGAGGAGGGGGCTGAGCAGCAGCTGCGACTGGGCATGGTGCAGGCAGTACCTAGCAAGTACGAAGGGTTCCTGGAGGTTTTCTGCGAGAAGGAAGCTGACCAGTTGCCGCCCCACAGACCCTATGATTGTGCCATCGACCTGGTGCCAGGGGCGCAGTTGCCGACTGCAAAGCTGTATTCCATGTCTGAGGACGAGATGCAAGAGCTCAGGGAGTTCATAGAGCACAATTTGCAGCGCGGATTCATCCGGGAATCGAAAGCGGTGGGGGGCAGTCCTGTTTTCTTTGTAAAGAAAAAGGACACGCCCCAAAAAAGACTTATTGTGGACTATAGGTCCATAAACAGTATGACCAAGCCCAGTGGCGTAGCGTGGGTTGTCAGCACCCGGGGCAAGGCAAGTAATTTGCACCCCCTAAGCCCTGGATTTTAGCACTCGAGTGTGAGCGCGCCCCCCCCCTGATGTTGCGGCCGGCCCCCCCTGCACCCCCCACGCTACGCCACTGGGGCTGGGGGCAAGCGAAGGAGCCAAGGACCCCCCCCCCTTAAGGCTCAGCAGGAATTTATTAAATTTATTATTTGCGGAGCCCCCGCGGGCCGAGGCAGCCGAAGCCCCCTCCCCTCGAGCGCCTCCCCGCCCCCTCCTCTCCTCGGGCTGTAGGTTGAGCCCGCGCTCCGAGGCGCTCCAGATCCGGACTTGGCGAGCGCCTCTCCTCCCCAGCCGCGCTCCGTCCTCGCCCGACCCCCCCCCCCCCGCGGCTGAGACTTGCGCTGAGAGCCGGAACCAGCAGCGCCCGGGAGACCCTCGCCCGCCCGCCGGCTTCCTCTCGGAGGGTTTTGGGGAGCGCAGGGCGCGGCGAGGCCCCTCGGAGCTCTCCTCCCTCCCAGTCGGCAGAAGCAGCCGCCGCCTGAGGGGATGGCAGCGGCGTCGGGGTGCGGAGGCTGCCCGTGCCCGGCCAGGCGTTGGTGGCGGCGTCGGCGCTGCTGCAGCGGCTGCTCCTCCTGCGAGCAGTGAGTGGAGCGCAGCCGCAGCGGCGGGGGGCGCGCGCACGCTAGGGCGCAAGGCTGGCGGTGGCGGCGGGGAGCCCGGCGGAGGAAGGAACTTGTCCCTTCCCTCTGGACTCGCGCCCCCCCAGATATTGCGCCCGGTGCGGCCGGCACCCCTGGCACCCCCCACGCTACGCCACTGACCAAGCCCAAGGCCTTCCCCATGCCCAAGATAGATGATCTCCTGGCAACCGTAAGGAAGGGGAAGATCTTCACCAAGTTGGATCTGCGTGGAGCGTATAACCTCATACGCATCCGGGAGGGCGATGAGTGGAAGACGGCCATGTTCACGCCTCTGGGCACGTATGAATACAGAGTTATGCCATTTGGTCTCCAAAATGGATCTCACGTCTTCCAAGCCTTTATGCATCACGTGCTAGCGGGACTTCTCTACAAGAAATGCGTGTGTTTCCTCGACGACATCCTGATCTTTTCGGAAACGGAGGAGGCCCATGAGAAGGACGTAAAGGAAGTCCTGCAAAGACTACGGGAGAACAGGCTCTACGCCAAGTTAGAGAAGTGCCAGTTTGATGTGACGGAGGTGGATTTCCTAGGCTACAAGCTGTCTGACAAGGGGCTGGCCATGGACAGCGCCAAGGTCCGCACGGTGTTGGACTGGAAGAGCCCCCGCAATCGGAAGGAAGTCCAGAGATTCATCGGCTTCGCCAACTTCTACCGCAAATTCATCAGAGGTTTTGCAAAGGAGACGGCAGCGATCACGGACACTCTGAGTTCCAAGAAGAAGAGGTTCGTGTGGACGGAACAGGCAGAGCGCTCTTTTCGGAAGCTTAAAAGCCTTTTCGCCTCCGAGGAGCAGCTGCTGCACGTGAATCCAGGCAAGCCCATGCGAGTAGAGACCGACGCGTCAGACAGAGCAGTTGGAGCCGTACTCCTGCAAGAAGATCCACATGGCAACTGGAGACCCGGTGCCTTTTACTCCAGAAAGCTCAGCAAAGCGGAGCAAAACTACACCATATGGGACAGGGAGCTGTTAGCCATTCACGCAGCTTTCAAAGCGTGGCGACACTTCCTCATAGGAGCCAAGCACACAGTACAGGTCCGCACGGATCACAAGAACCTAGAGTATTGGCGCACGGCGAAGCTCCAAAGCCAGAGGCACATGCGCTGGGCGGAATTCTTCGCGGATTTCGACTTTCGGATAGAGTACGTCCCAGGAGATTCCAACGTTATAGCCGATGCGCTATCCAGGAAACCGCAATATCTCGATGAAGCGGCGCCTGTAGCAGCCAAGCACATTTTCGCACCGCAGGCGTGGTCGTGCGCTGCCGCCACAGTAGATCTGGACGCGGTGCGACGCGCGTTGCAAGTGGATCAGTTCGCACAGTCCAAGATGGAGGAATTGCGCAGAGGTGTGCAGAGTGGCGAAGAGTTCCAACTACGCGACGGGCTGCTAACTCGCAAAGGTGCCCTCTACGTGCCAAGCAACGAGCTTCGCGCAAAGGTTCTGCAGCAGTTGCACGACGCCCCCAGTGCGGGCCACTTCGGTAAGGAGAAGACAATAGAACTGGTGGCAAGAGACTTTTGGTGGCCCCGGATGCGTGGAGAGGTAGCGGATTACGTCGCCAGGTGTGACACTTGTCAGAGGTTCAAGCCAGTACACCAGAAGCCAGCGGGGCTGTTGGAACCGCTGGAAACGCCACAGCAACCGTGGGAGAGGGTAGCTCTGGACTTCGTTACTGACCTGCCCAGCTCCAGGGGGAAGACGGCGGTACTGGTGGTTGTGGACCTGTTCACCAAGATGGCGCACTTCATTCCATGCGCAAAGGTGGCGACGGCGGAACAGACTGCCAAACTCTTCATCGATCACGTGTTCAAGGTGCATGGGCTGCCGCAGTCCATCCTGTCCGACAGGGGGCGCCAGTTTGTTTCCAATTTTTGGCAGAAGCTTTTAGGTATCCTGAACGTCAAGATCAACCTCACGTCGGCGAGACACCCACAAACCAACGGCCAAGCTGAGAGGGTCAACGCGATCATGCAGCAGTACCTGAGATGTTACGCCAACCAGCGACCAGCAGTTTGGGTGGACTACCTGCCGATGGCAGAGTTTGCCTATAACAACACGAAGCACGCGTCCACGGGGGTGACGCCGTTTTTCGCGAACAATGGTCGTCATCCCAGAACCTTCCCGGGGTTCGTGGCACCGGGAGAGGGGGTGCCGCAAGGAGCCGACCAGTTTGCAGCGGAGCTGCAGGAGGTGCACGAAGAGTTGCGGAGACATTTAGAGCTGGCCAAGCAAGCATATAAGGTGCAGGCTGACAAAAACAGGAGAGAGGGAGAGGAGATCCAGGTGGGGGACTGGGTGTGGTTAGCGGCCCAAGCGATGCCAGCCAAGTCGTTGGCCAAGAAGAAGCTGGGGCACAGGCAGTTAGGGCCGTACCAGGTGGAGGCTAAAATCAACCCTGTAGCCTTTCGACTAGCCCTCCCCGAAGGTTCCAGAGTGCACCCGGTCTTTCATAGATTGGTGCTCACTCCCTACAAGGCACCGCACAGGTTTCAGGAGTCTGACACAGTCACGCAACAACACACTAAGTCACAGGAGAGGGAGAGGGCGCCTAGGGCCGAACCACTCAACGAGGTCACAGAGATCCTGGACTCGAGATGGGGGCAAGAGGGAGTAGAATATTTTCTAGTCAGAGAGGGTGCCCCAGTCAGTGCCAATGGTTGGGTGCCGGGCTACGCCTTAGACGAACCTCTTTTAAAAGACGAGTTCCATGCCCTTTTCCCTCATAGACCCATGCCAGCCGAGTACTTTGATGACTGGCTCTTTACGCCCACATGTTCAGGCAGCACTTTCCACGGCTTTTCTTCAGCCGAAGAAAGGTCGCCGGACTCCAACTCGCCCAGGGGATCGTGTTCGGGGGTGGACACAGAACCCTCTTATTGGTGGGACGAGCAACCAGAGGAGGACTGGCGCAGGAAATGGCTGACGGGACCTTGGCAGGCAGCACCGGACCAGGTACCAATGGAGGAGGGAGAAGAGAACACCTTGGGTCAAGAACCCGAATTCGAACACTCGTACAACGAACTGCAAACAGAGGAGATGGAGGTGCAGAATCTGTATCCTGCGTCCGCCTCCGAAGAGCGGCAGCTTCCACAACCTGCACCCGATGAGCGGAAGGGGGGAAGGGGGGGCTTCGAGGGGGGGATGGATGTCAGGGTTTTAGGGAGAGAGGAGACAGAGAGCGAGGGCGAGGAGGAAGAGGACGACAACGAGCCGAGGTTGTCCCAAAGTCCGTCTAGCGAATCAGAGGATTCCCAGAAGGGAGCCCCCCTGGTCAGGCCAAGGGGCAATAGAGAGGGAAGCAGTCAGAAAGAGGGGAACGAAGAGGGAATCCCCAGTGGGAGTGGCAAAGCGGGACCAGCTCCCCCGTCGGAACGGAGTGGAGGGGGGGGAGTTGCCAGTGTGTCAGAAAGAGCAGGACAGGAAGGAGGAAGGGGGAGGAGTTCGGAGCAAGACGTCCTGCCTGAAAGGGAGGAGTGTAGTACCGAGAGCAGCGTAACTGTAGAAAGGAAGGTCAGAGGCAACGTACGCGCGCCAAGTTCAAATATAGAGGCGCGCGGAAATGAGGAGAGCTCTGAGGAGGAGCCTGGTGCCAAAGCACGAAGGAGGGGGGAGCAGGCGGGAGAAGACTCAGCCTCTGGGGAGTCCCGGAAAGAGGGAAGACAGGGGGGCAGGAAGACCCTGCGGAAAAGGAAAGAGAGGAAAAGGTGGAGCAGTACAAGCCTCTTAAATTGGTGCAGGGGAGGGACGGACTCAGAGGGGACTTCTAACATCTAAGGGTAACAGATGCGGAGCCACGGAGTTGGGATGTAATGGCTACAATGATCTTCAATAAATCCTTTTGTACATAACTTGGACTGGACTTTGGTCTCTTGTGAGCTGGGACCTCGGGTGGCGCTGACAGCTCCCATGAAAGATTTTTCGGTGGAAACAGATGGGTTTTTATTATCGGAAACAGAATTAGCCGACGACGTCTAAACAACTTTTTTTGAAAAAACCCCTAAGCCGCGCGGTCACAATTTCAGCAAAAATCTGACGTTCTACAATTCATTCAAAAATGGTGCCAAACTGTTGCAAATGCTCCCCTGAAAGATTTTTCGGTGGAAACAGACGGGTTTTTATCATCGAAACAGAATTAGCCGACGATGTCTAAACAACTTTTCATAAAAAAACCCCTAAGCCGCGCGGTCACAATTCCAGCAAAAATCTGACGTTCTGCAATTCATTCAAAAATGGTGCCAAACTGTTGCAAATGCTCCCCTGAAAGATTTTTCGGTGGAAACAGACGGGTTTTTATCATCGAAACAGAATTAGCCTACGACATCTGAACAACTTTTTTTGAAAAAATCCCTAAGCCGCGCGGTCACAATTTCAGCAAAAATCTGACGTTCTGCAATTCATTCAAAAATGGTGCCAAACTGTTGCAAATGCTGCCCTGAAAGGGTTTTCGGTGGAAACAGATGGGTTTTTATTATGGGAAACAGAATTAGCCGACGACGTCTGAAGAACTTTTTTTGAAAAAATCCCTAAGCCGCGCGGTCACAATTTCAGCAAAAATCTGACGTTCTGCAATTCATTCAAAAATGGTGCCAAACTGTTGCAAATGCTCCCCTGAAAGGGTTTTCGGTGGAAACAGATGGGTTTTTATTATCGGAAACAGAATTAGCCGACGACGTCTGAACAACTTTTTTTGAAAAAACCCCTAAGCCGCGCGGTCACAATTTCAGCAAAAATCTGACGTTCTGCAATTCATTCAAAAATGGTGCCAAACTGTTGCAAATGCTCCCCTGAAAGGATTTTTGGTGGAAACAGATGGGTTTTTATTATCGGAAACAGAATTAGCCGACGACATCTGAACAACTTTTTTTGAAAAAATCCCTAAGCCGCGTGCTCACAATTTCAGCAAAAATCTGACGTTCTGCAATTCATTCAAAAATGGTGCCAAACTGTTGCAAATGCTCCCCTGAAAGATTTTTCGGTGGAAACAGATGGGTTTTTATTATCGGAAACAGAATTAGCCGACGATGTCTAAACAACTTTTTTTGAAAAAACCCCTAAGCCGCGCGGTCACAATTTCAGCAAAAATCTGACGTTCTGCAATTCATTCAAAAATCTTGCCAAACTGTTGCAAATGCTCCCCTGAAAGGATTTTTGGTGGAAACAGATGGGTTTTTATTATCGGAAACAGAATTAGCCGACGACATCTGAACAACTTTTTTTGAAAAAATCCCTAAGCCGCGCGGTCACAATATCAGCAAAAATCTGACGTTCTGCAATTCATTCAAAAATCGTGCCAAACTGCTGCAAATGCTCCCCTGAAAGATTTTTCGGTGGAAACAGACGGGTTTTTATCATCGAAACAGAATTAGCCGACGACATCTGAACAACTTTTTTTGAAAAAATCCGTAAGCCGCGCGGTCACAATTTCAGCAAAAATCTGACGTTCTGCAATTCATTCAAAAATCGTGCCAAACTGTTGCAAATGCTCCCCTGAAAGATTTTTCGGTGGAAACAGATGGGATTTTATTATCGGAAACAGAATTAGCCGACGACGTCTGAACAACTTTTTTTGAAAAAACCCCTAAGCCGCGCGGTCACAATTTCAGCAAAAATCTGACGTTCTGCAATTCATTCAAAAATCGTGCCAAACTGTTGCAAATGCTCCCCTGAAAGGATTTTTGGTGGAAACAGATGGGTTTTTATTATGGGAAACAGAATTAGCCGACGACGTCTGAAGAACTTTTTTTGAAAAAATCCCTAAGCCGCGCGATCACAATTTCAGCAAAAATCTGACGTTCTGCAATTCATTCAAAAATGGTGCCAAACTGTTGCAAATGCTCCCCTGAAAGGGTTTTCGGTGGAAACAGATGGGTTTTTATTATCGGAAACAGAATTAGCCGACGACGTCTCAACAACTTTTTTTGAAAAAACCCCTAAGCCGCGCGGTCACAATTTCAGCAAAAATCTGACGTTCTGCAATTCATTCAAAAATGGTGCCAAACTGTTGCAAATGCTCCCCTGAAAGGATTTTTGGTGGAAACAGATGGGTTTTTATTATCAGAAACAGAATTAGCCGACGATGTCTAAACAACTTTTTATGAAAAAACCCCTAAGCCGCGCGGTCACAATTTCAGCAAAAATCTGACGTTCTGCAATTCATTCAAAAATCTTGCCAAACTGTTGCAAATGCTCCCCTGAAAGATTTTTTGGTGGAAACAGATCGGTTTTTATTATCGGAAACAGAATTAGCCAACGACGTCTGAACAACTTTTTTTGAAAAAATCCCTAAGCCGCGTGGTCACAATTTCAGCAAAATTCTGACGTTCTGCAATTCATTCAAAAATGGTGCCAAACTGTTGCAAATGCTCCCCTGAAAGATTTTTCGGTGGAAACAGACGGGTTTTTATCATCGAAACAGAATTAGCCTACGACATCTGAACAACTTTTTTTGAAAAAATCCCTAAGCCGCGCGGTCACAATTTCAGCAAAAATCTGACGTTCTGCAATTCATTCAAAAATGGTGCCAAACTGTTGCAAATGCTGCCCTGAAAGGGTTTTCGGTGGAAACAGATGGGTTTTTATTATGGGAAACAGAATTAGCCGACGACGTCTGAAGAACTTTTTTTGAAAAAATCCCTAAGCCGCGCGGTCACAATTTCAGCAAAAATCTGACGTTCTGCAATTCATTCAAAAATGGTGCCAAACTGTTGCAAATGCTCCCCTGAAAGGGTTTTCGGTGGAAACAGATGGGTTTTTATTATCGGAAACAGAATTAGCCGACGACGTCTGAACAACTTTTTTTGAAAAAACCCCTAAGCCGCGCGGTCACAATTTCAGCAAAAATCTGACGTTCTGCAATTCATTCAAAAATGGTGCCAAACTGTTGCAAATGCTCCCCTGAAAGGATTTTTGGTGGAAACAGATGGGTTTTTATTATCGGAAACAGAATTAGCCGACGACATCTGAACAACTTTTTTTGAAAAAATCCCTAAGCCGCGTGCTCACAATTTCAGCAAAAATCTGACGTTCTGCAATTCATTCAAAAATGGTGCCAAACTGTTGCAAATGCTCCCCTGAAAGATTTTTCGGTGGAAACAGATGGGTTTTTATTATCGGAAACAGAATTAGCCGACGATGTCTAAACAACTTTTTTTGAAAAAACCCCTAAGCCGCGCGGTCACAATTTCAGCAAAAATCTGACGTTCTGCAATTCATTCAAAAATCTTGCCAAACTGTTGCAAATGCTCCCCTGAAAGGATTTTTGGTGGAAACAGATGGGTTTTTATTATCGGAAACAGAATTAGCCGACGACATCTGAACAACTTTTTTTGAAAAAATCCCTAAGCCGCGCGGTCACAATATCAGCAAAAATCTGACGTTCTGCAATTCATTCAAAAATCGTGCCAAACTGCTGCAAATGCTCCCCTGAAAGATTTTTCGGTGGAAACAGACGGGTTTTTATCATCGAAACAGAATTAGCCGACGACATCTGAACAACTTTTTTTGAAAAAATCCGTAAGCCGCGCGGTCACAATTTCAGCAAAAATCTGACGTTCTGCAATTCATTCAAAAATCGTGCCAAACTGTTGCAAATGCTCCCCTGAAAGATTTTTCGGTGGAAACAGATGGGATTTTATTATCGGAAACAGAATTAGCCGACGACGTCTGAACAACTTTTTTTGAAAAAACCCCTAAGCCGCGCGGTCACAATTTCAGCAAAAATCTGACGTTCTGCAATTCATTCAAAAATCGTGCCAAACTGTTGCAAATGCTCCCCTGAAAGGATTTTTGGTGGAAACAGATGGGTTTTTATTATGGGAAACAGAATTAGCCGACGACGTCTGAAGAACTTTTTTTGAAAAAATCCCTAAGCCGCGCGATCACAATTTCAGCAAAAATCTGACGTTCTGCAATTCATTCAAAAATGGTGCCAAACTGTTGCAAATGCTCCCCTGAAAGGGTTTTCGGTGGAAACAGATGGGTTTTTATTATCGGAAACAGAATTAGCCGACGACGTCTCAACAACTTTTTTTGAAAAAACCCCTAAGCCGCGCGGTCACAATTTCAGCAAAAATCTGACGTTCTGCAATTCATTCAAAAATGGTGCCAAACTGTTGCAAATGCTCCCCTGAAAGGATTTTTGGTGGAAACAGATGGGTTTTTATTATCGGAAACAGAATTAGCCGACGACATCTGAACAACTTTTTTTGAAAAAATCCCTAAGCCGCGTGCTCACAATTTCAGCAAAAATCTGACGTTCTGCAATTCATTCAAAAATGGTGCCAAACTGTTGCAAATGCTCCCCTGAAAGATTTTTCGGTGGAAACAGATTGGTTTTTATTATCAGAAACAGAATTAGCCGACGATGTCTAAACAACTTTTTATGAAAAAACCCCTAAGCCGCGCGGTCACAATTTCAGCAAAAATCTGACGTTCTGCAATTCATTCAAAAATCTTGCCAAACTGTTGCAAATGCTCCCCTGAAAGATTTTTTGGTGGAAACAGATCGGTTTTTATTATCGGAAACAGAATTAGCCAACGACGTCTGAACAACTTTTTTTGAAAAAATCCCTAAGCCGCGCGGTCACAATTTCAGCAAAAATCTGACGTTCTGCAATTCATTCAAAAATGGTGCCAAACTGTTGCAAATGCTCCCCTGAAAGGATTTTTGGTGGAAACAGATGGGTTTTTATTATGGGAAACAGAATTAGCCGACGACGTCTGAAGAACTTTTTTTGAAAAAATCCGTAAGCCGCGCGGTCACAATTTCAGCAAAAATCTGACGTTCTGCAATTCATTGAAAGATGGTGCCAAACTGTAGCAAATGCTCCCCTGAAAGGGTTTTCGGTCGAAACAGATGGGTTTTTATTATCGGAAACAGAATTAGCCGATGACGTCTGAAAAACTTTTTTTAAAAAAATCCCTAAGACACGCGGTCACAATTTCAGCAAAAATGTGACGTTGTGCAATTCATTCAAAAATGGTGCCAGACTGTTGCAAATGCTCCCCTGAAAGATTTTTCGGTGGAAACAGATGGGTTTTTATCATTGAAACAGAAATAGCCGACGACGTCTGAAGAACTTTTTTTGAAAAAATCCCTAAGACACGCGGTCACAATTTCAGCAAAAATCTGACCTTCTGCAATTCATTCAAGAATGGTGCCAGAAAGTTGCAAATGCTCCCCTGAAAGGGTTTTCGGTGGAAACAGATGGGTTTTTATTATTGAAACAGAATTAGCTGACAACGTCTGAACAACTTTTTTTGAAAAAACCCCTAAGCCGCGCGGTCACAATTTCAGCAAAAATCTGACGTTCTGCAATTCATTTAAAGATGGTGCCAAACTGTAGCAAATGCTCCCCTGAAAGGGTTTTCGGTGGAAAGAGATGGGTTTTTATTATCGGAAACAGAATTAGCCGACGACGTCTGAAGAACTTTTTTTGAAAAAAATCCTAAGCCGCTCGGTCACAATTTCAGCAAAAATCTGACGTTCTGCAATTCATTCAAAAATGGTGCCAGAAAGTTGCAAATGCTCCCCTGAAAGGGTTTTTGGTGGAAACAGATGGGTTTTTATCATTGAAACAGAATTAGCCGACGACGTCTGAAGATCTTTTTTTGAAAAAACCCCTAAGCCGCGCGGTCACAATTTCAGCAAAAATCTGACGTTCTGCAATTCATTCAAAAATGGTGCCAGACAGTTGCAAATGCTCCCCTGAAAGGGTTTTTGGTGGAAACAGATGGGTTTTTATTATCGGAAACAGAATTAGCCGACGACGTCTGAAGAACTTTTTTTGAAAAAAATCCTAAGCCGCTCGGTCACAATTTCAGCAAAAATCTGACCTTCTGCAATTCATTCAAGAATGGTGCCAGAAAGTTGCAAATGCTCCCCTGAAAGGGTTTTCGGTGGAAACAGATGGGTTTTTATTATTGAAACAGAATTAGCCGACAACGTCTGAACAACTTTTTTTGAAAAAACCCCTAAGCCGCGTGGTCACAATTTCAGCAAAAATCTGACGTTCTGCAATTCATTCAAAGATGGTGCCAAACTGTAGCAAATGCTCCCCTGAAAGGGTTTTCGGTGGAAAAAGATGGGTTTTTATTATCGGAAACAGAATTAGCCGACGACGTCTGAACAACTTTTTTTGAAAAAAACACTAAGCCGCGCGGTCACAATTTCAGCAAAAATCTGACGTTCTGCAATTCATTGAAAGATGGTGCCAAACTGTAGCAAATGCTCCCCTGAAAGGGTTTTCGGTGGAAACAGATGGGTTTTTATTATCGGAAACAGAATTAGCCGATGACGTCTGAAAAACTTTTTTTAAAAAAATCCCTAAGCCGCGCGGTCACAATTTCAGCAAAAATCTGACGTTGTGCAATTCATTCAAAAATGTTGCCAGACAGTTGGAAATGCTCCCCTGAAAGGGTTTTCGGTGGAAACAGATGGGTTTTTATCATTGAAACAGAAATAGCCGACGACATCTGAACAACTTTTTTTGAAAAAATACCTAAGCCGCGCGGTCACAATTTCAGCAAAAATCTGACGTTCTGCAATTCATTTAAAGATGGTGCCAAACTGTAGCAAATGCTCCCCTGAAAGGGTTTTCGGTGGAAAGAGATGGGTTTTTATTATCGGAAACAGAATTAGCCGACGACGTCTGAAGAACTTTTTTTGAAAAAAATCCTAAGCCGCTCGGTCACAATTTCAGCAAAAATCTGACGTTCTGCAATTCATTCAAAAATGGTGCCAGAAAGTTGCAAATGCTCCCCTGAAAGGGTTTTTGGTGGAAACAGATGGGTTTTTATCATTGAAACAGAATTAGCCGACGACGTCTGAAGATCTTTTTTTGAAAAAACCCCTAAGCCGCGCGGTCACAATTTCAGCAAAAATCTGACGTTCTGCAATTCATTCAAAAATGGTGCCAGACAGTTGCAAATGCTCCCCTGAAAGGGTTTTTGGTGGAAACAGATGGGTTTTTATTATCGGAAACAGAATTAGCCGACGACGTCTGAAGAACTTTTTTTGAAAAAAATCCTAAGCCGCTCGGTCACAATTTCAGCAAAAATCTGACCTTCTGCAATTCATTCAAGAATGGTGCCAGAAAGTTGCAAATGCTCCCCTGAAAGGGTTTTCGGTGGAAACAGATGGGTTTTTATTATTGAAACAGAATTAGCCGACGTCTGAACAACTTTTTTTGAAAAAACCCCTAAGCCGCGCGGTCACAATTTCAGCAAAAATCTGACGTTCTGCAATTCATTTAAAGATGGTGCCAAACTGTAGCAAATGCTCCCCTGAAAGGGTTTTCGGTGGAAAGAGATGGGTTTTTATTATCGGAAACAGAATTAGCCGACGACGTCTGAAGAACTTTTTTTGAAAAAAATCCTAAGCCGCTCGGTCACAATTTCAGCAAAAATCTGACGTTCTGCAATTCATTCAAAAATGGTGCCAGAAAGTTGCAAATGCTCCCCTGAAAGGGTTTTTGGTGGAAACAGATGGGTTTTTATCATTGAAACAGAATTAGCCGACGACGTCTGAAGATCTTTTTTTGAAAAAACCCCTAAGCCGCGCGGTCACAATTTCAGCAAAAATCTGACGTTCTGCAATTCATTCAAAAATGGTGCCAGACAGTTGCAAATGCTCCCCTGAAAGGGTTTTTGGTGGAAACAGATGGGTTTTTATTATCGGAAACAGAATTAGCCGACGACGTCTGAAGAACTTTTTTTGAAAAAAATCCTAAGCCGCTCGGTCACAATTTCAGCAAAAATCTGACCTTCTGCAATTCATTCAAGAATGGTGCCAGAAAGTTGCAAATGCTCCCCTGAAAGGGTTTTCGGTGGAAACAGATGGGTTTTTATTATTGAAACAGAATTAGCCGACAACGTCTGAACAACTTTTTTTGAAAAAACCCCTAAGCCGCGTGGTCACAATTTCAGCAAAAATCTGACGTTCTGCAATTCATTCAAAGATGGTGCCAAACTGTAGCAAATGCTCCCCTGAAAGGGTTTTCGGTGGAAAAAGATGGGTTTTTATTATCGGAAACAGAATTAGCCGACGACATCTGAACAACTTTTTTTGAAAAAACCCCTAAGCCGCGCGGTCACAATTTCAGCAAAAATCTGACGTTCTGCAATTCATTGAAAGATGGTGCCAAACTGTAGCAAATGCTCCCCTGAAAGGGTTTTCGGTGGAAACAGATGGGTTTTTATTATCGGAAACAGAATTAGCCGATGACGTCTGAAAAACTTTTTTTAAAAAAATCCCTAAGCCGCGCGGTCACAATTTCAGCAAAAATCTGACGTTGTGCAATTCATTCAAAAATGTTGCCAGACAGTTGGAAATGCTCCCCTGAAAGGGTTTTCGGTGGAAACAGATGGGTTTTTATCATTGAAACAGAAATAGCCGACGACATCTGAACAACTTTTTTTGAAAAAATACCTAAGCCGCGCGGTCACAATTTCAGCAAAAATCTGACGTTCTGCAATTCATTCAAAAATGGTGCCATACTGTTGCAAATGCTCCCCTGAAAGGGTTTTCGGTGGAAACAGATGGGTTTTTATCATTGAAACAGAATTAGCCGACGACGTCTGAAGAACTTTTTTTGAAAAAACCCCTAAGCCGCGCGGTCACAATTTCAGCAAAAATCTGACGTTCTGCAATTCATTCAAAAATGGTGCCAGACAGTTGCAAATGCTCCCCTGAAAGGGTTTTTGGTGGAAACAGATGGGTTTTTATTATCGGAAACAGAATTAGCCGACGACGTCTGAAGAACTTTTTTTGAAAAAAATCCTAAGCCGCTCGGTCACAATTTCAGCAAAAATCTGACGTTCTGCAATTCATTCAAAAATGGTGCCAGACAGTTGCAAATGCTCCCCTGAAACGGTTTTCGGTGGAAACAGATGGGTTTTTTTCATTGAAACAGAATTAGCCGACGACGTCTGAAGAACTTTTTTTGAAAAAACCCCTAAGCCGCTCGGTCACAATTTCAGCAAAAATCTGACCTTCTGCAATTTATTCAAAAATGGTGCCAGACACTTGCAAATGCTCCCCTGAAAGGGTTTTCGGTGGAAACAGATGGGTTTTTATTATCGGAAACAGAATTAGCCGACGACGTCTGAACACCTTTTTTTATAAAAACCCCTAAGCCGCGTGGTCACAATTTCAGCAAAAATCTGACCTTCTGCAATTCATTCAAAAATGGTGCCAGACACTTGCAAATGCTCCCCTGAAAGGGTTTTCGGTGGAAACAGATGGGTTTTTATTATCGGAAACAGAATTAGCCGACGAAGTCTGAACAACTTTTTTTGAAAAAACCCCTAAGCCGCGCGTTCACAATTTCAGCAAAAACCTGACGTTCTGCAATTCATTCAAAGATCCTGCCAAACTGTAGCAAATGCTCCCCTGAAAGGGTTTTCGGTGGAAACAGATGGGTTTTTATTATCGGAAACAGAATTAGCCGATGACGTCTGAAAAACTTTTTTTAAAAAAATCCCTAAACCGCGCGGTCACAATATCAGCAAAAATCTGACGTTGTGCAATTCATTCAAAAATGGTGCCAGACTGTTGAAAATGCTCCCCTGAAAGATTTTTCGGTGGAAACAGATGGGTTTTTATTATCGGAAACAGAATTAGCCGACGACGTCTGAACAACTTTTTTTGAAAAAACCCCTAAGCCGCGTGGTCACAATTTCAGCAAAATTCTGACGTTCTGCAATTCATTCAAAAATGGTGCCAAACTGTTGCAAATGCTCCCCTGAAAGATTTTTCGGTGGAAACAGACGGGTTTTTATCATCGAAACAGAATTAGCCTACGACATCTGAACAACTTTTTTTGAAAAAATCCCTAAGCCGCGCGGTCACAATTTCAGCAAAAATCTGACGTTCTGCAATTCATTCAAAAATGGTGCCAAACTGTTGCAAATGCTGCCCTGAAAGGGTTTTCGGTGGAAACAGATGGGTTTTTATTATGGGAAACAGAATTAGCCGACGACGTCTGAAGAACTTTTTTTGAAAAAATCCCTAAGCCGCGCGGTCACAATTTCAGCAAAAATCTGACGTTCTGCAATTCATTCAAAAATGGTGCCAAACTGTTGCAAATGCTCCCCTGAAAGGGTTTTCGGTGGAAACAGATGGGTTTTTATTATCGGAAACAGAATTAGCCGACGACGTCTGAACAACTTTTTTTGAAAAAACCCCTAAGCCGCGCGGTCACAATTTCAGCAAAAATCTGACGTTCTGCAATTCATTCAAAAATGGTGCCAAACTGTTGCAAATGCTCCCCTGAAAGGATTTTTGGTGGAAACAGATGGGTTTTTATTATCGGAAACAGAATTAGCCGACGACATCTGAACAACTTTTTTTGAAAAAATCCCTAAGCCGCGTGCTCACAATTTCAGCCAAAATCTGACGTTCTGCAATTCATTCAAAAATGGTGCCAAACTGTTGCAAATGCTCCCCTGAAAGATTTTTCGGTGGAAACAGATGGGTTTTTATTATCGGAAACAGAATTAGCCGACGATGTCTAAACAACTTTTTTTGAAAAAACCCCTAAGCCGCGCGGTCACAATTTCAGCAAAAATCTGACGTTCTGCAATTCATTCAAAAATCTTGCCAAACTGCTGCAAATGCTCCCCTGAAAGATTTTTCGGTGGAAACAGACGGGTTTTTATCATCGAAACAGAATTAGCCGACGACATCTGAACAACTTTTTTTGAAAAAATCCGTAAGCCGCGCGGTCACAATTTCAGCAAAAATCTGACGTTCTGCAATTCATTCAAAAATCGTGCCAAACTGTTGCAAATGCTCCCCTGAAAGATTTTTCGGTGGAAACAGATGGGATTTTATTATCGGAAACAGAATTAGCTGACGACGTCTGAACAACTTTTTTTGAAAAAACCCCTAAGCCGCGCGGTCACAATTTCAGCAAAAATCTGACGTTCTGCAATTCATTCAAAAATCGTGCCAAACTGTTGCAAATGCTCCCCTGAAAGGATTTTTGGTGGAAACAGATGGGTTTTTATTATGGGAAACAGAATTAGCCGACGACGTCTGAAGAACTTTTTTTGAAAAAATCCCTAAGCCGCGCGATCACAATTTCAGCAAAAATCTGACGTTCTGCAATTCATTCAAAAATGGTGCCAAACTGTTGCAAATGCTCCCCTGAAAGGGTTTTCGGTGGAAACAGATGGGTTTTTATTATCGGAAACAGAATTAGCCGACGACGTCTCAACAACTTTTTTTGAAAAAACCCCTAAGCCGCGCGGTCACAATTTCAGCAAAAATCTGACGTTCTGCAATTCATTCAAAAATGGTGCCAAACTGTTGCAAATGCTCCCCTGAAAGGATTTTTGGTGGAAACAGATGGGTTTTTATTATCGGAAACAGAATTAGCCGACGACATCTGAACAACTTTTTTTAAAAAAAATCCCTAAGCCGCGTGCTCACAATTTCAGCAAAAATCTGACGTTCTGCAATTCATTCAAAAATGGTGCCAAACTGTTGCAAATGCTCCCCTGAAAGATTTTTCGGTGGAAACAGATGGGTTTTTATTATCAGAAAAAGAATTAGCCGACGATGTCTAAACAACTTTTTATGAAAAAACCCCTAAGCCGCGCGGTCACAATTTCAGCAAAAATCTGACGTTCTGCAATTCATTCAAAAATCTTGCCAAACTGTTGCAAATGCTCCCCTGAAAGATTTTTTGGTGGAAACAGATCGGTTTTTATTATCGGAAACAGAATTAGCCAACGACGTCTGAACAACTTTTTTTGAAAAAATCCCTAAGCCGCGCGGTCACAATTTCAGCAAAAATCTGACGTTCTGCAATTCATTCAAAAATGGTGCCAAACTGTTGCAAATGCTCCCCTGAAAGGATTTTTGGTGGAAACAGATGGGTTTTTATTATGGGAAACAGAATTAGCCGACGACGTCTGAAGAACTTTTTTTGAAAAAATCCGTAAGCCGCGCGGTCACAATTTCAGCAAAAATCTGACGTTCTGCAATTCATTGAAAGATGGTGCCAAACTGTAGCAAATGCTCCCCTGAAAGGGTTTTCGGTCGAAACAGATGGGTTTTTATTATCGGAAACAGAATTAGCCGATGACGTCTGAAAAACTTTTTTTAAAAAAATCCCTAAGACACGCGGTCACAATTTCAGCAAAAATGTGACGTTGTGCAATTCATTCAAAAATGGTGCCAGACTGTTGCAAATGCTCCCCTGAAAGATTTTTCGGTGGAAACAGATGGGTTTTTATCATTGAAACAGAAATAGCCGACGACATCTGAACAACTTTTTTAAAAAAAATCCCTAAGCCGCGCGGTCACAATTTCAGCAAAAATCTGACGTTCTGCAATTCATTCAAAAATGGTGCCAGACAGTTGCAAATGCTCCCCTGAAAGGGTTTTTGGTGGAAACAGATGGGTTTTTATCATTGAAACAGAATTAGCCGACGACGTCTGAAGAACTTTTTTTGAAAAAACCCCTAAGCCGCGCGGTCACAATTTCAGCAAAAATCTGAGGTTCTGCAATTCATTCAAAAATGGTGCCAGACACTTGCAAATGCTCCCCTGAAAGGGTTTTTGGTGGAAACAGATGGGTTTTTATTATCGGAAACAGAATTAGCCGACGACGTCTGAAGAACTTTTTTTGAAAAAAATCCTAAGCCGCTCGGTCACAATTTCAGCAAAAATCTGACCTTCTGCAATTCATTCAAAAATGGTGCCAGAAAGTTGCAAATGCTCCCCTGAAAGGGTTTTCGGTGGAAACAGATGGGTTTTTATTATTGAAACAGAATTAGCCGACAACGTCTGAACAACTTTTTTTGAAAAAACCCCTAAGCCGCGCGGTCACAATTTCAGCAAAAATCTGACGTTCTGCAATTCATTTAAAGATGGTGCCAAACTGTAGCAAATGCTCCCCTGAAAGGGTTTTCGGTGGAAACAGATGGGTTTTTATTATCGGAAACAGAATTAGCCGACGACGTCTGAAGAACTTTTTTTGAAAAAAATCCTAAGCCGCTCGGTCACAATTTCAGCAAAAATCTGACGTTCTGCAATTCATTCAAAAATGGTACCAGAAAGTTGCAAATGCTCCCCTGAAAGGGTTTTTGGTGGAAACAGATGGGTTTTTATCATTGAAACAGAATTAGCCGACGACGTCTGAAGATCTTTTTTTGAAAAAACCCCTAAGCCGCGCGTTCACAATTTCAGCAAAAACCTGACGTTCTGCAATTCATTCAAAGATCCTGCCAAACTGTAGCAAATGCTCCCCTGAAAGGGTTTTCGGTGGAAACAGATGGGTTTTTATTATCGGAAACAGAATTAGCCGATGACGTCTGAAAAACTTTTTTTAAAAAAATCCCTAAACCGCGCGGTCACAATATCAGCAAAAATCTGACGTTGTGCAATTCATTCAAAAATGGTGCCAGACTGTTGAAAATGCTCCCCTGAAAGATTTTTCGGTGGAAACAGATGGGTTTTTATTATCGGAAACAGAATTAGCCGACGACGTCTGAACAACTTTTTTTGAAAAAACCCCTAAGCCGCGCGTTCACAATTTCAGCAAAAACCTGACGTTCTGCAATTCATTCAAAGATCCTGCCAAACTGTAGCAAATGCTCCCCTGAAAGGGTTTTCGGTGGAAACAGATGGGTTTTTATTATCGGAAACAGAATTAGCCGATGACGTCTGAAAAACTTTTTTTAAAAAAATCCCTAAACCGCGCGGTCACAATATCAGCAAAAATCTGACGTTGTGCAATTCATTCAAAAATGGTGCCAGACTGTTGCAAATGCTCCCCTGAAAGATTTTTCGGTGGAAACAGACGGGTTTTTATCATCGAAACAGAATTAGCCTACGACATCTGAACAACTTTTTTTGAAAAAATCCCTAAGCCGCGCGGTCACAATTTCAGCAAAAATCTGACGTTCTGCAATTCATTCAAAAATGGTGCCAAACTGTTGCAAATGCTGCCCTGAAAGGGTTTTCGGTGGAAACAGATGGGTTTTTATTATGGGAAACAGAATTAGCCGACGACGTCTGAAGAACTTTTTTTGAAAAAATCCCTAAGCCGCGCGGTCACAATTTCAGCAAAAATCTGACGTTCTGCAATTCATTCAAAAATGGTGCCAAACTGTTGCAAATGCTCCCCTGAAAGGGTTTTCGGTGGAAACAGATGGGTTTTTATTATCGGAAACAGAATTAGCCGACGACGTCTGAACAACTTTTTTTGAAAAAACCCCTAAGCCGCGCGGTCACAATTTCAGCAAAAATCTGACGTTCTGCAATTCATTCAAAAATGGTGCCAAACTGTTGCAAATGCTCCCCTGAAAGGATTTTTGGTGGAAACAGATGGGTTTTTATTATCGGAAACAGAATTAGCCGACGACATCTGAACAACTTTTTTTGAAAAAATCCCTAAGCCGCGTGCTCACAATTTCAGCAAAAATCTGACGTTCTGCAATTCATTCAAAAATGGTGCCAAACTGTTGCAAATGCTCCCCTGAAAGATTTTTCGGTGGAAACAGATGGGTTTTTATTATCGGAAACAGAATTAGCCGACGATGTCTAAACAACTTTTTTTGAAAAAACCCCTAAGCCGCGCGGTCACAATTTCAGCAAAAATCTGACGTTCTGCAATTCATTCAAAAATCTTGCCAAACTGCTGCAAATGCTCCCCTGAAAGATTTTTCGGTGGAAACAGACGGGTTTTTATCATCGAAACAGAATTAGCCGACGACATCTGAACAACTTTTTTTGAAAAAATCCGTAAGCCGCGCGGTCACAATTTCAGCAAAAATCTGACGTTCTGCAATTCATTCAAAAATCGTGCCAAACTGTTGCAAATGCTCCCCTGAAAGATTTTTCGGTGGAAACAGATGGGATTTTATTATCGGAAACAGAATTAGCCGACGACGTCTGAACAACTTTTTTTGAAAAAACCCCTAAGCCGCGCGGTCACAATTTCAGCAAAAATCTGACGTTCTGCAATTCATTCAAAAATCGTGCCAAACTGTTGCAAATGCTCCCCTGAAAGGATTTTTGGTGGAAACAGATGGGTTTTTATTATGGGAAACAGAATTAGCCGACGACGTCTGAAGAACTTTTTTTGAAAAAATCCCTAAGCCGCGCGGTCACAATTTCAGCAAAAATCTGACGTTCTGCAATTCATTCAAAAATGGTGCCAAACTGTTGCAAATGCTCCCCTGAAAGGGTTTTCGGTGGAAACAGATGGGTTTTTATTATCGGAAACAGAATTAGCCGACGACGTCTCAACAACTTTTTTTGAAAAAACCCCTAAGCCGCGCGGTCACAATTTCAGCAAAAATCTGACGTTCTGCAATTCATTCAAAAATGGTGCCAAACTGTTGCAAATGCTCCCCTGAAAGGATTTTTGGTGGAAACAGATGGGTTTTTATTATCGGAAACAGAATTAGCCGACGACATCTGAACAACTTTTTTTGAAAAAATCCCTAAGCCGCGTGCTCACAATTTCAGCAAAAATCTGACGTTCTGCAATTCATTCAAAAATGGTGCCAAACTGTTGCAAATGCTCCCCTGAAAGATTTTTCGGTGGAAACAGATGGGTTTTTATTATCGGAAACAGAATTAGCCGACGATGTCTAAACAACTTTTTTTGAAAAAACCCCTAAGCCGCGCGGTCACAATTTCAGCAAAAATCTGACGTTCTGCAATTCATTCAAAAATCTTGCCAAACTGCTGCAAATGCTCCCCTGAAAGATTTTTCGGTGGAAACAGACGGGTTTTTATCATCGAAACAGAATTAGCCGACGACATCTGAACAACTTTTTTTGAAAAAATCCGTAAGCCGCGCGGTCACAATTTCAGCAAAAATCTGACGTTCTGCAATTCATTCAAAAATCGTGCCAAACTGTTGCAAATGCTCCCCTGAAAGATTTTTCGGTGGAAACAGATGGGATTTTATTATCGGAAACAGAATTAGCCGACGACGTCTGAACAACTTTTTTTGAAAAAACCCCTAAGCCGCGCGGTCACAATTTCAGCAAAAATCTGACGTTCTGCAATTCATTCAAAAATCGTGCCAAACTGTTGCAAATGCTCCCCTGAAAGGATTTTTGGTGGAAACAGATGGGTTTTTATTATGGGAAACAGAATTAGCCGACGACGTCTGAAGAACTTTTTTTGAAAAAATCCCTAAGCCGCGCGATCACAATTTCAGCAAAAATCTGACGTTCTGCAATTCATTCAAAAATGGTGCCAAACTGTTGCAAATGCTCCCCTGAAAGGGTTTTCGGTGGAAACAGATGGGTTTTTATTATCGGAAACAGAATTAGCCGACGACGTCTCAACAACTTTTTTTGAAAAAACCCCTAAGCCGCGCGGTCACAATTTCAGCAAAAATCTGACGTTCTGCAATTCATTCAAAAATGGTGCCAAACTGTTGCAAATGCTCCCCTGAAAGGATTTTTGGTGGAAACAGATGGGTTTTTATTATCGGAAACAGAATTAGCCGACGACATCTGAACAACTTTTTTTGAAAAAATCCCTAAGCCGCGTGCTCACAATTTCAGCAAAAATCTGACGTTCTGCAATTCATTCAAAAATGGTGCCAAACTGTTGCAAATGCTCCCCTGAAAGATTTTTCGGTGGAAACAGATGGGTTTTTATTATCAGAAACAGAATTAGCCGACGATGTCTAAACAACTTTTTATGAAAAAACCCCTAAGCCGCGCGGTCACAATTTCAGCAAAAATCTGACGTTCTGCAATTCATTCAAAAATCTTGCCAAACTGTTGCAAATGCTCCCCTGAAAGATTTTTTGGTGGAAACAGATCGGTTTTTATTATCGGAAACAGAATTAGCCAACGACGTCTGAACAACTTTTTTTGAAAAAATCCCTAAGCCGCGCGGTCACAATTTCAGCAAAAATCTGACGTTCTGCAATTCATTCAAAAATGGTGCCAAACTGTTGCAAATGCTCCCCTGAAAGGATTTTTGGTGGAAACAGATGGGTTTTTATTATGGGAAACAGAATTAGCCGACGACGTCTGAAGAACTTTTTTTGAAAAAATCCGTAAGCCGCGCGGTCACAATTTCAGCAAAAATCTGACGTTCTGCAATTCATTGAAAGATGGTGCCAAACTGTAGCAAATGCTCCCCTGAAAGGGTTTTCGGTCGAAACAGATGGGTTTTTATTATCGGAAACAGAATTAGCCGATGACGTCTGAAAAACTTTTTTTAAAAAAATCCCTAAGACACGCGGTCACAATTTCAGCAAAAATGTGACGTTGTGCAATTCATTCAAAAATGGTGCCAGACTGTTGCAAATGCTCCCCTGAAAGATTTTTCGGTGGAAACAGATGGGTTTTTATCATTGAAACAGAAATAGCCGACGACATCTGAACAACTTTTTTAAAAAAAATCCCTAAGCCGCGCGGTCACAATTTCAGCAAAAATCTGACGTTCTGCAATTCATTCAAAAATGGTGCCAGACAGTTGCAAATGCTCCCCTGAAAGGGTTTTTGGTGGAAACAGATGGGTTTTTATCATTGAAACAGAATTAGCCGACGACGTCTGAAGAACTTTTTTTGAAAAAACCCCTAAGCCGCGCGGTCACAATTTCAGCAAAAATCTGAGGTTCTGCAATTCATTCAAAAATGGTGACAGACACTTGCAAATGCTCCCCTGAAAGGGTTTTTGGTGGAAACAGATGGGTTTTTATTATCGGAAACAGAATTAGCCGACGACGTCTGAAGAACTTTTTTTGAAAAAAATCCTAAGCCGCTCGGTCACAATTTCAGCAAAAATCTGACCTTCTGCAATTCATTCAAAAATGGTGCCAGAAAGTTGCAAATGCTCCCCTGAAAGGGTTTTCGGTGGAAACAGATGGGTTTTTATTATTGAAACAGAATTAGCCGACAACGTCTGAACAACTTTTTTTGAAAAAACCCCTAAGCCGCGTGGTCACAATTTCAGCAAAAATCTGACGTTCTGCAATTCATTTAAAGATGGTGCCAAACTGTAGCAAATGCTCCCCTGAAAGGGTTTTCGGTGGAAAGAGATGGGTTTTTATTATCGGAAACAGAATTAGCCGACGACGTCTGAAGAACTTTTTTTGAAAAAAATCCTAAGCCGCTCGGTCACAATTTCAGCAAAAATCTGACGTTCTGCAATTCATTCAAAAATGGTACCAGAAAGTTGCAAATGCTCCCCTGAAAGGGTTTTTGGTGGAAACAGATGGGTTTTTATCATTGAAACAGAATTAGCCGACGACGTCTGAAGATCTTTTTTTGAAAAAACCCCTAAGCCGCGCGGTCACAATTTCAGCAAAAATCTGACGTTCTGCAATTCATTTAAAGATGGTGCCAAACTGTAGCAAATGCTCCCCTGAAAGGGTTTTCGGTGGAAACAGACGGGTTTTTATCATCGAAACAGAATTAGCCGACGACATCTGAACAACTTTTTTTGAAAAAATCCGTAAGCCGCGCGGTCACAATTTCAGCAAAAATCTGACGTTCTGCAATTCATTCAAAAATCGTGCCAAACTGTTGCAAATGCTCCCCTGAAAGATTTTTCGGTGGAAACAGATGGGATTTTATTATCGGAAACAGAATTAGCCGACGACGTCTGAACAACTTTTTTTGAAAAAACCCCTAAGCCGCGCGGTCACAATTTCAGCAAAAATCTGACGTTCTGCAATTCATTCAAAAATCGTGCCAAACTGTTGCAAATGCTCCCCTGAAAGGATTTTTGGTGGAAACAGATGGGTTTTTATTATGGGAAACAGAATTAGCCGACGACGTCTGAAGAACTTTTTTTGAAAAAATCCCTAAGCCGCGCGGTCACAATTTCAGCAAAAATCTGACGTTCTGCAATTCATTCAAAAATGGTGCCAAACTGTTGCAAATGCTCCCCTGAAAGGGTTTTCGGTGGAAACAGATGGGTTTTTATTATCGGAAACAGAATTAGCCGACGACGTCTCAACAACTTTTTTTGAAAAAACCCCTAAGCCGCGCGGTCACAATTTCAGCAAAAATCTGACGTTCTGCAATTCATTCAAAAATGGTGCCAAACTGTTGCAAATGCTCCCCTGAAAGGATTTTTGGTGGAAACAGATGGGTTTTTATTATCGGAAACAGAATTAGCCGACGACATCTGAACAACTTTTTTTGAAAAAATCCCTAA
This sequence comes from Podarcis erhardii, assembly GCF_964252035.2. Taxonomy (NCBI): domain Eukaryota; kingdom Metazoa; phylum Chordata; class Lepidosauria; order Squamata; family Lacertidae; genus Podarcis; species Podarcis erhardii. The sequence continues at coordinate 14,538,118 of NC_138498.1, forward strand.
GCCGCGTGCTCACAATTTCAGCAAAAATCTGACGTTCTGCAATTCATTCAAAAATGGTGCCAAACTGTTGCAAATGCTCCCCTGAAAGATTTTTCGGTGGAAACAGATGGGTTTTTATTATCGGAAACAGAATTAGCCGACGATGTCTAAACAACTTTTTTTGAAAAAACCCCTAAGCCGCGCGGTCACAATTTCAGCAAAAATCTGACGTTCTGCAATTCATTCAAAAATCTTGCCAAACTGCTGCAAATGCTCCCCTGAAAGATTTTTCGGTGGAAACAGACGGGTTTTTATCATCGAAACAGAATTAGCCGACGACATCTGAACAACTTTTTTTGAAAAAATCCGTAAGCCGCGCGGTCACAATTTCAGCAAAAATCTGACGTTCTGCAATTCATTCAAAAATCGTGCCAAACTGTTGCAAATGCTCCCCTGAAAGATTTTTCGGTGGAAACAGATGGGATTTTATTATCGGAAACAGAATTAGCCGACGACGTCTGAACAACTTTTTTTGAAAAAACCCCTAAGCCGCGCGGTCACAATTTCAGCAAAAATCTGACGTTCTGCAATTCATTCAAAAATCGTGCCAAACTGTTGCAAATGCTCCCCTGAAAGTATTTTTGGTGGAAACAGATGGGTTTTTATTATGGGAAACAGAATTAGCCGACGACGTCTGAAGAACTTTTTTTGAAAAAATCCCTAAGCCGCGCGATCACAATTTCAGCAAAAATCTGACGTTCTGCAATTCATTCAAAAATGGTGCCAAACTGTTGCAAATGCTCCCCTGAAAGGGTTTTCGGTGGAAACAGATGGGTTTTTATTATCGGAAACAGAATTAGCCGATGACGTCTCAACAACTTTTTTTGAAAAAACCCCTAAGCCGCGCGGTCACAATTTCAGCAAAAATCTGACGTTCTGCAATTCATTCAAAAATGGTGCCAAACTGTTGCAAATGCTCCCCTGAAAGGATTTTTGGTGGAAACAGATGGGTTTTTATTATCGGAAACAGAATTAGCCGACGACATCTGAACAACTTTTTTTGAAAAAATCCCTAAGCCGCGTGCTCACAATTTCAGCAAAAATCTGACGTTCTGCAATTCATTCAAAAATGGTGCCAAACTGTTGCAAATGCTCCCCTGAAAGATTTTTCGGTGGAAACAGATGGGTTTTTATTATCAGAAACAGAATTAGCCGACGATGTCTAAACAACTTTTTATGAAAAAACCCCTAAGCCGCGCGGTCACAATTTCAGCAAAAATCTGACGTTCTGCAATTCATTCAAAAATCTTGCCAAACTGTTGCAAATGCTCCCCTGAAAGATTTTTTGGTGGAAACAGATCGGTTTTTATTATCGGAAACAGAATTAGCCAACGACGTCTGAACAACTTTTTTTGAAAAAATCCCTAAGCCGCGCGGTCACAATTTCAGCAAAAATCTGACGTTCTGCAATTCATTCAAAAATGGTGCCAAACTGTTGCAAATGCTCCCCTGAAAGGATTTTTGGTGGAAACAGATGGGTTTTTATTATGGGAAACAGAATTAGCCGACGACGTCTGAAGAACTTTTTTTGAAAAAATCCGTAAGCCGCGCGGTCACAATTTCAGCAAAAATCTGACGTTCTGCAATTCATTGAAAGATGGTGCCAAACTGTGGCAAATGCTCCCCTGAAAGGGTTTTCGGTCGAAACAGATGGGTTTTTATTATCGGAAACAGAATTAGCCGATGACGTCTGAAAAACTTTTTTTAAAAAAATCCCTAAGACACGCGGTCACAATTTCAGCAAAAATGTGACGTTGTGCAATTCATTCAAAAATGGTGCCAGACTGTTGCAAATGCTCCCCTGAAAGATTTTTCGGTGGAAACAGATGGGTTTTTATCATTGAAACAGAAATAGCCGACGACATCTGAACAACTTTTTTAAAAAAAATCCCTAAGCCGCGCGGTCACAATTTCAGCAAAAATCTGACGTTCTGCAATTCATTCAAAAATGGTGCCAGACAGTTGCAAATGCTCCCCTGAAAGGGTTTTTGGTGGAAACAGATGGGTTTTTATCATTGAAACAGAATTAGCCGACGACGTCTGAAGAACTTTTTTTGAAAAAACCCCTAAGCCGCGCGGTCACAATTTCAGCAAAAATCTGAGGTTCTGCAATTCATTCAAAAATGGTGCCAGACACTTGCAAATGCTCCCCTGAAAGGGTTTTTGGTGGAAACAGATGGGTTTTTATTATCGGAAACAGAATTAGCCGACGACGTCTGAAGAACTTTTTTTGAAAAAAATCCTAAGCCGCTCGGTCACAATTTCAGCAAAAATCTGACCTTCTGCAATTCATTCAAAAATGGTGCCAGAAAGTTGCAAATGCTCCCCTGAAAGGGTTTTCGGTGGAAACAGATGGGTTTTTATTATTGAAACAGAATTAGCCGACAACGTCTGAACAACTTTTTTTGAAAAAACCCCTAAGCCGCGTGGTCACAATTTCAGCAAAAATCTGACGTTCTGCAATTCATTTAAAGATGGTGCCAAACTGTAGCAAATGCTCCCCTGAAAGGGTTTTCGGTGGAAAGAGATGGGTTTTTATTATCGGAAACAGAATTAGCCGACGACGTCTGAAGAACTTTTTTTGAAAAAAATCCTAAGCCGCTCGGTCACAATTTCAGCAAAAATCTGACGTTCTGCAATTCATTCAAAAATGGTACCAGAAAGTTGCAAATGCTCCCCTGAAAGGGTTTTTGGTGGAAACAGATGGGTTTTTATCATTGAAACAGAATTAGCCGACGACGTCTGAAGATCTTTTTTTGAAAAAACCCCTAAGCCGCGCGGTCACAATTTCAGCAAAAATCTGACGTTCTGCAATTCATTCAAAAATGGTGCCAGACAGTTGCAAATGCTCCCCTGAAAGGGTTTTTGGTGGAAACAGATGGGTTTTTATTATCGGAAACAGAATTAGCCGACGACGTCTGAAGAACTTTTTTTGAAAAAAATCCTAAGCCGCTCGGTCACAATTTCAGCAAAAATCTGACCTTCTGCAATTCATTCAAAAATGGTGCCAGAAAGTTGCAAATGCTCCCCTGAAAGGGTTTTCGGTGGAAACAGATGGGTTTTTATTATTGAAACAGAATTAGCCGACAACGTCTGAACAACTTTTTTTGAAAAAACCCCTAAGCCGCGTGGTCACAATTTCAGCAAAAATCTGACGTTCTGCAATTCATTCAAAGATGGTGCCAAACTGTAGCAAATGCTCCCCTGAAAGGGTTTTCGGTGGAAAAAGATGGGTTTTTATTATCGGAAACAGAATTAGCCGACGACGTCTGAACAACTTTTTTTGAAAAAAACACTAAGCCGCGCGGTCACAATTTCAGCAAAAATCTGACGTTCTGCAATTCATTGAAAGATGGTGCCAAACTGTAGCAAATGCTCCCCTGAAAGGGTTTTCGGTGGAAACAGATGGGTTTTTATTATCGGAAACAGAATTAGCCGATGACGTCTGAAAAACTTTTTTTTAAAAAATCCCTAAGCCGCGCGGTCACAATTTCAGCAAAAATCTGACGTTGTGCAATTCATTCAAAAATGTTGCCAGACAGTTGGAAATGCTCCCCTGAAAGGGTTTTCGGTGGAAACAGATGGGTTTTTATCATTGAAACAGAAATAGCCGACGACATCTGAACAACTTTTTTTGAAAAAATACCTAAGACACGCGGTCACAATTTCAGCAAAAATGTGACGTTGTGCAATTCATTCAAAAATGGTGCCAGACTGTTGCAAATGCTCCCCTGAAAGATTTTTCGGTGGAAACAGATGGGTTTTTATCATTGAAACAGAAATAGCCGACGACATCTGAACAACTTTTTTAAAAAAAATCCCTAAGCCGCGCGGTCACAATTTCACCAAAAATCTGACGTTCTGCAATTCATTCAAAAATGGTGCCAGACAGTTGCAAATGCTCCCCTGAAAGGGTTTTTGGTGGAAACAGATGGGTTTTTATCATTGAAACAGAATTAGCCGACGACGTCTGAAGAACTTTTTTTGAAAAAACCCCTAAGCCGCGCGGTCACAATTTCAGCAAAAATCTGAGGTTCTGCAATTCATTCAAAAATGGTGCCAGACACTTGCAAATGCTCCCCTGAAAGGGTTTTTGGTGGAAACAGATGGGTTTTTATTATCGGAAACAGAATTAGCCGACGACGTCTGAAGAACTTTTTTTGAAAAAAATCCTAAGCCGCTCGGTCACAATTTCAGCAAAAATCTGACCTTCTGCAATTCATTCAAGAATGGTGCCAGAAAGTTGCAAATGCTCCCCTGAAAGGGTTTTCGGTGGAAACAGATGGGTTTTTATTATTGAAACAGAATTAGCCGACAACGTCTGAACAACTTTTTTTGAAAAAACCCCTAAGCCGCGTGGTCACAATTTCAGCAAAAATCTGACGTTCTGCAATTCATTCAAAGATGGTGCCAAACTGTAGCAAATGCTCCCCTGAAAGGGTTTTCGGTGGAAAAAGATGGGTTTTTATTATCGGAAACAGAATTAGCCGACGACGTCTGAACAACTTTTTTTGAAAAAAACACTAAGCCGCGCGGTCACAATTTCAGCAAAAATCTGACGTTCTGCAATTCATTGAAAGATGGTGCCAAACTGTAGCAAATGCTCCCCTGAAAGGGTTTTCGGTGGAAACAGATGGGTTTTTATTATCGGAAACAGAATTAGCCGATGACGTCTGAAAAACTTTTTTTAAAAAAATCCCTAAGCCGCGCGGTCACAATTTCAGCAAAAATCTGACGTTGTGCAATTCATTCAAAAATGTTGCCAGACAGTTGGAAATGCTCCCCTGAAAGGGTTTTCGGTGGAAACAGATGGGTTTTTATCATTGAAACAGAAATAGCCGACGACATCTGAACAACTTTTTTTGAAAAAATACCTAAGCCGCGCGGTCACAATTTCAGCAAAAATCTGACGTTCTGCAATTCATTCAAAAATGGTGCCATACTGTTGCAAATGCTCCCCTGAAAGGGTTTTCGGTGGAAACAGATGGGTTTTTATCATTGAAACAGAATTAGCCGACGACGTCTGAAGAACTTTTTTTGAAAAAACCCCTAAGCCGCGCGGTCACAATTTCAGCAAAAATCTGACGTTCTGCAATTCATTCAAAAATGGTGCCAGACAGTTGCAAATGCTCCCCTGAAAGGGTTTTTGGTGGAAACAGATGGGTTTTTATTATCGGAAACAGAATTAGCCGACGACGTCTGAAGAACTTTTTTTGAAAAAAATCCTAAGCCGCTCGGTCACAATTTCAGCAAAAATCTGACGTTCTGCAATTCATTCAAAAATGGTGCCAGACAGTTGCAAATGCTCCCCTGAAACGGTTTTCGGTGGAAACAGATGGGTTTTTTTCATTGAAACAGAATTAGCCGACGACGTCTGAAGAACTTTTTTTGAAAAAACCCCTAAGCCGCTCGGTCACAATTTCAGCAAAAATCTGACCTTCTGCAATTTATTCAAAAATGGTGCCAGACACTTGCAAATGCTCCCCTGAAAGGGTTTTCGGTGGAAACAGATGGGTTTTTATTATCGGAAACAGAATTAGCCGACGACGTCTGAACACCTTTTTTTATAAAAACCCCTAAGCCGCGTGGTCACAATTTCAGCAAAAATCTGACCTTCTGCAATTCATTCAAAAATGGTGCCAGACACTTGCAAATGCTCCCCTGAAAGGGTTTTCGGTGGAAACAGATGGGTTTTTATTATCGGAAACAGAATTAGCCGACGAAGTCTGAACAACTTTTTTTGAAAAAACCCCTAAGCCGCGCGTTCACAATTTCAGCAAAAACCTGACGTTCTGCAATTCATTCAAAGATCCTGCCAAACTGTAGCAAATGCTCCCCTGAAAGGGTTTTCGGTGGAAACAGATGGGTTTTTATTATCGGAAACAGAATTAGCCGATGACGTCTGAAAAACTTTTTTTAAAAAAATCCCTAAGCCGCGCGGTCACAATATCAGCAAAAATCTGACGTTGTGCAATTCATTCAAAAATGGTGCCAGACTGTTGAAAATGCTCCCCTGAAAGATTTTTCGGTGGAAACAGATGGGTTTTTATTATCGGAAACAGAATTAGCCGACGACGTCTGAACAACTTTTTTTGAAAAAACCCCTAAGCCGCGTGGTCACAATTTCAGCAAAAATCTGACGTTCTGCAATTCATTCAAAGATGGTGTCAAACTGTAGCAAATGCTCCCCTGAAAGGGTTTTCGGTGGAAACAGATGGGTTTTTATTATCGGAAACAGAATTAGCCGATGACGTCTGAAAAACTTTTTTTAAAAAAATCCCTAAGCCGCGCGGTCACAATTTCAGCAAAAATCTGACGTTCTGCAATTCATTCAAAAATGGTGCCAGACAGTTGCAAATGCTCCCCTGAAAGGGTTTTTGGTGGAAACAGATGGGTTTTTATCATTGAAACAGAATTAGCTGACGACGTCTGAACAACTTTTTTTGAAAAAACCCCTACGCCGCGTGGTCACAATTTCACCAAAAATCTGACGTTCTGCAATTCATTCAAAGATGGTGCCAAACTGTAGCAAATGCTCCCCTGAAAGGGTTTTCGGTGGAAAAAGATGGGTTTTTATTATCGGAAACAGAATTAGCCGATGACGTCTGAAAAACTTTTTTTAAAAAAATCCCTAAGCCGCGCGGTCACAATTTCAGCAAAAATCTGACGTTCTGCAATTCATTCAAAAATGGTGCCAGACAGTTGCAAATGCTCCCCTGAAAGGGTTTTTGGTGGAAACAGATGGGTTTTTATCATTGAAACAGAATTAGCCGACGACGTCTGAATAACTTTTTTTGAAAAAACCCCTAAGCCGCGCGTTCACAATTTCAGCAAAAATCTGACGTTCTGCAATTCATTCAAAAATGGTGCCAGACACTTGCAAATGCTCCCCTGAAAGGGTTTTCGGTGGAAACAGATGGGTTTTTATTATCGGAAACAGAATTAGCCGACGACGTCTGAAGAACTTTTTTTGAAAAAAATCCTAAGCCGCTCGGTCACAATTTCAGCAAAAATCTGACGTTCTGCAATTCATTCAAAAATGGTGCCAGAAAGTTGCAAATGCTCCCCTGAAAGGGTTTTCGGTGGAAACAGATGGGTTTTTATTATTGAAACAGAATTAGCCGACAACGTCTGAACAACTTTTTTTGAAAAAACCCCTAAGCCGCGTGGTCACAATTTCAGCAAAAATCTGACGTTCTGCAATTCATTCAAAGATGGTGCCAAACTGTAGCAAATGCTCCCCTGAAAGGGTTTTCGCTGGAAAAAGATGGGTTTTTATTATCGGAAACAGAATTAGCCGACGACGTCTGAACAACTTTTTTTGAAAAAAACACTAAGCCGCGCGGTCACAATTTCAGCAAAAATCTGACGTTCTGCAATTCATTGAAAGATGGTGCCAAACTGTAGGAAATGCTCCCCTGAAAGGGTTTTCGGTGGAAACAGATGGGTTTTTATTATCGGAAACAGAATTAGCCGATGACGTCTGAAAAACTTTTTTTAAAAAAATCCCTAAGCCGCGCGGTCACAATTTCAGCAAAAATCTGACGTTGTGCAATTCATTCAAAAATGTTGCCAGACAGTTGGAAATGCTCCCCTGAAAGGGTTTTCGGTGGAAACAGATGGGTTTTTATCATTGAAACAGAAATAGCCGACGACATCTGAACAACTTTTTTTGAAAAAATACCTAAGCCGCGCGGTCACAATTTCAGCAAAAATCTGACGTTCTGCAATTCATTCAAAAATGGTGCCATACTGTTGCAAATGCTCCCCTGAAAGGGTTTTTGGTGGAAACAGATGGGTTTTTATCATTGAAACAGAATTAGCTGACGACGTCTGAACAACTTTTTTTGAAAAAACCCCTACGCCGCGTGGTCACAATTTCACCAAAAATCTGACGTTCTGCAATTCATTCAAAGATGGTGCCAAACTGTAGCAAATGCTCCCCTGAAAGGGTTTTCGGTGGAAAAAGATGGGTTTTTATTATCGGAAACAGAATTAGCCGATGACGTCTGAAAAACTTTTTTTAAAAAAATCCCTAAGCCGCGCGGTCACAATTTCAGCAAAAATCTGACGTTCTGCAATTCATTCAAAAATGGTGCCAGACAGTTGCAAATGCTCCCCTGAAAGGGTTTTTGGTGGAAACAGATGGGTTTTTATCATTGAAACAGAATTAGCCGACGACGTCTGAATAACTTTTTTTGAAAAAACCCCTAAGCCGCGCGTTCACAATTTCAGCAAAAATCTGACGTTCTGCAATTCATTCAAAAATGGTGCCAGACACTTGCAAATGCTCCCCTGAAAGGGTTTTCGGTGGAAACAGATGGGTTTTTATTATCGGAAACAGAATTAGCCGACGACGTCTGAAGAACTTTTTTTGAAAAAAATCCTAAGCCGCTCGGTCACAATTTCAGCAAAAATCTGACGTTCTGCAATTCATTCAAAAATGGTGCCAGAAAGTTGCAAATGCTCCCCTGAAAGGGTTTTCGGTGGAAACAGATGGGTTTTTATTATTGAAACAGAATTAGCCGACAACGTCTGAACAACTTTTTTTGAAAAAACCCCTAAGCCGCGTGGTCACAATTTCAGCAAAAATCTGACGTTCTGCAATTCATTCAAAGATGGTGCCAAACTGTAGCAAATGCTCCCCTGAAAGGGTTTTCGCTGGAAAAAGATGGGTTTTTATTATCGGAAACAGAATTAGCCGACGACGTCTGAACAACTTTTTTTGAAAAAAACACTAAGCCGCGCGGTCACAATTTCAGCAAAAATCTGACGTTCTGCAATTCATTGAAAGATGGTGCCAAACTGTAGGAAATGCTCCCCTGAAAGGGTTTTCGGTGGAAACAGATGGGTTTTTATTATCGGAAACAGAATTAGCCGATGACGTCTGAAAAACTTTTTTTAAAAAAATCCCTAAGCCGCGCGGTCACAATTTCAGCAAAAATCTGACGTTGTGCAATTCATTCAAAAATGTTGCCAGACAGTTGGAAATGCTCCCCTGAAAGGGTTTTCGGTGGAAACAGATGGGTTTTTATCATTGAAACAGAAATAGCCGACGACATCTGAACAAGTTTTTTTGAAAAAATACCTAAGCCGCGCGGTCACAATTTCAGCAAAAATCTGACGTTCTGCAATTCATTCAAAAATGGTGCCATACTGTTGCAAATGCTCCCCTGAAAGGGTTTTCGGTGGAAACAGATGGGTTTTTATCATTGAAACAGAATTAGCCGACGACGTCTGAAGAACTTTTTTTGAAAAAACCCCTAAGCTGCGCGGTCACAATTTCAGCAAAAATCTGACGTTCTGCAATTCATTCAAAAATGGTGCCAGACAGTTGCAAATGCTCCCCTGAAAGGGTTTTTGGTGGAAACAGATGGGTTTTTATTATCGGAAACAGAATTAGCCGACGACGTCTGAAGAACTTTTTTTGAAAAAAATCCTAAGCCGCTCGGTCACAATTTCAGCAAAAATCTGACGTTCTGCAATTCATTCAAAAATGGTGCCAGACAGTTGCAAATGCTCCCCTGAAACGGTTTTCGGTGGAAACAGATGGGTTTTTATTATCGGAAACAGAATTAGCCGACGACGTCTGAACACCTTTTTTTATAAAAACCCCTAAGCCGCGTGGTCACAATTTCAGCAAAAATCTGACCTTCTGCAATTCATTCAAAAATGGTGCCAGACACTTGCAAATGCTCCCCTGAAAGGGTTTTCGGTGGAAACAGATGGGTTTTTATTATCGGAAACAGAATTAGCCGACGAAGTCTGAACAAGTTTTTTTTAAAAAACCCCTAAGCCGCGTGTTCACAATTTCAGCAAAAACCTGACGTTCTGCAATTCATTCAAAGATCCTGCCAAACTGTAGCAAATGCTCCCCTGAAAGGGTTTTCGGTGGAAACAGATGGGTTTTTATTATCGGAAACAGAATTAGCCGATGACGTCTGAAAAACTTTTTTTAAAAAAATCCCTAAGCCGCGCGGTCACAATATCAGCAAAAATCTGACGTTGTGCAATTCATTCAAAAATGGTGCCAGACTGTTGAAAATGCTCCCCTGAAAGATTTTTCGGTGGAAACAGATGGGTTTTTATTATCGGAAACAGAATTAGCCGACGACGTCTGAACAACTTTTTTTGAAAAAACCCCTAAGCCGCGTGGTCACAATTTCAGCAAAAATCTGACGTTCTGCAATTCATTCAAAGATGGTGTCAAACTGTAGCAAATGCTCCCCTGAAAGGGTTTTCGGTGGAAACAGATGGGTTTTTATTATCGGAAACAGAATTAGCCGATGACGTCTGAAAAACTTTTTTTAAAAAAATCCCTAAGCCGCGCGGTCACAATTTCAGCAAAAATCTGACGTTCTGCAATTCATTCAAAAATGGTGCCAGACAGTTGCAAATGCTCCCCTGAAAGGGTTTTTGGTGGAAACAGATGGGTTTTTATCATTGAAACAGAATTAGCTGACGACGTCTGAACAACTTTTTTTGAAAAAACCCCTACGCCGCGTGGTCACAATTTCACCAAAAATCTGACGTTCTGCAATTCATTCAAAGATGGTGCCAAACTGTAGCAAATGCTCCCCTGAAAGGGTTTTCGGTGGAAAAAGATGGGTTTTTATTATCGGAAACAGAATTAGCCGATGACGTCTGAAAAACTTTTTTTTAAAAAATCCCTAAGCCGCGCGGTCACAATTTCAGCAAAAATCTGACGTTCTGCAATTCATTCAAAAATGGTGCCAGACAGTTGCAAATGCTCCCCTGAAAGGGTTTTTGGTGGAAACAGATGGGTTTTTATCATTGAAACAGAATTAGCCGACGACGTCTGAATAACTTTTTTTGAAAAAACCCCTAAGCCGCGCGTTCACAATTTCAGCAAAAATCTGACGTTCTGCAATTCATTCAAAAATGGTGCCAGACACTTGCAAATGCTCCCCTGAAAGGGTTTTCGGTGGAAACAGATGGGTTTTTATTATCGGAAACAGAATTAGCCGACGACGTCTGAAGAACTTTTTTTGAAAAAAATCCTAAGCCGCTCGGTCACAATTTCAGCAAAAATCTGACGTTCTGCAATTCATTCAAAAATGGTGCCAGAAAGTTGCAAATGCTCCCCTGAAAGGGTTTTCGGTGGAAACAGATGGGTTTTTATTATTGAAACAGAATTAGCCGAAAACGTCTGAACAACTTTTTTTGAAAAAACCCCTAAGCCGCGTGGTCACAATTTCAGCAAAAATCTGACGTTCTGCAATTCATTCAAAGATGGTGCCAAACTGTAGCAAATGCTCCCCTGAAAGGGTTTTCGCTGGAAAAAGATGGGTTTTTATTATCGGAAACAGAATTAGCCGACGACGTCTGAACAACTTTTTTTGAAAAAAACACTAAGCCGCGCGGTCACAATTTCAGCAAAAATCTGACGTTCTGCAATTCATTGAAAGATGGTGCCAAACTGTAGGAAATGCTCCCCTGAAAGGGTTTTCGGTGGAAACAGATGGGTTTTTATTATCGGAAACAGAATTAGCCGACGACGTCTGAACAACTTTTTTTGAAAAAAACACTAAGCCGCGTGGTCACAATTTCAGCAAAAATCTGACGTTGTGCAATTCATTCAAAAATGTTGCCAGACAGTTGGAAATGCTCCCCTGAAAGGGTTTTCGGTGGAAACAGATGGGTTTTTATCATTGAAACAGAAATAGCCGACGACATCTGAACAACTTTTTTTGAAAAAATACCTAAGCCGCGCGGTCACAATTTCAGCAAAAATCTGACGTTCTGCAATTCATTCAAAAATGGTGCCATACTGTTGCAAATGCTCCCCTGAAAGGGTTTTCGGTGGAAACAGATGGGTTTTTATCATTGAAACAGAATTAGCCGACGACGTCTGAAGAACTTTTTTTGAAAAAACCCCTAAGCTGCGCGGTCACAATTTCAGCAAAAATCTGACGTTCTGCAATTCATTCAAAAATGGTGCCAGACAGTTGCAAATGCTCCCCTGAAAGGGTTTTTGGTGGAAACAGATGGGTTTTTATTATCGGAAACAGAATTAGCCGACGACGTCTGAAGAACTTTTTTTGAAAAAAATCCTAAGCCGCTCGGTCACAATTTCAGCAAAAATCTGACGTTCTGCAATTCATTCAAAAATGGTGCCAGACAGTTGCAAATGCTCCCCTGAAAGGGTTTTCGGTGGAAACAGATGGGTTTTTATTATCGGAAACAGAATTAGCCGACGACGTCTGAACACCTTTTTTTATAAAAACCCCTAAGCCGCGTGGTCACAATTTCAGCAAAAATCTGACCTTCTGCAATTCATTCAAAAATGGTGCCAGACACTTGCAAATGCTCCCCTGAAAGGGTTTTCGGTGGAAACAGATGGGTTTTTATTATCGGAAACAGAATTAGCCGACGAAGTCTGAACAAGTTTTTTTTAAAAAACCCCTAAGCCGCGTGTTCACAATTTCAGCAAAAACCTGACGTTCTGCAATTCATTCAAAGATCCTGCCAAACTGTAGCAAATGCTCCCCTGAAAGGGTTTTCGGTGGAAACAGATGGGTTTTTATTATCGGAAACAGAATTAGCCGATGACGTCTGAAAAACTTTTTTTAAAAAAATCCCTAAGCCGCGCGGTCACAATATCAGCAAAAATCTGACGTTGTGCAATTCATTCAAAAATGGTGCCAGACTTTTGAAAATGCTCCCCTGAAAGATTTTTCGGTGGAAACAGATGGGTTTTTATTATCGGAAACAGAATTAGCCGACGACGTCTGAACAACTTTTTTTGAAAAAACCCCTAAGCCGCGTGGTCACAATTTCAGCAAAAATCTGACGTTCTGCAATTCATTCAAAGATGGTGTCAAACTGTAGCAAATGCTCCCCTGAAAGGGTTTTCGGTGGAAACAGATGGGTTTTTATTATCGGAAACAGAATTAGCCGATGACGTCTGAAAAACTTTTTTTAAAAAAATCCCTAAGCCGCGCGGTCACAATTTCAGCAAAAATCTGACGTTCTGCAATTCATTCAAAAATGGTGCCAGACAGTTGCAAATGCTCCCCTGAAAGGGTTTTTGGTGGAAACAGATGGGTTTTTATCATTGAAACAGAATTAGCTGACGACGTCTGAACAACTTTTTTTGAAAAAACCCCTACGCCGCGTGGTCACAATTTCACCAAAAATCTGACGTTCTGCAATTCATTCAAAGATGGTGCCAAACTGTAGCAAATGCTCCCCTGAAAGGGTTTTCGGTGGAAAAAGATGGGTTTTTATTATCGGAAACAGAATTAGCCGATGACGTCTGAAAAACTTTTTTTAAAAAAATCCCTAAGCCGCGCGGTCACAATTTCAGCAAAAATCTGACGTTCTGCAATTCATTCAAAAATGGTGCCAGACAGTTGCAAATGCTCCCCTGAAAGGGTTTTTGGTGGAAACAGATGGGTTTTTATCATTGAAACAGAATTAGCCGACGACGTCTGAATAACTTTTTTTGAAAAAACCCCTAAGCCGCGCGTTCACAATTTCAGCAAAAATCTGACGTTCTGCAATTCATTCAAAAATGGTGCCAGACACTTGCAAATGCTCCCCTGAAAGGGTTTTCGGTGGAAACAGATGGGTTTTTATTATCGGAAACAGAATTAGCCGACGACGTCTGAAGAACTTTTTTTGAAAAAAATCCTAAGCCGCTCGGTCACAATTTCAGCAAAAATCTGACGTTCTGCAATTCATTCAAAAATGGTGCCAGAAAGTTGCAAATGCTCCCCTGAAAGGGTTTTCGGTGGAAACAGATGGGTTTTTATTATTGAAACAGAATTAGCCGACAACGTCTGAACAACTTTTTTTGAAAAAACCCCTAAGCCGCGTGGTCACAATTTCAGCAAAAATCTGACGTTCTGCAATTCATTCAAAGATGGTGCCAAACTGTAGCAAATGCTCCCCTGAAAGGGTTTTCGGTGGAAACAGATGGGTTTTTATTATCGGAAACAGAATTAACCGATGACGTCTGAAAAACTTTTTTTAAAAAAATCCCTAAGCCGCGCGGTCACAATTTCAGCAAAAATCTGACGTTGTGCAATTCATTCAAAAATGTTGCCAGACAGTTGGAAATGCTCCCCTGAAAGGGTTTTCGGTGGAAACAGATGGGTTTTTATCATTGAAACAGAAATAGCCGACGACATCTGAACAAGTTTTTTTGAAAAAATACCTAAGCCGCGCGGTCACAATTTCAGCAAAAATCTGACGTTCTGCAATTCATTCAAAAATGGTGCCATACTGTTGCAAATGCTCCCCTGAAAGGGTTTTCGGTGGAAACAGATGGGTTTTTATCATTGAAACAGAATTAGCCGACGACGTCTGAAGAACTTTTTTTGAAAAAACCCCTAAGCTGCGCGGTCACAATTTCAGCAAAAATCTGACGTTCTGCAATTCATTCAAAAATGGTGCCAGACAGTTGCAAATGCTCCCCTGAAAGGGTTTTTGGTGGAAACAGATGGGTTTTTATTATCGGAAACAGAATTAGCCGACGACGTCTGAAGAACTTTTTTTGAAAAAAATCCTAAGCCGCTCGGTCACAATTTCAGCAAAAATCTGACGTTCTGCAATTCATTCAAAAATGGTGCCAGACAGTTGCAAATGCTCCCCTGAAACGGTTTTCGGTGGAAACAGATGGGTTTTTATTATCGGAAACAGAATTAGCCGACGACGTCTGAACACCTTTTTTTATAAAAACCCCTAAGCCGCGTGGTCACAATTTCAGCAAAAATCTGACCTTCTGCAATTCATTCAAAAATGGTGCCAGACACTTGCAAATGCTCCCCTGAAAGGGTTTTCGGTGGAAACAGATGGGTTTTTATTATCGGAAACAGAATTAGCCGACGAAGTCTGAACAACTTTTTTTGAAAAAACCCCTAAGCCGCGCGTTCACAATTTCAGCAAAAACCTGACGTTCTGCAATTCATTCAAAGATCCTGCCAAACTGTAGCAAATGCTCCCCTGAAAGGGTTTTCGGTGGAAACAGATGGGTTTTTATTATCGGAAACAGAATTAGCCGATGACGTCTGAAAAACTTTTTTTAAAAAAATCCCTAAGCCGCGCGGTCACAATATCAGCAAAAATCTGACGTTGTGCAATTCATTCAAAAATGGTGCCAGACTGTTGAAAATGCTCCCCTGAAATATTTTTCGGTGGAAACAGATGGGTTTTTATTATCGGAAACAGAATTAGCCGACGACGTCTGAACAACTTTTTTTGAAAAAACCCCTAAGCCGCGTGGTCACAATTTCAGCAAAAATCTGACGTTCTGCAATTCATTCAAAGATGGTGTCAAACTGTAGCAAATGCTCCCCTGAAAGGGTTTTCGGTGGAAACAGATGGGTTTTTATTATCGGAAACAGAATTAGCCGATGACGTCTGAAAAACTTTTTTTAAAAAAATCCCTAAGCCGCGCGGTCACAATTTCAGCAAAAATCTGACGTTCTGCAATTCATTCAAAAATGGTGCCAGACAGTTGCAAATGCTCCCCTGAAAGGGTTTTTGGTGGAAACAGATGGGTTTTTATCATTGAAACAGAATTAGCTGACGACGTCTGAACAACTTATTTTGAAAAAACCCCTAAGCCGCGTGGTCACAATTTCACCAAAAATCTGACGTTCTGCAATTCATTCAAAGATGGTGCCAAACTGTAGCAAATGCTCCCCTGAAAGGGTTTTCGGTGGAAAAAGATGGGTTTTTATTATCGGAAACAGAATTAGCCGATGACGTCTGAAAAACTTTTTTTAAAAAAATCCCTAAGCCGCGCGGTCACAATTTCAGCAAAAATCTGACGTTCTGCAATTCATTCAAAAATGGTGCCAGACAGTTGCAAATGCTCCCCTGAAAGGGTTTTTGGTGGAAACAGATGGGTTTTTATCATTGAAACAGAATTAGCCGACGACGTCTGAATAACTTTTTTTGAAAAAACCCCTAAGCCGCGCGTTCACAATTTCAGCAAAAATCTGACGTTCTGCAATTCATTCAAAAATGGTGCCAGACACTTGCAAATGCTCCCCTGAAAGGGTTTTCGGTGGAAACAGATGGGTTTTTATTATCGGAAACAGAATTAGCCGACGACGTCTGAAGAACTTTTTTTGAAAAAAATCCTAAGCCGCTCGGTCACAATTTCAGCAAAAATCTGACGTTCTGCAATTCATTCAAAAATGGTGCCAGAAAGTTGCAAATGCTCCCCTGAAAGGGTTTTCGGTGGAAACAGATGGGTTTTTATTATTGAAACATAATTAGCCGACAACGTCTGAACAACTTTTTTTGAAAAAACCCCTAAGCCGCGTGGTCACAATTTCAGCAAAAATCTGACGTTCTGCAATTCATTCAAAGATGGTGCCAAACTGTAGCAAATGCTCCCCTGAAAGGGTTTTCGGTGGAAAAAGATGGGTTTTTATTATCGGAAACAGAATTAGCCGACGACGTCTGAACAACTTTTTTTGAAAAAAACACTAAGCCGCGCGGTCACAATTTCAGCAAAAATCTGACGTTCTGCAATTCATTGAAAGATGGTGCCAAACTGTAGCAAATGCTCCCCTGAAAGGGTTTTCGGTGGAAACAGATGGGTTTTTATTATCGGAAACAGAATTAGCCGATGACGTCTGAAAAACTTTTTTTTAAAAAATCCCTAAGCCGCGCGGTCACAATTTCAGCAAAAATCTGACGTTGTGCAATTCATTCAAAAATGTTGCCAGACAGTTGGAAATGCTCCCCTGAAAGGGTTTTCGGTGGAAACAGATGGGTTTTTATCATTGAAACAGAAATAGCCGACGACATCTGAACAACTTTTTTTGAAAAAATACCTAAGCCGCGCGGTCACAATTTCAGCAAAAATCTGACGTTCTGCAATTCATTCAAAAATGGTGCCATACTGTTGCAAATGCTCCCCTGAAAGGGTTTTCGGTGGAAACAGATGGGTTTTTATCATTGAAACAGAATTAGCCGACGACGTCTGAAGAACTTTTTTTGAAAAAACCCCTAAGCCGCGCGGTCACAATTTCAGCAAAAATCTGACGTTCTGCAATTCATTCAAAAATGGTGCCAGACAGTTGCAAATGCTCCCCTGAAAGGGTTTTTGGTGGAAACAGATGGGTTTTTATTATCGGAAACAGAATTAGCCGACGACGTCTGAAGAACTTTTTTTGAAAAAAATCCTAAGCCGCGTGGTCACAATTTCAGCAAAAATCTGACCTTCTGCAATTCATTCAAAAATGGTGCCAGACACTTGCAAATGCTCCCCTGAAAGGGTTTTCGGTGGAAACAGATGGGTTTTTATTATCGGAAACAGAATTAGCCGACGAAGTCTGAACAACTTTTTTTGAAAAAACCCCTAAGCCGCGCGTTCACAATTTCAGCAAAAACCTGACGTTCTGCAATTCATTCAAAGATCCTGCCAAACTGTAGCAAATGCTCCCCTGAAAGGGTTTTCGGTGGAAACAGATGGGTTTTTATTATCGGAAACAGAATTAGCCGATGACGTCTGAAAAACTTTTTTTAAAAAAATCCCTAAGCCGCGCGGTCACAATATCAGCAAAAATCTGACGTTGTGCAATTCATTCAAAAATGGTGCCAGACTGTTGAAAATGCTCCCCTGAAATATTTTTCGGTGGAAACAGATGGGTTTTTATTATCGGAAACAGAATTAGCCGACGACGTCTGAACAACTTTTTTTGAAAAAACCCCTAAGCCGCGTGGTCACAATTTCAGCAAAAATCTGACGTTCTGCAATTCATTCAAAGATGGTGTCAAACTGTAGCAAATGCTCCCCTGAAAGGGTTTTCGGTGGAAACAGATGGGTTTTTATTATCGGAAACAGAATTAGCCGATGACGTCTGAAAAACTTTTTTTAAAAAAATCCCTAAGCCGCGCGGTCACAATTTCAGCAAAAATCTGACGTTCTGCAATTCATTCAAAAATGGTGCCAGACAGTTGCAAATGCTCCCCTGAAAGGGTTTTTGGTGGAAACAGATGGGTTTTTATCATTGAAACAGAATTAGCTGACGACGTCTGAACAACTTATTTTGAAAAAACCCCTAAGCCGCGTGGTCACAATTTCACCAAAAATCTGACGTTCTGCAATTCATTCAAAGATGGTGCCAAACTGTAGCAAATGCTCCCCTGAAAGGGTTTTCGGTGGAAAAAGATGGGTTTTTATTATCGGAAACAGAATTAGCCGATGACGTCTGAAAAACTTTTTTTAAAAAAATCCCTAAGCCGCGCGGTCACAATTTCAGCAAAAATCTGACGTTCTGCAATTCATTCAAAAATGGTGCCAGACAGTTGCAAATGCTCCCCTGAAAGGGTTTTTGGTGGAAACAGATGGGTTTTTATCATTGAAACAGAATTAGCCGACGACGTCTGAATAACTTTTTTTGAAAAAACCCCTAAGCCGCGCGTTCACAATTTCAGCAAAAATCTGACGTTCTGCAATTCATTCAAAAATGGTGCCAGACACTTGCAAATGCTCCCCTGAAAGGGTTTTCGGTGGAAACAGATGGGTTTTTATTATCGGAAACAGAATTAGCCGACGACGTCTGAAGAACTTTTTTTGAAAAAAATCCTAAGCCGCTCGGTCACAATTTCAGCAAAAATCTGACGTTCTGCAATTCATTCAAAAATGGTGCCAGAAAGTTGCAAATGCTCCCCTGAAAGGGTTTTCGGTGGAAACAGATGGGTTTTTATTATTGAAACATAATTAGCCGACAACGTCTGAACAACTTTTTTTGAAAAAACCCCTAAGCCGCGTGGTCACAATTTCAGCAAAAATCTGACGTTCTGCAATTCATTCAAAGATGGTGCCAAACTGTAGCAAATGCTCCCCTGAAAGGGTTTTCGGTGGAAAAAGATGGGTTTTTATTATCGGAAACAGAATTAGCCGACGACGTCTGAACAACTTTTTTTGAAAAAAACACTAAGCCGCGCGGTCACAATTTCAGCAAAAATCTGACGTTCTGCAATTCATTGAAAGATGGTGCCAAACTGTAGCAAATGCTCCCCTGAAAGGGTTTTCGGTGGAAACAGATGGGTTTTTATTATCGGAAACAGAATTAGCCGATGACGTCTGAAAAACTTTTTTTTAAAAAATCCCTAAGCCGCGCGGTCACAATTTCAGCAAAAATCTGACGTTGTGCAATTCATTCAAAAATGTTGCCAGACAGTTGGAAATGCTCCCCTGAAAGGGTTTTCGGTGGAAACAGATGGGTTTTTATCATTGAAACAGAAATAGCCGACGACATCTGAACAACTTTTTTTGAAAAAATACCTAAGCCGCGCGGTCACAATTTCAGCAAAAATCTGACGTTCTGCAATTCATTCAAAAATGGTGCCATACTGTTGCAAATGCTCCCCTGAAAGGGTTTTCGGTGGAAACAGATGGGTTTTTATCATTGAAACAGAATTAGCCGACGACGTCTGAAGAACTTTTTTTGAAAAAACCCCTAAGCCGCGCGGTCACAATTTCAGCAAAAATCTGACGTTCTGCAATTCATTCAAAAATGGTGCCAGACAGTTGCAAATGCTCCCCTGAAAGGGTTTTTGGTGGAAACAGATGGGTTTTTATTATCGGAAACAGAATTAGCCGACGACGTCTGAAGAACTTTTTTTGAAAAAAATCCTAAGCCGCTCGGTCACAATTTCAGCAAAAATCTGACGTTCTGCAATTCATTCAAAAATGGTGCCAGACAGTTGCAAATGCTCCCCTGAAACGGTTTTCGGTGGAAACAGATGGGTTTTTATTATCGGAAACAGAATTAGCCGACGACGTCTGAACACCTTTTTTTATAAAAACCCCTAAGCCGCGTGGTCACAATTTCAGCAAAAATCTGACCTTCTGCAATTCATTCAAAAATGGTGCCAGACACTTGCAAATGCTCCCCTGAAAGGGTTTTCGGTGGAAACAGATGGGTTTTTATTATCGGAAACAGAATTAGCCGACGAAGTCTGAACAAGTTTTTTTTAAAAAACCCCTAAGCCGCGTGTTCACAATTTCAGCAAAAACCTGACGTTCTGCAATTCATTCAAAGATCCTGCCAAACTGTAGCAAATGCTCCCCTGAAAGGGTTTTCGGTGGAAACAGATGGGTTTTTATTATCGGAAACAGAATTAGCCGATGACGTCTGAAAAACTTTTTTTAAAAAAATCCTAAGCCGCTCGGTCACAATTTCAGCAAAAATCTGACGTTCTGCAATTCATTCAAAAATGGTGCCAGAAAGTTGCAAATGCTCCCCTGAAAGGGTTTTCGGTGGAAACAGATGGGTTTTTATTATTGAAACATAATTAGCCGACAACGTCTGAACAACTTTTTTTGAAAAAACCCCTAAGCCGCGTGGTCACAATTTCAGCAAAAATCTGACGTTCTGCAATTCATTCAAAGATGGTGCCAAACTGTAGCAAATGCTCCCCTGAAAGGGTTTTCGGTGGAAAAAGATGGGTTTTTATTATCGGAAACAGAATTAGCCGACGACGTCTGAACAACTTTTTTTGAAAAAAACACTAAGCCGCGCGGTCACAATTTCAGCAAAAATCTGACGTTCTGCAATTCATTGAAAGATGGTGCCAAACTGTAGCAAATGCTCCCCTGAAAGGGTTTTCGGTGGAAACAGATGGGTTTTTATTATCGGAAACAGAATTAGCCGATGACGTCTGAAAAACTTTTTTTTAAAAAATCCCTAAGCCGCGCGGTCACAATTTCAGCAAAAATCTGACGTTGTGCAATTCATTCAAAAATGTTGCCAGACAGTTGGAAATGCTCCCCTGAAAGGGTTTTCGGTGGAAACAGATGGGTTTTTATCATTGAAACAGAAATAGCCGACGACATCTGAACAACTTTTTTTGAAAAAATACCTAAGCCGCGCGGTCACAATTTCAGCAAAAATCTGACGTTCTGCAATTCATTCAAAAATGGTGCCATACTGTTGCAAATGCTCCCCTGAAAGGGTTTTCGGTGGAAACAGATGGGTTTTTATCATTGAAACAGAATTAGCCGACGACGTCTGAAGAACTTTTTTTGAAAAAACCCCTAAGCCGCGCGGTCACAATTTCAGCAAAAATCTGACGTTCTGCAATTCATTCAAAAATGGTGCCAGACACTTGCAAATGCTCCCCTGAAAGGGTTTTTGGTGGAAACAGATGGGTTTTTATTATCGGAAACAGAATTAGCCGACGACGTCTGAAGAACTTTTTTTGAAAAAAATCCTAAGCCGCTCGGTCACAATTTCAGCAAAAATCTGACGTTCTGCAATTCATTCAAAAATGGTGCCAGACAGTTGCAAATGCTCCCCTGAAACGGTTTTCGGTGGAAACAGATGGGTTTTTATTATCGGAAACAGAATTAGCCGACGACGTCTGAACACCTTTTTTTATAAAAACCCCTAAGCCGCGTGGTCACAATTTCAGCAAAAATCTGACCTTCTGCAATTCATTCAAAAATGGTGCCAGACACTTGCAAATGCTCCCCTGAAAGGGTTTTCGGTGGAAACAGATGGGTTTTTATTATCGGAAACAGAATTAGCCGACGAAGTCTGAACAAGTTTTTTTTAAAAAACCCCTAAGCCGCGTGTTCACAATTTCAGCAAAAACCTGACGTTCTGCAATTCATTCAAAGATCCTGCCAAACTGTAGCAAATGCTCCCCTGAAAGGGTTTTCGGTGGAAACAGATGGGTTTTTATTATCGGAAACAGAATTAGCCGATGACGTCTGAAAAACTTTTTTTAAAAAAATCCCTAAGCCGCGCGGTCACAATATCAGCAAAAATCTGACGTTGTGCAATTCATTCAAAAATGGTGCCAGACTGTTGAAAATGCTCCCCTGAAAGATTTTTCGGTGGAAACAGATGGGTTTTTATTATCGGAAACAGAATTAGCCGACGACGTCTGAACAACTTTTTTTGAAAAAACCCCTAAGCCGCGTGGTCACAATTTCAGCAAAAATCTGACGTTCTGCAATTCATTCAAAGATGGTGTCAAACTGTAGCAAATGCTCCCCTGAAAGGGTTTTCGGTGGAAACAGATGGGTTTTTATTATCGGAAACAGAATTAGCCGATGACGTCTGAAAAACTTTTTTTAAAAAAATCCCTAAGCCGCGCGGTCACAATTTCAGCAAAAATCTGACGTTCTGCAATTCATTCAAAAATGGTGCCAGACAGTTGCAAATGCTCCCCTGAAAGGGTTTTTGGTGGAAACAGATGGGTTTTTATCATTGAAACAGAATTAGCTGACGACGTCTGAACAACTTATTTTGAAAAAACCCCTAAGCCGCGTGGTCACAATTTCACCAAAAATCTGACGTTCTGCAATTCATTCAAAGATGGTGCCAAACTGTAGCAAATGCTCCCCTGAAAGGGTTTTCGGTGGAAAAAGATGGGTTTTTATTATCGGAAACAGAATTAGCCGATGACGTCTGAAAAACTTTTTTTAAAAAAATCCCTAAGCCGCGCGGTCACAATTTCAGCAAAAATCTGACGTTCTGCAATTCATTCAAAAATGGTGCCAGACAGTTGCAAATGCTCCCCTGAAAGGGTTTTTGGTGGAAACAGATGGGTTTTTATCATTGAAACAGAATTAGCCGACGACGTCTGAATAACTTTTTTTGAAAAAACCCCTAAGCCGCGCGTTCACAATTTCAGCAAAAATCTGACGTTCTGCAATTCATTCAAAAATGGTGCCAGACACTTGCAAATGCTCCCCTGAAAGGGTTTTCGGTGGAAACAGATGGGTTTTTATTATCGGAAACAGAATTAGCCGACGACGTCTGAAGAACTTTTTTTGAAAAAAATCCTAAGCCGCTCGGTCACAATTTCAGCAAAAATCTGACGTTCTGCAATTCATTCAAAAATGGTGCCAGAAAGTTGCAAATGCTCCCCTGAAAGGGTTTTCGGTGGAAACAGATGGGTTTTTATTATTGAAACATAATTAGCCGACAACGTCTGAACAACTTTTTTTGAAAAAACCCCTAAGCCGCGTGGTCACAATTTCAGCAAAAATCTGACGTTCTGCAATTCATTCAAAGATGGTGCCAAACTGTAGCAAATGCTCCCCTGAAAGGGTTTTCGGTGGAAAAAGATGGGTTTTTATTATCGGAAACAGAATTAGCCGACGACGTCTGAACAACTTTTTTTGAAAAAAACACTAAGCCGCGCGGTCACAATTTCAGCAAAAATCTGACGTTCTGCAATTCATTGAAAGATGGTGCCAAACTGTAGCAAATGCTCCCCTGAAAGGGTTTTCGGTGGAAACAGATGGGTTTTTATCATTGAAACAGAAATAGCCGACGACATCTGAACAACTTTTTTTGAAAAAATACCTAAGCCGCGCGGTCACAATTTCAGCAAAAATCTGACGTTCTGCAATTCATTCAAAAATGGTGCCATACTGTTGCAAATGCTCCCCTGAAAGGGTTTTCGGTGGAAACAGATGGGTTTTTATCATTGAAACAGAATTAGCCGACGACGTCTGAAGAACTTTTTTTGAAAAAACCCCTAAGCCGCGCGGTCACAATTTCAGCAAAAATCTGACGTTCTGCAATTCATTCAAAAATGGTGCCAGACAGTTGCAAATGCTTCCCTGAAAGGGTTTTTGGTGGAAACAGATGGGTTTTTATTATCGGAAACAGAATTAGCCGACGACGTCTGAAGAACTTTTTTTGAAAAAAATCCTAAGCCGCTCGGTCACAATTTCAGCAAAAATCTGACGTTCTGCAATTCATTCAAAAATGGTGCCAGACAGTTGCAAATGCTCCCCTGAAACGGTTTTCGGTGGAAACAGATGGGTTTTTATTATCGGAAACAGAATTAGCCGACGACGTCTGAACACCTTTTTTTATAAAAACCCCTAAGCCGCGTGGTCACAATTTCAGCAAAAATCTGACCTTCTGCAATTCATTCAAAAATGGTGCCAGACACTTGCAAATGCTCCCCTGAAAGGGTTTTCGGTGGAAACAGATGGGTTTTTATTATCGGAAACAGAATTAGCCGACGAAGTCTGAACAAGTTTTTTTTAAAAAACCCCTAAACCGCGTGTTCACAATTTCAGCAAAAACCTGACGTTCTGCAATTCATTCAAAGATCCTGCCAAACTGTAGCAAATGCTCCCCTGAAAGGGTTTTCGGTGGAAACAGATGGGTTTTTATTATCGGAAACAGAATTAGCCGATGACGTCTGAAAAACTTTTTTTAAAAAAATCCCTAAGCCGCGCGGTCACAATATCAGCAAAAATCTGACGTTGTGCAATTCATTCAAAAATGGTGCCAGACTGTTGAAAATGCTCCCCTGAAAGATTTTTCGGTGGAAACAGATGGGTTTTTATTATCGGAAACAGAATTAGCCGACGACGTCTGAACAACTTTTTTTGAAAAAACCCCTAAGCCGCGTGGTCACAATTTCAGCAAAAATCTGACGTTCTGCAATTCATTCAAAGATGGTGTCAAACTGTAGCAAATGCTCCCCTGAAAGGGTTTTCGGTGGAAACAGATGGGTTTTTATTATCGGAAACAGAATTAGCCGATGACGTCTGAAAAACTTTTTTTAAAAAAATCCCTAAGCCGCGCGGTCACAATTTCAGCAAAAATCTGACGTTCTGCAATTCATTCAAAAATGGTGCCAGACAGTTGCAAATGCTCCCCTGAAAGGGTTTTTGGTGGAAACAGATGGGTTTTTATCATTGAAACAGAATTAGCTGACGACGTCTGAACAACTTTTTTTGAAAAAACCCCTACGCCGCGTGGTCACAATTTCACCAAAAATCTGACGTTCTGCAATTCATTCAAAGATGGTGCCAAACTGTAGCAAATGCTCCCCTGAAAGGGTTTTCGGTGGAAAAAGATGGGTTTTTATTATCGGAAACAGAATTAGCCGATGACGTCTGAAAAACTTTTTTTAAAAAAATCCCTAAGCCGCGCGGTCACAATTTCAGCAAAAATCTGACGTTCTGCAATTCATTCAAAAATGGTGCCAGACAGTTGCAAATGCTCCCCTGAAAGGGTTTTTGGTGGAAACAGATGGGTTTTTATTATCGGAAACAGAATTAGCCGACGACGTCTGAACACCTTTTTTTATAAAAACCCCTAAGCCGCGTGGTCACAATTTCAGCAAAAATCTGACCTTCTGCAATTCATTCAAAAATGGTGCCAGACACTTGCAAATGCTCCCCTGAAAGGGTTTTCGGTGGAAACAGATGGGTTTTTATTATCGGAAACAGAATTAGCCGACGACGTCTGAAGAACTTTTTTTGAAAAAAATCCTAAGCCGCTCGGTCACAATTTCAGCAAAAATCTGACGTTCTGCAATTCATTCAAAAATGGTGCCAGACAGTTGCAAATGCTCCCCTGAAACGGTTTTCGGTGGAAACAGATGGGTTTTTATTATCGGAAACAGAATTAGCCGACGACGTCTGAACACCTTTTTTTATAAAAACCCCTAAGCCGCGTGGTCACAATTTCAGCAAAAATCTGACCTTCTGCAATTCATTCAAAAATGGTGCCAGACACTTGCAAATGCTCCCCTGAAAGGGTTTTCGGTGGAAACAGATGGGTTTTTATTATCGGAAACAGAATTAGCCGACGAAGTCTGAACAAGTTTTTTTTAAAAAACCCCTAAGCCGCGTGTTCACAATTTCAGCAAAAACCTGACGTTCTGCAATTCATTCAAAGATCCTGCCAAACTGTAGCAAATGCTCCCCTGAAAGGGTTTTCGGTGGAAACAGATGGGTTTTTATTATCGGAAACAGAATTAGCCGATGACGTCTGAAAAACTTTTTTTAAAAAAATCCCTAAGCCGCGCGGTCACAATATCAGCAAAAATCTGACGTTGTGCAATTCATTCAAAAATGGTGCCAGACTGTTGAAAATGCTCCCCTGAAAGATTTTTCGGTGGAAACAGATGGGTTTTTATTATCGGAAACAGAATTAGCCGACGACGTCTGAACAACTTTTTTTGAAAAAACCCCTAAGCCGCGTGGTCACAATTTCAGCAAAAATCTGACGTTCTGCAATTCATTCAAAGATGGTGTCAAACTGTAGCAAATGCTCCCCTGAAAGGGTTTTCGGTGGAAACAGATGGGTTTTTATTATCGGAAACAGAATTAGCCGATGACGTCTGAAAAACTTTTTTTAAAAAAATCCCTAAGCCGCGCGGTCACAATTTCAGCAAAAATCTGACGTTCTGCAATTCATTCAAAAATGGTGCCAGACAGTTGCAAATGCTCCCCTGAAAGGGTTTTTGGTGGAAACAGATGGGTTTTTATCATTGAAACAGAATTAGCTGACGACGTCTGAACAACTTTTTTTGAAAAAACCCCTACGCCGCGTGGTCACAATTTCACCAAAAATCTGACGTTCTGCAATTCATTCAAAGATGGTGCCAAACTGTAGCAAATGCTCCCCTGAAAGGGTTTTCGGTGGAAAAAGATGGGTTTTTATTATCGGAAACAGAATTAGCCGATGACGTCTGAAAAACTTTTTTTAAAAAAATCCCTAAGCCGCGCGGTCACAATTTCAGCAAAAATCTGACGTTCTGCAATTCATTCAAAAATGGTGCCAGACAGTTGCAAATGCTCCCCTGAAAGGGTTTTTGGTGGAAACAGATGGGTTTTTATTATCGGAAACAGAATTAGCCGACGACGTCTGAACACCTTTTTTTATAAAAACCCCTAAGCCGCGTGGTCACAATTTCAGCAAAAATCTGACCTTCTGCAATTCATTCAAAAATGGTGCCAGACACTTGCAAATGCTCCCCTGAAAGGGTTTTCGGTGGAAACAGATGGGTTTTTATTATCGGAAACAGAATTAGCCGACGAAGTCTGAACAAGTTTTTTTTAAAAAAACCCCTAAGCCGCGTGTTCACAATTTCAGCAAAAACCTGACGTTCTGCAATTCATTCAAAGATCCTGCCAAACTGTAGCAAATGCTCCCCTGAAAGGGTTTTCGGTGGAAACAGATGGGTTTTTATTATCGGAAACAGAATTAGCCGATGACGTCTGAAAAACTTTTTTTAAAAAAATCCCTAAGCCGCGCGGTCACAATATCAGCAAAAATCTGACGTTGTGCAATTCATTCAAAAATGGTGCCAGACTGTTGAAAATGCTCCCCTGAAAGATTTTTCGGTGGAAACAGATGGGTTTTTATTATCGGAAACAGAATTAGCCGACGACGTCTGAACAACTTTTTTTGAAAAAACCCCTAAGCCGCGTGGTCACAATTTCAGCAAAAATCTGACGTTCTGCAATTCATTCAAAGATGGTGTCAAACTGTAGCAAATGCTCCCCTGAAAGGGTTTTCGGTGGAAACAGATGGGTTTTTATTATCGGAAACAGAATTAGCCGATGACGTCTGAAAAACTTTTTTTAAAAAAATCCCTAAGCCGCGCGGTCACAATTTCAGCAAAAATCTGACGTTCTGCAATTCATTCAAAAATGGTGCCAGACAGTTGCAAATGCTCCCCTGAAAGGGTTTTTGGTGGAAACAGATGGGTTTTTATCATTGAAACAGAATTAGCTGACGACGTCTGAACAACTTTTTTTGAAAAAACCCCTACGCCGCGTGGTCACAATTTCACCAAAAATCTGACGTTCTGCAATTCATTCAAAGATGGTGCCAAACTGTAGCAAATGCTCCCCTGAAAGGGTTTTCGGTGGAAAAAGATGGGTTTTTATTATCGGAAACAGAATTAGCCGATGACGTCTGAAAAACTTTTTTTAAAAAAATCCCTAAGCCGCGCGGTCACAATTTCAGCAAAAATCTGACGTTCTGCAATTCATTCAAAAATGGTGCCAGACAGTTGCAAATGCTCCCCTGAAAGGGTTTTTGGTGGAAACAGATGGGTTTTTATCATTGAAACAGAATTAGCCGACGACGTCTGAATAACTTTTTTTGAAAAAACCCCTAAGCCGCGCGTTCACAATTTCAGCAAAAATCTGACGTTCTGCAATTCATTCAAAAATGGTGCCAGACACTTGCAAATGCTCCCCTGAAAGGGTTTTCGGTGGAAACAGATGGGTTTTTATTATCGGAAACAGAATTAGCCGACGACGTCTGAAGAACTTTTTTTGAAAAAAATCCTAAGCCGCTCGGTCACAATTTCAGCAAAAATCTGACGTTCTGCAATTCATTCAAAAATGGTGCCAGAAAGTTGCAAATGCTCCCCTGAAAGGGTTTTCGGTGGAAACAGATGGGTTTTTATTATTGAAACAGAATTAGCCGACAACGTCTGAACAACTTTTTTTGAAAAAACCCCTAAGCCGCGTGGTCACAATTTCAGCAAAAATCTGACGTTCTGCAATTCATTCAAAGATGGTGCCAAACTGTAGCAAATGCTCCCCTGAAAGGGTTTTCGGTGGAAACAGATGGGTTTTTATTATCGGAAACAGAATTAACCGATGACGTCTGAAAAACTTTTTTTAAAAAAATCCCTAAGCCGCGCGGTCACAATTTCAGCAAAAATCTGACGTTGTGCAATTCATTCAAAAATGTTGCCAGACAGTTGGAAATGCTCCCCTGAAAGGGTTTTCGGTGGAAACAGATGGGTTTTTATCATTGAAACAGAAATAGCCGACGACATCTGAACAAGTTTTTTTGAAAAAATACCTAAGCCGCGCGGTCACAATTTCAGCAAAAATCTGACGTTCTGCAATTCATTCAAAAATGGTGCCATACTGTTGCAAATGCTCCCCTGAAAGGGTTTTCGGTGGAAACAGATGGGTTTTTATCATTGAAACAGAATTAGCCGACGACGTCTGAAGAACTTTTTTTGAAAAAACCCCTAAGCTGCGCGGTCACAATTTCAGCAAAAATCTGACGTTCTGCAATTCATTCAAAAATGGTGCCAGACAGTTGCAAATGCTCCCCTGAAAGGGTTTTTGGTGGAAACAGATGGGTTTTTATTATCGGAAACAGAATTAGCCGACGACGTCTGAAGAACTTTTTTTGAAAAAAATCCTAAGCCGCTCGGTCACAATTTCAGCAAAAATCTGACGTTCTGCAATTCATTCAAAAATGGTGCCAGACAGTTGCAAATGCTCCCCTGAAACGGTTTTCGGTGGAAACAGATGGGTTTTTATTATCGGAAACAGAATTAGCCGACGACGTCTGAACACCTTTTTTTATAAAAACCCCTAAGCCGCGTGGTCACAATTTCAGCAAAAATCTGACCTTCTGCAATTCATTCAAAAATGGTGCCAGACACTTGCAAATGCTCCCCTGAAAGGGTTTTCGGTGGAAACAGATGGGTTTTTATTATCGGAAACAGAATTAGCCGACGAAGTCTGAACAACTTTTTTTGAAAAAACCCCTAAGCCGCGCGTTCACAATTTCAGCAAAAACCTGACGTTCTGCAATTCATTCAAAGATCCTGCCAAACTGTAGCAAATGCTCCCCTGAAAGGGTTTTCGGTGGAAACAGATGGGTTTTTATTATCGGAAACAGAATTAGCCGATGACGTCTGAAAAACTTTTTTTAAAAAAATCCCTAAGCCGCGCGGTCACAATATCAGCAAAAATCTGACGTTGTGCAATTCATTCAAAAATGGTGCCAGACTGTTGAAAATGCTCCCCTGAAATATTTTTCGGTGGAAACAGATGGGTTTTTATTATCGGAAACAGAATTAGCCGACGACGTCTGAACAACTTTTTTTGAAAAAACCCCTAAGCCGCGTGGTCACAATTTCAGCAAAAATCTGACGTTCTGCAATTCATTCAAAGATGGTGTCAAACTGTAGCAAATGCTCCCCTGAAAGGGTTTTCGGTGGAAACAGATGGGTTTTTATTATCGGAAACAGAATTAGCCGATGACGTCTGAAAAACTTTTTTTAAAAAAATCCCTAAGCCGCGCGGTCACAATTTCAGCAAAAATCTGACGTTCTGCAATTCATTCAAAAATGGTGCCAGACAGTTGCAAATGCTCCCCTGAAAGGGTTTTTGGTGGAAACAGATGGGTTTTTATCATTGAAACAGAATTAGCTGACGACGTCTGAACAACTTATTTTGAAAAAACCCCTAAGCCGCGTGGTCACAATTTCACCAAAAATCTGACGTTCTGCAATTCATTCAAAGATGGTGCCAAACTGTAGCAAATGCTCCCCTGAAAGGGTTTTCGGTGGAAAAAGATGGGTTTTTATTATCGGAAACAGAATTAGCCGATGACGTCTGAAAAACTTTTTTTAAAAAAATCCCTAAGCCGCGCGGTCACAATTTCAGCAAAAATCTGACGTTCTGCAATTCATTCAAAAATGGTGCCAGACAGTTGCAAATGCTCCCCTGAAAGGGTTTTTGGTGGAAACAGATGGGTTTTTATCATTGAAACAGAATTAGCCGACGACGTCTGAATAACTTTTTTTGAAAAAACCCCTAAGCCGCGCGTTCACAATTTCAGCAAAAATCTGACGTTCTGCAATTCATTCAAAAATGGTGCCAGACACTTGCAAATGCTCCCCTGAAAGGGTTTTCGGTGGAAACAGATGGGTTTTTATTATCGGAAACAGAATTAGCCGACGACGTCTGAAGAACTTTTTTTGAAAAAAATCCTAAGCCGCTCGGTCACAATTTCAGCAAAAATCTGACGTTCTGCAATTCATTCAAAAATGGTGCCAGAAAGTTGCAAATGCTCCCCTGAAAGGGTTTTCGGTGGAAACAGATGGGTTTTTATTATTGAAACAGAATTAGCCGACAACGTCTGAACAACTTTTTTTGAAAAAACCCCTAAGCCGCGTGGTCACAATTTCAGCAAAAATCTGACGTTCTGCAATTCATTCAAAGATGGTGCCAAACTGTAGCAAATGCTCCCCTGAAAGGGTTTTCGGTGGAAAAAGATGGGTTTTTATTATCGGAAACAGAATTAGCCGACGACGTCTGAACAACTTTTTTTGAAAAAAACACTAAGCCGCGCGGTCACAATTTCAGCAAAAATCTGACGTTCTGCAATTCATTGAAAGATGGTGCCAAACTGTAGCAAATGCTCCCCTGAAAGGGTTTTCGGTGGAAACAGATGGGTTTTTATTATCGGAAACAGAATTAGCCGATGACGTCTGAAAAACTTTTTTTAAAAAAATCCCTAAGCCGCGCGGTCACAATTTCAGCAAAAATCTGACGTTGTGCAATTCATTCAAAAATGTTGCCAGACAGTTGGAAATGCTCCCCTGAAAGGGTTTTCGGTGGAAACAGATGGGTTTTTATCATTGAAACAGAAATAGCCGACGACATCTGAACAACTTTTTTTGAAAAAATACCTAAGCCGCGCGGTCACAATTTCAGCAAAAATCTGACGTTCTGCAATTCATTCAAAAATGGTGCCATACTGTTGCAAATGCTCCCCTGAAAGGGTTTTCGGTGGAAACAGATGGGTTTTTATCATTGAAACAGAATTAGCCGACGACGTCTGAAGAACTTTTTTTGAAAAAACCCCTAAGCCGCGCGGTCACAACTTCAGCAAAAATCTGACGTTCTGCAATTCATTCAAAAATGGTGCCAGACAGTTGCAAATGCTCCCCTGAAAGGGTTTTTGGTGGAAACAGATGGGTTTTTATTATCGGAAACAGAATTAGCCGACGACGTCTGAAGAACTTTTTTTGAAAAAAATCCTAAGCCGCTCGGTCACAATTTCAGCAAAAATCTGACGTTCTGCAATTCATTCAAAAATGGTGCCAGACAGTTGCAAATGCTCCCCTGAAACGGTTTTCGGTGGAAACAGATGGGTTTTTTTCATTGAAAAAGAATTAGCCGACGACGTCTGAAGAACTTTTTTTGAAAAAACCCCTAAGCCGCTCGGTCACAATTTCAGCAAAAATCTGACCTTCTGCAATTTATTCAAAAATGGTGCCAGACACTTGCAAATGCTCCCCTGAAAGGGTTTTCGGTGGAAACAGATGGGTTTTTATTATCGGAAACAGAATTAGCCGACGACGTCTGAACACCTTTTTTTATAAAAACCCCTAAGCCGCGTGGTCACAATTTCAGCAAAAATCTGACCTTCTGCAATTCATTCAAAAATGGTGCCAGACACTTGCAAATGCTCCCCTGAAAGGGTTTTCGGTGGAAACAGATGGGTTTTTATTATCGGAAACAGAATTAGCCGACGAAGTCTGAACAACTTTTTTTGAAAAAACCCCTAAGCCGCGCGTTCACAATTTCAGCAAAAACCTGACGTTCTGCAATTCATTCAAAGATCCTGCCAAACTGTAGCAAATGCTCCCCTGAAAGGGTTTTCGGTGGAAACAGATGGGTTTTTATTATCGGAAACAGAATTAGCCGATGACGTCTGAAAAACTTTTTTTAAAAAAATCCCTAAGCCGCGCGGTCACAATATCAGCAAAAATCT
The DNA here is from genome assembly GCF_964252035.2 of Podarcis erhardii. Classification (NCBI taxonomy): domain Eukaryota; kingdom Metazoa; phylum Chordata; class Lepidosauria; order Squamata; family Lacertidae; genus Podarcis; species Podarcis erhardii. The sequence goes on from NC_138498.1 coordinate 14,570,469, forward strand.
GACGTTGTGCAATTCATTCAAAAATGGTGCCAGACTGTTGAAAATGCTCCCCTGAAAGATTTTTCGGTGGAAACAGATGGGTTTTTATTATCGGAAACAGAATTAGCCGACGACGTCTGAACAACTTTTTTTGAAAAAACCCCTAAGCCGCGTGGTCACAATTTCAGCAAAAATCTGACGTTCTGCAATTCATTCAAAGATGGTGTCAAACTGTAGCAAATGCTCCCCTGAAAGGGTTTTCGGTGGAAACAGATGGGTTTTTATTATCGGAAACAGAATTAGCCGATGACGTCTGAAAAACTTTTTTTAAAAAAATCCCTAAGCCGCGCGGTCACAATTTCAGCAAAAATCTGACGTTCTGCAATTCATTCAAAAATGGTGCCAGACAGTTGCAAATGCTCCCCTGAAAGGGTTTTTGGTGGAAACAGATGGGTTTTTATCATTGAAACAGAATTAGCTGACGACGTCTGAACAACTTTTTTTGAAAAAACCCCTAAGCCGCGCGTTCACAATTTCAGCAAAAATCTGACGTTCTGCAATTCATTCAAAAATGGTGCCAGACACTTGCAAATGCTCCCCTGAAAGGGTTTTCGGTGGAAACAGATGGGTTTTTATTATCGGAAACAGAATTAGCCGACGACGTCTGAAGAACTTTTTTTGAAAAAAATCCTAAGCCGCTCGGTCACAATTTCAGCAAAAATCTGACGTTCTGCAATTCATTCAAAAATGGTGCCAGAAAGTTGCAAATGCTCCCCTGAAAGGGTTTTCGGTGGAAACAGATGGGTTTTTATTATTGAAACAGAATTAGCCGACAACGTCTGAACAACTTTTTTTGAAAAAACCCCTAAGCCGCGTGGTCACAATTTCAGCAAAAATCTGACGTTCTGCAATTCATTCAAAGATGGTGCCAAACTGTAGCAAATGCTCCCCTGAAAGGGTTTTCGCTGGAAAAAGATGGGTTTTTATTATCGGAAACAGAATTAGCCGACGACGTCTGAACAACTTTTTTTGAAAAAAACACTAAGCCGCGCGGTCACAATTTCAGCAAAAATCTGACGTTCTGCAATTCATTGAAAGATGGTGCCAAACTGTAGGAAATGCTCCCCTGAAAGGGTTTTCGGTGGAAACAGATGGGTTTTTATTATCGGAAACAGAATTAGCCGATGACGTCTGAAAAACTTTTTTTTAAAAAATCCCTAAGCCGCGCGGTCACAATTTCAGCAAAAATCTGACGTTGTGCAATTCATTCAAAAATGTTGCCAGACAGTTGGAAATGCTCCCCTGAAAGGGTTTTCGGTGGAAACAGATGGGTTTTTATCATTGAAACAGAAATAGCCGACGACATCTGAACAACTTTTTTTGAAAAAATACCTAAGCCGCGCGGTCACAATTTCAGCAAAAATCTGACGTTCTGCAATTCATTCAAAAATGGTGCCATACTGTTGCAAATGCTCCCCTGAAAGGGTTTTCGGTGGAAACAGATGGGTTTTTATCATTGAAACAGAATTAGCCGACGACGTCTGAAGAACTTTTTTTGAAAAAACCCCTAAGCTGCGCGGTCACAATTTCAGCAAAAATCTGACGTTCTGCAATTCATTCAAAAATGGTGCCAGACAGTTGCAAATGCTCCCCTGAAAGGGTTTTTGGTGGAAACAGATGGGTTTTTATTATCGGAAACAGAATTAGCCGACGACGTCTGAAGAACTTTTTTTGAAAAAAATCCTAAGCCGCTCGGTCACAATTTCAGCAAAAATCTGACGTTCTGCAATTCATTCAAAAATGGTGCCAGACAGTTGCAAATGCTCCCCTGAAACGGTTTTCGGTGGAAACAGATGGGTTTTTATTATCGGAAACAGAATTAGCCGACGACGTCTGAACACCTTTTTTTATAAAAACCCCTAAGCCGCGTGGTCACAATTTCAGCAAAAATCTGACCTTCTGCAATTCATTCAAAAATGGTGCCAGACACTTGCAAATGCTCCCCTGAAAGGGTTTTCGGTGGAAACAGATGGGTTTTTATTATCGGAAACAGAATTAGCCGACGAAGTCTGAACAAGTTTTTTTTAAAAAACCCCTAAGCCGCGTGTTCACAATTTCAGCAAAAACCTGACGTTCTGCAATTCATTCAAAGATCCTGCCAAACTGTAGCAAATGCTCCCCTGAAAGGGTTTTCGGTGGAAACAGATGGGTTTTTATTATCGGAAACAGAATTAGCCGATGACGTCTGAAAAACTTTTTTTAAAAAAATCCCTAAGCCGCGCGGTCACAATATCAGCAAAAATCTGACGTTGTGCAATTCATTCAAAAATGGTGCCAGACTGTTGAAAATGCTCCCCTGAAAGATTTTTCGGTGGAAACAGATGGGTTTTTATTATCGGAAACAGAATTAGCCGACGACGTCTGAACAACTTTTTTTGAAAAAACCCCTAAGCCGCGTGGTCACAATTTCAGCAAAAATCTGACGTTCTGCAATTCATTCAAAGATGGTGTCAAACTGTAGCAAATGCTCCCCTGAAAGGGTTTTCGGTGGAAACAGATGGGTTTTTATTATCGGAAACAGAATTAGCCGATGACGTCTGAAAAACTTTTTTTAAAAAAATCCCTAAGCCGCGCGGTCACAATTTCAGCAAAAATCTGACGTTCTGCAATTCATTCAAAAATGGTGCCAGACAGTTGCAAATGCTCCCCTGAAAGGGTTTTTGGTGGAAACAGATGGGTTTTTATCATTGAAACAGAATTAGCTGACGACGTCTGAACAACTTTTTTTGAAAAAACCCCTACGCCGCGTGGTCACAATTTCACCAAAAATCTGACGTTCTGCAATTCATTCAAAGATGGTGCCAAACTGTAGCAAATGCTCCCCTGAAAGGGTTTTCGGTGGAAAAAGATGGGTTTTTATTATCGGAAACAGAATTAGCCGATGACGTCTGAAAAACTTTTTTTAAAAAAATCCCTAAGCCGCGCGGTCACAATTTCAGCAAAAATCTGACGTTCTGCAATTCATTCAAAAATGGTGCCAGACAGTTGCAAATGCTCCCCTGAAAGGGTTTTTGGTGGAAACAGATGGGTTTTTATCATTGAAACAGAATTAGCCGACGACGTCTGAATAACTTTTTTTGAAAAAACCCCTAAGCCGCGCGTTCACAATTTCAGCAAAAATCTGACGTTCTGCAATTCATTCAAAAATGGTGCCAGACACTTGCAAATGCTCCCCTGAAAGGGTTTTCGGTGGAAACAGATGGGTTTTTATTATCGGAAACAGAATTAGCCGACGACGTCTGAAGAACTTTTTTTGAAAAAAATCCTAAGCCGCTCGGTCACAATTTCAGCAAAAATCTGACGTTCTGCAATTCATTCAAAAATGGTGCCAGACACTTGCAAATGCTCCCCTGAAAGGGTTTTCGGTGGAAACAGATGGGTTTTTATTATCGGAAACAGAATTAGCCGACGACGTCTGAACACCTTTTTTTATAAAAACCCCTAAGCCGCGCGGTCACAATTTCAGCAAAAACCTGACGTTCTGCAATTCATTCAAAGATCCTGCCAAACTGTAGCAAATGCTCCCCTGAAAGGGTTTTCGGTGGAAACAGATGGGTTTTTATTATCGGAAACAGAATTAGCCGATGACGTCTGAAAAACTTTTTTTGAAAAAACCCCTAAGCCGCGCGGTCACAATTTCAGCAAAAACCTGACGTTCTGCAATTCATTCAAAGATCCTGCCAAACTGTAGCAAATGCTCCCCTGAAAGGGTTTTCGGTGGAAACAGATGGGTTTTTATTATCGGAAACAGAATTAGCCGATGACGTCTGAAAAACTTTTTTTTTAAAAATCCCTAAGCCGCGCGGTCACAATATCAGCAAAAATCTGACGTTGTGCAATTCATTCAAAAATGGTGCCAGACTGTTGAAAATGCTCCCCTGAAAGATTTTTCGGTGGAAACAGATGGGTTTTTATTATCGGAAACAGAATTAGCCGACGACGTCTGAACAACTTTTTTTGAAAAAACCCCTAAGCCGCGTGGTCACAATTTCAGCAAAAATCTGACGTTCTGCAATTCATTCAAAAATGGTGCCAGACACTTGCAAATGCTCCCCTGAAAGGGTTTTCGGTGGAAACAGATGGGTTTTTATTATCGGAAACAGAATTAGCCGACGACGTCTGAATAACTTTTTTTGAAAAAACCCCTAAGCCGCGCGGTCACAATTTCAGTAAAAATCTGACGTTCTGCAATTCATTCAAAAATGGTGCCAGACAGTTGCAAATGCTCCCCTGAAAGGGTTTTCGGTGGAAACAGATGGGTTTTTATTATCGGAAACAGAATTAGCCGATGACATCTGAAAACCTTTTTTTTAAAAAATCCCTAAGCCGCGCGGTCACAATTTCAGCAAAAATCTGACGTTCTGCAATTCATTCAAAAATGGTGCCAGACACTTTCAAATGCTCCCCTGAAAGGGTTTTCGGTGGAAACAGATGGGTTTTTATTATCGGAAACAGAATTAGCCGACGACGTCTGAATAACTTTTTTTGAAAAAACCCCTAAGCCGCTCGGTCACAATTTCAGCAAAAATCTGACGTTCTGCAATTCATTCAAAGATGGTGTCAAACTGTAGCAAATGCTCCCCTGAAAGGGTTTTCGGTGGAAACAGATGGGTTTTCATTATCGGAAACAGAATTAGCCGATGACATCTGAAAACCTTTTTTTTAAAAAATCCCTAAGCCGCGCGGTCACAATTTCAGCAAAAATCTGACGTTCTGCAATTCATTCAAAAATGGTGCCAGACACTTGCAAATGCTCCCCTGAAAGGGTTTTCGGTGGAAACAGATGGGTTTTTATTATCGGAAACAGAATTAGCCGACGACGTCTGAAGAACTTTTTTTGAAAAAATCCCTAAGCCGCTCGGTCACAATTTCAGCAAAAATCTGACGTTCTGCAATTCATTCAAAAATGGTGCCAGACAGTTGCAAATGCTCCCCTGAAAGGGTTTTCGGTGGAAACAGATGGGTTTTTATTATCGGAAACAGAATTAGCCGACGACGTCTGAACAACTTTTTTTGAAAAAACCCCTAAGCCGCGCGGTCACAATTTCAGCAAAAATCTGACGTTCTGCAATTCATTCAAAAATGGTGCCAGACAGTTGCAAATGCTCCCCTGAAAGGGTTTTTGGTGGAAACAGATGGGTTTTTATTATCGGAAACAGAATTAGCCGACGACGTCTGAAGAACTTTTTTTGAAAAAAATCCTAAGCCGCTCGGTCACAATTTCAGCAAAAATCTGACGTTCTGCAATTCATTCAAAAATGGTGCCAGACAGTTGCAAATGCTCCCCTGAAAGGGTTTTCGGTGGAAACAGATGGGTTTTTATCATTGAAACAGAATTAGCCGACGACGTCTGAAGAACTTTTTTTGAAAAAACCCCTAAGCCGCGCGGTCACAATTTCAGCAAAAATCTGACCTTCTGCAATTTATTCAAAAATGGTGCCAGACACTTGCAAATGCTCCCCTGAAAGGGTTTTCGGTGGAAACAGATGGGTTTTTATTATCGGACACAGAATTAGCCGACGACGTCTGAACACCTTTTTTTATAAAAACCCCTAAGCCGCGTGGTCACAATTTCAGCAAAAATCTGACCTTCTGCAATTCATTCAAAAATGGTGCCAGACACTTGCAAATGCTCCCCTGAAAGGGTTTTCGGTGGAAACAGATGGGTTTTTATTATCGGAAACAGAATTAGCCGACGACGTCTGAACAACTTTTTTTAAAAAAACCCCTAAGCCGCGCGGTCACAATTTCAGCAAAAACCTGACGTTCTGCAATTCATTCAAAGATCCTGCCAAACTGTAGCAAATGCTCCCCTGAAAGGGTTTTCGGTGGAAACAGATGGGTTTTTATTATCGGAAACAGAATTAGCCGATGACGTCTGAACAACTTTAAAAAAAAAAAATTCCTAAGCCGCGCGGTCACAATTTCAGCAAAAAACTGACGTTCTGCAATTCATTCAAAAATGGTGCCAGACAGTTGCAAATGCTCCCCTGAAAGATTTTTCGGTGGAAACAGATGGGTTTTTATCATTGAAACAGAATTAGCCGACGACGTCTGAAGAACTTTTTTTGAAAAAACCCCTAAGCCGCGCGGTCACAATTTCAGCAAAAATCTGACCTTCTGCAATTCATTCAAAAATGGTGCCAGACACTTGCAAATGCTCCCCTGAAAGGGTTTTCGGTGGAAACAGATGGGTTTTTATTATCGGAAACAGAATTAGCCGATGACGTCTGAAAAACTTTTTTTAAAAAAATCCCTAAGCCGCGCGGTCACAATTTCAGCAAAAATCTGACGTTCTGCAATTCATTCAAAAATGGTGCCAGACAGTTGCAAATGCTCCCCTGAAAGGGTTTTTGGTGGAAACAGATGGGTTTTTATCATTGAAACAGAATTAGCTGACGACGTCTGAACAACTTTTTTTGAAAAAACCCCTACGCCGCGTGGTCACAATTTCACCAAAAATCTGACGTTCTGCAATTCATTCAAAGATGGTGCCAAACTGTAGCAAATGCTCCCCTGAAAGGGTTTTCGGTGGAAAAAGATGGGTTTTTATTATCGGAAACAGAATTAGCCGATGACGTCTGAAAAACTTTTTTTAAAAAAATCCCTAAGCCGCGCGGTCACAATTTCAGCAAAAATCTGACGTTCTGCAATTCATTCAAAAATGGTGCCAGACAGTTGCAAATGCTCCCCTGAAAGGGTTTTTGGTGGAAACAGATGGGTTTTTATCATTGAAACAGAATTAGCCGACGACGTCTGAATAACTTTTTTTGAAAAAACCCCTAAGCCGCGCGTTCACAATTTCAGCAAAAATCTGACGTTCTGCAATTCATTCAAAAATGGTGCCAGACACTTGCAAATGCTCCCCTGAAAGGGTTTTCGGTGGAAACAGATGGGTTTTTATTATCGGAAACAGAATTAGCCGACGACGTCTGAAGAACTTTTTTTGAAAAAAATCCTAAGCCGCTCGGTCACAATTTCAGCAAAAATCTGACGTTCTGCAATTCATTCAAAAATGGTGCCAGACACTTGCAAATGCTCCCCTGAAAGGGTTTTCGGTGGAAACAGATGGGTTTTTATTATCGGAAACAGAATTAGCCGACGACGTCTGAACACCTTTTTTTATAAAAACCCCTAAGCCGCGCGGTCACAATTTCAGCAAAAACCTGACGTTCTGCAATTCATTCAAAGATCCTGCCAAACTGTAGCAAATGCTCCCCTGAAAGGGTTTTCGGTGGAAACAGATGGGTTTTTATTATCGGAAACAGAATTAGCCGATGACGTCTGAAAAACTTTTTTTGAAAAAACCCCTAAGCCGCGCGGTCACAATTTCAGCAAAAACCTGACGTTCTGCAATTCATTCAAAGATCCTGCCAAACTGTAGCAAATGCTCCCCTGAAAGGGTTTTCGGTGGAAACAGATGGGTTTTTATTATCGGAAACAGAATTAGCCGATGACGTCTGAAAAACTTTTTTTTTAAAAATCCCTAAGCCGCGCGGTCACAATATCAGCAAAAATCTGACGTTGTGCAATTCATTCAAAAATGGTGCCAGACTGTTGAAAATGCTCCCCTGAAAGATTTTTCGGTGGAAACAGATGGGTTTTTATTATCGGAAACAGAATTAGCCGACGACGTCTGAACAACTTTTTTTGAAAAAACCCCTAAGCCGCGTGGTCACAATTTCAGCAAAAATCTGACGTTCTGCAATTCATTCAAAAATGGTGCCAGACACTTGCAAATGCTCCCCTGAAAGGGTTTTCGGTGGAAACAGATGGGTTTTTATTATCGGAAACAGAATTAGCCGACGACGTCTGAATAACTTTTTTTGAAAAAACCCCTAAGCCGCGCGGTCACAATTTCAGTAAAAATCTGACGTTCTGCAATTCATTCAAAAATGGTGCCAGACAGTTGCAAATGCTCCCCTGAAAGGGTTTTCGGTGGAAACAGATGGGTTTTTATTATCGGAAACAGAATTAGCCGATGACATCTGAAAACCTTTTTTTAAAAAAATCCCTAAGCCGCGCGGTCACAATTTCAGCAAAAATCTGACGTTCTGCAATTCATTCAAAAATGGTGCCAGACACTTTCAAATGCTCCCCTGAAAGGGTTTTCGGTGGAAACAGATGGGTTTTTATTATCGGAAACAGAATTAGCCGACGACGTCTGAATAACTTTTTTTGAAAAAACCCCTAAGCCGCTCGGTCACAATTTCAGCAAAAATCTGACGTTCTGCAATTCATTCAAAGATGGTGTCAAACTGTAGCAAATGCTCCCCTGAAAGGGTTTTCGGTGGAAACAGATGGGTTTTCATTATCGGAAACAGAATTAGCCGATGACATCTGAAAACCTTTTTTTTAAAAAATCCCTAAGCCGCGCGGTCACAATTTCAGCAAAAATCTGACGTTCTGCAATTCATTCAAAAATGGTGCCAGACACTTGCAAATGCTCCCCTGAAAGGGTTTTCGGTGGAAACAGATGGGTTTTTATTATCGGAAACAGAATTAGCCGACGACGTCTGAAGAACTTTTTTTGAAAAAATCCCTAAGCCGCTCGGTCACAATTTCAGCAAAAATCTGACGTTCTGCAATTCATTCAAAAATGGTGCCAGACAGTTGCAAATGCTCCCCTGAAAGGGTTTTCGGTGGAAACAGATGGGTTTTTATTATCGGAAACAGAATTAGCCGACGACGTCTGAACAACTTTTTTTGAAAAAACCCCTAAGCCGCGCGGTCACAATTTCAGCAAAAATCTGACGTTCTGCAATTCATTCAAAAATGGTGCCAGACAGTTGCAAATGCTCCCCTGAAAGGGTTTTTGGTGGAAACAGATGGGTTTTTATTATCGGAAACAGAATTAGCCGACGACGTCTGAAGAACTTTTTTTGAAAAAAATCCTAAGCCGCTCGGTCACAATTTCAGCAAAAATCTGACGTTCTGCAATTCATTCAAAAATGGTGCCAGACAGTTGCAAATGCTCCCCTGAAAGGGTTTTCGGTGGAAACAGATGGGTTTTTATCATTGAAACAGAATTAGCCGACGACGTCTGAAGAACTTTTTTTGAAAAAACCCCTAAGCCGCGCGGTCACAATTTCAGCAAAAATCTGACCTTCTGCAATTTATTCAAAAATGGTGCCAGACACTTGCAAATGCTCCCCTGAAAGGGTTTTCGGTGGAAACAGATGGGTTTTTATTATCGGACACAGAATTAGCCGACGACGTCTGAACACCTTTTTTTATAAAAACCCCTAAGCCGCGTGGTCACAATTTCAGCAAAAATCTGACGTTCTGCAATTCATTCAAAAATGGTGCCAGACACTTGCAAATGCTCCCCTGAAAGGGTTTTCGGTGGAAACAGATGGGTTTTTATTATCGGAAACAGAATTAGCCGACGACGTCTGAACAACTTTTTTTTAAAAAACCCCTAAGCCGCGCGGTCACAATTTCAGCAAAAACCTGACGTTCTGCAATTCATTCAAAGATCCTGCCAAACTGTAGCAAATGCTCCCCTGAAAGGGTTTTCGGTGGAAACAGATGGGTTTTTATTATCGGAAACAGAATTAGCCGATGACGTCTGAACAACTTAAAAAAAAAAAAATTCCTAAGCCGCGCGGTCACAATTTCAGCAAAAAACTGACGTTCTGCAATTCATTCAAAAATGGTGCCAGACAGTTGCAAATGCTCCCCTGAAAGATTTTTCGGTGGAAACAGATGGGTTTTTATCATTGAAACAGAATTAGCCGACGACGTCTGAAGAACTTTTTTTGAAAAAACCCCTAAGCCGCGCGGTCACAATTTCAGCAAAAATCTGACCTTCTGCAATTCATTCAAAAATGGTGCCAGACACTTGCAAATGCTCCCCTGAAAGGGTTTTCAGTGGAAACAGATGGGTTTTTATTATCGGAAACAGAATTAGCCGACGACGTCTGAAGAACTTTTTTTGAAAAAATCCCTAAGCCGCTCGGTCACAATTTCAGCAAAAATCTGACGTTCTGCAATTCATTCAAAAATGGTGCCAGACAGTTGCAAATGCTCCGCTGAAAGGGTTTTCGGTGGAAACAGATGGGTTTTTGTTATTGAAACAGAATTAGCCGATGACGTCTGAACAACTATTTTTGAAAAAACCCCTAAGCCGCGTGGTCACAATTTCAGCAAAAATCTGACATTCTGCAATTCATTCAAAGATGGTGCCAAACTGTAGCAAATGCTCCCCTGAAAGGGTTTTCGGTGGAAACAGATGGGTTTTTATTATCGGAAACAGAATTAGCCGACGACGTCTGAACAACTTTTTTTGAAAAAACCCCTAAGCCGCACGGTCACAATTTCAGCAAAAATCTGACGTTCTGCAATTCATTCAAAGATGCTGCCAAACTGTAGCAAATGCTCCCCTGAAAGGGTTTTCGGTGGAAACAGATGGGTTTTTATTATCGGAAACAGAATTAGCCGATGACGTCTGAAAAACTTTTTTTAAAAAAATCCCTAAGCCGCGCGGTCACAATTTCAGCAAAAATCTGACGTTCTGCAATTCATTCAAAAATGGTGCCAGACTGTTGCAAATGCTCCCCTGAAAGATTTTTCGGTGGAAACAGATGGGTTTTTATCATTGAAACAGAATTAGCCGACGACATCTGAACAACTTTTTTTGAAAAAATACCTAAGCCGTGCGGTCACAATTTCAGCAAAAATCTGACGTTCTGCAATTCATTCAAAAATGGTGCCAAACTGTTGCAAATGCTCCCCTGAAAGATTTTTCGGTGGAAACAGATGGGTTTTTATTATCGGAAACAAAATTAGCCGACGACGTCTGAACAACTTTTTTTGAAAAAATCCCTAAGCCGCGCGGTCACAATTTCAGCAAAAATCTGACGTTCTGCAATTCATTCAAAGATGGTGTCAAACTGTAGCAAATGCTCCCCTGAAAGGGTTTTCGGTGGAAACAGATGGGTTTTTATTATCGGAAACAGAATTAGCCGATGACGTCTGAAAAACTTTTTTAAAAAAAATCCCTAAGCCGCGCGGTCACAATTTCAGCAAAAATCTGACGTTCTGCAATTCATTCAAAAATGGTGCCAGACACTTGCAAATGCTCCCATGAAAGGGTTTTCGGTGGAAACAGATGGGTTTTTATTATCGGAAACAGAATTAGCTGACGACGTCTGAACAACTTTTTTTGAAAAAACCCCTAAGCCGCGCGGTCACAATTTCAGCAAAAATCTGACGTTCTGCAATTCATTCAAAGATGCTGCCAAACTGAAGCAAATGCTCCCCTGAAAGGGTTTTCGGTGGAAACAGATGGGTTTTTATTATCGGAAACAGAATTAGCCGATGTCGTCTGAAAAACTTTTTTTAAAAAAATCCCTAAGCCGCGCGGTCACAATTTCAGCAAAAATCTGACGTTGTGCAATTCATTCAAAAATGGTGCCAGACAGTTGCAAATGCTCCCCTGAAAGATTTTTCGGTGGAAACAGATGGGTTTTTATTATCGGAAACAGAATTAGCCGACGACATCTGAACAACTTTTTTTGAAAAAATACCTAAGCCGTGCGGTCACAATTTCAGCAAAAATCTGACGTTCTGCAATTCATTCAAAAGTGGTGCCAAACTGTTGCAAATGCTCCCCTGAAAGGGTTTTTGGTGGAAACAGATGGGTTTTTATCATTGAAACAGAATTAGCCGACGACATCTGAACAACTTTTTTTGAAAAAATACCTAAGCCGTGCGGTCACAATTTCAGCAAAAATCTGACGTTCTGCAATTCATTCAAAAATGGTGCCAAACTGTTGCAAATGCTCCCCTGAAAGATTTTTCGGTGGAAACAGATGGGTTTTTATTATCGGAAACAGAATTAGCCGACGACGTCTGAACAACTTTTTTTGAAAAAACCCCTAAGCCGCGTGGTCACAATTTCAGCAAACATCTGACGTTCTGCAATTCATTCAAAGATGGTGTCAAACTGTAGCAAATGCTCCCCTGAAAGGGTTTTCGGTGGAAACAGATGGGTTTTTATTATCGGAAACAGAATTAGCCGATGACGTCTGAAAAACTTTTTTAAAAAAAATCCCTAAGCCGCGCGGTCACAATTTCAGCAAAAATCTGACGTTCTGCAATTCATTCAAAAATGGTGCCAGACAGTTGCAAATGCTCGCCTGAAAGGGTTTTTGGTGGAAACAGATGGGTTTTTATCATTGAAACAGAATTAGCCGACGACGTCTGAAGAACTTTTTTTGAAAAAACCCCTAAGCCGCGCGGTCACAATTTCAGCAAAAATCTGACGTTCTGCAATTCATTCAAAAATGGTGCCAGACACTTGCAAATGCTCCCCTGAAAGGGGTTTAGGTGGAAACAGATGGGTTTTTATTATCGGAAACAGAATTAGCCGACGACGTCTGAAGAACTTTTTTTGAAAAAAATCCTAAGCCGCTCGGTCACAATTTCAGCAAAAATCTGACGTTCTGCAATTCATTCAAAAATGGTGCCAGAAAGTTGCAAATGCTCCCCTGAAAGGGTTTTCGGTGGAAACAGATGGGTTTTTATTATTGAAACAGAATTAGCCGACAACGTCTGAACAACTTTTTTTGAAAAAACCCCTAAGCCGCGTGGTCACAATTTCAGCAAAAATCTGACGTTCTGCAATTCATTCAAAGATGGTGCCAAACTGTAGCAAATGCTCCCCTGAAAGGGTTTTCGGTGGAAAAAGATGGGTTTTTATTATCGGAAACAGAATTAGCTGACGACGTCTGAAGAATTTTTTTAAAAAAAAATCCCTAAGCAGCGCGGTCACAATTTCAGCAAAAATCTGACGTTCTGCAATTCATTCAAAAATGGTGCCAGACAGTTGCAAATGCTCGCCTGAAAGGGTTTTTGGTGGAAACAGATGGGTTTTTATCATTGAAACAGAATTAGCCGACGACGTCTGAAGAACTTTTTTTGAAAAATCCCCTAAGCCGCGCGGTCACAATTTCAGCAAAAAACTGACGTTCTGCAATTCATTCAAAAATGGTGCCAGACACTTGCAAATGCTCCCCTGAAAGGGTTTTAGGTGGAAACAGATGGGTTTTTATTATCGGAAACAGAATTAGCCGACGACGTCTGAAGAACTTTTTTTGAAAAAAATCCTAAGCCGCTCGGTCACAATTTCAGCAAAAATCTGACGTTCTGCAATTCATTCAAAAATGGTGCCAGAAAGTTGCAAATGCTCCCCTGAAAGGGTTTTCGGTGGAAACAGATGGGTTTTTATTATTGAAACAGAATTAGCCGACAACGTCTGAACAACTTTTTTTGAAAAAACCCCTAAGCCGCGTGGTCACAATTTCAGCAAAAATCTGACGTTCTGCAATTCATTCAAAGATGGTGCCAAACTGTAGCAAATGCTCCCCTGAAAGGGTTTTCGGTGGAAAAAGATGGGTTTTTATTATCGGAAACAGAATTAGCCGACGACGTTTGAACAACTTTTTTTGAAAAAAACACTAAGCCGCGCGGTCACAATTTCAGCAAAAATCTGACGTTCTGCAATTCATTCAAAGATGGTGCCAAACTGAAGCAAATGCTCCCCTGAAAGGGTTTTCGGTGGAAACAGATGGGTTTTTATTATCGGAAACAGAATTAGCCGATGACGTCTGAAAAACTTTTTTTAAAAAAATCCTAAGCCGCTCGGTCACAATTTCAGCAAAAATCTGACGTTGTGCAATTCATTCAAAAATGGTGCCAGACTGTTGCAAATGCTCCCGTGAAAGATTTTTCGGTGGAAACAGATGGGTTTTTATCATTGTAACAGAATTAGCCGACGACATCTGAACAACTTTTTTTGAAAAAATACCTAAGCCGTGCGGTCACAATTTCAGCAAAAATCTGACGTTCTGCAATTCATTCAAAAATGGTGACAAACTGTTGCAAATGCTCCCCTGAAAGGGTTTTCGGTGGAAACAGATGGGTTTTTATTATCGGAAACAGAATTAGCCGACGACGTCTGAACAACTTTTTTTGAAAAAACCCCTAAGCCGCGCGGTCACAATTTCAGCAAAAATCTGACGTTCTGCAATTCATTCAAAGACGGTGCCAAACTGTAGCAAATGCTCCCCTGAAAGGGTTTTCGGTGGAAACAGATGGGTTTTTATTATCGGAAACAGAATTAGCCGATGACGTCTGAAAAACTTTTTTTAAAAAAATCCCTAAGCCGCGCGGTCACAATTTCAGCAAAAATCTGACGTTGTGCAATTCATTCAAAAATGGTGCCAGACTGTTGCAAAGGCTCCCCTGAAAGATTTTTCGGTGGAAACAGATGGGTTTTTATCATTGAAACAGAAATAGCCGACGACATCTGAACAACTTTTTTTGAAAAAATACCTAAGCCGCGCGGTCACAATTTCAGCAAAAATCTGACGTTCTGCAATTCATTCAAAAATGGTGCCAAACTGTTGCAAATGCTCCACTGAAAGGGTTTTCGGTGGAAACAGATGGGTTTTTATTATTCAAACAGAATTAGCCGATGACGTCTGAACAACTTTTTTTGAACTAACCCCTAAGCCGCGTGGTCACAATTTCAGCAAAAAACTGACGTTCTGCAATTCATTCAAAAATGGTGCCAGACACTTGCAAATGCTCCCCTGAAAGGGTTTTAGGTGGAAACAGATGGGTTTTTATTATCGGAAACAGAATTAGCCGACGACGTCTGAAGAACTTTTTTTGAAAAAAATCCTAAGCCGCTCGGTCACAATTTCAGCAAAAATCTGACGTTCTGCAATTCATTCAAAAATGGTGCCAGAAAGTTGCAAATGCTCCCCTGAAAGGGTTTTCGGTGGAAACAGATGGGTTTTTATCATTGAAACAGAATTAGCCGACGACGTCTGAAGAACTTTTTTTGAAAAAACCCCTAAGCCGCGCGGTCACAATTTCAGCAAAAATCTGACCTTCTGCAATTCATTCAAAAATGGTGCCAGACAGTTGCAAATGCTCCGCTGAAAGGGTTTTCGGTGGAAACAGATGGGTTTTTGTTATTGAAACAGAATTAGCCGACGACGTCTGAAGAACTTTTTTTGAAAAAATCCCTAAGCCGCGCGGTCACAATTTCAGCAAAAATCTGACGTTCTGCAATTCATTCAAAAATGGTGCCAGACAGTTGCAAATGCTCCGCTGAAAGGGTTTTCGGTGGAAACAGATGGGTTTTTGTTATTGAAACAGAATTAGCCGACGACGTCTGAACAACTTTTTTTGAAAAAACCCCTAAACCGCGTGGTCACAATTTCAGCAAAAATCTGACATTCTGCAATTCATTCAAAGATGGTGCCAAACTGTAGCAAATGCTCCCCTGAAAGGGTTTTCGGTGGAAACAGATGGGTTTTTATTATCGGAAACAGATTTAGCCGACGACGTGTGAACAACTTTTTTTGAATAAACCCCTAAGCCGCGCGGTCACAATTTCAGCAAAAATCTGACGTTCTGCAATTCATTCAAAGATGCTGCCAAACTGTAGAAATGCTCCCCTGAAAGGGTTTTCGGTGGAAACAGATGGGATTTTATTATCGGAAACAGAATTAGCCGATGTCGTCTGAAAAACTTTTTTTAAAAAAATCCCTAAGCCGCGCGGTCACAATTTCAGCAAAAATCTGACGTTGTGCAATTCATTCAAAAATGGTGCCAGACAGTTGCAAATGCTCCCCTGAAAGATTTTTCGGTGGAAACAGATGGGTTTTTATTATCGGAAACAGAATTAGCCGACGACATCTGAACAACTTTTTTTGAAAAAATACCTAAGCCGTGCGGTCACAATTTCAGCAAAAATCTGACGTTCTGCAATTCATTCAAAAGTGGTGCCAAACTGTTGCAAATGCTCCCCTGAAAGGGTTTTTGGTGGAAACAGATGGGTTTTTATCATTGAAACAGAATTAGCCGACGACATCTGAACAACTTTTTTTGAAAAAATACCTAAGC
This sequence comes from Podarcis erhardii, assembly GCF_964252035.2. Classification (NCBI taxonomy): domain Eukaryota; kingdom Metazoa; phylum Chordata; class Lepidosauria; order Squamata; family Lacertidae; genus Podarcis; species Podarcis erhardii. The sequence goes on from NC_138498.1 coordinate 14,586,432, forward strand.
CGTGCGGTCACAATTTCAGCAAAAATCTGACGTTCTGCAATTCATTCAAAAATGGTGCCAAACTGTTGCAAATGCTCCCCTGAAAGATTTTTCGGTGGAAACAGATGGGTTTTTATTATCGGAAACAGAATTAGCCGATGACGTCTGAAAAACTTTTTTTAAAAAAATCCCTAAGCCGCGCGGTCACAATTTCAGCAAAAATCTGACGTTGTGCAATTCATTCAAAAATGGTGCCAGACTGTTGCAAATGCTCCCCTGAAAGATTTTTCGGTGGAAACAGATGGGTTTTTATCATTGAAACAGAATTAGCCGACGACATCTGAACAACTTTTTTTGAAAAAATACCTAAGCCGTGCGGTCACAATTTCAGCAAAAATCTGACGTTCTGCAATTCATTCAAAAATGGTGCCAAACTGTTGCAAATGCTCCCCTGAAAGATTTTTCGGTGGAAACAGATGGGTTTTTATTATCGGAAACAGAATTAGCCGACGACGTCTGAACAACTTTTTTTGAAAAAACCCCTAAGCCGCGTGGTCACAATTTCAGCAAACATCTGACGTTCTGCAATTCATTCAAAGATGGTGTCAAACTGTAGCAAATGCTCCCCTGAAAGGGTTTTCGGTGGAAACAGATGGGTTTTTATTATCGGAAACAGAATTAGCCGATGACGTCTGAAAAACTTTTTTTAAAAAAATCCCTAAGCCGCGCGGTCACAATTTCAGCAAAAATCTGACGTTCTGCAATTCATTCAAAAATGGTGCCAGACAGTTGCAAATGCTCGCCTGAAAGGGTTTTTGGTGGAAACAGATGGGTTTTTATCATTGAAACAGAATTAGCCGACGACGTCTGAAGAACTTTTTTTGAAAAAACCCCTAAGCCGCGCGGTCACAATTTCAGCAAAAATCTGACGTTCTGCAATTCATTCAAAAATGGTGCCAGACACTTGCAAATGCTCCCCTGAAAGGGGTTTAGGTGGAAACAGATGGGTTTTTATTATCGGAAACAGAATTAGCCGACGACGTCTGAAGAACTTTTTTTGAAAAAAATCCTAAGCCGCTCGGTCACAATTTCAGCAAAAATCTGACGTTCTGCAATTCATTCAAAAATGGTGCCAGAAAGTTGCAAATGCTCCCCTGAAAGGGTTTTCGGTGGAAACAGATGGGTTTTTATTATTGAAACAGAATTAGCCGACAACGTCTGAACAACTTTTTTTGAAAAAACCCCTAAGCCGCGTGGTCACAATTTCAGCAAAAATCTGACGTTCTGCAATTCATTCAAAGATGGTGCCAAACTGTAGCAAATGCTCCCCTGAAAGGGTTTTCGGTGGAAAAAGATGGGTTTTTATTATCGGAAACAGAATTAGCTGACGACGTCTGAAGAATTTTTTTAAAAAAAAATCCCTAAGCAGCGCGGTCACAATTTCAGCAAAAATCTGACGTTCTGCAATTCATTCAAAAATGGTGCCAGACAGTTGCAAATGCTCGCCTGAAAGGGTTTTTGGTGGAAACAGATGGGTTTTTATCATTGAAACAGAATTAGCCGACGACGTCTGAAGAACTTTTTTTGAAAAATCCCCTAAGCCGCGCGGTCACAATTTCAGCAAAAAACTGACGTTCTGCAATTCATTCAAAAATGGTGCCAGACACTTGCAAATGCTCCCCTGAAAGGGTTTTAGGTGGAAACAGATGGGTTTTTATTATCGGAAACAGAATTAGCCGACGACGTCTGAAGAACTTTTTTTGAAAAAAATCCTAAGCCGCTCGGTCACAATTTCAGCAAAAATCTGACGTTCTGCAATTCATTCAAAAATGGTGCCAGAAAGTTGCAAATGCTCCCCTGAAAGGGTTTTCGGTGGAAACAGATGGGTTTTTATTATTGAAACAGAATTAGCCGACAACGTCTGAACAACTTTTTTTGAAAAAACCCCTAAGCCGCGTGGTCACAATTTCAGCAAAAATCTGACGTTCTGCAATTCATTCAAAGATGGTGCCAAACTGTAGCAAATGCTCCCCTGAAAGGGTTTTCGGTGGAAAAAGATGGGTTTTTATTATCGGAAACAGAATTAGCCGACGACGTCTGAACAACTTTTTTTGAAAAAAACACTAAGCCGCGCGGTCACAATTTCAGCAAAAATCTGACGTTCTGCAATTCATTCAAAGATGGTGCCAAACTGAAGCAAATGCTCCCCTGAAAGGGTTTTCGGTGGAAACAGATGGGTTTTTATTATCGGAAACAGAATTAGCCGATGACGTCTGAAAAACTTTTTTTAAAAAAATCCTAAGCCGCTCGGTCACAATTTCAGCAAAAATCTGACGTTGTGCAATTCATTCAAAAATGGTGCCAGACTGTTGCAAATGCTCCCGTGAAAGATTTTTCGGTGGAAACAGATGGGTTTTTATCATTGTAACAGAATTAGCCGACGACATCTGAACAACTTTTTTTGAAAAAATACCTAAGCCGTGCGGTCACAATTTCAGCAAAAATCTGACGTTCTGCAATTCATTCAAAAATGGTGACAAACTGTTGCAAATGCTCCCCTGAAAGGGTTTTCGGTGGAAACAGATGGGTTTTTATTATCGGAAACAGAATTAGCCGACGACGTCTGAACAACTTTTTTTGAAAAAACCCCTAAGCCGCGCGGTCACAATTTCAGCAAAAATCTGACGTTCTGCAATTCATTCAAAGACGGTGCCAAACTGTAGCAAATGCTCCCCTGAAAGGGTTTTCGGTGGAAACAGATGGGTTTTTATTATCGGAAACAGAATTAGCCGATGACGTCTGAAAAACTTTTTTTAAAAAAATCCCTAAGCCGCGCGGTCACAATTTCAGCAAAAATCTGACGTTGTGCAATTCATTCAAAAATGGTGCCAGACTGTTGCAAAGGCTCCCCTGAAAGATTTTTCGGTGGAAACAGATGGGTTTTTATCATTGAAACAGAAATAGCCGACGACATCTGAACAACTTTTTTTGAAAAAATACCTAAGCCGCGCGGTCACAATTTCAGCAAAAATCTGACGTTCTGCAATTCATTCAAAAATGGTGCCAAACTGTTGCAAATGCTCCACTGAAAGGGTTTTCGGTGGAAACAGATGGGTTTTTATTATTCAAACAGAATTAGCCGATGACGTCTGAACAACTTTTTTTGAACTAACCCCTAAGCCGCGTGGTCACAATTTCAGCAAAAAACTGACGTTCTGCAATTCATTCAAAAATGGTGCCAGACACTTGCAAATGCTCCCCTGAAAGGGTTTTAGGTGGAAACAGATGGGTTTTTATTATCGGAAACAGAATTAGCCGACGACGTCTGAAGAACTTTTTTTGAAAAAAATCCTAAGCCGCTCGGTCACAATTTCAGCAAAAATCTGACGTTCTGCAATTCATTCAAAAATGGTGCCAGAAAGTTGCAAATGCTCCCCTGAAAGGGTTTTCGGTGGAAACAGATGGGTTTTTATCATTGAAACAGAATTAGCCGACGACGTCTGAAGAACTTTTTTTGAAAAAACCCCTAAGCCGCGCGGTCACAATTTCAGCAAAAATCTGACCTTCTGCAATTCATTCAAAAATGGTGCCAGACAGTTGCAAATGCTCCGCTGAAAGGGTTTTCGGTGGAAACAGATGGGTTTTTGTTATTGAAACAGAATTAGCCGACGACGTCTGAAGAACTTTTTTTGAAAAAATCCCTAAGCCGCGCGGTCACAATTTCAGCAAAAATCTGACGTTCTGCAATTCATTCAAAAATGGTGCCAGACAGTTGCAAATGCTCCGCTGAAAGGGTTTTCGGTGGAAACAGATGGGTTTTTGTTATTGAAACAGAATTAGCCGACGACGTCTGAACAACTTTTTTTGAAAAAACCCCTAAACCGCGTGGTCACAATTTCAGCAAAAATCTGACATTCTGCAATTCATTCAAAGATGGTGCCAAACTGTAGCAAATGCTCCCCTGAAAGAGTTTTCGGTGGAAACAGATGGGTTTTTATTATCGGAAACAGATTTAGCCGACGACGTGTGAACAACTTTTTTTGAATAAACCCCTAAGCCGCGCGGTCACAATTTCAGCAAAAATCTGACGTTCTGCAATTCATTCAAAGATGCTGCCAAACTGTAGAAATGCTCCCCTGAAAGGGTTTTCGGTGGAAACAGATGGGTTTTTATTATCGGAAACAGAATTAGCCGATGTCGTCTGAAAAACTTTTTTTAAAAAAATCCCTAAGCCGCGCGGTCACAATTTCAGCAAAAATCTGACGTTGTGCAATTCATTCAAAAATGGTGCCAGACAGTTGCAAATGCTCCCCTGAAAGATTTTTCGGTGGAAACAGATGGGTTTTTATTATCGGAAACAGAATTAGCCGACGACATCTGAACAACTTTTTTTGAAAAAATACCTAAGCCGTGCGGTCACAATTTCAGCAAAAATCTGACGTTCTGCAATTCATTCAAAAGTGGTGCCAAACTGTTGCAAATGCTCCCCTGAAAGGGTTTTTGGTGGAAACAGATGGGTTTTTATCATTGAAACAGAATTAGCCGACGACATCTGAACAACTTTTTTTGAAAAAATACCTAAGCCGTGCGGTCACAATTTCAGCAAAAATCTGACGTTCTGCAATTCATTCAAAAATGGTGCCAAACTGTTGCAAATGCTCCCCTGAAAGATTTTTCGGTGGAAACAGATGGGTTTTTATTATCGGAAACAGAATTAGCCGACGACGTCTGAACAACTTTTTTTGAAAAAACCCCTAAGCCGCGTGGTCACAATTTCAGCAAACATCTGACGTTGTGCAATTCATTCAAAGATGGTGTCAAACTGTAGCAAATGCTCCCCTGAACGGGTTTTCGGTGGAAACAGATGGGTTTTTATTATCGGAAACAGAATTAGCCGATGACGTCTGAAAAACTTTTTTTTAAAAAATCCCTAAGCCGCGCGGTCACAATTTCAGCAAAAATCTGACGTTCTGCAATTCATTCAAAAATGGTGCCAGACAGTTGCAAATGCTCGCCTGAAAGGGTTTTTGGTGGAAACAGATGGGTTTTTATCATTGAAACAGAATTAGCCGACGACGTCTGAAGAACTTTTTTTGAAAAAACCCCTAAGCCGCTCGGTCACAATTTCAGCAAAAATCTGACGTTCTGCAATTCATTCAAAAATGGTGCCAGACACTTGCAAATGCTCCCCTGAAAGGGTTTTAGGTGGAAACAGATGGGTTTTTATTATCGGAAACAGAATTAGCCGACGACGTCTGAAGAACTTTTTTTGAAAAAAATCCTAAGCCGCTCGGTCACAATTTCAGCAAAAATCTGACGTTCTGCAATTCATTCAAAAATGGTGCCAGAAAGTTGCAAATGCTCCCCTGAAAGGGTTTTCGGTGGAAACAGATGGGTTTTTATTATTGAAACAGAATTAGCCGACAACGTCTGAACAACTTTTTTTGAAAAAACCCCTAAGCCGCGTGGTCACAATTTCAGCAAAAATCTGACGTTCTGCAATTCATTCAAAGATGGTGCCAAACTGTAGCAAATGCTCCCCTGAAAGGGTTTTCGGTGGAAAAAGATGGGTTTTTATTATCGGAAACAGAATTAGCTGACGACGTCAGAAGAATTTTTTTAAAAAAAAATCCCTAAGCAGCGCGGTCACAATTTCAGCAAAAATCTGACGTTCTGCAATTCATTCAAAAATGGTGCCAGACAGTTGCAAATGCTCGCCTGAAAGGGTTTTTGGTGGAAACAGATGGGTTTTTATCATTGAAACAGAATTAGCCGACGACGTCTGAACACCTTTTTTTATAAAAACCCCTAAGCCGCGTGGTCACAATTTCAGCAAAAATCTGACCTTCTGCAATTCATTCAAAAATGGTGCCAGACACTTGCAAATGCTCCCCTGAAAGGGTTTTCGGTGGAAACAGATGGGTTTTTATTATCGGAAACAGAATTAGCCGACGACGTCTGAACAACTTTTTTTTAAAAAACCCCTAAGCCGCGCGGTCACAATTTCAGCAAAAACCTGACGTTCTGCAATTCATTCAAAGATCCTGCCAAACTGTAGCAAATGCTCCCCTGAAAGGGTTTTCGGTGGAAACAGATGGGTTTTTATTATCGGAAACAGAATTAGCCGATGACGTCTGAACAACTTTTAAAAAAAAAAATTCCTAAGCCGCGCGGTCACAATTTCAGCAAAAAACTGACGTTCTGCAATTCATTCAAAAATGGTGCCAGACAGTTGCAAATGCTCCCCTGAAAGATTTTTCGGTGGAAACAGATGGGTTTTTATCATTGAAACAGAATTAGCCGACGACGTCTGAAGAACTTTTTTTGAAAAAACCCCTAAGCCGCGCGGTCACAATTTCAGCAAAAATCTGACCTTCTGCAATTCATTCAAAAATGGTGCCAGACACTTGCAAATGCTCCCCTGAAAGGGTTTTCAGTGGAAACAGATGGGTTTTTATTATCGGAAACAGAATTAGCCGACGACGTCTGAAGAACTTTTTTTGAAAAAATCCCTAAGCCGCTCGGTCACAATTTCAGCAAAAATCTGACGTTCTGCAATTCATTCAAAAATGGTGCCAGACAGTTGCAAATGCTCCGCTGAAAGGGTTTTCGGTGGAAACAGATGGGTTTTTATTATCGGAAACAGAATTAGCCGACGACGTCTGAACAACTTTTTTTGAAAAAACCCCTAAGCCGCACGGTCACAATTTCAGCAAAAATCTGACGTTCTGCAATTCATTCAAAGATGGTGCCAAACTGTAGCAAATGCTCCCCTGAAAGGGTTTTCGGTGGAAACAGATGGGTTTTTATTATCGGAAACAGAATTAGCCGACGACGTCTGAACAACTTTTTTTGAAAAAACCCCTAAGCCGCACGGTCACAATTTCAGCAAAAATCTGACGTTCTGCAATTCATTCAAAGATGCTGCCAAACTGTAGCAAATGCTCCCCTGAAAGGGTTTTCGGTGGAAACAGATGGGTTTTTATTATCGGAAACAGAATTAGCCGATGACGTCTGAAAAACTTTTTTTAAAAAAATCCCTAAGCCGCGCGGTCACAATTTCAGCAAAAATCTGACGTTCTGCAATTCATTCAAAAATGGTGCCAGACACTTGCAAATGCTCCCCTGAAAGGGTTTTAGGTGGAAACAGATGGGTTTTTATTATCGGAAACAGAATTAGCCGACGACGTCTGAAGAAATTTTTTTGAAAAAAATCCTAAGCCGCTCGGTCACAATTTCAGCAAAAATCTGACGTTCTGCAATTCATTCAAAAATGGTGCCAGAAAGTTGCAAATGCTCCCCTGAAAGGGTTTTCGGTGGAAACAGATGGGTTTTTATTATTGAAACAGAATTAGCCGACAACGTCTGAACAACTTTTTTTGAAAAAACCCCTAAGCCGCGTGGTCACAATTTCAGCAAAAATCTGACGTTCTGCAATTCATTCGAAGATGGTGCCAAACTGTAGCAAATGCTCCCCTGAAAGGGTTTTCGGTGGAAAAAGATGGGTTTTTATTATCGGAAACAGAATTAGCTGACGACGTCTGAAGAATTTTTTTTAAAAAAAATCCCTAAGCAGCGCGGTCACAATTTCAGCAAAAATCTGACGTTCTGCAATTCATTCAAAAATGGTGCCAGACAGTTGCAAATGCTCCGCTGAAAGGGTTTTCGGTGGAAACAGATGGGTTTTTGTTATTGAAACAGAATTAGCCGACGACGTCTGAAGAACTTTTTTTGAAAAAATCCCTAAGCCGCGCGGTCACAATTTCAGCAAAAATCTGACGTTCTGCAATTCATTCAAAAATGGTGCCAGACATTTGCAAATGCTCCGCTGAAAGGGTTTTCGGTGGAAACAGATGGGTTTTTGTTATTGAAACAGAATTAGCCGACGACGTCTGAACAACTTTTTTTGAAAAAACCCCTAAACCGCGTGGTCACAATTTCAGCAAAAATCTGACATTCTGCAATTCATTCAAAGATGGTGCCAAACTGTAGCAAATGCTCCCCTGAAAGGGTTTTCGGTGGAAACAGATGGGTTTTTATTATCGGAAACAGATTTAGCCGACGACGTGTGAACAACTTTTTTTGAATAAACCCCTAAGCCGCGCGGTCACAATTTCAGCAAAAATCTGACGTTCTGCAATTCATTCAAAGATGCTGCCAAACTGTAGAAATGCTCCCCTGAAAGGGTTTTCGGTGGAAACAGATGGGTTTTTATTATCGGAAACAGAATTAGCCGATGTCGTCTGAAAAACTTTTTTTAAAAAAATCCCTAAGCCGCGCGGTCACAATTTCAGCAAAAATCTGACGTTGTGCAATTCATTCAAAAATGGTGCCAGACAGTTGCAAATGCTCCCCTGAAAGATTTTTCGGTGGAAACAGATGGGTTTTTATTATCGGAAACAGAATTAGCCGACGACATCTGAACAACTTTTTTTGAAAAAATACCTAAGCCGTGCGGTCACAATTTCAGCAAAAATCTGACGTTCTGCAATTCATTCAAAAGTGGTGCCAAACTGTTGCAAATGCTCCCCTGAAAGGGTTTTTGGTGGAAACAGATGGGTTTTTATCATTGAAACAGAATTAGCCGACGACATCTGAACAACTTTTTTTGAAAAAATACCTAAGCCGTGCGGTCACAATTTCAGCAAAAATCTGACGTTCTGCAATTCATTCAAAAATGGTGCCAAACTGTTGCAAATGCTCCCCTGAAAGATTTTTCGGTGGAAACAGATGGGTTTTTATTATCGGAAACAGAATTAGCCGACGACGTCTGAACAACTTTTTTTGAAAAAACCCCTAAGCCGCGTGGTCACAATTTCAGCAAACATCTGACGTTCTGCAATTCATTCAAAGATGGTGTCAAACTGTAGCAAATGCTCCCCTGAAAGGGTTTTCGGTGGAAACAGATGGGTTTTTATTATCGGAAACAGAATTAGCCGATGACGTCTGAAAAACTTTTTTAAAAAAAATCCCTAAGCCGCGCGGTCACAATTTCAGCAAAAATCTGACGTTCTGCAATTCATTCAAAAATGGTGCCAGACAGTTGCAAATGCTCGCCTGAAAGGGTTTTTGGTGGAAACAGATGGGTTTTTATCATTGAAACAGAATTAGCCGACGACGTCTGAAGAACTTTTTTTGAAAAAACCCCTAAGCCGCGCGGTCACAATTTCAGCAAAAATCTGACGTTCTGCAATTCATTCAAAAATGGTGCCAGACACTTGCAAATGCTCCCCTGAAAGGGGTTTAGGTGGAAACAGATGGGTTTTTATTATCGGAAACAGAATTAGCCGACGACGTCTGAAGAACTTTTTTTGAAAAAAATCCTAAGCCGCTCGGTCACAATTTCAGCAAAAATCTGACGTTCTGCAATTCATTCAAAAATGGTGCCAGAAAGTTGCAAATGCTCCCCTGAAAGGGTTTTCGGTGGAAACAGATGGGTTTTTATTATTGAAACAGAATTAGCCGACAACGTCTGAACAACTTTTTTTGAAAAAACCCCTAAGCCGCGTGGTCACAATTTCAGCAAAAATCTGACGTTCTGCAATTCATTCAAAGATGGTGCCAAACTGTAGCAAATGCTCCCCTGAAAGGGTTTTCGGTGGAAAAAGATGGGTTTTTATTATCGGAAACAGAATTAGCTGACGACGTCTGAAGAATTTTTTTAAAAAAAAATCCCTAAGCAGCGCGGTCACAATTTCAGCAAAAATCTGACGTTCTGCAATTCATTCAAAAATGGTGCCAGACAGTTGCAAATGCTCGCCTGAAAGGGTTTTTGGTGGAAACAGATGGGTTTTTATCATTGAAACAGAATTAGCCGACGACGTCTGAAGAACTTTTTTTGAAAAATCCCCTAAGCCGCGCGGTCACAATTTCAGCAAAAAACTGACGTTCTGCAATTCATTCAAAAATGGTGCCAGACACTTGCAAATGCTCCCCTGAAAGGGTTTTAGGTGGAAACAGATGGGTTTTTATTATCGGAAACAGAATTAGCCGACGACGTCTGAAGAACTTTTTTTGAAAAAAATCCTAAGCCGCTCGGTCACAATTTCAGCAAAAATCTGACGTTCTGCAATTCATTCAAAAATGGTGCCAGAAAGTTGCAAATGCTCCCCTGAAAGGGTTTTCGGTGGAAACAGATGGGTTTTTATTATTGAAACAGAATTAGCCGACAACGTCTGAACAACTTTTTTTAAAAAAATCCCTAAGCCGCGCGGTCACAATTTCAGCAAAAATCTGACGTTGTGCAATTCATTCAAAAATGTTGCCAGACAGTTGGAAATGCTCCCCTGAAAGGGTTTTCGGTGGAAACAGATGGGTTTTTATCATTGAAACAGAAATAGCCGACGACATCTGAACAACTTTTTTTGAAAAAAACACTAAGCCGCGCGGTCACAATTTCAGCAAAAATCTGACGTTCTGCAATTCATTCAAAGATGGTGCCAAACTGAAGCAAATGCTCCCCTGAAAGGGTTTTCGGTGGAAACAGATGGGTTTTTATTATCGGAAACAGAATTAGCCGATGACGTCTGAAAAACTTTTTTTAAAAAAATCCTAAGCCGCTCGGTCACAATTTCAGCAAAAATCTGACGTTGTGCAATTCATTCAAAAATGGTGCCAGACTGTTGCAAATGCTCCCGTGAAAGATTTTTCGGTGGAAACAGATGGGTTTTTATCATTGTAACAGAATTAGCCGACGACATCTGAACAACTTTTTTTGAAAAAATACCTAAGCCGTGCGGTCACAATTTCAGCAAAAATCTGACGTTCTGCAATTCATTCAAAAATGGTGACAAACTGTTGCAAATGCTCCCCTGAAAGGGTTTTCGGTGGAAACAGATGGGTTTTTATTATCGGAAACAGAATTAGCCGACGACGTCTGAACAACTTTTTTTGAAAAAACCCCTAAGCCGCGCGGTCACAATTTCAGCAAAAATCTGACGTTCTGCAATTCATTCAAAGACGGTGCCAAACTGTAGCAAATGCTCCCCTGAAAGGGTTTTCGGTGGAAACAGATGGGTTTTTATTATCGGAAACAGAATTAGCCGATGACGTCTGAAAAACTTTTTTTAAAAAAATCCCTAAGCCGCGCGGTCACAATTTCAGCAAAAATCTGACGTTGTGCAATTCATTCAAAAATGGTGCCAGACTGTTGCAAAGGCTCCCCTGAAAGATTTTTCGGTGGAAACAGATGGGTTTTTATCATTGAAACAGAAATAGCCGACGACATCTGAACAACTTTTTTTGAAAAAATACCTAAGCCGCGCGGTCACAATTTCAGCAAAAATCTGACGTTCTGCAATTCATTCAAAAATGGTGCCAAACTGTTGCAAATGCTCCACTGAAAGGGTTTTCGGTGGAAACAGATGGGTTTTTATTATTCAAACAGAATTAGCCGATGACGTCTGAACAACTTTTTTTGAACTAACCCCTAAGCCGCGTGGTCACAATTTCAGCAAAAAACTGACGTTCTGCAATTCATTCAAAAATGGTGCCAGACACTTGCAAATGCTCCCCTGAAAGGGTTTTAGGTGGAAACAGATGGGTTTTTATTATCGGAAACAGAATTAGCCGACGACGTCTGAAGAACTTTTTTTGAAAAAAATCCTAAGCCGCTCGGTCACAATTTCAGCAAAAATCTGACGTTCTGCAATTCATTCAAAAATGGTGCCAGAAAGTTGCAAATGCTCCCCTGAAAGGGTTTTCGGTGGAAACAGATGGGTTTTTATCATTGAAACAGAATTAGCCGACGACGTCTGAAGAACTTTTTTTGAAAAAACCCCTAAGCCGCGCGGTCACAATTTCAGCAAAAATCTGACCTTCTGCAATTCATTCAAAAATGGTGCCAGACAGTTGCAAATGCTCCGCTGAAAGGGTTTTCGGTGGAAACAGATGGGTTTTTGTTATTGAAACAGAATTAGCCGACGACGTCTGAAGAACTTTTTTTGAAAAAATCCCTAAGCCGCGCGGTCACAATTTCAGCAAAAATCTGACGTTCTGCAATTCATTCAAAAATGGTGCCAGACAGTTGCAAATGCTCCGCTGAAAGGGTTTTCGGTGGAAACAGATGGGTTTTTGTTATTGAAACAGAATTAGCCGACGACGTCTGAACAACTTTTTTTGAAAAAACCCCTAAACCGCGTGGTCACAATTTCAGCAAAAATCTGACATTCTGCAATTCATTCAAAGATGGTGCCAAACTGTAGCAAATGCTCCCCTGAAAGGGTTTTCGGTGGAAACAGATGGGTTTTTATTATCGGAAACAGATTTAGCCGACGACGTGTGAACAACTTTTTTTGAATAAACCCCTAAGCCGCGCGGTCACAATTTCAGCAAAAATCTGACGTTCTGCAATTCATTCAAAGATGCTGCCAAACTGTAGAAATGCTCCCCTGAAAGGGTTTTCGGTGGAAACAGATGGGTTTTTATTATCGGAAACAGAATTAGCCGATGTCGTCTGAAAAACTTTTTTTAAAAAAATCCCTAAGCCGCGCGGTCACAATTTCAGCAAAAATCTGACGTTGTGCAATTCATTCAAAAATGGTGCCAGACAGTTGCAAATGCTCCCCTGAAAGATTTTTCGGTGGAAACAGATGGGTTTTTATTATCGGAAACAGAATTAGCCGACGACATCTGAACAACTTTTTTTGAAAAAATACCTAAGCCGTGCGGTCACAATTTCAGCAAAAATCTGACGTTCTGCAATTCATTCAAAAGTGGTGCCAAACTGTTGCAAATGCTCCCCTGAAAGGGTTTTTGGTGGAAACAGATGGGTTTTTATCATTGAAACAGAATTAGCCGACGACATCTGAACAACTTTTTTTGAAAAAATACCTAAGCCGTGCGGTCACAATTTCAGCAAAAATCTGACGTTCTGCAATTCATTCAAAAATGGTGCCAAACTGTTGCAAATGCTCCCCTGAAAGATTTTTCGGTGGAAACAGATGGGTTTTTATTATCGGAAACAGAATTAGCCGACGACGTCTGAACAACTTTTTTTGAAAAAACCCCTAAGCCGCGTGGTCACAATTTCAGCAAACATCTGACGTTGTGCAATTCATTCAAAGATGGTGTCAAACTGTAGCAAATGCTCCCCTGAACGGGTTTTCGGTGGAAACAGATGGGTTTTTATTATCGGAAACAGAATTAGCCGATGACGTCTGAAAAACTTTTTTTTAAAAAATCCCTAAGCCGCGCGGTCACAATTTCAGCAAAAATCTGACGTTCTGCAATTCATTCAAAAATGGTGCCAGACAGTTGCAAATGCTCGCCTGAAAGGGTTTTTGGTGGAAACAGATGGGTTTTTATCATTGAAACAGAATTAGCCGACGACGTCTGAAGAACTTTTTTTGAAAAAACCCCTAAGCCGCTCGGTCACAATTTCAGCAAAAATCTGACGTTCTGCAATTCATTCAAAAATGGTGCCAGACACTTGCAAATGCTCCCCTGAAAGGGTTTTAGGTGGAAACAGATGGGTTTTTATTATCGGAAACAGAATTAGCCGACGACGTCTGAAGAACTTTTTTTGAAAAAAATCCTAAGCCGCTCGGTCACAATTTCAGCAAAAATCTGACGTTCTGCAATTCATTCAAAAATGGTGCCAGAAAGTTGCAAATGCTCCCCTGAAAGGGTTTTCGGTGGAAACAGATGGGTTTTTATTATTGAAACAGAATTAGCCGACAACGTCTGAACAACTTTTTTTGAAAAAACCCCTAAGCCGCGTGGTCACAATTTCAGCAAAAATCTGACGTTCTGCAATTCATTCAAAGATGGTGCCAAACTGTAGCAAATGCTCCCCTGAAAGGGTTTTCGGTGGAAAAAGATGGGTTTTTATTATCGGAAACAGAATTAGCTGACGACGTCAGAAGAATTTTTTTAAAAAAAAATCCCTAAGCAGCGCGGTCACAATTTCAGCAAAAATCTGACGTTCTGCAATTCATTCAAAAATGGTGCCAGACAGTTGCAAATGCTCGCCTGAAAGGGTTTTTGGTGGAAACAGATGGGTTTTTATCATTGAAACAGAATTAGCCGACGACGTCTGAACACCTTTTTTTATAAAAACCCCTAAGCCGCGTGGTCACAATTTCAGCAAAAATCTGACCTTCTGCAATTCATTCAAAAATGGTGCCAGACACTTGCAAATGCTCCCCTGAAAGGGTTTTCGGTGGAAACAGATGGGTTTTTATTATCGGAAACAGAATTAGCCGACGACGTCTGAACAACTTTTTTTTAAAAAACCCCTAAGCCGCGCGGTCACAATTTCAGCAAAAACCTGACGTTCTGCAATTCATTCAAAGATCCTGCCAAACTGTAGCAAATGCTCCCCTGAAAGGGTTTTCGGTGGAAACAGATGGGTTTTTATTATCGGAAACAGAATTAGCCGATGACGTCTGAACAACTTTTAAAAAAAAAAATTCCTAAGCCGCGCGGTCACAATTTCAGCAAAAAACTGACGTTCTGCAATTCATTCAAAAATGGTGCCAGACAGTTGCAAATGCTCCCCTGAAAGATTTTTCGGTGGAAACAGATGGGTTTTTATCATTGAAACAGAATTAGCCGACGACGTCTGAAGAACTTTTTTTGAAAAAACCCCTAAGCCGCGCGGTCACAATTTCAGCAAAAATCTGACCTTCTGCAATTCATTCAAAAATGGTGCCAGACACTTGCAAATGCTCCCCTGAAAGGGTTTTCAGTGGAAACAGATGGGTTTTTATTATCGGAAACAGAATTAGCCGACGACGTCTGAAGAACTTTTTTTGAAAAAATCCCTAAGCCGCTCGGTCACAATTTCAGCAAAAATCTGACGTTCTGCAATTCATTCAAAAATGGTGCCAGACAGTTGCAAATGCTCCGCTGAAAGGGTTTTCGGTGGAAACAGATGGGTTTTTGTTATTGAAACAGAATTAGCCGATGACGTCTGAACAACTATTTATGAAAAAACCCCTAAGCCGCGTGGTCACAATTTCAGCAAAAATCTGACATTCTGCAATTCATTCAAAGATGGTGCCAAACTGTAGCAAATGCTCCCCTGAAAGGGTTTTCGGTGGAAACAGATGGGTTTTTATTATCGGAAACAGAATTAGCCGACGACGTCTGAACAACTTTTTTTGAAAAAACCCCTAAGCCGCACGGTCACAATTTCAGCAAAAATCTGACGTTCTGCAATTCATTCAAAGATGCTGCCAAACTGTAGCAAATGCTCCCCTGAAAGGGTTTTCGGTGGAAACAGATGGGTTTTTATTATCGGAAACAGAATTAGCCGATGACGTCTGAAAAACTTTTTTTAAAAAAATCCCTAAGCCGCGCGGTCACAATTTCAGCAAAAATCTGACGTTCTGCAATTCATTCAAAAATGGTGCCAAACTGTTGCAAATGCTCCCCTGAAAGATTTTTCGGTGGAAACAGATGGGTTTTTATCATTGAAACAGAATTAGCCGACGACATCTGAACAACTTTTTTTGAAAAAACCCCTAAGCCGCGCGGTCACAATTTCAGCAAAAATCTGACGTTCTGCAATTCATTCAAAAATGGTGCCAGACACTTGCAAATGCTCCCCTGAAAGGGTTTTAGGTGGAAACAGATGGGTTTTTATTATCGGAAACAGAATTAGCCGACGACGTCTGAAGAAATTTTTTTGAAAAAAATCCTAAGCCGCTCGGTCACAATTTCAGCAAAAATCTGACGTTCTGCAATTCATTCAAAAATGGTGCCAGAAAGTTGCAAATGCTCCCCTGAAAGGGTTTTCGGTGGAAACAGATGGGTTTTTATTATTGAAACAGAATTAGCCGACAACGTCTGAACAACTTTTTTTGAAAAAACCCCTAAGCCGCGTGGTCACAATTTCAGCAAAAATCTGACGTTCTGCAATTCATTCGAAGATGGTGCCAAACTGTAGCAAATGCTCCCCTGAAAGGGTTTTCGGTGGAAAAAGATGGGTTTTTATTATCGGAAACAGAATTAGCTGACGACGTCTGAAGAATTTTTTTTAAAAAAAATCCCTAAGCAGCGCGGTCACAATTTCAGCAAAAATCTGACGTTCTGCAATTCATTCAAAAATGGTGCCAGACAGTTGCAAATGCTCCGCTGAAAGGGTTTTCGGTGGAAACAGATGGGTTTTTGTTATTGAAACAGAATTAGCCGACGACGTCTGAAGAACTTTTTTTGAAAAAATCCCTAAGCCGCGCGGTCACAATTTCAGCAAAAATCTGACGTTCTGCAATTCATTCAAAAATGGTGCCAGACAGTTGCAAATGCTCCGCTGAAAGGGTTTTCGGTGGAAACAGATGGGTTTTTGTTATTGAAACAGAATTAGCCGACGACGTCTGAACAACTTTTTTTGAAAAAACCCCTAAACCGCGTGGTCACAATTTCAGCAAAAATCTGACATTCTGCAATTCATTCAAAGATGGTGCCAAACTGTAGCAAATGCTCCCCTGAAAGGGTTTTCGGTGGAAACAGATGGGTTTTTATTATCGGAAACAGATTTAGCCGACGACGTGTGAACAACTTTTTTTGAATAAACCCCTAAGCCGCGCGGTCACAATTTCAGCAAAAATCTGACGTTCTGCAATTCATTCAAAGATGCTGCCAAACTGTAGAAATGCTCCCCTGAAAGGGTTTTCGGTGGAAACAGATGGGTTTTTATTATCGGAAACAGAATTAGCCGATGTCGTCTGAAAAACTTTTTTTAAAAAAATCCCTAAGCCGCGCGGTCACAATTTCAGCAAAAATCTGACGTTGTGCAATTCATTCAAAAATGGTGCCAGACAGTTGCAAATGCTCCCCTGAAAGATTTTTCGGTGGAAACAGATGGGTTTTTATTATCGGAAACAGAATTAGCCGACGACATCTGAACAACTTTTTTTGAAAAAATACCTAAGCCGTGCGGTCACAATTTCAGCAAAAATCTGACGTTCTGCAATTCATTCAAAAGTGGTGCCAAACTGTTGCAAATGCTCCCCTGAAAGGGTTTTTGGTGGAAACAGATGGGTTTTTATCATTGAAACAGAATTAGCCGACGACATCTGAACAACTTTTTTTGAAAAAATACCTAAGCCGTGCGGTCACAATTTCAGCAAAAATCTGACGTTCTGCAATTCATTCAAAAATGGTGCCAAACTGTTGCAAATGCTCCCCTGAAAGATTTTTCGGTGGAAACAGATGGGTTTTTATTATCGGAAACAGAATTAGCCGACGACGTCTGAACAACTTTTTTTGAAAAAACCCCTAAGCCGCGTGGTCACAATTTCAGCAAACATCTGACGTTGTGCAATTCATTCAAAGATGGTGTCAAACTGTAGCAAATGCTCCCCTGAACGGGTTTTCGGTGGAAACAGATGGGTTTTTATTATCGGAAACAGAATTAGCCGATGACGTCTGAAAAACTTTTTTTGAAAAAATACCTAAGCCGTGCGGTCACAATTTCAGCAAAAATCTGACGTTCTGCAATTCATTCAAAAATGGTGCCAGACAGTTGCAAATGCTCGCCTGAAAGGGTTTTTGGTGGAAACAGATGGGTTTTTATCATTGAAACAGAATTAGCCGACGACGTCTGAAGAACTTTTTTTGAAAAAACCCCTAAGCCGCTCGGTCACAATTTCAGCAAAAATCTGACGTTCTGCAATTCATTCAAAAATGGTGCCAGACACTTGCAAATGCTCCCCTGAAAGGGTTTTAGGTGGAAACAGATGGGTTTTTATTATCGGAAACAGAATTAGCCGACGACGTCTGAAGAACTTTTTTTGAAAAAAATCCTAAGCCGCTCGGTCACAATTTCAGCAAAAATCTGACGTTCTGCAATTCATTCAAAAATGGTGCCAGACACTTGCAAATGCTCCCCTGAAAGGGTTTTAGGTGGAAACAGATGGGTTTTTATTATCGGAAACAGAATTAGCCGACGACGTCTGAAGAAATTTTTTTGAAAAAAATCCTAAGCCGCTCGGTCACAATTTCAGCAAAAATCTGACGTTCTGCAATTCATTCAAAAATGGTGCCAGAAAGTTGCAAATGCTCCCCTGAAAGGGTTTTCGGTGGAAACAGATGGGTTTTTATTATTGAAACAGAATTAGCCGACAACGTCTGAACAACTTTTTTTGAAAAAACCCCTAAGCCGCGTGGTCACAATTTCAGCAAAAATCTGACGTTCTGCAATTCATTCGAAGATGGTGCCAAACTGTAGCAAATGCTCCCCTGAAAGGGTTTTCGGTGGAAAAAGATGGGTTTTTATTATCGGAAACAGAATTAGCTGACGACGTCTGAAGAATTTTTTTTAAAAAAAATCCCTAAGCAGCGCGGTCACAATTTCAGCAAAAATCTGACGTTCTGCAATTCATTCAAAAATGGTGCCAGACAGTTGCAAATGCTCCGCTGAAAGGGTTTTCGGTGGAAACAGATGGGTTTTTGTTATTGAAACAGAATTAGCCGACGACGTCTGAAGAACTTTTTTTGAAAAAATCCCTAAGCCGCGCGGTCACAATTTCAGCAAAAATCTGACGTTCTGCAATTCATTCAAAAATGGTGCCAGACAGTTGCAAATGCTCCGCTGAAAGGGTTTTCGGTGGAAACAGATGGGTTTTTGTTATTGAAACAGAATTAGCCGACGACGTCTGAACAACTTTTTTTGAAAAAACCCCTAAACCGCGTGGTCACAATTTCAGCAAAAATCTGACATTCTGCAATTCATTCAAAGATGGTGCCAAACTGTAGCAAATGCTCCCCTGAAAGGGTTTTCGGTGGAAACAGATGGGTTTTTATTATCGGAAACAGATTTAGCCGACGACGTGTGAACAACTTTTTTTGAATAAACCCCTAAGCCGCGCGGTCACAATTTCAGCAAAAATCTGACGTTCTGCAATTCATTCAAAGATGCTGCCAAACTGTAGAAATGCTCCCCTGAAAGGGTTTTCGGTGGAAACAGATGGGTTTTTATTATCGGAAACAGAATTAGCCGATGTCGTCTGAAAAACTTTTTTTAAAAAAATCCCTAAGCCGCGCGGTCACAATTTCAGCAAAAATCTGACGTTGTGCAATTCATTCAAAAATGGTGCCAGACAGTTGCAAATGCTCCCCTGAAAGATTTTTCGGTGGAAACAGATGGGTTTTTATTATCGGAAACAGAATTAGCCGACGACATCTGAACAACTTTTTTTGAAAAAATACCTAAGCCGTGCGGTCACAATTTCAGCAAAAATCTGACGTTCTGCAATTCATTCAAAAGTGGTGCCAAACTGTTGCAAATGCTCCCCTGAAAGGGTTTTTGGTGGAAACAGATGGGTTTTTATCATTGAAACAGAATTAGCCGACGACATCTGAACAACTTTTTTTGAAAAAATACCTAAGCCGTGCGGTCACAATTTCAGCAAAAATCTGACGTTCTGCAATTCATTCAAAAATGGTGCCAAACTGTTGCAAATGCTCCCCTGAAAGATTTTTCGGTGGAAACAGATGGGTTTTTATTATCGGAAACAGAATTAGCCGACGACGTCTGAACAACTTTTTTTGAAAAAACCCCTAAGCCGCGTGGTCACAATTTCAGCAAACATCTGACGTTGTGCAATTCATTCAAAGATGGTGTCAAACTGTAGCAAATGCTCCCCTGAACGGGTTTTCGGTGGAAACAGATGGGTTTTTATTATCGGAAACAGAATTAGCCGATGACGTCTGAAAAACTTTTTTTGAAAAAATACCTAAGCCGTGCGGTCACAATTTCAGCAAAAATCTGACGTTCTGCAATTCATTCAAAAATGGTGCCAGACAGTTGCAAATGCTCGCCTGAAAGGGTTTTTGGTGGAAACAGATGGGTTTTTATCATTGAAACAGAATTAGCCGACGACGTCTGAAGAACTTTTTTTGAAAAAACCCCTAAGCCGCTCGGTCACAATTTCAGCAAAAATCTGACGTTCTGCAATTCATTCAAAAATGGTGCCAGACACTTGCAAATGCTCCCCTGAAAGGGTTTTAGGTGGAAACAGATGGGTTTTTATTATCGGAAACAGAATTAGCCGACGACGTCTGAAGAACTTTTTTTGAAAAAAATCCTAAGCCGCTCGGTCACAATTTCAGCAAAAATCTGACGTTCTGCAATTCATTCAAAAATGGTGCCAGAAAGTTGCAAATGCTCCCCTGAAAGGGTTTTCGGTGGAAACAGATGGGTTTTTATTATTGAAACAGAATTAGCCGACAACGTCTGAACAACTTTTTTTGAAAAAACCCCGAAGCCGCGTGGTCACAATTTCAGCAAAAATCTGACGTTCTGCAATTCATTCAAAGATGGTGCCAAACTGTAGCAAATGCTCCCCTGAAAGGGTTTTCGGTGGAAAAAGATGGGTTTTTATTATCGGAAACAGAATTAGCTGACGACGTCAGAAGAATTTTTTTAAAAAAAAATCCCTAAGCAGCGCGGTCACAATTTCAGCAAAAATCTGACGTTCTGCAATTCATTCAAAAATGGTGCCAGACAGTTGCAAATGCTCGCCTGAAAGGGTTTTTGGTGGAAACAGATGGGTTTTTATCATTGAAACAGAATTAGCCGACGACGTCTGAACACCTTTTTTTATAAAAACCCCTAAGCCGCGTGGTCACAATTTCAGCAAAAATCTGACCTTCTGCAATTCATTCAAAAATGGTGCCAGACACTTGCAAATGCTCCCCTGAAAGGGTTTTCGGTGGAAACAGATGGGTTTTTATTATCGGAAACAGAATTAGCCGACGACGTCTGAACAACTTTTTTTTAAAAAACCCCTAAGCCGCGCGGTCACAATTTCAGCAAAAACCTGACGTTCTGCAATTCATTCAAAGATCCTGCCAAACTGTAGCAAATGCTCCCCTGAAAGGGTTTTCGGTGGAAACAGATGGGTTTTTATTATCGGAAACAGAATTAGCCGATGACGTCTGAACAACTTTTAAAAAAAAAAATTCCTAAGCCGCGCGGTCACAATTTCAGCAAAAAACTGACGTTCTGCAATTCATTCAAAAATGGTGCCAGACAGTTGCAAATGCTCCCCTGAAAGATTTTTCGGTGGAAACAGATGGGTTTTTATCATTGAAACAGAATTAGCCGACGACGTCTGAAGAACTTTTTTTGAAAAAACCCCTAAGCCGCGCGGTCACAATTTCAGCAAAAATCTGACCTTCTGCAATTCATTCAAAAATGGTGCCAGACACTTGCAAATGCTCCCCTGAAAGGGTTTTCAGTGGAAACAGATGGGTTTTTATTATCGGAAACAGAATTAGCCGACGACGTCTGAAGAACTTTTTTTGAAAAAATCCCTAAGCCGCTCGGTCACAATTTCAGCAAAAATCTGACGTTCTGCAATTCATTCAAAAATGGTGCCAGACAGTTGCAAATGCTCCGCTGAAAGGGTTTTCGGTGGAAACAGATGGGTTTTTGTTATTGAAACAGAATTAGCCGATGACGTCTGAACAACTATTTATGAAAAAACCCCTAAGCCGCGTGGTCACAATTTCAGCAAAAATCTGACATTCTGCAATTCATTCAAAGATGGTGCCAAACTGTAGCAAATGCTCCCCTGAAAGGGTTTTCGGTGGAAACAGATGGGTTTTTATTATCGGAAACAGAATTAGCCGACGACGTCTGAACAACTTTTTTTGAAAAAACCCCTAAGCCGCACGGTCACAATTTCAGCAAAAATCTGACGTTCTGCAATTCATTCAAAGATGCTGCCAAACTGTAGCAAATGCTCCCCTGAAAGGGTTTTCGGTGGAAACAGATGGGTTTTTATTATCGGAAACAGAATTAGCCGATGACGTCTGAAAAACTTTTTTTAAAAAAATCCCTAAGCCGCGCGGTCACAATTTCAGCAAAAATCTGACGTTCTGCAATTCATTCAAAAATGGTGCCAAACTGTTGCAAATGCTCCCCTGAAAGATTTTTCGGTGGAAACAGATGGGTTTTTATCATTGAAACAGAATTAGCCGACGACATCTGAACAACTTTTTTTGAAAAAACCCCTAAGCCGCGCGGTCACAATTTCAGCAAAAATCTGACGTTCTGCAATTCATTCAAAAATGGTGCCAGACACTTGCAAATGCTCCCCTGAAAGGGTTTTAGGTGGAAACAGATGGGTTTTTATTATCGGAAACAGAATTAGCCGACGACGTCTGAAGAACTTTTTTTGAAAAAAATCCTAAGCCGCTCGGTCACAATTTCAGCAAAAATCTGACGTTCTGCAATTCATTCAAAAATGGTGCCAGAAAGTTGCAAATGCTCCCCTGAAAGGGTTTTCGGTGGAAACAGATGGGTTTTTATTATTGAAACAGAATTAGCCGACAACGTCTGAACAACTTTTTTTGAAAAAACCCCTAAGCCGCGTGGTCACAATTTCAGCAAAAATCTGACGTTCTGCAATTCATTCAAAGATGGTGCCAAACTGTAGCAAATGCTCCCCTGAAAGGGTTTTCGGTGGAAAAAGATGGGTTTTTATTATCGGAAACAGAATTAGCTGACGACGTCTGAAGAATTTTTTTTTAAAAAAATCCCTAAGCAGCGCGGTCACAATTTCAGCAAAAATCTGACGTTCTGCAATTCATTCAAAAATGGTGCCAGACAGTTGCAAATGCTCGCCTGAAAGGGTTTTTGGTGGAAACAGATGGGTTTTTATCATTGAAACAGAATTAGCCGACGACGTCTGAAGAACTTTTTTTGAAAAATCCCCTAAGCCGCGCGGTCACAATTTCAGCAAAAAACTGACGTTCTGCAATTCATTCAAAAATGGTGCCAGACACTTGCAAATGCTCCCCTGAAAGGGTTTTAGGTGGAAACAGATGGGTTTTTATTATCGGAAACAGAATTAGCCGACGACGTCTGAAGAACTTTTTTTGAAAAAAATCCTAAGCCGCTCGGTCACAATTTCAGCAAAAATCTGACGTTCTGCAATTCATTCAAAAATGGTGCCAGAAAGTTGCAAATGCTCCCCTGAAAGGGTTTTCGGTGGAAACAGATGGGTTTTTATTATTGAAACAGAATTAGCCGACAACGTCTGAACAACTTTTTTTGAAAAAACCCCTAAGCCGCGTGGTCACAATTTCAGCAAAAATCTGACGTTCTGCAATTCATTCAAAGATGGTGCCAAACTGTAGCAAATGCTCCCCTGAAAGGGTTTTCGGTGGAAAAAGATGGGTTTTTATTATCGGAAACGGAATTAGCCGACGACGTCTGAACAACTTTTTTTGAAAAAAACACTAAGCCGCGCGGTCACAATTTCAGCAAAAATCTGACGTTCTGCAATTCATTCAAAGATGGTGCCAAACTGAAGCAAATGCTCCCCTGAAAGGGTTTTCGGTGGAAACAGATGGGTTTTTATTATCGGAAACAGAATTAGCCGATGACGTCTGAAAAACTTTTTTTAAAAAAATCCTAAGCCGCTCGGTCACAATTTCAGCAAAAATCTGACGTTGTGCAATTCATTCAAAAATGGTGCCAGACTGTTGCAAATGCTCCCGTGAAAGATTTTTCGGTGGAAACAGATGGGTTTTTATCATTGTAACAGAATTAGCCGACGACATCTGAACAACTTTTTTTGAAAAAATACCTAAGCCGTGCGGTCACAATTTCAGCAAAAATCTGACGTTCTGCAATTCATTCAAAAATGGTGACAAACTGTTGCAAATGCTCCCCTGAAAGGGTTTTCGGTGGAAACAGATGGGTTTTTATTATCGGAAACAGAATTAGCCGACGACGTCTGAACAACTTTTTTTGAAAAAACCCCTAAGCCGCGCGGTCACAATTTCAGCAAAAATCTGACGTTCTGCAATTCATTCAAAGACGGTGCCAAACTGTAGCAAATGCTCCCCTGAAAGGGTTTTCGGTGGAAACAGATGGGTTTTTATTATCGGAAACAGAATTAGCCGATGACGTCTGAAAAACTTTTTTTAAAAAAATCCCTAAGCCGCGCGGTCACAATTTCAGCAAAAATCTGACGTTGTGCAATTCATTCAAAAATGGTGCCAGACTGTTGCAAAGGCTCCCCTGAAAGATTTTTCGGTGGAAACAGATGGGTTTTTATCATTGAAACAGAAATAGCCGACGACATCTGAACAACTTTTTTTGAAAAAATACCTAAGCCGCGCGGTCACAATTTCAGCAAAAATCTGACGTTCTGCAATTCATTCAAAAATGGTGCCAAACTGTTGCAAATGCTCCACTGAAAGGGTTTTCGGTGGAAACAGATGGGTTTTTATTATCGGAAACAGAATTAGCCGACGACGTCTGAACAACTTTTTTTGAAAAAACCCCTAAGCCGCGCGGTCACAATTTCAGCAAAAATCTGACGTTCTGCAATTCATTCAAAGACGGTGCCAAACTGTAGCAAATGCTCCCCTGAAAGGGTTTTCGGTGGAAACAGATGGGTTTTTATTATCGGAAACAGAATTAGCCGACGACGTCTGAAGAACTTTTTTTGAAAAAAATCCTAAGCCGCTCGGTCACAATTTCAGCAAAAATCTGACGTTCTGCAATTCATTCAAAAATGGTGCCAGAAAGTTGCAAATGCTCCCCTGAAAGGGTTTTCGGTGGAAACAGATGGGTTTTTATCATTGAAACAGAATTAGCCGACGACGTCTGAAGAACTTTTTTTGAAAAAACCCCTAAGCCGCGCGGTCACAATTTCAGCAAAAATCTGACCTTCTGCAATTCATTCAAAAATGGTGCCAGACAGTTGCAAATGCTCCGCTGAAAGGGTTTTCGGTGGAAACAGATGGGTTTTTGTTATTGAAACAGAATTAGCCGACGACGTCTGAAGAACTTTTTTTGAAAAAATCCCTAAGCCGCGCGGTCACAATTTCAGCAAAAATCTGACGTTCTGCAATTCATTCAAAAATGGTGCCAGACAGTTGCAAATGCTCCGCTGAAAGGGTTTTCGGTGGAAACAGATGGGTTTTTGTTATTGAAACAGAATTAGCCGACGACGTCTGAACAACTTTTTTTGAAAAAACCCCTAAACCGCGTGGTCACAATTTCAGCAAAAATCTGACATTCTGCAATTCATTCAAAGATGGTGCCAAACTGTAGCAAATGCTCCCCTGAAAGGGTTTTCGGTGGAAACAGATGGGTTTTTATTATCGGAAACAGATTTAGCCGACGACGTGTGAACAACTTTTTTTGAATAAACCCCTAAGCCGCGCGGTCACAATTTCAGCAAAAATCTGACGTTCTGCAATTCATTCAAAGATGCTGCCAAACTGTAGAAATGCTCCCCTGGAAGGGTTTTCGGTGGAAACAGATGGGTTTTTATTATCGGAAACAGAATTAGCCGATGTCGTCTGAAAAACTTTTTTTAAAAAAATCCCTAAGCCGCGCGGTCACAATTTCAGCAAAAATCTGACGTTGTGCAATTCATTCAAAAATGGTGCCAGACAGTTGCAAATGCTCCCCTGAAAGATTTTTCGGTGGAAACAGATGGGTTTTTATTATCGGAAACAGAATTAGCCGACGACATCTGAACAACTTTTTTTGAAAAAATACCTAAGCCGTGCGGTCACAATTTCAGCAAAAATCTGACGTTCTGCAATTCATTCAAAAGTGGTGCCAAACTGTTGCAAATGCTCCCCTGAAAGGGTTTTTGGTGGAAACAGATGGGTTTTTATCATTGAAACAGAATTAGCCGACGACATCTGAACAACTTTTTTTGAAAAAATACCTAAGCCGTGCGGTCACAATTTCAGCAAAAATCTGACGTTCTGCAATTCATTCAAAAATGGTGCCAAACTGTTGCAAATGCTCCCCTGAAAGATTTTTCGGTGGAAACAGATGGGTTTTTATTATTGAAACAGAATTAGCCGACAACGTCTGAACAACTTTTTTTGAAAAAACCCCTAAGCCGCGTGGTCACAATTTCAGCAAAAATCTGACGTTCTGCAATTCATTCAAAGATGGTGCCAAACTGTAGCAAATGCTCCCCTGAAAGGGTTTTCGGTGGAAAAAGATGGGTTTTTATTATCGGAAACGGAATTAGCCGACGACGTCTGAACAACTTTTTTTGAAAAAAACACTAAGCCGCGCGGTCACAATTTCAGCAAAAATCTGACGTTCTGCAATTCATTCAAAGATGGTGCCAAACTGAAGCAAATGCTCCCCTGAAAGGGTTTTCGGTGGAAACAGATGGGTTTTTATTATCGGAAACAGAATTAGCCGATGACGTCTGAAAAACTTTTTTTAAAAAAATCCTAAGCCGCTCGGTCACAATTTCAGCAAAAATCTGACGTTGTGCAATTCATTCAAAAATGGTGCCAGACTGTTGCAAATGCTCCCGTGAAAGATTTTTCGGTGGAAACAGATGGGTTTTTATCATTGTAACAGAATTAGCCGACGACATCTGAACAACTTTTTTTGAAAAAATACCTAAGCCGTGCGGTCACAATTTCAGCAAAAATCTGACGTTCTGCAATTCATTCAAAAATGGTGACAAACTGTTGCAAATGCTCCCCTGAAAGGGTTTTCGGTGGAAACAGATGGGTTTTTATTATCGGAAACAGAATTAGCCGACGACGTCTGAACAACTTTTTTTGAAAAAACCCCTAAGCCGCGCGGTCACAATTTCAGCAAAAATCTGACGTTCTGCAATTCATTCAAAGACGGTGCCAAACTGTAGCAAATGCTCCCCTGAAAGGGTTTTCGGTGGAAACAGATGGGTTTTTATTATCGGAAACAGAATTAGCCGATGACGTCTGAAAAACTTTTTTTAAAAAAATCCCTAAGCCGCGCGGTCACAATTTCAGCAAAAATCTGACGTTGTGCAATTCATTCAAAAATGGTGCCAGACTGTTGCAAAGGCTCCCCTGAAAGATTTTTCGGTGGAAACAGATGGGTTTTTATCATTGAAACAGAAATAGCCGACGACATCTGAACAACTTTTTTTGAAAAAATACCTAAGCCGCGCGGTCACAATTTCAGCAAAAATCTGACGTTCTGCAATTCATTCAAAAATGGTGCCAAACTGTTGCAAATGCTCCACTGAAAGGGTTTTCGGTGGAAACAGATGGGTTTTTATTATTCAAACAGAATTAGCCGATGACGTCTGAACAACTTTTTTTGAACTAACCCCTAAGCCGCGTGGTCACAATTTCAGCAAAAAACTGACGTTCTGCAATTCATTCAAAAATGGTGCCAGACACTTGCAAATGCTCCCCTGAAAGGGTTTTAGGTGGAAACAGATGGGTTTTTATTATCGGAAACAGAATTAGCCGACGACGTCTGAAGAACTTTTTTTGAAAAAAATCCTAAGCCGCTCGGTCACAATTTCAGCAAAAATCTGACGTTCTGCAATTCATTCAAAAATGGTGCCAGAAAGTTGCAAATGCTCCCCTGAAAGGGTTTTCGGTGGAAACAGATGGGTTTTTATCATTGAAACAGAATTAGCCGACGACGTCTGAAGAACTTTTTTTGAAAAAACCCCTAAGCCGCGCGGTCACAATTTCAGCAAAAATCTGACCTTCTGCAACTCATTCAAAAATGGTGCCAGACAGTTGCAAATGCTCCGCTGAAAGGGTTTTCGGTGGAAACAGATGGGTTTTTGTTATTGAAACAGAATTAGCCGACGACGTCTGAAGAACTTTTTTTGAAAAAATCCCTAAGCCGCGCGGTCACAATTTCAGCAAAAATCTGACGTTCTGCAATTCATTCAAAAATGGTGCCAGACAGTTGCAAATGCTCCGCTGAAAGGGTTTTCGGTGGAAACAGATGGGTTTTTGTTATTGAAACAGAATTAGCCGACGACGTCTGAACAACTTTTTTTGAAAAAACCCCTAAACCGCGTGGTCACAATTTCAGCAAAAATCTGACATTCTGCAATTCATTCAAAGATGGTGCCAAACTGTAGCAAATGCTCCCCTGAAAGGGTTTTCGGTGGAAACAGATGGGTTTTTATTATCGGAAACAGATTTAGCCGACGACCTGTGAACAACTTTTTTTGAATAAACCCCTAAGCCGCGCGGTCACAATTTCAGCAAAAATCTGACGTTCTGCAATTCATTCAAAGATGCTGCCAAACTGTAGAAATGCTCCCCTGAAAGGGTTTTCGGTGGAAACAGATGGGTTTTTATTATCGGAAACAGAATTAGCCGATGTCGTCTGAAAAACTTTTTTTAAAAAAATCCCTAAGCCGCGCGGTCACAATTTCAGCAAAAATCTGACGTTGTGCAATTCATTCAAAAATGGTGCCAGACAGTTGCAAATGCTCCCCTGAAAGATTTTTCGGTGGAAACAGATGGGTTTTTATTATCGGAAACAGAATTAGCCGACGACATCTGAACAACTTTTTTTGAAAAAATACCTAAGCCGTGCGGTCACAATTTCAGCAAAAATCTGACGTTCTGCAATTCATTCAAAAGTGGTGCCAAACTGTTGCAAATGCTCCCCTGAAAGGGTTTTTGGTGGAAACAGATGGGTTTTTATCATTGAAACAGAATTAGCCGACGACATCTGAACAACTTTTTTTGAAAAAATACCTAAGCCGTGCGGTCACAATTTCAGCAAAAATCTGACGTTCTGCAATTCATTCAAAAATGGTGCCAAACTGTTGCAAATGCTCCCCTGAAAGATTTTTCGGTGGAAACAGATGGGTTTTTATTATCGGAAACAGAATTAGCCGACGACGTCTGAACAACTTTTTTTGAAAAAACCCCTAAGCCGCGTGGTCACAATTTCAGCAAAAATCTGACGTTGTGCAATTCATTCAAAAATGGTGCCAGACTGTTGCAAAGGCTCCCCTGAAAGATTTTTCGGTGGAAACAGATGGGTTTTTATCATTGAAACAGAAATAGCCGACGACATCTGAACAACTTTTTTTGAAAAAATACCTAAGCCGCGCGGTCACAATTTCAGCAAAAATCTGACGTTCTGCAATTCATTCAAAAATGGTGCCAAACTGTTGCAAATGCTCCACTGAAAGGGTTTTCGGTGGAAACAGATGGGTTTTTATTATTCAAACAGAATTAGCCGATGACGTCTGAACAACTTTTTTTGAACTAACCCCTAAGCCGCGTGGTCACAATTTCAGCAAAAAACTGACGTTCTGCAATTCATTCAAAAATGGTGCCAGACACTTGCAAATGCTCCCCTGAAAGGGTTTTAGGTGGAAACAGATGGGTTTTTATTATCGGAAACAGAATTAGCCGACGACGTCTGAAGAACTTTTTTTGAAAAAAATCCTAAGCCGCTCGGTCACAGTTTCAGCAAAAATCTGACGTTCTGCAATTCATTCAAAAATGGTGCCAGAAAGTTGCAAATGCTCCCCTGAAAGGGTTTTCGGTGGAAACAGATGGGTTTTTATTATTGAAACAGAATTAGCCGACAACGTCTGAACAACTTTTTTTGAAAAAACCCCTAAGCCGCGTGGTCACAATTTCAGCAAAAATTTGACGTTCTGCAATTCATTCAAAGATGGTGCCAAACTGTAGCAAATGCTCCCCTGAAAGGGTTTTCGGTGGAAAAAGATGGGTTTTTATTATCGGAAACAGAATTAGCTGACGACGTCAGAAGAATTTTTTTAAAAAAAAATCCCTAAGCAGCGCGGTCACAATTTCAGCAAAAATCTGACGTTCTGCAATTCATTCAAAAATGGTGCCAGACAGTTGCAAATGCTCGCCTGAAAGGGTTTTTGGTGGAAACAGATGGGTTTTTATCATTGAAACAGAATTAGCCGACGACGTCTGAACACCTTTTTTTATAAAAACCCCTAAGCCGCGTGGTCACAATTTCAGCAAAAATCTGACCTTCTGCAATTCATTCAAAAATGGTGCCAGACACTTGCAAATGCTCCCCTGAAAGGGTTTTCGGTGGAAACAGATGGGTTTTTATTATCGGAAACAGAATTAGCCGACAACGTCTGAACAACTTTTTTTTAAAAAACCCCTAAGCCGCGCGGTCACAATTTCAGCAAAAACCTGACGTTCTGCAATTCATTCAAAGATCCTGCCAAACTGTAGCAAATGCTCCCCTGAAAGGGTTTTCGGTGGAAACAGATGGGTTTTTATTATCGGAAACAGAATTAGCCGATGACGTCTGAACAACTTTTAAAAAAAAAAATTCCTAAGCCGCGCGGTCACAATTTCAGCAAAAAACTGACGTTCTGCAATTCATTCAAAAATGGTGCCAGACAGTTGCAAATGCTCCCCTGAAAGATTTTTCGGTGGAAACAGATGGGTTTTTATCATTGAAACAGAATTAGCCGACGACGTCTGAAGAACTTTTTTTGAAAAAACCCCTAAGCCGCGCAGTCACAATTTCAGCAAAAATCTGACCTTCTGCAATTCATTCAAAAATGGTGCCAGACACTTGCAAATGCTCCCCTGAAAGGGTTTTCAGTGGAAACAGATGGGTTTTTATTATCGGAAACAGAATTAGCCGACGACGTCTGAAGAACTTTTTTTGAAAAAATCCCTAAGCCGCTCGGTCACAATTTCAGCAAAAATCTGACGTTCTGCAATTCATTCAAAAATGGTGCCAGACAGTTGCAAATGCTCCGCTGAAAGGGTTTTCGGTGGAAACAGATGGGTTTTTGTTATTGAAACAGAATTAGCCGATGACGTCTGAACAACTATTTTTGAAAAAACCCCTAAGCCGCGTGGTCACAATTTCAGCAAAAATCTGACATTCTGCAATTCATTCAAAGATGGTGCCAAACTGTAGCAAATGCTCCCCTGAAAGGGTTTTCGGTGGAAACAGATGGGTTTTTATTATCGGAAACAGAATTAGCCGACGACGTCTGAACAACTTTTTTTGAAAAAACCCCTAAGCCGCACGGTCACAATTTCAGCAAAAATCTGACGTTCTGCAATTCATTCAAAGATGCTGCCAAACTGTAGCAAATGCTCCCCTGAAAGGGTTTTCGGTGGAAACAGATGGGTTTTTATTATCGGAAACAGAATTAGCCGATGACGTCTGAAAAACTTTTTTTAAAAAAATCCCTAAGCCGCGCGGTCACAATTTCAGCAAAAATCTGACGTTCTGCAATTCATTCAAAAATGGTGCCAAACTGTTGCAAATGCTCCCCTGAAAGATTTTTCGGTGGAAACAGATGGGTTTTTATCATTGAAACAGAATTAGCCGACGACATCTGAACAACTTTTTTTGAAAAAATACCTAAGCCGTGCGGTCACAATTTCAGCAAAAATCTGACGTTCTGCAATTCATTCAAAAATGGTGCCAAACTGTTGCAAATGCTCCCCTGAAAGATTTTTCGGTGGAAACAGATGGGTTTTTATTATCGGAAACAAAATTAGCCGACGACGTCTGAACAACTTTTTTTGAAAAAATCCCTAAGCCGCGCGGTCACAATTTCAGCAAAAATCTGACGTTCTGCAATTCATTCAAAGATGGTGTCAAACTGTAGCAAATGCTCCCCTGAAAGGGTTTTCGGTGGAAACAGATGGGTTTTTATTATCGGAAACAGAATTAGCCGATGACGTCTGAAAAACTTTTTTAAAAAAAATCCCTAAGCCGCGCGGTCACAATTTCAGCAAAAATCTGACGTTCTGCAATTCATTCAAAAATGGTGCCAGACAGTTGCAAATGCTCCCCTGAAAGGGTTTTTGGTGGAAACAGATGGGTTTTTATCATTGAAACAGAATTAGCCGACGACGTCTGAAGAACTTTTTTTGAAAAAACCCCTAAGCCGCGCGGTCACAATTTCAGCAAAAATCTGACGTTCTGCAATTCATTCAAAAATGGTGCCAGACACTTGCAAATGCTCCCATGAAAGAGTTTTCGGTGGAAACAGATGGGTTTTTATTATCGGAAACAGAATTAGCTGACGACGTCTGAAGAATTTTTTTTAAAAAAAATCCCTAAGCAGCGCGGTCACAATTTCAGCAAAAATCTGACGTTCTGCAATTCATTCAAAAATGGTGCCAGACAGTTGCAAATGCTCCGCTGAAAGGGTTTTCGGTGGAAACAGATGGGTTTTTGTTATTGAAACAGAATTAGCCGACGACGTCTGAACAACTTTTTTTGAAAAAACCCCTAAGCCGCGCGGTCACAATTTCAGCAAAAATCTGACGTTCTGCAATTCATTCAAAGATGCTGCCAAACTGTAGCAAATGCTCCCCTGAAAGATTTTTCGGTGGAAACAGATGGGTTTTTATTATCGGAAACAGAATTAGCCGATGACGTCTGAAAAACTTTTTTTAAAAAAATCCCTAAGCCGCGCGGTCACAATATCAGCAAAAATCTGACGTTGTGCAATTCATTCAAAAATGGTGCCAGACTGTTGCAAATGCTCCCCTGAAAGATTTTTCGGTGGAAACAGATGGGTTTTTATCATTGAAACAGAATTAGCCGACGACATCTGAACAACTTTTTTTGAAAAAATACCTAAGCCGTGCGGTCACAATTTCAGCAAAAATCTGACGTTCTGCAATTCATTCAAAAATGGTGCCAAACTGTTGCAAATGCTCCCCTGAAAGATTTTTCGGTGGAAACAGATGGGTTTTTATTATCGGAAACAGAATTAGCCGACGACGTCTGAACAACTTTTTTTGAAAAAACCCCTAAGCCGCGTGGTCACAATTTCAGCAAACATCTGACGTTCTGCAATTCATTCAAAGATGGTGTCAAACTGTAGCAAATGCTCCCCTGAAAGGGTTTTCGGTGGAAACAGATGGGTTTTTATTATCGGAAACAGAATTAGCCGATGACGTCTGAAAAACTTTTTTTAAAAAAATCCCTAAGCCGCGCGGTCACAATTTCAGCAAAAATCTGACGTTGTGCAATTCATTCAAAAATGGTGCCAGACAGTTGCAAATGCTCCCCTGAAAGATTTTTCGGTGGAAACAGATGGGTTTTTATCATTGAAACAGAATTAGCCGACGACATCTGAACAACTTTTTTTGAAAAAATACCTAAGCCGTGCGGTCACAATTTCAGCAAAAATCTGACGTTCTGCAATTCATTCAAAAGTGGTGCCAAACTGTTGCAAATGCTCCCCTGAAAGGGTTTTTGGTGGAAACAGATGGGTTTTTATCATTGAAACAGAATTAGCCGACGACATCTGAACAACTTTTTTTGAAAA
This sequence comes from Podarcis erhardii, assembly GCF_964252035.2. Taxonomy (NCBI): domain Eukaryota; kingdom Metazoa; phylum Chordata; class Lepidosauria; order Squamata; family Lacertidae; genus Podarcis; species Podarcis erhardii. Next base: position 14,619,431 of record NC_138498.1, read on the forward strand.
AATACCTAAGCCGTGCGGTCACAATTTCAGCAAAAATCTGACGTTCTGCAATTCATTCAAAAATGGTGCCAAACTGTTGCAAATGCTCCCCTGAAAGATTTTTCGGTGGAAACAGATGGGTTTTTATTATCGGAAACAGAATTAGCCGACGACGTCTGAACAACTTTTTTTGAAAAAACCCCTAAGCCGCGCGGTCACAATTTCAGCAAAAATCTGACGTTCTGCAATTCATTCAAAGATGGTGTCAAACTGTAGCAAATGCTCCCCTGAAAGGGTTTTCGGTGGAAACAGATGGGTTTTTATTATCGGAAACAGAATTAGCCGATGACGTCTGAAAAACTTTTTTAAAAAAAATCCCTAAGCCGCGCGGTCACAATTTCAGCAAAAATCTGACGTTCTGCAATTCATTCAAAAATGGTGCCAGACAGTTGCAAATGCTCCCCTGAAAGGGTTTTTGGTGGAAACAGATGGGTTTTTATCATTGAAACAGAATTAGCCGACGACGTCTGAAGAACTTTTTTTGAAAAAACCCCTAAGCCGCGCGGTCACAATTTCAGCAAAAATCTGACGTTCTGCAATTCATTCAAAAATGGTGCCAGACACTTGCAAATGCTCCCATGAAAGAGTTTTCGGTGGAAACAGATGGGTTTTTATTATCGGAAACAGAATTAGCTGACGACGTCTGAAGAATTTTTTTTAAAAAAAATCCCTAAGCAGCGCGGTCACAATTTCAGCAAAAATCTGACGTTCTGCAATTCATTCAAAAATGGTGCCAGACAGTTGCAAATGCTCCGCTGAAAGGGTTTTCGGTGGAAACAGATGGGTTTTTGTTATTGAAACAGAATTAGCCGACGACGTCTGAACAACTTTTTTTGAAAAAACCCCTAAGCCGCGCGGTCACAATTTCAGCAAAAATCTGACGTTCTGCAATTCATTCAAAGATGCTGCCAAACTGTAGCAAATGCTCCCCTGAAAGATTTTTCGGTGGAAACAGATGGGTTTTTATTATCGGAAACAGAATTAGCCGATGACGTCTGAAAAACTTTTTTTAAAAAAATCCCTAAGCCGCGCGGTCACAATATCAGCAAAAATCTGACGTTGTGCAATTCATTCAAAAATGGTGCCAGACTGTTGCAAATGCTCCCCTGAAAGATTTTTCGGTGGAAACAGATGGGTTTTTATCATTGAAACAGAATTAGCCGACGACATCTGAACAACTTTTTTTGAAAAAATACCTAAGCCGTGCGGTCACAATTTCAGCAAAAATCTGACGTTCTGCAATTCATTCAAAAATGGTGCCAAACTGTTGCAAATGCTCCCCTGAAAGATTTTTCGGTGGAAACAGATGGGTTTTTATTATCGGAAACAGAATTAGCCGACGACGTCTGAACAACTTTTTTTGAAAAAACCCCTAAGCCGCGTGGTCACAATTTCAGCAAACATCTGACGTTCTGCAATTCATTCAAAGATGGTGTCAAACTGTAGCAAATGCTCCCCTGAAAGGGTTTTCGGTGGAAACAGATGGGTTTTTATTATCGGAAACAGAATTAGCCGATGACGTCTGAAAAACTTTTTTTAAAAAAATCCCTAAGCCGCGCGGTCACAATTTCAGCAAAAATCTGACGTTGTGCAATTCATTCAAAAATGGTGCCAGACAGTTGCAAATGCTCCCCTGAAAGATTTTTCGGTGGAAACAGATGGGTTTTTATCATTGAAACAGAATTAGCCGACGACATCTGAACAACTTTTTTTGAAAAAATACCTAAGCCGTGCGGTCACAATTTCAGCAAAAATCTGACGTTCTGCAATTCATTCAAAAGTGGTGCCAAACTGTTGCAAATGCTCCCCTGAAAGGGTTTTTGGTGGAAACAGATGGGTTTTTATCATTGAAACAGAATTAGCCGACGACATCTGAACAACTTTTTTTGAAAAAATACCTAAGCCGTGCGGTCACAATTTCAGCAAAAATCTGACGTTCTGCAATTCATTCAAAAATGGTGCCAAACTGTTGCAAATGCTCCCCTGAAAGATTTTTCGGTGGAAACAGATGGGTTTTTATTATCGGAAACAGAATTAGCCGACGACGTCTGAACAACTTTTTTTGAAAAAACCCCTAAGCCGCGTGGTCACAATTTCAGCAAACATCTGACGTTGTGCAATTCATTCAAAGATGGTGTCAAACTGTAGCAAATGCTCCCCTGAACGGGTTTTCGGTGGAAACAGATGGGTTTTTATTATCGGAAACAGAATTAGCCGATGACGTCTGAAAAACTTTTTTTTAAAAAATCCCTAAGCCGCGCGGTCACAATTTCAGCAAAAATCTGACGTTCTGCAATTCATTCAAAAATGGTGCCAGACAGTTGCAAATGCTCGCCTGAAAGGGTTTTTGGTGGAAACAGATGGGTTTTTATCATTGAAACAGAATTAGCCGACGACGTCTAAAGAACTTTTTTTGAAAAAACCCCTAAGCCGCTCGGTCACAATTTCAGCAAAAATCTGACGTTCTGCAATTCATTCAAAAATGGTGCCAGACACTTGCAAATGCTCCCCTGAAAGGGTTTTAGGTGGAAACAGATGGGTTTTTATTATCGGAAACAGAATTAGCCGACGACGTCTGAAGAACTTTTTTTGAAAAAAATCCTAAGCCGCTCGGTCACAATTTCAGCAAAAATCTGACGTTCTGCAATTCATTCAAAAATGGTGCCAGAAAGTTGCAAATGCTCCCCTGAAAGGGTTTTCGGTGGAAACAGATGGGTTTTTATTATTGAAACAGAATTAGCCGACAACGTCTGAACAACTTTTTTTGAAAAAACCCCTAAGCCGCGTGGTCACAATTTCAGCAAAAATCTGACGTTCTGCAATTCATTCAAAGATGGTGCCAAACTGTAGCAAATGCTCCCCTGAAAGGGTTTTCGGTGGAAAAAGATGGGTTTTTATTATCGGAAACAGAATTAGCTGACGACGTCAGAAGAATTTTTTTTAAAAAAAATCCCTAAGCAGCGCGGTCACAATTTCAGCAAAAATCTGACGTTCTGCAATTCATTCAAAAATGGTGCCAGACAGTTGCAAATGCTCGCCTGAAAGGGTTTTTGGTGGAAACAGATGGGTTTTTATCATTGAAACAGAATTAGCCGACGACGTCTGAACACCTTTTTTTATAAAAACCCCTAAGCCGCGTGGTCACAATTTCAGCAAAAATCTGACCTTCTGCAATTCATTCAAAAATGGTGCCAGACACTTGCAAATGCTCCCCTGAAAGGGTTTTCGGTGGAAACAGATGGGTTTTTATTATCGGAAACAGAATTAGCCGACGACGTCTGAACAACTTTTTTTAAAAAAACCCCTAAGCCGCGCGGTCACAATTTCAGCAAAAACCTGACGTTCTGCAATTCATTCAAAGATCCTGCCAAACTGTAGCAAATGCTCCCCTGAAAGGGTTTTCGGTGGAAACAGATGGGTTTTTATTATCGGAAACAGAATTAGCCGATGACGTCTGAACAACTTTTAAAAAAAAAAATTCCTAAGCCGCGCGGTCACAATTTCAGCAAAAAACTGACGTTCTGCAATTCATTCAAAAATGGTGCCAGACAGTTGCAAATGCTCCCCTGAAAGATTTTTCGGTGGAAACAGATGGGTTTTTATCATTGAAACAGAATTAGCCGACGACGTCTGAAGAACTTTTTTTGAAAAAACCCCTAAGCCGCGCGGTCACAATTTCAGCAAAAATCTGACCTTCTGCAATTCATTCAAAAATGGTGCCAGACACTTGCAAATGCTCCCCTGAAAGGGTTTTCAGTGGAAACAGATGGGTTTTTATTATCGGAAACAGAATTAGCCGACGACGTCTGAAGAACTTTTTTTGAAAAAATCCCTAAGCCGCTCGGTCACAATTTCAGCAAAAATCTGACGTTCTGCAATTCATTCAAAAATGGTGCCAGACAGTTGCAAATGCTCCGCTGAAAGGGTTTTCGGTGGAAACAGATGGGTTTTTGTTATTGAAACAGAATTAGCCGATGACGTCTGAACAACTATTTTTGAAAAAACCCCTAAGCCGCGTGGTCACAATTTCAGCAAAAATCTGACATTCTGCAATTCATTCAAAGATGGTGCCAAACTGTAGCAAATGCTCCCCTGAAAGGGTTTTCGGTGGAAACAGATGGGTTTTTATTATCGGAAACAGAATTAGCCGACGACGTCTGAACAACTTTTTTTGAAAAAACCCCTAAGCCGCACGGTCACAATTTCAGCAAAAATCTGACGTTCTGCAATTCATTCAAAGATGCTGCCAAACTGTAGCAAATGCTCCCCTGAAAGGGTTTTCGGTGGAAACAGATGGGTTTTTATTATCGGAAACAGAATTAGCCGATGACGTCTGAAAAACTTTTTTTAAAAAAATCCCTAAGCCGCGCGGTCACAATTTCAGCAAAAATCTGACGTTCTGCAATTCATTCAAAAATGGTGCCAAACTGTTGCAAATGCTCCCCTGAAAGATTTTTCGGTGGAAACAGATGGGTTTTTATTATCGGAAACAAAATTAGCCGACGACGTCTGAACAACTTTTTTTGAAAAAATCCCTAAGCCGCGCGGTCACAATTTCAGCAAAAATCTGACGTTCTGCAATTCATTCAAAGATGGTGTCAAACTGTAGCAAATGCTCCCCTGAAAGGGTTTTCGGTGGAAACAGATGGGTTTTTATTATCGGAAACAGAATTAGCCGATGACGTCTGAAAAACTTTTTTAAAAAAAATCCCTAAGCCGCGCGGTCACAATTTCAGCAAAAATCTGACGTTCTGCAATTCATTCAAAAATGGTGCCAGACAGTTGCAAATGCTCCCCTGAAAGGGTTTTTGGTGGAAACAGATGGGTTTTTATCATTGAAACAGAATTAGCCGACGACGTCTGAAGAACTTTTTTTGAAAAAACCCCTAAGCCGCGCGGTCACAATTTCAGCAAAAATCTGACGTTCTGCAATTCATTCAAAAATGGTGCCAGACACTTGCAAATGCTCCGCTGAAAGGGTTTTCAGTGGAAACAGATGGGTTTTTATTATCGGAAACAGAATTAGCTGACGACGTCTGAAGAATTTTTTTAAAAAAAAATCCCTAAGCAGCGCGGTCACAATTTCAGCAAAAATCTGACGTTCTGCAATTCATTCAAAAATGGTGCCAGACAGTTGCAAATGCTCCGCTGAAAGGGTTTTCGGTGGAAACAGATGGGTTTTTATTATCGGAAACAGAATTAGCCGATGACGTCTGAAAAACTTTTTTTAAAAAAATCCCTAAGCCGCGCGGTCACAATATCAGCAAAAATCTGACGTTGTGCAATTCATTCAAAAATGGTGCCAGACTGTTGCAAATGCTCCCCTGAAAGATTTTTCGGTGGAAACAGATGGGTTTTTATCATTGAAACAGAATTAGCCGACGACATCTGAACAACTTTTTTTGAAAAAATACCTAAGCCGTGCGGTCACAATTTCAGCAAAAATCTGACGTTCTGCAATTCATTCAAAAATGGTGCCAAACTGTTGCAAATGCTCCCCTGAAAGATTTTTCGGTGGAAACAGATGGGTTTTTATTATCGGAAACAGAATTAGCCGACGACGTCTGAACAACTTTTTTTGAAAAAACCCCTAAGCCGCGTGGTCACAATTTCAGCAAACATCTGACGTTCTGCAATTCATTCAAAGATGGTGTCAAACTGTAGCAAATGCTCCCCTGAAAGGGTTTTCGGTGGAAACAGATGGGTTTTTATTATCGGAAACAGAATTAGCCGATGACGTCTGAAAAACTTTTTTTAAAAAAATCCCTAAGCCGCGCGGTCACAATTTCAGCAAAAATCTGACGTTCTGCAATTCATTCAAAAATGGTGCCAGACAGTTGCAAATGCTCGCCTGAAAGGGTTTTTGGTGGAAACAGATGGGTTTTTATCATTGAAACAGAATTAGCCGACGACGTCTGAAGAACTTTTTTTGAAAAATCCCCTAAGCCGCGCGGTCACAATTTCAGCAAAAATCTGACGTTCTGCAATTCATTCAAAAATGGTGCCAGACACTTGCAAATGCTCCCCTGAAAGGGTTTTAGGTGGAAACAGATGGGTTTTTATTATCGGAAACAGAATTAGCCGACGACGTCTGAAGAACTTTTTTTGAAAAAAATCCTAAGCCGCTCGGTCACAATTTCAGCAAAAATCTGACGTTCTGCAATTCATTCAAAAATGGTGCCAGAAAGTTGCAAATGCTCCCCTGAAAGGGTTTTCGGTGGAAACAGATGGGTTTTTATTATTGAAACAGAATTAGCCGACAACGTCTGAACAACTTTTTTTGAAAAAACCCCTAAGCCGCGTGGTCACAATTTCAGCAAAAATCTGACGTTCTGCAATTCATTCAAAGATGGTGCCAAACTGTAGCAAATGCTCCCCTGAAAGGGTTTTCGGTGGAAAAAGATGGGTTTTTATTATCGGAAACAGAATTAGCTGACGACGTCTGAAGAATTTTTTTTTAAAAAAATCCCTAAGCAGCGCGGTCACAATTTCAGCAAAAATCTGACGTTCTGCAATTTATTCAAAAATGGTGCCAGACAGTTGCAAATGCTCGCCTGAAAGGGTTTTTGGTGGAAACAGATGGGTTTTTATCATTGAAACAGAATTAGCCGACGACGTCTGAAGAACTTTTTTTGAAAAATCCCCTAAGCCGCGCGGTCACAATTTCAGCAAAAAACTGACGTTCTGCAATTCATTCAAAAATGCTGCCAGACACTTGCAAATGCTCCCCTGAAAGGGTTTTAGGTGGAAACAGATGGGTTTTTATTATCGGAAACAGAATTAGCCGACGACGTCTGAAGAACTTTTTTTGAAAAAAATCCTAAGCCGCTCGGTCACAATTTCAGCAAAAATCTGACGTTCTGCAATTCATTCAAAAATGGTGCCAGAAAGTTGCAAATGCTCCCCTGAAAGGGTTTTCGGTGGAAACAGATGGGTTTTTATTATTGAAACAGAATTAGCCGACAACGTCTGAACAACTTTTTTTGAAAAAACCCCTAAGCCGCGTGGTCACAATTTCAGCAAAAATCTGACGTTCTGCAATTCATTCAAAGATGGTGCCAAACTGTAGCAAATGCTCCCCTGAAAGGGTTTTCGGTGGAAAAAGATGGGTTTTTATTATCGGAAACAGAATTAGCCGACGACGTCTGAACAACTTTTTTTGAAAAAAACACTAAGCCGCGCGGTCACAATTTCAGCAAAAATCTGACGTTCTGCAATTCATTCAAAGATGGTGCCAAACTGAAGCAAATGCTCCCCTGAAAGGGTTTTCGGTGGAAACAGATGGGTTTTTATTATCGGAAACAGAATTAGCCGATGACGTCTGAAAAACTTTTTTTAAAAAAATCCTAAGCCGCTCGGTCACAATTTCAGCAAAAATCTGACGTTGTGCAATTCATTCAAAAATGGTGCCAGACTGTTGCAAATGCTCCCGTGAAAGATTTTTCGGTGGAAACAGATGGGTTTTTATCATTGTAACAGAATTAGCCGACGACATCTGAACAACTTTTTTTGAAAAAATACCTAAGCCGTGCGGTCACAATTTCAGCAAAAATCTGACGTTGTGCAATTCATTCAAAAATGGTGACAAACTGTTGCAAATGCTCCCCTGAAAGGGTTTTCGGTGGAAACACATGGGTTTTTATTATCGGAAACAGAATTAGCCGACGACGTCTGAACAACTTTTTTTGAAAAAACCCCTAAGCCGCGCGGTCACAATTTCAGCAAAAATCTGACGTTCTGCAATTCATTCAAAGACGGTGCCAAACTGTAGCAAATGCTCCCCTGAAAGGGTTTTCGGTGGAAACAGATGGGTTTTTATTATCGGAAACAGAATTAGCCGATGACGTCTGAAAACCTTTTTTTAAAAAAATCCCTAAGCCGCGCGGTCACAATTTCAGCAAAAATCTGACGTTGTGCAATTCATTCAAAAATGGTGCCAGACTGTTGCAAATGCTCCACTGAAAGGGTTTTCGGTGGAAACAGATGGGTTTTTATTATTCAAACAGAATTAGCCGATGACGTCTGAACAACTTTTTTTTAAAAAATTCCTAAGCCGCGCGGTCACAATTTCAGCAAAAATCTGACGTTCTGCAATTCATTCAAAAATGGTGCCAGACAGTTGCAAATGCTCCCCTGAAAGGGTTTTCGGTGGAAACAGATGGGTTTTTATCATTGAAACAGAATTAGCCGACGACGTCTGAAGAACTTTTTTTGAAAAAACCCCTAAGCCGCGCGGTCACAATTTCAGCAAAAATCTGACCTTCTGCAATTCATTCAAAAATGGTGCCAGACAGTTGCAAATGCTCCGCTGAAAGGGTTTTCGGTGGAAACAGATGGGTTTTTGTTATTGAAACAGAATTAGCCGACGACGTCTGAAGAACTTTTTTTGAAAAAATCCCTAAGCCGCGCGGTCACAATTTCAGCAAAAATCTGACGTTCTGCAATTCATTCAAAAATGGTGCCAGACAGTTGCAAATGCTCCGCTGAAAGGGTTTTCGGTGGAAACAGATGGGTTTTTGTTATTGAAACAGAATTAGCCGACGACGTCTGAACAACTTTTTTTGAAAAAACCCCTAAACCGCGTGGTCACAATTTCAGCAAAAATCTGACATTCTGCAATTCATTCAAAGATGGTGCCAAACTGTAGCAAATGCTCCCCTGAAAGGGTTTTCGGTGGAAACAGATGGGTTTTTATTATCGGAAACAGATTTAGCCGACGACGTCTGAACAACTTTTTTTGAATAAACCCCTAAGCCGCGCGGTCACAATTTCAGCAAAAATCTGACGTTCTGCAATTCATTCAAAGATGCTGCCAAACTGTAGAAATGCTCCCCTGAAAGGGTTTTCGGTGGAAACAGATGGGTTTTTATTATCGGAAACAGAATTAGCCGATGACGTCTGAAAAACTTTTTTTAAAAAAATCCCTAAGCCGCGCGGTCACAATTTCAGCAAAAATCTGACGTTGTGCAATTCATTCAAAAATGGTGCCAGACAGTTGCAAATGCTCCCCTGAAAGATTTTTCGGTGGAAACAGATGGGTTTTTATCATTGAAACAGAATTAGCCGACGACATCTGAACAACTTTTTTTGAAAAAATACCTAAGCCGTGCGGTCACAATTTCAGCAAAAATCTGACGTTCTGCAATTCATTCAAAAATGGTGCCAAACTGTTGCAAATGCTCCCCTGAAAGATTTTTCGGTGGAAACAGATGGGTTTTTATTATCGGAAACAGAATTAGCCGACGACGTCTGAACAACTTTTTTTGAAAAAACCCCTAAGCCGCGTGGTCACAATTTCAGCAAACATCTGACGTTGTGCAATTCATTCAAAGATGGTGTCAAACTGTAGCAAATGCTCCCCTGAACGGGTTTTCGGTGGAAACAGATGGGTTTTTATTATCGGAAACAGAATTAGCCGATGACGTCTGAAAAACTTTTTTTTAAAAAATCCCTAAGCCGCGCGGTCACAATTTCAGCAAAAATCTGACGTTCTGCAATTCATTCAAAAATGGTGCCAGACAGTTGCAAATGCTCGCCTGAAAGGGTTTTTGGTGGAAACAGATGGGTTTTTATTATCGGAAACAGAATTAGCCGACGACTTCTGAACAACTTTTTTTGAAAAAATCCCTAAGTCGCGTGGTCACAATTTCAGCAAAAATCTGACGTTCTGCGATTCATTCAAAAATGGTGCCAAACTGTTGAAAATGCTCCACTGAAAGGGTTTTCGGTGGAAACAGATGGGTTTTTATTATTCAAACAAATTAGCCGATGACGTCTGAACAACTTTTTTTGAACTAACCCCTAAGCCGCGTGGTCACAATTTCAGCAAAAATCTGACGTTCTGCAATTCATTCAAAGATGGTGCCAAACTGTAGCAAATGCTCCCCTGAAAGGGTTTTCGGTGGAAACAGATGGGTTTTTATTATCGGAAACAGAATTAGCCGATGACGTCTGAACAACTTTTTAAAAAAAAATTCCTAAGCCGCGCGGTCACAATTTCAGCAAAAATCTGACGTTCTGCAATTCATTCAAAAATGGTGCAAGACAGTTGCAAATGCTCCCCTGAAAGGGTTTTCGGTGGAAACAGATGGGTTTTTATCATTGAAACAGAATTAGCCGACGACGTCTGAAGAACTTTTTTTGAAAAAACCCCTAAGCCGCGCGGTCACAATTTCAGCAAAAATCTGACCTTCTGCAATTCATTCAAAAATGGTGCCAGACATTTGCAAATGCTCCGCTGAAAGGGTTTTCGGTGGAAACAGATGGGTTTTTGTTATTGAAACAGAATTAGCCGACGACGTCTGAAGAACTTTTTTTGAAAAAACCCCTAAACCGCGTGGTCACAATTTCAGCAAAAATCTGACATTCTGCAATTCATTCAAAGATGGTGCCAAACTGTAGCAAATGCTCCCCTGAAAGGGTTTTCGGTGGAAACAGATGGGTTTTTATTATCGGAAACAGAATTAGCCGACGACGTCTGAACAACTTTTTTTGAATAAACCCCTAAGCCGCGCGGTCACAATTTCAGCAAAAATCTGACGTTCTGCAATTCATTCAAAGATGCTGCCAAACTGTAGAAATGCTCCCCTGAAAGGGTTTTCGGTGGAAACAGATGGGTTTTTATTATCGGAAACAGAATTAGCCGATGTCGTCTGAAAAACTTTTTTTAAAAAAATCCCTAAGCCGCGCGGTCACAATTTCAGCAAAAATCTGACGTTGTGCAATTCATTCAAAAATGGTGCCAGACAGTTGCAAATGCTCCCCTGAAAGATTTTTCGGTGGAAACAGATGGGTTTTTATCATTGAAACAGAATTAGCCGACGACATCTGAACAACTTTTTTTGAAAAAATACCTAAGCCGTGCGGTCACAATTTCAGCAAAAATCTGACGTTCTGCAATTCATTCAAAAGTGGTGCCAAACTGTTGCAAATGCTCCCCTGAAAGGGTTTTTGGTGGAAACAGATGGGTTTTTATCATTGAAACAGAATTAGCCGACGACATCTGAACAACTTTTTTTGAAAAAATACCTAAGCCGCGCGGTCACAATTTCAGCAAAAATCTGACGTTCTGCAATTCATTCAAAAATGGTGCCAGACAGTTGCAAATGCTCCCCTGAAAGGGTTTTCGGTGGAAACAGATGGGTTTTTATTATCGGAAACAGAATTAGCCGACGACTTCTGAACAACTTTTTTTGAAAAAATCCCTAAGTCGCGTGGTCACAATTTCAGCAAAAATCTGACGTTCTGCGATTCATTCAAAAATGGTGCCAAACTGTTGCAAATGCTCCCCTGAAAGGATTTTTGGTGGAAACAGATGGGTTTTTATTATCGGAAACAGAATTAGCCGACGACATCTGAACAACTTTTTTTGAAAAAATCCCTAAGCCGCGCGGTCACAATTTCAGCAAAAATCTGACGTTCTGCAATTCATTCAAAAATGGTGCCAAACTGTTGCAAATGCTCCCCTGAAAGGGTTTTCGGTGGAAACAGATGGGTTTTTATTATGGGAAACAGAATTAGCTGACGACGTCTGAAGAACTTTTTTTGAAAAAATCCCTAAGCCGCGCGGTCACAATTTCAGCAAAAATCTGACGTAATGCAATTCATTCAAAAATGATGCCAGACAGTTGCAAATGCTCCCCTGAAAGGGTTTTCGGTGGAAACAGATGGGTTTTTATTATTGAAACAGAATTAGCCGACGACGTCTGAACAACTTTTTTTGAAAAAACCCCTAAGCCATAATCCCTAAGGTCACAATTTCAGCAGAAATCTGATGTTCTGCAATTCATTCAAAAATGGTGCCAAACTGTTTCAAATGCTCCACTGAAAGGTTTTTCGGTGGAAAGAGATGGGTTTTTATCATTGAAACAGAATTAGCCGACGACGTCTGAACAACTTTTTTTGAAAAAATCCCTAAGCCACAATCCCTAAGGTCACAATTTCAGCAAAAATCTGACGTTCTGCAATTCATTCAAAGATGGTGCCAAACTGTTGCAAATGCTCCACTGAAAGGTTTTTCGGTGGAAAGAGATGGGTTTTTATCATTGAAACAGAATTAGCCGACGACGTCTGAACAACTTTTTTTTAAAAAAAATCCCTAAGCCGCGCGGTCACAATTTCATCAGAAATCTGACGTTCTGCAATTCATTCAAAAATGGTGCCAAACTGTTGAAAATGCTCCCCTGAAAGGGTTTTCGGTGGAAACAGATGGGTTTTTATTATCGGAAACAGAATTAGCTGACGACGTCTGAATAACTTTTATAAAAAAAATCCCTAAGCCGCGCGGTCACAGTTTCAGCAAAAATCTGACGTTCTGCAATTCATTCAAAAATGGTGCCAAACTGTTGCAAATGCTCCCCTGAAAGGTTTTTCAGTGGAAACAGATGGGTTTTTATTATTGGAAACAGAATTAGCCGACGACGTCTGAACAACTTTTTTAAAAAAAAATCCCTATGCCGCGCGGTCACAATTTCAGCAAAAATCTGACGTTCTGCAATTCATTCAAAAATGGTGCCAAAGTGTTGCAAATGTTCCCCTGAAAGTTTTTTCGGTGGAAACAGATGGGTTTTTATTATCGGAAACAGAATTAGCCGACGACATCTGAACAACCTTTTAAAAAAAAAAAATCCCTAAGCCGCGCGGTCACAATTTCAGCAAAAATCTGACGTTCTGCAATTCATTCAAAAATGGTGCCAAAGTGTTGCAAATGCTCCCCCGAAATGTTATTTGGTGGAAACAGATGGGTCTTTACAGTGGTGCCCCGCAAGACGAACGCCTCGCAAGACGGAAAACCCGCTAGACGAAAGGGTTTTCCGTTTTGGAGGCGCTTCGCAAGACGAATTTCCCTATGGGCTTGCTTCGCAAGACGACAGCCCATAGGGAAATCTCCGGGACAATGGGGAAGCGCAGCTCGTCTTCCCCGCTGTCCTCGGACCTCCTCCGAAGCCTGGCGGCGGGGCGGGGACACCTCCTCCCGCCGCCGGGCTTCGGAAGGATGCCCCGATGCCGGGCGGCGAGGCGGGAACGCCTCCCCCCGCCGCCCGGCATCGGAACGATGTCCCGAAGCCGAGCGGCGGGGCGGGAAAGTCTCCCCCAGCCGCCCGGCATCGGAACGATGTCCCGAAGCCGAGCGGCGGGGCGGGAACGCCTCCACCCGCCGCCCGGCTTCGGGGCATCGTCCCGATGCCAGGCGGCGGGGCGGGAACGCCTCCCCCCGCCGCCCGGCTTCGGGGCATCGTCCCGATGCCGGGCGGCGGGGCAGGAACGCCTCCCCCCGCCGCCCAGCTTCGGGGCATCGTCCCGATGCTGGGCGGCGGGGCGAGAAAGCCTCCCCCCGCCGCCTGGCATCGGAACGATGTCCTGAAGCTGGGCGGCGGGGCGGGAAAGTCTCCCCCCGCCGCCCGGCATCGGAACGATGTCCCGAAGCCGAGCGGCGGGGCGGGAACGCCTCCCCCCGCCGCCCGGCTTCGGGGCGGGAAAGCCTCCCCCCGCCGCCCTAACCCCTGCTTGCCTTCCCAGGGGCTTTTAAATCGCCCGGACAGCGGAGAAGTCGCTGTCCTGGGCGATTTTAAAATGCCGCCCGCCAGAAGAGGTCGGGGGAAGGCGGTTTCCATAAGAACGCATTAATTGATTTTCAATGCATTCCTATGGAAAACTGTGCATCGCAAGACGAAAAACTCGCAAGACGAAGAGACTTGCGGAACGAATTAATTTCGTCTTGCGTGGCACCACTGTATTATCGCAAACCGAATTAGCCGACGACGTCTGAACAACTTTTTTTGAAAAAATCCCTAAGCCGCGCGGTCACAATTTCAGCAAAAATCTGACGTTCTGCAATTCATTCAAAAATGGTGCCAAACTGTTGCAAATGCTCCCCTGAAAGGGTTTTCGGTGGAAACAGATGGGTTTTTATTATCAGAAAGAGAATTTGCCGACGATGTCTGAAAAACTTTTTTTTATTAAAAAAAATCCCTAAGCCGCGCGGTCACAATTTCAGCAAAAATCTGATGTTCTGCCATTCATTCAAAGATGGTGCCAAACTGTTGCAAATGCTCCAATGAAAGGTTTTTCGGTGGAAACAGACGGGTTTTTATTATCGGAAAGAGAATTAGCGGACGACGTCTGAACAACTTTTTTTGAAAAAATCCCTAAGCCGCGCGGTCACAATTTCAGCAAAAATCTGACGTTCTGCAATTCATTCAAAAATGCTGCCAAACTGTTGCAAATGCCCCCCTGAACGTTTTTTCGGGGAAAACAGATGTTTTTTTATTATCGGAAAGAGAATTAGCGGACAACGTCTGAACAACTTTTATTAAAAAAATCCCTAAGCCGTGCGGTCAAAGTTTCATCAAAAATCTGACGTTCTGCAATTCATTCAAAAATGCTGCCAAACTGTTGCAAATGCTCCCCTGAAAGGTTTTTCAGTGGAAACAGATGGGTTTTTATTATTGGAAACAGAATTAGCCGACGACGTCTGAACAACTTTTTTAAAGAAAATCCCTAAGCCGCGCGGTCACAATTTCAGCAAAAATCTGACGTTCTGCAATTCATTCAAAAATGGTGCCAAAGTGTTGCAAATTCTCCCCTGAAAGTTTTTTCGGGGGAAACAGATGGGTTTTTATCATTGAAACAGAATTAGCCGACGACGTCCGAACAACTCTTTTTTGAAAAAATCCCTAAGCCGCGCGGTCACAATTTCAGCAAAAATCTGACGTTCTGCAATTCATTCAAAAATGGTGCCAAAGTGTTGCAAATGCTCCCCTGAAAGGTTTTTCAGTGGAAACAGATGGGTCTTTATTATCGGAAAGAGAATTAGCGGACGACGTCTGAACAACTTTTTCAGAAAAAATCCCTAAGCCGTGCGGTCACAATTTCAGCAAAAATCTGATGTTCTGCAATTCATTCAAAAATGGTGCCAAAGTGTTGCAAATGCTCCCCTGAAAGGTTTTTTGGTGGAAACAGATGGGTCTTTATTATCGGAAAGAGAATTAGCGGACGACGTCTGAACAACTTTTTCAGAAAAAATCCCTAAGCCGCGCGGTCACAATTTCAGCAAAAATCTGACGTTCTGCAATTCATTCAAAAATGGTGCCAAACTGTTGCAAATGCTCCCCTGAATGGTTTTTTGGTGGAAACAGATGGGTTTTTATTATCAGAAAGAGAATTAGCCGACGATGTCTGAACAACTTTTTTTTGAAAAAATCCCTAAGCCGCGCGGTCACAATTTCAGCAAAAATCTGACATTCAGCAATTCACTCAAAAATGGTGCCAAACTGTTGAAAGTGCTCCCCTGAAATGTTTTTCGGTGGAAACAGATGGGTTTTTATTATCGGAAACCGAATTAGCCGACGACGTCTGAACAACTTTTTTTTGAAAAAATCCCTAAGGTCACAATTTCAGCAAAAATCTGACGTTCTGCAATTCATTCAAAAATGGTGCCAAACTGTTGGAAATGCTCCCCTGAATGGTTTTTCGGTGGAAACAGATGGGTTTTTATTATCAGAAAGAGAATTAGCTGATGATGTCTGAACAACTTTTTTTTGAAACAATCCCTAAACCGTGCGGTCACAATTTCAGCAAAAATCTGACATTCAGCAATTCACTCAAAAATTGTGCCAAACGAGACTTCCGGTAGAGAGTGAACTCGCCGCAAGCGGGGATTTTTCTGAGTGGAGAATCCCGGGTTTTTTGGAGTATTTAGGGGTGTCACAGGGCGCTGTGGCCCCCAGAAGTAGTGTCTGGAGGGTTTCCAGACACTCAGGTTCCCACGGAAGCCGAAACGCAGACCACCCGGCCGCCAGGTAATTCCCAAAAGGAGCGAAGAGTGCAGCAGGGAAGGAGACCGGGAAGCCATAGCTACCTCCAGAAAATGAAGCCCCGAGCTTGCAGGGGGAGTGCTTGATTTTCGATCACAAGAAATTCGGATTTTACCGTAACAGGGTCTAAACTTTTTTTTATGTACGCCACAACAGCAGCAAGAATACTCATTGCAAAGTATTGGAAAACACAAGATCTACCCACTCGGGAAGAATGGCAGATGAAGGTGATGGACTATATGGAACTGGCTGAGGTGATTGGCAGAATCCGACACCAAGGAGAAGAGTCGGCGGAAGAAGAGTGGAAGAAATTTAAAGTTTATCTTCAGAAATATTGTAAAATTAAGGAATGTTAGAAAGATGTTGGGGAAAAAATTATGTGGTTTTAGCAGAAAAGATATAAAGGATTAAGTAAAAATGAATTGGTGAAAGAGAGAATGTAAAACTATAGTATATTAAGATAAACTATTAAGATAAAAACAAAGTTGGAAGGGTTTGCTGGAATATCTAACTGAATTAGAATACAAAAATGGGAGGCGTGAGGAATGTGAAAGATAACGATCTTTGGAGCTTGATCGTTGAGCCGTGGCCTCTGATAGCTTTACGATCCCAATCAGTCGTTTACAGCGTCCAGCACACTTCCTTCCTAGCTGCGCAACAAATTCTGCTGTCTCTTTAGCCACGGCTTAGCAGAGTAGCATACAGCGGTGTAAAGCAGTCTTTTTCTCCCTTTCTCCATGCAAGCATACACAGACAGGTTTGTCTATTTACAGCTCTTTATTGGAACATTTGTCCATCACTGCTTGCAGCCATGGTAAAACATGTCCGTCTCTCTCAAACACAGAGAGAACAACAGAAAGTACAGGAACAACAAGCTCCTCCTTAGCTTCCTGACGTCAGAAAGTGACGCACATCTCAGAACACTTAACCAGTTAAGTTCTGAACTCTCACAAGGAAGTCAAGGAAATAAGTGAATGTAAGTAAGTGACTTAAAGGTTTGACTTGTTTCTTATTTCTTTTTTCTCTTTTCTATTTTTTGATGATTTTTTCTATATGTATTGTTTTTTCTTGTTTTTTCTTTGATTGGTGTGTGTGTGTGTGTGTGTGTGTGTGTGTGTGTGTATTCTTTTCCTTTTTTTCTGTAACCTTTAAAATCTTAATAAAAAATTATATTAAAAAAAAAGAAATTCGGATCTAAATTGCTTAAAAGAAGTGAGTTTTAATATCAGGAAGAGCCGGATGAGAAATACATAAATACGAGATCGGCTGTCATCTGCAATCAGTTTGAATGCATTATACAAGCAAAGCCGGAGAAAAGAGAAGTGAGTTGCCGCTAGCGGCTATTGTTTCTTTTCCCCTTTTAACTTGTTAAAAACTAACTTTTTAGAAGACATAAAGTTACATTAGAAGAATCCAAGTTAAAAGGGGGTGCAAAGGGTTTCAATTTGGAACTTTGAAGGTCCTTTTTGTAACTGTGAGGGGAAAAGATAGAGAAATTGATCCCAGTTTCACTTTAAAAAACAACAACTGCGCAACGGAAGAAGAGCTTCCGACTCCATTGCTTATCCTTTTGTTTGTCTTTTGGTAACTACGGAAGTTTTTTTTCTTTCTAATTGGGGTTTTTCCTGCATACATCTTTTGAGTTGCATATCTGTTTTCGGCGGAAACAGAAGGGTTTCTATCATGAGAAAAAGAATTAGCTCTCGACGTCTGAACTTGGGGGAAAAACTTTTTTTTTAAAAAAAAAGAGAGAGATTTGTTCTGAAATCCACTGAGGAGGCATATGTTGTTGTTATTTTAAGAACCCAACTCATAATCTTTGTTTCTTTTGATTTTTGCCATCCTATATATTCTTGCCTTGCACAATTAACTTATCCTCCCATCTATTTTCATTATATAAAAATAAATTATCTCCTTAATCTCGTAAATTCCAATTATGGGTTGGTTGGTTGGTTGGTTGGTTGGTTGGTTGGTTGGTTCTTCATGGAAATCTTGAAGCTGGGGAGGGTGAAGGAGGAGGCTGGGTGGGAAAAGGGATGAGGCTCCTTTAATTGGAGAGAGAGAGAGAGAGAGAGAGAGAGAGAGAGAGAGAGAAGCAGAACTGTCCCCAAAGAACCAAAAATGTCACATTTTGTCATGGGCATTTTTCTTTTTGCACAACGAGGGAGAGAAAGGAAACTTTGGCCAATCTCAGAGCCAGAGAATATGGGGCATCTGTGGCCCTCCAGGCTGTTATAGACTGCAATGGGGGGCAGTGTGGTTTAGTGGTTAGAGCACTGGACTGGGACTGGAGGTTTCGAATCATGCCCCACAGCCAGGCCATGTTCCTCTGGCCTCATGAGGAGCCTCTTTTGTGGGGCTAGCGAGTCGAGGCCTAGGCCACGTGGAAAGGGTCTAGCAGGGTGCGGTATTCGCGCCCCACAGCCAGGCAAATTTATTTAATACTACACCATATGGCAGCCATTTTGTCTTTTGCTATGTTCTCATTGGTAGCCAATTGGTGGACTGGCCCATGTAGCACTTTCTCAGAATTGGTCTGGCTCCGTCTAAGGCAGCTTCCTCTGTTCTTATCATATGAAATACCCCACTTTGTATATTAATAGGAGCACAGGATGTTCTGCATTTATATCCATGGGGGGGAGGGGATCTCATGAGCGATATGTTCAAATGTGTTTTTACGCTTGGGGGGCTGCTGTGTCGCTTGTTCCTGAACCTTTTCTTCCTTCCAAATGCCCTGAAGATCCATTGCACACCTTGACTTGCATGCAACCTCCTCTCTCTTATTTGCTCAGGGAACCAGACCGGGAGAAGGAGGGATGAAGGAAAACAGAAATCCGGCCTGAGAACGGAGGTCCCTGTCAAGAGAATGGCCAAGATCTCCTCAGGTGAGGATGAAAGGGGAGGCAGGGAAAAGCAAAGAGCCCCTGAAAACATCCCCCCACTCAGGAAGAACTTGTCGGCCGAACCCCTGCACGGAAGTGTATCTGCATGAAGACGGTCAGCACTTTTCTATTGGATGGGTGTCATTGAGCAGAGTTTTCAATGGAGATGGTGTATCCGGATTAAGTGGGGGAAACAGAACGGGAGCGCATTTGGGTGTGGATGATGTCATGCAAATACAGAACTGAACTTGCGTCTTTGACGGGGTGAGCTCCCGTTGCTCGGTCCCTGCTCCTGCCAACCTAGCAGTTCCAAACTACGTCAAAGTGCAAGTAGATAAATAGGTACCGCTCCGGCGGGACGGTAAACGGCGTTTCTGTGCGCTGCTCTGGTTTCGCCAGAAGCGGCTTAGTCTTGCTGGCCACATGACCCAGAAAAATTGTCTGCGGACCAACGTCAGCTCCCTCGGCCAGTAAAGCCAATGAGTGGCGCAACCCCAGAGCCGTGACTGGACTTAAGTGTCAAGGGTCCTTTACCTTTACCTTTTTAAAAGCACTGCACACTGCCATGCGATGTGAAAGTGCTTCATCTTATCAGTGGTCACAACTCCTGGGCTGCATGGATGGCTCCAATGCTCCATTTGCTGCCTTCCTTCAAACATTAACATTTGAGTATGTTCTAAGATGTTTCAAATAGTCCAAAAGATGACAGCTTTTAATTCCTCTGAATTTGATATCTACTGTAGATTTTTAAAGGCTGGCTCCCAAAGTTATTTCAGGTGAAATAGATGGATTTAGGCCCATTGCTTGGCCGAATGTTAATCACACACACACACACACACAGTTCAGTGGAAACTGCATGCAGCTGAGCAGCTCACATTCGGAGCATCAACACAGAAAGGAACAGGAAGGAAGCAACACAAATATTTTGACTGAAGTGTCTTAGGACAGCGATTTTAAATCATGGGCACCTAGGTTCTGAAAATGGTGTTGCCCGTATTGGTGTGAGTGATGGGGTCCCATGGCACAAATTCCATGTGGTCCCAGTGCAAAGGAAAAGAGCTAACTAAGATCTTCTCCCTTACTATAATGTCCAAACAAGATGGGATGGGGAAGAAGAACGATAGGTTTGTAAGGAGTCTTCAATAATTTTGCCAAGGCAATTCTTATTGTTCAGGGCCTCATGCTATTAGCCTTTCTTGTACATGGAGATCCTTTATGAAATGCATTCAGGACCATCCAACAAATCTGTACTGAGATACACACATCACCATTTTTACTGCTGGAACTGCTCTGAATCTGACTTCAGGAAGAACGTGTTTTAACTGCAGTGTCCTGGAATAGACACTCTGCATTGGGAAAGAAGGGAACGGAGTTCCCTCCCATTTTCCACTTTCCTGATGTTCCAAATGACCAGTACCCTGGAGTTATGATTTGTGTTGTTGTCAGGATTCTAACTGGACTGTAACTGACCTAAGAATTCTGCAGAGCAGTTGCTGCTGTGGCTGGCCGGCTGCTCAGGCAAACGTCAGCTCAGTGGCCAACAGCTCAGTCTTCTTGAAGCTCAGGAATACCTAGCAAATCCCTGCTCTGTTCCTGGCACGCTAGACTCTAGCTGAGGAAGGCATTTCACGTAAGTTTATGGATTAAACATTCCTCACTATGCCATAGCTGTGTTTATGCTCGGTGGAAAAGGATAGCTGCAGTAGCAGACAGCAGAACAGCGAAACATGAGCAGCTCCCATCCACAACAGGTTGCTGAGATTCTGGCCATTTTCACAGGAACAGTGCAAGAGTAGTGCCTCGCAAGACGAAATTAATCCGTTCCGCGAGTCTCTTCGTCTAGCGGTTTTTTCGTCTTGCGAAGCAAGCCCATTGACGGCTTAGCGGATTAGCGCTATTAGCGGCTTTTAGCGGCTTTTAGCGGCTTAGCCGCTTAGCAGATAAGCAGATAAGCAGCTTAGCGGCTTAGAAAAGGGGGAGGGAAGGGGGAAAAAACCGCAGGAACTCGCAAGACATTTTCGTCTTGTGAAGCAAGCCCATAGGAAATTCGTTTTGCGAAGCACCTCCAAAACGGAAAACCCTTTCGTCTAGCGGGTTTTCCGTCTTGCGAGGCATTCGTCTTGCGGGCCACCACTGTATGTGTGGATCAGATGTCTATACCTAACCAGGGGAGGGGGGAGAGAGCAGGGGAACTCTTTCTTTTGCTGCTTCTTTCTGTGCATGGAAGGAAGAATGCAGAAGGGAGGATGTCCTTCAATGACTAGAGATGCTTGTTATTCCCTCTCTCACTGCATGTTGTCTTCTCTTTTGTTTCCAGGATGTCTTCCAAGGTCTCCCCTGCTTCCCTCCTCTCCAAACCCCCCATGTGGGTGAAAGAAGGCTCCCTGGTGGTGAGGTGGCTGAGATTAGTGTCCTGCCTCCAGTTGTGTGCATTCCTGATGGATATTATGGCCTGGATGATGTGCATTGCCTCAACAGCCATTGTCAGCTGGAGAGTGTGGCGTGTGGAAAACATCAAGGGAATTGGCTCTGGAAACATCTGGATTGGAATCTGGCAGGTCTGTTTTTTGAAAGACCCTTCTAACGACGGAAACTATTATTACCATTGTGAAGAGCTCCATGAACAATATCCAAACCTCCCGAGGGAAATTTTTATTGCTCAGGACTTAATGGCCTTAGCTGCCATTATGAATTCAGCGGCCCTTGGATTACAGTCATTTGCCCTCTACAATGTGTTTGAGCCCAGAAAACATAAGGATTTTCTCTTAACCTTTTTTGGGCTTGGAGCTCTGCTGAACTTACCAGCAGGGATACTCGTCCTGATTTCCGTGATATGGAACATGTCTGCTGTCTTACAAAATGGGGAAATTGACTTCCCTGAAACTTTTGAATTGCCTCAAATCCCCAGCGAGCAGCATATTGGACCTTCTATTTATCTAGGCTATATCGCTGCGGGTTTCCAGCTGCTGAGTGCGGCATTTGTTGGGATGGAGAGATGTTGCATCAGGACCACCGCAACAGATACATCTCAAGTAGAAACTGTAGTGGTGATTACCCCAGGAAGTGCGGTGAAAAGCGAGAGTCTTACTACTTGTTCAAAGTGTGGTTCTCTGCTGGACCTGGTAATTCAAGAGAAATCCTCCGCAGTGGAGATGGAGGAAACCCAGGCAGAAGATCTTGTCAAATCCTGCGCAGTTGAGATGGAGGAAGGCTGTGCAAGTGATCTTGTCATTCCAGAGGAATCCTGCACAGTTGAGATGGAGGAAGGCTGTGCAAGTGATCTTGTCATTCCAGAGGAATCCTGCACAGTTGAGATGGAGGAAGGCTGTGCAAGTGATCTTGTCATTCCAGAGGAATCCTGCACAGTGGAGATGGAGGAAAGCCATACACCCAAAGCTTACCTGAAGAACATCAAAGGCCACCTGATGTCCCCAAACATACGATTATACATGTGATTCCCTACAACAAGGAGTCGTAAACTATCAGATGCAGATCCACGCAGATCGCTCCATACACGCATAGATCTGCGTGGATCAGGACTTCAGGGATTTGGGGACTTCAGGTGGGCTTTGATGTTCTTCAGGTGAGGAGGCCTCTTTTTATGATTTTTTTTAGTATTTATTTATTTATTAAAGATTTTGTTGATTTACAAAAGTGTGCAATGTCTCTCTCTCATGTTTTTTCCCCCATGTAACATTTTTACAAATCATTTTCATTTGTTGAGACATTAGGAAGGAAAGGGGAAAGAGGTGGAGGGGGGAAAGATGGGTGGGGGTGGGGTGGGGTGGCCTAGGGAGTGGTTATTCATTTGTAGTTGGCTGTGGTGGTCTTTGTTTTCATGTGTGAGTGGGGTGGGTGGGTGTTTTGGATCAGCAACAAATCTACTTATTTCAAGACCTCCCTTAAAGCAGTAGTGGATCACCATGAAGAAGGCGCCACCACTGAGAAGGCCTCTGCCTGGTTCCCTGTAACTTGGCTGCTCCCAGAGATGGGGGGGTCATATTTTTTTCCCTTGATTTCCCCCTCTGAAAACTAGGTGCGCTCTATGGTCAGGTGCGCCCTATAGAGCGAAAAATACCGTAATAATAATTTAGTTAGACCCCGCCCATCCGGCTGGGTTTCCCCCTCTTTTAATTCTAATAGCGCATTAAAGTTCTGATATAAAAAAGGTTTGTCCTGGAATATCAGTTCTGGGAGGGGGGAAGAGCTAAGTGCCTTCATGCCCTGCCTGGAAGCTTCCTTGAATCATCCGTCCGGTTTTGTGGACATCAGTGCATTGGACTAGAATGGGCTATCGGTCTGTTTGCATGACCCTAAGTAATTGTGAGGTTGGGTAACTTGCGATCTGAACAGCAGTGCCATATCCTAGAAAGTCAAACATCTTTTCTGTTTCTTTGGAATTAAGCTTTCCTTAGAATAAGATACATTCTCCCCAAATCGCAGTCTCCCTCTGACCTCATCTGCCACAGTCCACAAAAGTCTGGGTGTCTTTTTCTGTTGACCTTGTGCTTTCCAAACAACTGGCCTCCTCCCAAACCGTAGTGCTTATATACTGGGATGGATCTTGTACACGGAAAACCACAAGAAGAATTCATTTCCGCAGCATCTGTTAACAGCCCCCCCCCCATCTCTGAAAATTCCAAAGAGCTCAATATGGTTTCAGGAACCCTGAGAAAGCTGCAGTTCCCAGCACCTTTAACAAACTACAGTTCCCAGGATTCTTGGTGGGGGCGCCTTAAATGTACGGTGTGGTTACCAGTGTTGCAAAGCAAAGTTCACAGTCCTAAAAAGAAAGCTGGTTTAAGCAGGAATATAGGTCCCCAATTCAGGGCTGCTTCAAGCAGGAAGGTGGAGAGGCAGTGCGGCCTAGTGGTTAGACTGCCAAACTAGGACCTGGGAGGCACCAGGGCTCAATTCCCCCACTCGGCTATGAAGCCACATCTAAAAGAGCATAGAAATAAAGAAGACCGCAAAATGATACAAACATGTCCCCCCGCTTTGCAGCCTCCTTTGAACAGATGTGAGAAGGCTCGGTGTGCCACCCTCCCCAGGGCCGGGCGATATCTGGTTTTCAATGTCAGCCGATGAGCAGGGCTTAAATTTTGCTCAGTTGGGCAGGATTCCAAGCAAACCCCTTCCTGATTCAGAAGCGGGTTTGTCTGGATCTATCTCCTAAAAACAGTCCCCCTTTTTTGTTTTAGCAGGGGAATCCAGTCTATTCGTAGGAACTGCAAATATTTTCTCCGCATTTAACTACAGTTCAGACGTGGACATATTTCCCACCCCCTTTGGTCCCATATGTTATATAGATATGCACTTAAAAACAACCTGGTACATCACTCAAGTCCCTTCCAAGCAAACCTACACTTTCAATTTTAAAAAAATATATAAACCAAGGGTTTTGTAATTTCAATTCCATGCACAAGAGTGTAGTCCTCATGATAAACCTTCTTTTGGGTTGCGGAATTGCGCTTAAAGCAAATGCGTGCATATGCACATCCCGGGAGCTACAGGTCCCAGCACCCTTAAACTACAGGTCCCAGCTCCCTTGACACACTGCGCTTTCCAGAGCCCCGAAGAAACTACAGTTCCCGACGCCCTTAACAAACTGTAGAGATCTGCGTGGATCTGGATTTGATAGTTTACTCTTTATGGTTGAAGGGAATCACATGGAGGCCTCTTTTACGTTTTCTCTAGCATTTGTGTCCTTGTTCCCTTTAGCTTGTTCCTCGTCTGGATTTCTTTCCTATGTGTACTCATAGATTTACATTTTATGTCAGCTCTTTCATTTCTCTGGAGGAGTGTTTATTGGTAGTACCTTGAATAAATAAACAAATTTGGGATTTTTTCCTTTTAATGTTATAGGTTATCATCTTTTAATGCTGTAGGATATCATCAATAGACATTCTTATTTTTTATCATTTTCTGCATACAATTGTTTTCTAATTCCTAACAGATTATCTTCGATGTTTTGAAATTAACTCCAGTACGTTTGTCTATTGATCTTCATTGTATTCTTTAGTAGTATTAATGTGATTATAGGTAGAGGAATGTAAGGATTTTGTTGTAGTTTACTTTGATTATTGGCTATATTTCCTGTTATGTAGTGAAGTTTCACCCTGGGCCAGCAGGGGGATACTGTATATAGTTTTCCCTCAGGTCCGCATCAGTTATTTTAGGCGGGAACTCTGGGCTGTTGTTGTTACAATGTTGACAGCCGGCTGCCTATAAAAGCAGGCCGGCTGAGCTGTTTGCAGTCAGTTCTATTCCAGCTTACGAAATAAAGAGCTACTTGGAGAAATCGCTGTGTTGTCTGCTATGTCAACCCACAACTTAACACTGGCGACGAGGATGGGATGGATGGACATCAGAGCACAGCCAGATGCGGCCAGCCTCTGAACTGAGCTGAATCACTGAGCTGAATCACAGAGCGAGATCACTGAGCGAAATCACTGGACAGAACCAATTCAGAGCTGACTGTTCTGGCTAGAGCACTGTGTTCCATCCATCGCCCTTCACGCCGGCATCGGAATCATGGCTTCACTTGTGCCTCTACCGCCGTTTGCGCCAGCCTCTGAATCATGGGATTCCTACCTCGCTCGGTTCGACTGCTACCTCCAAGCCAACGAGCTGACAGCAGTATCAAAGGATCGTAAGCGGGGCCTATTCCTCAGCCTCTGTGGGCCTGAGGTGTTTGAGACGGCCCGAGCATTGGTTGCGCCCGAAGCAGTCCAGGCAACACCATGGGACACGATCCAAGAGAAGCTCCGCAACCACTACGCACCAAAGCCGTCCAAGATTGCTGCCCGCCATGCGTTCTACCACCGGAACCAGGCAGAGGGGGAGTCAATCAACAACTACACCACCGCCCTGCGACAGGCTGCAATGCACTGTGAGTTCCGAGACTTAGACGATGCCCTGATGGATCGAATCGTCTGCGGGGTCCGGGACATCCATCTGCAACGGCGTCTCCTTGCCAAGCCAGACCTCACGCTGCAGAAAGCCATTGAGGAGGCTGTGGCCTCAGAAGCTGCTGAACGCTCCGCCCAGGAGATCCGCAAGTCCAGCAGCCCGCGTCTTGCTAGGGAGCCAGTTCCGGTGCATCATGAAGAGGCCAGCAGTGATGAGGCATCCTCCAGTGAAGGCGATGACGTGCACCAGACAAAGCGGGAGCACAGGAAGTTCCAACAGAAGTCCAAGGGCCAACCGGAATGTGCCGGCTGCGGAGGCAACCATTCCCGTGCCAAGTGTCGATTCAGAGACGCCATCTGTAGGAAGTGTTCCAGAAGGGGCCACATCGCTAAGGTCTGCCGATCGGCTCCATCTGACACCCCCCCTTCATCGACTCGCAAGTCCAAGCCTTCACTCCAGTCTGCCAAGGAAAGTTGTTTCGCTCTCACCAACTGCCGCTGCCCGTCTGGAACCACGATTGGCCAAACCGACTCGCCTACGCGACGCAAGCTGAATGTCACGGTGCTCATTGAAGGAGCTCCATGTGACATGGAGATCGACACCGGGTCTGCCCTGTCCATCGTGTCGTGGAGCACCATCAAAAGACTGGTACCCAGAGTGTCCAAAAGGCAACTCGACTCTCACCGCGTACACCTGAGAGACTACCAGGGAAACGACATTCCCGTGGTAGGCGTTGGCCGGTTCCGGATTGCCTTCAAGGATTTTTCGGGCCTGCTCCGGTTGGTGGTGGTCGAAGGTCAGCGGCCAAGCCTCCTAGGGCTAGACTGGTTTGATGCCCTCGGCCTGGAAGTCACCGGCATCAACTGCATCTCTAACGCAGAGACTGAGGGTCTGGTCAAAGACTTTGCCGAGGTTTTTGACGGCACCTTGGGGCAATATACAGGTACGCCCATCTCCTTTAGCCTTGATCCACAAGTCGCCCCCATCAAGCTAAAGCCACGCCGGGTTCCCTTTGCTCTCAAGGCTAAGGTGGACGAACAACTGGACAAACTGATCGCCCAAGGAGTTTTGGAGCCGGTTGACCACGCCAAGTGGGAAACCCCCATCGTCACGCCTGTCAAGCCAGATGGGTCGGTGAGAATCTGCGCTGACTACAAGTGCACGATCAACAAGGCACTTCAGCAGCACGCTTATCCGGTTCCTGTTGTCCAACACCTGCTGCATTCCCTGGGTGAGGGTAAGGTCTTCGCTAAGCTGGACCTTGCCCAAGCCTATCAACAACTGCCAGTCGATGATGCAACTGCTGAAGCCCAGACGATCGTCACCCACCGGGGGGCATTCCGTTGCCGCCGGTTGCAGTTCGGGGTGAGTGTGGCTCCTGGCATTTTCCAAAGCCTTATGGAGCGTCTCCTGCAAGGGTTTCCGGGCGTGGTACCATATTTTGATGACGTCTTGGTGTCTGCAGACTCACACCAGCAGCTGTTCGAGCGCCTCCGTGCCGTGCTGACCAGGTTCCAAGAGGCCGGGCTCAAGGTAAAGAGGGAGAAGTGCCAGATCGCCGTTCCACAGGTAGAGTTCCTGGGCTATCTTATCGATGCCTCCGGCCTTCACCCGACCACATCCAAGATCCGCGCTATCCAGCAGGCCCCCACCCCAAAGAACAAGACGGAGTTGCAGGCATTCCTGGGGCTGCTGAACTTTTATAACATGTTCCTGCCCCACAAAGCCACAGTGGCTGAGCCTCTTCACCGACTCCTTAGTACAAAGACGCCTTGGGCCTGGGGTCATCGGGAGACGGCGGCCTTCAACGCGGTTAAGGCTCTCCTTTCATCAGACAGTGTGCTGGTACAGTACAGTGAATCCAGGCCGCTGGTCCTTGCCTGCGACGCCTCACCTTTTGGCATCGGTGCTGTCCTTAGTCACCGTTTTCCAGATGGAAGAGAAGCACCACTCGCCTACTTTTCCAGGACACTATCTCTGACGGAACGGAATTACAGCCAGCTCGACAAGGAGGCATTGGCACTTGTGGCTGGAGTGAAGAGGTTCCATGAATACCTCTATGGCAGGACTTTTGACCTCATCACTGACCACAAGCCACTCCTGGGCCTCCTCGCCGGTGATCGTCCAACTCCACCGGTCCTCTCGCCACGCATGCTGCGATGGACTGTTTTCCTGGCTGCCTACCACTACCGGCTCATCCATCGCCCGGGGAAATCGATTGGCCATGCCGACGCCCTCAGCCGTTGCCCTCTTCCAGCATTTGTGGAAGACCCGGCTCCAGCTTCATCGCTCCTTCTGATTGAGGATCTTCCGGCAGCGCCTGTATCAGCTGCCACTGTGGCCTCCGCGTCTGCCCAGGATCGCACCATCAGCCGGGTGCTCAACTGGGTGTGGAGGGGGTGGCCACAAGGGCCTTTTGCATCGGAGTTCCAGCCCTTCGCAACCAGACAACATGAACTCTCAGCTCATCGCGGCTGTCTGCTGTGGGGAGACCGCGTCGTGATTCCCCAGGGACTCCGTCAGCGTGTCCTGGAGGCTCTGCACGTTGGCCACCCGGGAATTGTCAAAATGAAGGCGTTGGCTCGGTGTTACGTCTGGTGGCCTAATATGGACGATGCCATCACTGCCTGGGTGTCCGCCTGTCAAGCGTGCCAAGAGTCGAGGCCTGCACCACCGGCAGCTAAGGGACACACCTGGGAGACGCCAAAGACACCCTGGTCGAGGGTGCACATTGATCTGGCTGGCCCCTTTCACGGCCGGACCTTTATGGTAGTGGTGGACGCCTATTCCAAATGGCTGGAGGTCGCCCTGATGCCCTCCACCACTACCGAAGCTGTCATCCGGGTGCTGCGAGGCCTGTTTGCAACGCATGGGTGTCCTGATGTCCTTGTCTCTGACAACGGACCGCAGTTCACGTCAGGCACGTTTGAGCGGTATCTTTTGGGACTGGGCATCCGCCATGCCCTAACGGCACCCTTTCATCCATCCAGCAACGGGCAAGCGGAAAGAATGGTGCGCTCGGCAAAAGAGGCACTGGCGCGCCTGGACCGGGGAGACTGGCAGGAGCGGGTCGCCGAATACTTGTTCGTGCAACACATCACCCCTCATGCGGCCACAGGGAGGAGTCCTGCTGAACTGCTTATGGGCCGCCGCCTCAGGTCACCGCTCGACCGGCTACACCCGGACTTTGCCGTGGCTGAACCCCCAGGCTGTGCCAACGCGCCACGGTCATTTGTCCCAGGAAACCAGGTCTTTGCCCGGAACTATGTGGGGGACATTCCTTGGGTGCCAGCCACAGTAGTGGGAGTCACTGGACCTCGCTCGTACCAGGTGGCACTCGAAGACGGACGCTTGTGGCGACGGCACATAGACCAGCTTAGGCGCAGGGTTGGGGACTTGGACACTACCGAGGTGCCCCCAACTGCGCTTGCGGCTCCAGAAGAGACACGTACAGATGGCGAGGCCCCACCTACACCTCCCTCGCAAACTGCCAGCGTGGAGCCGAACCAAGCCGCTTCAGAGGGTCTGCCAGACTTACCACAGACTCAGACCACTCCACTTGCGGAGGCTCCACCCACAGCAGCGGATCCAGGGGATTTGGTTCCAACGCCACCTAGGGTCGCACCACAGCCTCAGCAAGAACTGTGTGGCCCCCCGGACTTGGCTACCAGTCCCCGGCGGCCTGGCAGAGTTCCCAAGCGCCCAACTTATTTAAAGGACTATGTTGTTGGACATGTATCACTGTTGGTCTAAGTATGGGAAATGTAACCAATATGCTTTTGTGCCTAATTGAACCATTACGCGTAGTGCTGTATATAAGGAAACCATTACGATTGTAACTAACGCCTTGTCTCGGTGGGGAGGGGTGTTATGTAGTGAAGTTTCACCCTGGGCCAGCAGGGGGATACTGTATATAGTTTTCCCTCAGGTCCGCATCAGTTATTTTAGGCGGGAACTCTGGGCTGTTGTTGTTACAATGTTGACAGCCGGCTGCCTATAAAAGCAGGCCGGCTGAGCTGTTTGCAGTCAGTTCTATTCCAGCTTACGAAATAAAGAGCTACTTGGAGAAATCGCTGTGTTGTCTGCTATGTCAACCCACAACTTAACATTTCCCAATCTATTAGCTAAAAGATTTGTAATATAAAGTGATCTTTGACTCCCCAATGATATGGACTGTTAAGTTGTGGGCGAACATATCAAACGACACAGCGATTCTTCCAAAGCGCTCTTTATTTGTAAGCTGGAACAGAACTGAACTGAGGAGCTCAGTCAGCCTGCTTATATAGAGCTCCAGAACAATGTAACTGTTGCCATTTTCTAAAACTATCCAATCACTGAACGTCACTTTCGATCCTTCATTTGCATAACTATCTACAGTATCCCCCTGCGGGCCCAGGGTGAGAACTTCAGTACATAACATGGACCACAAGCAAACAAACAAGCCTTTCAACTCTCCCAATTTTATGGCTATGTGGAAGGCAATGAGTCTGCAAAGCATTGGAGGGCATTTAAAATTCCGGTGTATGGTGATGGGTTGAAGTTTAGCCTAGCTTTGCTTTTTTGGTATAGAAAGATGGTTTGGTTTCAGAGTTGGAATAAAGTTTTAAAAAGGGTGCGAGGTGTCTGAACCGCCCCCCCCCCCTTTAGAAGGAGATTTTATAGTCAGGAGGCCCCTTTTGAGGAATGTAGCTCAGGCGATGAGATAACGGGTGACTCCTGTCTGGGAGAAAAGAGGGAGGCTGAAACAGGAGGAAGGGGGGCTTGTACGTACTGTCTCCCCACATAAACCCTGTGCCATCCCCAGATTTGTTTTGAAGGGTTGGGGGAAATGCCAGAACAGATTTCGGGGGTACACACTGAGAGAAAAGAAAGTTCCATTGCACAGTGAAAAGTCTTGCACTGGATTGATTTCTCCCTGCGTTTTTTGATGTGCCATATTTTTTTTAACAAGCTGCCAAAGTAGCCTTTCGTGTGAAACTCCTTGTGGACTTTTGTTAAAACAAACTCTCTTATCCACGTTCAAAAATGAATGAAAGAAAGAAAGAAAGAAAGAAAGAAAGAAAGAAAGAAAGAAAGAAAGAAAGAATTGATACAGCAAAAAGTCCTAAACACAGGAGAAGGTGAAATGCTTTGACCCAATTTCAACAAAAAGCACATCTGTCATTCTGAGCTGTAAGTAAATATAGATAAATAGATAGATAGATATGATTTTTTGGGAGGGGAGTGATAAAAGACTTTGAACCCCCCTTGGCCATCCCTGTAGGTGGGGAAAGGGGGGCAGATTATTTTGTCTGCAATGGGAGGGGCTGAAGTGGTTGAAAGTGTTAAGTATCTTGTGAAATCTGACTCTTTGCCCATCTTTTGCCTGTATGTAACGGAGAGGGTATTCTTCCGCGAATGACCAGAGGGGGGGCACACAGAATAATGATATTTGAAACAAAGCAAGAAGGTTTTTTTAGGCTCTTTCTCTTCCCCCCCCCCCCGCCCCCCAGTGCTGGAGGGAAAAATAGTTAAACAGGAGATGATGCGGGTGGAGTGGCAGGATGACACAGACGAGAGCGTGCTGCAGTAGTTGCGGGAAGATGACAGAGGGAGCATGAGGAAGGGGTGGAAGGATGGTGTGGGTGATGAAACAGAGAGGACAGTGTGGCAGTGTGATGGCCTGGGGATCTGATTCAGAATCTGAACCTGAGGAGTCCCAGCCTGCACAGGAGTCCCTGCCTCCAGGACCAGCTGAGCTGGGGCAGGGGCTTGAATCTGAAGGGCCTGCACCTGTGCCGGATCCTCAGGAGCAGACACCAGCTGAATCCGCTCTGGCTCCGGAGGTGATGGAGGGTCCATTGCCGGCAGGTGCGCCTCTCCCAGCCCTGTCAGGGGAAGGTGAGCCTCCCCCTGGGTCCAATAACCCTCCAGCCTCTCCTGAGCTGCAGAGGCTCAGGGCGGAGAGGCGGAGGGAACTGGGTTCTCTCAGGAGGAGTGCTCGCCTTAAGGCCAGGAGAGGTGGGCCGGGACTGCCCCTGGCCTCAGAGGAGATAAAGGCCAGTCAGCCCAGTCCCAGGTTGCGGGAGCAACGTTGTTGGAAACCTGTTTCTGCCAGCACCCAGACCTGTTCTTCCAGAGTTCCCGACCACACCCGGCTCCTTCCCTTGGACCCCGCTTCGCCCCTGACGGACAGCCTCCAGACCCTCAACCCAGGACCAGACTCAGATCACGCCGCACGGTAACCCCCCCCCCCCCAGAGCAGCACAGGCAGGATGATGGAGACGAGAGCATGAGGCTGGAATGTCAGGATGACGAAGGCAAGGAGGAGGATTTCCAAGACCATGAGGATCAAAGACTGAGGGGGAAGTGTCTGGATGATATTGCGGAGCCAGACTGGCAGGATGACAGAGTGGAGAGGCTAAGGGAGAAGTGGGGAAATGCCATAGATGGGAACTTCAGGCAGAAGCACACCAGCGAGGGCAAAGTGGGCTGGGAGTAGGGGAGGATAGCTTGGAGGGGGAAGGCAGGGAGATTGGAAGACACAGTTCCCAGGATGAAAGGGAGGGGATTAGGGGTGTACTGGCGTTGGTGAGAACTTGAATTGCTGAGTTTCTCTTTGTGTTTTGAATCTAACCCTATTTTTCAAATCTACTCCTTACCCTTCCTTTCACTAACGGTAACTTAGCCGAAATATGCAACACTTTCAATGGTATAAAATGTCTGCTGAAATGTGAACTCTGCACATGCACAGAGGCTATGTCAGCTTAAAAACAAAAAGAGAAAAGGGGGGAGAAAGGAGGTTTGGAGAGAGTGGACTGCAGGGATTGTGTACAATTCAAAACCATTGAGGGAGATCACCTTTATGTATCCTTTGCTCATTGCCAAGTTCTTTTCTAACATACCAAGTTCTTTTCACAGATGGTGGGTTTTTTTTACACTTATCCTGAGTTATAAATAATCTGTTTTCATTTATTAATCACTTTTTCCATGATGTTTATGAAATTGATCGCGGCACAACCAACATTGTTTGGGGAGTGGTATTTGTTTACCTTTTTTACTTTACTTCTTATTAATTATGTTATTGTGGCTAGTTCAAGGTACCTGCACCACAACTTTGAATTTCATTTTTTTTTCCTTGGTATGAATTCGTTTTTCCATATTTTGCTATTACATCAAGAAACATTTTTTGATTTTCATTTGGGACGTTCATTTTTAGAATGCCAAAACAGAGAAGCTTCAGGTTACTTAAAGACTGTGTTTTTAAACATTTATTTATCTTTGGTTCCTCATAGATCAAGTCCTTTCATTTTGGGAATATGTGTGGCTTTGATAATATTTTTGTATTCTTTGTATTCTTTAATAATAATTCTTTTCAAAATATGATGTCTTTGTGTCAAGTGCGTTTTCATCTGAAAATGTAATTTTTAACTGGAAATCTAATTTCTTTATTTTTGTTGTTTGTATTATAACCCTGGTCTTCCTGTACGTGTGGAGTAACTAAATGAAAGAAAACAAACAAACTTAGCAGATAATTACAATAATTATGTGGAAATGTGATAATACAGTGGTGCCTCGCAAGACGAAATTAATCCGTTCCGCGAGTCTCTTCGTCTTGCGGTTTTTTCGTCTTGCGAAGCACAGCTATTAGCGGATTAGTGGATTAGCGCTATTAGCGGTTTAGCAGCTATTAGCGGCTTAGCGGCTTAGAAAAAGGGGGGGAAGGAAAAAAACTCGCAAGAACTCGCAAGACGTTTCGTCTTGCGAAGCAAGCCCATAGGGAAATTTGTCTTGCGAAGCACCTCAAAAGACGGAAAACCCTTTCGTCTAGCGAGTTTTTCGTCTTGCGAGGCATTCATCTTGCGGGGCACCACTGTAACGTTAAAATGAATAAAATGCTTAACATGCTATGATTTTATTATTTGCAGCTAACCAAGATAACTCAAGGAGATTTTTTAGGGAGGGGCTTTTTACCCCTTCCTCCTTTCTAATTCTGTCTTTTAAGTCCCTAAAAGGCCCTGCCCCCTACAGCATATCACTTCTATAGATGTTGTTGCAGACCCGATGATGGAGAACCCTAAGCCCAGCTCCTCCTGACTACGAGACTATTTATTACCTACAGCAGCAGCAACAACAACAACAAAGACACACGAGCCTGGCCACAACTCTTTCCTTTCAAAGGATAATGACTGAGATGGAGTGGGGCTAACGAAGGGGGGAGGAATTGAATTGTAAGGACATTTTTGTCACTTTTGAACCTCAAGACTGTGCTCCAGGATTGAAAAGAAGATCACAATTGCCTCAAGATATGCAACTGATGTCTAATTAGTTTGTCGTGTATTACGTGTTATTTATGTAGGAATGTTGGAATATGTTTGACAGTGTGTTATTTCCACGAAAAGGAAAATAATTTTTATGTGTAATTGGTTTTTGTTGTTGTTGTTGTTGTTGTTGTTTAATGTATAGGGTCTTATTGCTTACACCCCTGTGGAGGATTCTCATGCTTTCTAATGGTTCAGGCTATTGTGTAATCCACTCTTTAGATTTGATCACTTTATTGTCCCACCTGGCTCTCTGCCAACTTTCAGCACATTGTAAAAATAGGTAGGGAAAGTTGGCAGAGTGCCAAGGATAAGTTTCTGGATCCATAACACCACCAGTTACATGAAGGTGTATATGCTTTGGTTTAGCAGAAATGATCCCTTATAGAGTTAAATTGATTTATTTGGAGAAGTGCCCTTTAAAGAATGGTTTTGTTTTAACAGATTGGTTTGGAAAATTGAGAACCATGGGGCAGGAGAAATTCAAATTGGTCTCAGTTCTGACTGGGCATGTATCCCAGGTGCACTGAATTTTCTCTGGTCCCCTTAGAACAACTGAGCAACTTTCCTAGAGTGCAAGACCAGCACCAATAATAAAGATGCAATCCCATAGAGAGGCAAAAGGCAAAGACATTTCGCTCACGACATCTCCAAACCTATGCCAGGGACAAGGCACCTGGTCAGGATGAAAGCCCTATGGGGATTCAGCAGGATATGTTGCTGTGCATATGTTGGAGGGGTGAGACCTGAGAACTAACTTTGACACCTGGAGAAAAGAGAGAGAGAGAGAGAGAGAGAGAGAGAGAGAGAGAGAGAGAGAGAGAGGAAACAAAACGAACTGCGTTTTTCAGTCATTACTGGACCTTCCAGCTAAGTGTAATGCATAGACCACTACTGAGTAAATGTTTTTCCCAAAAGTGTTAGAATGTCGCAAGTAACAAAAGACGACATGTGTTATTTTATGTGATATCCTATATTTACGCAAAGGTATCCGTTTACAACATACCGTGTTATTATTTGATAGCACAGCAATTGAATGAAACCAGATGAAATTGGGTCTAGATTACGTCCTCACCTGACATGGTGGTCTCTGTGCAACACTTAACTTGACAGGAGATAACTGCTCCTCGTATCATGGTAGTCTTCCATGAGAGGACGAGATTCCGCTCTCTGAGCAAAATCTGTCCCAAAATAAGAGTGGGGAGTGTAGGGCCATAGCAACCCCCCCCCCAAGGCCTTTCTGAGAAAGGAGAGTTCCGTCAGGAGGACAAGGCTGGCATTGATGGAACAGGCTCAAATGTTTATTATACAAGGCTGTAAAGAGATAAGCAAACTCAGGAATGCAAATGGCCGTGGTGTAGTGGGCCATGGCAGGAAAGAGGGAGGCAAGACCTTACATGGTAATAGGAACTTACTATAAGTTTCGATTTCCCAGAAATCAGGTGGTTTACAAGAAATCAGGTGGTATTGTATTCTGCAAATGTATAAAAAGCTGGCTCGCTTAGAATTCGGGGCCAGACTCTGAGCATGAGATGGTCTGTGCCTTTGTGTCCAAGCAATTGCTTCACAAAATAAAAAATCCTTTTTCCTGCTGTCGTTTGACTCTGGCAGCGTCCTTGATGCTCCTAGTATTGAAGGAAGGTGAGGACAGGTGCCCCACCTAGGCCCAAAGTCACCCCCCCCCCAAAGCAGGCTCAAAGCTTCTCAAAGCTTTTCAAAATCATTTTCTCAGCAGCTAAAAGGCATTATCTAAGCATCAGAAACATTACGGTCTGCTGTAACAAAGGTCGCTTCTCAGGCTAGCTGACCTTGCCAAAAGGTACATTCAACTTGCAACTTTGCTTTCCAGGAATTGTGCCAATAGAGCAAGAGAAAAGAAACATATGTTGGACATGCTGAACCGCTCTCATTCCCCCTTCCTGGGAAGGGTGCCAAGAGTCCACAATAGTCCCAAAGACAGGAGCTTTCTGTTCATGCTCAGAGGAACTCAAGGGGCAGGACTCCTGAGGGAGGAGAAAGGGGAGGGAACTGGAAGGGGAATATATACTCTGTCCAAATGGCTATGAACCTGTGCTTGTTTGTGAACTATCACACTTGCTCCTTCTACCAGTTCATGGATGGTAGAAATAAAGCTTTTTCTCCGGAACTATACCTTGAGTGTCTGTTTGACTCCCATTTTCCCTTTCCCGGGTGCAATATTTTTTCCCACCCGAGGGCAAAGCCTCATAAGGCTACAGTATCAGATGGGGACCTACCTAGATGGTTAGGTCCTTCAAGTGTCGTTGGCCCATTTGGGAAAAGGCAAAGGCTGCTGTATTTTGGTAAGCTTTCTGAAATAACTGGCTTAAATGCAACTGCCCCGAAGTCATGGAAGTCTGCACCAATTCTTTTAATGGTGTATGTGTGTGTGTGTAAAAATACATTGAAAGTGTTATAGGAATTCTAAGGTCTCAAATATTGAATAAATGTTGATAATTGCACAAGGTAAACACACACACATACACACGTATATAAACCACGTGTCTAAAATAGTACAGGAGAGCAATCCAAAAGCCATCTTGGCTCTCCTAAAGGCTCTCAATAGTCCCTCTGCCTCCTTAATCCCCCTTGCCTGAGAACACGTAGGCCAGCGGTTCTCAACCTGTGGGTTTCCAGATGTTGGACTACAACTCCCATCATCCCTGACCTCTGGCCTTGGTAGCTAGGGGTGATGGGAGTTGTAGTTCAACAACATCTGGGGACCCACAGGTTGAGAAAGGCAGAGAGCAATCAGGGAAAGTTCCTGAAGGGATTCCTCCCCTGTATCTACGAACCTCCTTTATATTAAATGTCAGTTTGCCCAGATGCTCTACATCAGGCTTCCTCAAACTTGGCCCTCCAGATGTTTTTGGCCTACAACTTCCATGATCCCTAGCTAGCAGGACCAGTGGTCAGGGATGATGGAAATTGCAGTCTCAAAACATCGGGCGGGCCAAGTTTGAGGAAGCCTGAGGCATGTCTGACTGGCATCCTGATTGTCTTATCAAATGCTAATGTTTTGTGTAAACTGTGTCTGGAACTATGTAAAACCTGCTAAATCCTTAGCAATATCACACCTTGCCTTGCCTGAGCCGCAGTAACCCCACCTTGTGTGTGATGTAATTTCCGACTTTGCAGAGGGGATGTGCTTCTTCTCCACACCAAAATGCAAACCCTGAAAAGAGAGGTTTCTTCTTGATTCTGGGTCTCTATTGCCTCCTTGCTAGGAGGGGAGGGAACTTTGTCGCAACAGAATAATAAAGATCTGCCTTGCTTTCACTGCCTACTGCCTCCATCCATTCATCTCTGACCAATCATGGACTTAGGGGACTCATGGACTTGGGCAGCAAAAGCCAATCACTCCTATTTTTTCTATAACAAAACAAAACCTTTGTAAAGGGACCGCTGACCGTTAGGTCCAGTCGTGGCCAACTCTGGGGTTGCGGCGCTCATCTCGCTTTACTGGCCAAGGGAGCCGACGTTTGTCCGCAGACAGTTTTTCCAGGTCATGTGACCAGCATGACTAAGCCGCTTCTGGCGAACCAGAGAAGCGCACGGAAACGCCGTTTACCTTCCTGCCACAGTGGTACCTATTTATCTACTTGCACTTTGAGGTGCTTTCGAACTGCTAGGTTGGCAGGAGCAGGGACTGAGCAACTGGAGCTCACCCCATTGCGGGGATTCGAACCGCCGACCTTCTGATCGGTAAGTCCTAGGCTCCATGGTTTAACCCACAGCGCCAACTCACACATAACTCATGCCTCCTAACTCAGCTTCTACAAGTGCCCCCTTGCACATGTACCCCGATGCCCTTGGCCAGAGGCGTGTTTAGGGGAGTGTGGCTGGTTCGCCTGCGCTGGGCACCAAGCCGAGTGCCTAAGGGGGAAATGCAACAATGCCTTAGAATGAGAGATGGGGGGTACTGAATTTGGGCATCACACAGGACGTCGCTAAAATTTTAAAGCCCAAAGTCTGCCCCTGCTTTGTTCTATATCTGAAGCATTTAAAAAACTTTTTCAGTTGGTTCCATTAAATACACAGCCTGCCTATGGATGCGCTGTAATTTTGTTGCTTACTGCTTCTCTTGATGAAATTTGTAATGTTTTAGTGGGTACAGTGGTGCCTCGCAAGACGAAATTAATCCGTTCCGTGAGGCTCTTCGTATAGCAGTTTTTTCGTCTTGCGAAGCAAGCCCATTGACAGCTTAGCGGATTAGCGCTATTAGCGGTTTAGAGGCTTTTAGCGGATCAGCTGCTAAGCGGCTTATCAGCGGATCAGCTGATAAGTGGCTTAGGGCTTAGGAAAAGGGGGGCAGGGGAAAAACCCCGCAGGAACTCGCAAGACATTTTCGTCTTGCGAAGCAAGCCCATAGGGAAATTCGTTTTGCGAAGCGCCTCCAAAACGGAAAACCCTTTCGTCTAGCGGGTTTTCCGTCTTGCGAGGCGTTCGTCTTGCGGGGCACCACTGGATTGTGGATTTTTTTGATACCGTATTTTTCTGCGTATAAGACTATGCTTTTTGCTATAAAAAGGGGCAAAAAATGGGTGTCGTCTTATACACCGATAGTGAATGCAGAAGGGGGACGTACGATTAATGGCAGCAGCAGCAAGGAGATTGACAGCAGCGATTGGGCGGGTGATTGGTGGCTGCGGCAAGGCCTGCTGGCGCTTGGCTGCGCCAACTGAGCAGGCAATTAGTGGCTCTGGCGAGTCGGGCAGGCGATTGGCAGCTGTGGCAAGTGGGCGAGAGGGCTGGTGGCGGCGGCGAGCGGGCGGACAATTGGTGGCTGCTGTGAGGTGTGCGATCGGCAGTGGCGGGCAGGCGGGTGAGCGATTAGCGAAAGTGACCTCCCCCACCCCACCCAAAAAACTAAACAATTTAATTTATTAATTTTGGCTTTTTAAAAAAAGGGGGGGTCGTCATATACACTGAAAAATACGGTATTTTGTTACTTGCTCCTTGGGACTTTTTATCAACAAGTGCCTTTGAAATGTTTTAAATAAAAATTGAGGTGTACTTAACACTATTCCCAGTAGAGGGCAGCAGTACATAACAGCTGAAGTTGACACATCTCTGGCCTCATGAGTCCTTCCTATTCATATAATTTTTTTTATGTGGGCAGATGAAAAATATACAAACAAGTACAGTGGTACCTCAGGTTAATTACGTAATTCGTTCCGGAGTCCGTTCTTAACCTGAAACTGTTCTTAACCTGAGGGACCACTTTAGCTAATGGGGCTTCCTGCTGCCGCCGCGCCGCCGGAGCACGATTTCTGTTCTCATCCTGAAGCAAAGTTCTTAACCCGAGGTACTATTTCTGGATTAGCAGAGTCTGTAACCTGAAGCGTATGTAACCCGAGGTACCACTGTAGATCCATTTTGAGAAGGATGGATATGCTACTAAAGATTTACTCATAGCCAACAAGAGTTAAGAGTGAATCTCAGGTACTATCAAGGGTGCACTTGAAACATTTTGCAAACTTTTAGAAAGCATTGCACAAACACTGATTATTAAAGCATTTTTATTTTTTTTGTCTTCAAAAGCGTACACTGCACCACTGAACCTTCCTCATGCTAAGCTTACTGGAGGGTTGAAGGACTGTGAATTAGGCCTAATCCGATGTGTTAAGTTGCATGATACATCACAAGTGTTCTCCAATCAGCCCCCCCCCCCCATTGAAATACTTGATTTTTTTCCAGTTCTGGGATAGCTGCTTCCAATGAACAGGCAGGGCTCAAGGACAGGACTGGGTGGTCCAGGCAATGTTTCGTGAACTCCATGGCACTGAGAGCATATCAGAGAATCCAAATACAGCCGCATCTTCAGCCTTGTTGCTACGACACTTCTCATATGTTGGCCAAGAGGAAAAAAAACTGAGTTATTTATTTATAGGGGTGCCCTATAAATGGTTGGGAGCACCTAACAGTGCAGATGTTGCTGTGTTCCCAACCCCACCCAGCCCATGTGGCCAATGGTCAGGGTGATGGCAGTTGTAGGAAGGCAACTGGCGCCCCCAATCCTGTTTTAAAGGCACATGCCAGTCTCTTTGCACTGCTTGTTCGCGACACTTAACTCAGACACAGCGGCTTGTAGCTTTCAACTGAATGATATTTGTAGGAGTCATAAGGCAGGAACTTTTTATTTGGGGGGCCTTCCCCCATTCTCATGACGTCACTTGGAAGGTACTGGCAGTGGCGTAGCGTGGGGGCTGCAGGGGGGGCTGGCCGCACCGGGCACAACATCGGGGGGGGGGCACGCTCGCCGCCTCCGGAGTCGCCAAAGAGCCTCGGGCGCAGGCTGTAGCAGAGCCCCATGTCTCACGGAACCGACGAACTGTGCGCGCGTCCGGGCTGAAGGCGTCCGGCAGGCAGCGGCTCTCAGCGCTCGCCGCGGTCCCCGCGTGTCAGGGCTGCGGAGGGCGCGCCAGGCAGCCCCTCCTCACAGCCCTGCCGCCGCTGCTGCTGCAGCTGCTGGGCCATGTTGCATTTTCCTCGCCTCTCTGCCCTCCTCCTCCGGGCAAGCAGCGTCGTTTGGGCGGCAGCGCCAGCGGCAACTCGCCTCAGATCACCTGACACGGACCCGCCGCCGCCGCCGTGGCTACCTTACCGTAAATACCCCAGCCCAGGCAGCAGCAAGAAGAAGCTGGCAGCGGCGGCAGGTTAGGGGTTAGGGGGCGCAAATTACTTGCCTTGCCCCAGGTTAGGAGGCGCAAATTACTTGCCTTGCCCCGGGTGCTGACAACCCACGCTACGCCGCTGGGTACTGGATGCAAAAGAAAGAGGTATCATTTGTACATACTTCTGGAGTCGAGATACCAATTCCTGATCATCTGAAAACCCAAAAGCATGAAGTTAAAAGGCAGAACTGCCAAGACACTTCAGAAGCCTCAAGTTCCACTTTACAAAGCACACACCAGCTTCCTAGTGAGAAACTAAAAGGCACCGGGTGGCTACAGCCATTGCTCCTGTGGCCTCACCTCTCTGCCTTATTTTCTACCCTGTCCTCAGTCTCCATGCTTTTATGCCTGTACTAAGCTCCCAGGTGGCTGCATATGGCCTCAATTTGAGAAATCATGGTAAGGTATCCGTTTGCTAAGAGATGGGAAAGTAGAGCCATCTGAATCCCCTGTTAGGACCTACAGCAAGGATCTTCTAAGAACGTATTCATCTTAACCCACTATTATTTCACACATCCAGGGAGAGACAGACTTGGTTTCTAAGCAGAGAAAGAATGAAAATTACCTTTTCCATTGAAATGGCAGAAAACAAATTCAGGCTGTACCAAATATAAAGGGAAATATATATACATAAGGGAAGAGAGAAAACCTGTTTCACACACATTGTTTCTAATGATCAATGTACCCACTGAAACGTTCTTCTTTTTAAGCTTGACCTCAGTTAGTGTTTGTCAGCAGTTTAATTGACAGAACCCAAAGGCAGCTGTGGCAGAAAAAAACAGATCAAACCCTTATAGCAGAAAGCAATGGTTTCGTTTAGCTAGAATTGATTTGGCATTAACGTGCTAAAGTAACGCAAACCGGGCAACATGTCAACAGGCATGGCAGCTAATAACTAAAACTGTGTTGAAGAATTTGGCTTGAATTTGGCAGGAGCTGTTGTTCCCTTTCCGTAGAGGTCAGTTCTGGCAAACCTACTGGGGAAGAAAGTCTCTTCCAGGGCCTAAGGGCCTCCCAGTTTTTTAAATCTCTGCAGATGGCTTCGTTTCACCATTCTCCATCTACCTACCTAACACATTCCGAGCACCTGCTACAAACCCCATAGTTGCTCATATCAAAACAAGATCATTTGTCCAATTCTCTCCACTTCTTCCCAGAGTTTGCAGGCACACCTGTGTGAACACGATATATCCCAATGGTCAAAACTCAGTAAGGGTTAAAAATCCTTCCCAACCCCTTATACCCGATTTGGGGGATCCAACTTTCCCGGCAACCCCCTCCTTCTGCTTCCACAGGGAAGCTGTTGTCTTGTCAACATTAGGGGTGACCACTGCTCCTTGCCCGATTTTTCTTCTTACAATTGCTTACCTTACAGAGTAAATTTATCCTAGCTATTTTTGCTCTGTCCCCATATAATTCCTCTGGGCTGTGGCTCAATGGCCGAACATGGTTCGTGCAAAAGGGCCCAGGTTCTCCAGCATCTCCAGGTACGGTTGGCAAACACTACTGATATCCTGCATTAGGGACTAGTTGACCCTTCGGATCCCTTACAACTCTACAATTCTATGATCCCGGAGAGCTGCTTTCAGTCAGTGGTGACTACACTGGGTAAGATAGCCCAGTACTGTCTTACTCAGTTTAAGGCGGCCCCATATGTTCCTTTGCTTTAAATAAGGGTTTCCTTATTTTAAAATTGCTTTTAACAGCAATTCCCGTATTTTTTGCTCTATAAGACTTGCTTTTTCCCTCCTAAAAAGTAAGGGAAAATGTGTGTGAGTCTTACGGAACGGATGCAGGCTGCACAGCTATCACAGAAGCCAGAACAGCAAGAGGGATTGCTGCTTTCACTGCACAGCGATCCCTCTTGCTGTTCTGGCTTCTGAGATTCAGAATATTCCCCCCCCCCTTTGTTTTCCTCCTCCAAAAACTAGGTGCATCTTGTGGTCTGGTGCATCTTATAGAGCAAAAAATACGGTACCTAGGGTTGATTGTCGATTACAATCCAAGTAACATTTCTCCCCACAAACTAAGTTGTCAGCTTATGCTACAAGCTGTCAGTTTATGCTACTCTGGGCAACACAGTATGCATGGGTTAAAACTGGATTTGCCGTGATAAAGGGGTACCTCCTGGGCTGCCCATCTCTCACCCCCCTTTAAAATAGCTCTGAATCCCTTACAGTGCCTTGTGGGTTAAGGAAGGAAGTGGTGATAAAGAGCTGGCTGGCTGTGACATGGCCGCAGTCATGCATTTTTCTACGCCCATGTCGTACCCGAGTATGTAACTAAGGAACCAAGCAGCTTTCCGAGAGGTTAATGCAAAAAAGGAACCAAGCAGCTTTGCAAAGTTTTCATGCAGGGTGCAACACACCTGAGTCTGAAGGAAGCTTGTAAAGGAGTCAGGAAAAAGGCAATTTATTAGTGCAGTCAACACAATTGAACAGCAAAACACAAAATGCCATCAGCAACTTGCGTACTGCCAGGAGACATAACAAACTCTATGGTACGTTTCAGAGCACAAGAGTGACAGCAGGACATCAAGGGGAGGTAAACAAGATGTGTTAGGAGAAAACAGTGAAGTCAGGTTAGCTCAAGATACAGTTATTAGGTTGGATTTAGCAGCTTTTTCAATTCCTGAGCAACAGGGACAGAGTTAGAAATTACTTCCAACCAGCATATTCCCCTTTCTAAACATGTCATTATCACTGACATGTATACGAGCACAACCCATTCCATCCCTAAAACTGATCTGACTTTTGAAGCACATTCCAGGTGTTTTTAAATCATCACTTACAAAATTGAAGTACGAATAAATGGACTGTAAAGTTACTTTTAAATGGCAGCTCATACAGTTAACAGTTGTAAAAGCTGAAACACCATAGGAAATGGTAACAGGCTCGGTTTCTGAAGCAAAGTTCTACTTGGGAGCAGAGCGTAAGCAGTGTGCCAACAAAGGAGGAAAAACTGGAAGGAGGAGGAAAACGGAGGACGCGGCAGAGCTGGAGAGCAACTAATGCACAGGTCTGTGAAAAAGCAAAGGCCACAAACAGAATGATTGCTGCAGAATTAAGTATCTCCAAAGCACAAGCATTTCCCACAGAATGAAACTGGAAACAGCATCTGCTTGGTGAATATTCAAGATCACAGACAAAAGCTAAGCTGCATTATTCATGCACTTTATTCGTAGGAATGATTGAAGTTCCACAAGAGGAATGGAGATTATTTTTGAAGGGGTTTAAGAATCGTGTCTTCCTATACTCTTCTATCCTCTCCCCACCCCCCCACCCCAACACACTTTCAACAAAAAGAGCAATGGTTGTAGGCTATCAATTGTTGTGAAAACCACATTCCCAATATTCGCTGATTCTCCACCATAGGATCACCATGAGGAACCAGGCCACTTACAGGACTGGGAAAACACTTCTTAGATGATATACTCCATTGCATCCATTTACAGTGCGGCAAGAGAGGAAACATTCCTCAAGCAGCCATCATTGCTGCTGATAGTATCCAGGAGTTCTTTCTGTCCCAAACGTTTGCAGATGGTAACTGCTTGCAAAGTGGTCCAAACTCTATGTTGAAGGCAGCAGCTATGGTCATCTACTGTTGCAAATCCCTTATGTGAAATATTAACAGCAACCATTTCAGGCAGCAATAGCACAAGAAAGGGAATTAAACCTTGGTTCAAAGTTTCTGCTCAGATGAGGATATTCAGGGAGTCTTAACAAAATGAAAGCTGTTCAGAAGGGATGGTACTGTCAGTGTTTTGATACAGAGCGAGGTCCAACTGCTCTTTTATTGATGCTTTTATTCCTTGCCCCGCCAACTCCAGCACAAATGCTTAAAAGCAAGGAAGAAATATTCAAAGCAACACACACAAAAAGAAAGTGGCTGTAAAAAACGGTTGCAAATAAATTAAATTTAACAGGTAAACTAAACTTGGACCTGAAGACATTCCTGACCACTGTATTTAAAAAATAAAATAAGGGAAACATATAAAGGCAAAAGTAGGACACAATCATCAAGATGTCAAAAACAAAACAAAACACAGATTTATCAAAACAGCCAACGTACAATGACAAGACAG
Source organism: Podarcis erhardii (assembly GCF_964252035.2). Lineage (NCBI taxonomy): Eukaryota > Metazoa > Chordata > Lepidosauria > Squamata > Lacertidae > Podarcis > Podarcis erhardii. The sequence continues at coordinate 14,664,158 of NC_138498.1, forward strand.
TTTCATCCAGGTTAATTTCATATTTTTTTTCCATTTTCTTTGCAAGGTCACGAAGTTGAGACAACCTTAAATGGCACACACACAATTCAGAGGAGTCTGGTTCTGTTCAAACTGAGCAGAGCATCTGCTTGAAGGCTTGCATCCTATGAGAAAGGATTGAAGTCAGCAAAGAACCTGACCTCACCAGCGGCACTTTGAGAGTACAAGGAGGAAGATGACATCTGGGTTCTGCGAGGAGATGTGCATTTAATTCTGCACCAGCAGCAGCAGCAACAGCAGATTGCTAAAAATGCTAATTCTGTTGAAAACCAGGCCCTATCTGAAAAGGAAGGGTCGTCTCCTGTGCAACGTAAGGCCACGCATCTCAAGGAAGTTGCAGAAATTGTCCCGTCGGGTTTTTGGCTCCATAACATTTTGTACGCCAAAAACATCACTACTGGTATGTATATTTTATTTGGCATTACTCCCAGTTTGGCATCTGCCTTCTCATGTACCCCCATCCACCCCATCCCACCCCCCAAAAAAGGCTGCAAAGTTGTGCCTTAAAGGTACTGTGTGAAAGTAAGATGCTATGGGGCCAAGATGGAAAAAGCGTGTGCCCTGCACAGAGATGCTTTGAAGAGAAACCAAGTCATCTGGGCCAATGCACTCATGTCAGGAGACTGAAGACTTCTCTAAAGACGTTTACGGCAGAAGCCCACTTACCGGAGCACAGAGGAGTTTCTTGTGCTTTTATGAAGACATTTGGAAACCTGCGCCAACATCAAACCGGAGTGGGATTATCACAAGGGGGTGGGGGTGGGGTGGGGAAATGCAGCACGGCATCTTGCATAAGTTGCTGGGCACCTGCCCAGTATAATTAGGAAGTGGCGTGTTAATCAACAGAGAGAAATAATGCCCTGACACGGCACAGCGGGGCAAGATCAGTCAGCTTGGACACGGTATATTTCTCTCTCAAGCACATTCGTTCATCATCTCTGCCAAGTCTTTAGATTTCCTCCACTCCGTGTGCAAATATCATAACCAGGCCTGGCTCTAGCACCATCTCCTCACCCATGTGCTGATTCTCACAGGCCATCACCACCACAGCCTGCTTGCCCGGAATGCGCTTGGCCACATAGTTTTCGTAATAGCGCCGGTTCATCTGGCGGGTTTCTAGCGTGGCCAGGCCCTGTGGCCAGTTCCGTTCGTGGGCGTTTTCAATCAACTCGTTGATGATGGATGTGGGGCAGCCACTCTCCACCAACGAGCGCTTGATGACAGCCTGAAGTACGGCGTCGGGTGTAGAAATCATACCGCCCCATCGTGTCACTCGGGCTGGCTGCAAGGAGTTCACCCACCTAGAAGCAATTGGGGAAAAAACACAAGTCAGTGTAAGAGAAATATCAGGGGAAACACAGAGAGTTACCTACAAGCCTGAAGGTGAGGAATCCTAAATTGTATTGCTGATCTAACCTCTGGCCTTGGGCCAAACTACAATAGTAGTCTTGACTCAGAAGCTGCCAGCTTATTCTGAGCACTTCTGCAGATATTAACTGGGGTTGTAACTCACTTTAAAGTAAGTGTGTGTGTGTGTGTGTGTGTGTGTGTGTGTAAAAGGTGAAAACTAAATGCAACGAATGCATGGCATTTTGCTTCCAACTTTGAGGAAAACACAATGGAATGGGAAGAGACTTGCCCAGCGGTTTTCCAACTTTCCATCTTTAGAGAACACTTTCCTCATTGATCTGTCCTCCAAGAAACCCCTTGCACATTATACATAATTCCGGGGCGTGTTCTAGGAGGCTCATTCAGTTTACTCGGAACCTTGGCCAAACCTGTTGGGTCTCCAGTTGCCTCAGGTAAACCATGTGATGCTCAAAACACACCCAGCTACCCCTGACCCCCACTTCTCTATGGTTGTGTATCACACAGGAAGATCAGTAATGAGCAAATGGGATTATAGGCAGCACTTCTTCTGTTCTTGAACTTTTCGGAAGCTTCCAAGGGGCACTAGGGTTTTCCAAAGGCCATGAGAACCACAGGTTATTAGTTTAGTCTCAAGGCTTAAGACAGGGGAATTCAATTTGCAGCTCTGCCACCAAATCCATTATTTCATTTCCAATCTACCCTGAAGTGAGAAATGTGAGGCTTTAAGATTTGATCCTTATAATGCACTCTGCAACTGGAGATTGCAGCTACTTTAAACTGTTAGCAGCTTATCGTCTCCCATGGTTAACACTGAAAGAAGCACATATCTGTGGTCCAGGGCTTGCACTGTCAGCTGGTATGGATTTCAGGGAATCAACACTTTGGAAGACAAGAGAGTTATACTGAATAAGACTCCATATTTAGGAAATGTGTTTAAATCCTTTTCTCCCTTCTACATTACATCATATATAATGAGATATTTTACTATAGCCCATTGTTTGTTCTGCTTTTCAATTGCAAACAGCCCTGCTGTACACACTCCTTTTGCTTCATCATGTAAGTTGGAATTGACCGATGGTGTACATATAACACGATGTTAAAAAGCAGACACACAACAGTGGATTTTTCTTTCCCTAAAAAATTGCCACAGAGAAGCTATTGTAACATTTTCTAGAGACAGTGTAAGGGTTTAAGTCTAGAATGGAACTGATTTCATTTTTAATTTTGATTGTTTTCATCCTTGTTATGAACACGGTATCTGACCTAAGCCTTCAAAATAAAAATGCAAAATAGTAAACATTTCTTTTCTACCTATTGCTCCTGTGTGCGCATCAGCCAGGCAGGATGGATTCAAGCTCCTGTAACACTCCAGGAATCCAATGTTTAGAAACACCTTGGGTGATATGCGACACTGCATGAGTGGAACTCCACCCCTTCCTCTCTTCCCCCTGCAGCCACCCCCACAAACACCTGCAAGTTGGCATAATAGGAAGCATCTCCTTGCCTACTCTGTATATTACTGTATCCCTAGAAATGTGCAAATTTGCAATGCGAACACACACACACACACACACACACACACAGAGAGAGAGAGAGAGAGAGAGAGAGAGAGAGAGAGAGAGATTACAAGACAGTGAGGTCTTCTCCAGTCACTTTTTTCAATCACTTTCCAACATTATCTTAGCTATGCTGGCCTTGCCCATGTCAAAAAAATACCCTCACCATTCCACCCTCTTTTAAAACTCAGTTCCAGCACTTACTCTAGGATTTCATTATATTCAATAGTCTCCTCCAAATTCTGCAGGTTGGGATTGACACTACGTATCGCTCGCATATATGCTTTCAACAACTGAATGTCACGTTTCTGAAAGAAACAGAGTAAACGAGAAGATGAAAGCTGCAGTTTTTCAAATAAGATTTTGAGAAAGACCTGGTTAAAAAAAATGTCCCCGACGTTTAGATCTCTCCATTATGAGATGGTAATGGGATGCTAGGTATGGACCTAGTGAAGAGTCAGGGAACATAAAACGCATAGCGTGGTTGAAGCTAAGGGAATGTGGACCTATCTCCCATTTCTCCAGGATAGGAAGAACATGGGAACCCTACATTAGGATGACCTGAACTTTCTAAAGGAAAAGTGGGATATAATAAATATGCCCTGTAGGCATTCTGTGATTCCTGAAAATAAGACCTTTTTCCCCGGCAGGGCTCTCGTGCCTTCAAAAGTTTCATGACAGGCATAAAACCACAACCAATGGCCATCAAGGATCAGACTAAATGTGCATCTAGCTTCTCACAAGTCAGCCAGATGTTTTTAGGAAGCCCACACCACAGGACTTGGAGGCAAAACTACTCCCCTGTACATGCAACTTGCATTCAGAGGCAAACTTTAGCCATTTGTATGAGCCAACAGTTTTTGAAGGCGTCATAAGCCTGCCACAACTAGGTGGCAAAGCCAGCACTGCATGGAGTTTGTTCTTACCTTCTCCTTGACCCCTCCTTTCTTCAGCTCTGTGTCACTTCAAGCTCCCAATTTTCTGCCTGCCAACTCATCAGTCCTGCTTCCTTTAGCCTCTCTAGCTCTGAGGCAGCATCTTTCCCCTTTTCTCCTCCAATTTCCCACCTTGCCAATATACAGCTAGTTGGCAACCCAGTCTCAGGGCTCCCTGGCCCAAATGCGTTTATCTTCTGGGACCATTTCTCATCTTGCCACAGTGGCCCTGCCCCTCGAGTCACTGAGATTTGAGTTTCCAGTTAAACGGATGCTTCAGAGGAGGCTGCATGTTAGCATTCTCTATGGCTGCATTTTATTAGCACACAAATAGTGTTACTGAAGGGACACTTTACGAGGGAGGAGGCATGCCTCCCTCTCAAGTGTCAAATTTATTGCTCATTCACATCCCTTTTTTACCTCTGGGGTTGGCAGCTAAGGAGGCCAGAAAGCACCATTCAAGGAGTCAAATTTGGCTCACTGATATTCTAAAAGGGGTCTCATTAGCTCAGCCAATAGGATCCAGAGATTCCAGCACTAGAACAAAAAAATGCATTCACATAGAACAGTGGTACCCTGGTTCTCAAACGCCCTGGTACTCAAGCAACTTGGAACCCAAACACTGCAAACCCAGAAGTAAGTGTTCCGGTTTGCGAACTTTTTTTCGGAAGCTGAACATGCTCTGTTTTGAGTGCCACGCTTCCGTTTTGAGTGTTATGCTGAGGTCTGTCTGTTTTTGCTATTTATTTTGCATTTTTGTGACTTTTTTGTTTTGTTTTTGTGACTGTGTGGAACCCAGTTCAGCTACTGATTGACTGTGTGACTGCAGTACATTGTTTATTGCTTTCATTTTATGGATCATTGGTCTCACTTGATAGTAAAATCCATGTTAAATTGCTGTTTTAGGGGTTGTTTTTAAAAGTCATGGAACGGATTAATCCATTTTGCATTACTTTCTATGGGAAAGCACACCTTGGTTTTGGAACACTTTGGTTTTGGAACCAACTTCCGGAACGGATTACGTTTGAGAACCAAGGTACCACTGTACACTATATAAATACCATTCAGTGATAATGTCCTGTAGTACTAGACTGCATTACTGCTCAAAGCTACAAAAGGAACTTTCAGTACCTGAAAGGTTTTAGCCTCTGTATTTTAAGAATAACCAACTGTCACATTGTGAATGCCCCTTTTGGATATTTTACAGCCACTCAGAACTTGAGAAGAATCCAGAGTCTAAAAAATATTTGAAATCCATCTGGGCAAGAGTCTTTTGAAATCTTCCCTTCCTCCTTAAGATCAGGACTCAGCTATAACACTTACACAATACTTCAACTCAATATTCCCTATCTTCTAACAACATCTCAATATTCCCTATCTTCTAACAACAACACACCCCCCCATTGATTTTTCATACTCTGACAAATTCTGAACTAACAAGAGAGGTAATTTAGTCCTTTAGCCATTTCTCATGGAAACACAAACTCTTATCAGTTATTTGAGCTTGCCTGGGGAAAGAGGAATTGTTTATCTACTTAAAGGAGCCACAAAGACTGCTGCAAAAGAAGCTGTTACCTGCTCCGCTAGCTGGTGCTTATGTTCTGCTGAAGTCTTTTCCAACTCAGCTATCCTTGTCTGTTGCTGCTGCACCACTGACCGCAAGTGTTTGATGCAGTTATGATTCGGTAACTCATCTTTGGGCATTTCCAAGCTGCATGGAGAAGGAACAGCAAGAATTGAGAAAGGTGATTAAGCAATGGGTGTCTTCTAATAGAAACTCATAGTTAGGTGACCTGCAAACAATGCAGAAGCAAAAATCTATACTTTAAAGCAAACTGGGACTGAAGTCAGTAGTCTCAAGTTACCAGCTGCCAGTATTGCGCAACTCAACTGTCCCTCACGCATCATAAAAGCTGTCTCATATTAAGCTTGACCAGGTGGACCACACAACCAATGTCTCTCTCCTGCTGATTTTCCCAGTTCACGCTGGCATGGGAGTGAAGCCCTACTGGCTATAGTAAAAGGTAAAGGGATCCCTGACCATTAGGTCCAGTCATGACCAACTCTGGGGTTGCAGCGCTCATCTCGCTTTATTGGCCGAGGGAGCCGGCGTAGAGTTTCCAGGTCATGTGGCCAGCATGACTAAGCCGCTTCTGGTGAACCACAGCAGCGCATGGAAACGCTGTTTACCTTCCCACCAGAGTGGTACCTATTTATCTACTTGCACTTTGACGTGCTTTTGAACTGCTAGGCTGGCAGGAGCAGGGACCGAGCAACGGGAGCTCACCCCGTTGCAGGAATTCGAACCACCGACCATCTGATCGGCAAGTCCTCGGCTCTGTGGTTTAACCCACAGCGCCACCCGCGTCCCGTCCCTACTGGCTATATAAAACCCTTAGACCAGGGGTGCCCAAGCTTTTTCCAAAGAGGGCCAGATTTGATGAAGTGAACATGCATGAGGGCCGACCAAAGTTGTTGCTTTTTATGATTTTACCCCAAAGTTCTTGAGCTTTTTTTAAGGATTGAAGTTGTTGGGGTTTTACCCCAGGAGATAAACTGCCACAGGGGCTGGATTAAACCAACTGGCGGGCTGGATTAGGCCCCTGAAACAGACTTTGGACATGCCTGCCTTAGACAAAGCACTGAACTATGACATTAAAATGCATTGGGTCAGACCTAGCTGAATACTTACCCACATCCCTGCTCACAAGTCACAGGCCGCTTTGGATTGTGTTCACAGTCGTTGAGGTGAGACATCAGGTTGTCAAGTCGCACTACAGCAGTACAACCAAAAACAGCGTTGTCACATGTGATCTGCAGCTTAGATAGCATATTACGCATGATCCGAGGAACAGGCCGCAAGTGAGCCACGGTCACCACACTTCGGTCCACGGGGCAGGTCTGTTGTTGGGAGAACCACTGGGTTATGCAGGCATTGCAGAAGGCGTGCTCGCAATGAGGAGCCTGTGCAAAGAACAGAGCAAGGTATGCCAATGCAGGTTACATCAGGTTCATGCTACTGGTTTGTGGCCTGTTTTCCATGTTTTTCACAAATAAGAGAGAAAGAGTTGGAAGAAGAACAGAACTTCGACCAATAATTTAAGCCAATCTAAGCTACTAACGGCAGGTGAAGATAGCTCACTTTGGCTATAACTTACGAGACACTGAAGCAGAAACGCAGGACAACTGCCATCAACCAAAGGATATGAAAATCATCCACTGCCTTTGAGGTAGTGATCTCTCTCTCTCTCTATCTCATATCAAGCCTATTACAAATCATACTTTGCCATTTCAGTGCTGGTGTGGTACAAGAAGAGATCAATGGAAGGAGATGTACATTCACCACTGTGCAAGGTGTTCAACTCAAGAATGAATTGTTAAAATAAATCTTGATGATGTGAAAAATTCACTTCACAGGGTAAAGTAGCACAGTACCTCTCCCTTTAACCAGCTGTTTTCATTGAACTGCCTGTGGGCGTAACATAGACAATCCTCCAAATAAGGCACAGTTGTAGTTATAACTCTTCTTCCGGAGAAGATCTATTCATGCACAAATGTACACCAGCTCAGCTACTCATCTCACAGCTATGCCTCCTAGGCATTGCCAACTGACAGAAGTTTAATTTCCTATAAACTAATTCGCAATTGCTTGGTTCTCACCGTGCTTTCTGTCTTATGATAATGGCGAGGAATTCAGCGTAGTACTAAGGAGAATGTTCCATCTGGCAAGTCGAAATGCTTGTGCTGATGGAGCAATTTCCCCTCTTCTCACCTCCTCCAGCCTATCTGCTGTTCTTGGGTTTCCCCCAACCCGAGCCAACCTGGGGGGGGTCAGGGGGTAGAGAAAGGGGGGAAGCCCTGTTGTGCTGGCAGAAGTCCTTGAGTTGGCTTCTGCTAGCAAGATTCATTAGCTGAATCCAGCCAATTTTCTTAGTTTCTTCCTGTGTGCTCTCAGGTTTTTCCTGGACATCTGCTACACTAAGCTTTCCTACACTCAGCATGTGCCATATGCTTCCAAATAAGCCAGTGATGTAGCTGAGAATGGTCAACCTGTTGAGCACCATAAGCCAACAGAAGGTTTAAAATACACTGTTGCTGAAATCACAAAATGGTCATTCATCAAGTGTTTGCATTGCTGCATTTGGACCACAAGACCAACACTTGTGGAAGTGACACAACTGGCTTGGGAGACCCATAAACATCACTCATGAATTAGTCTGCTAAGAAGTAAAGTTATTGCCTTATGACGGCTGTAATACAGTGTATTCAAATCTTGGCAAACAAAACAGATTTCTGTACTTTTACTAATAGTCTACAATTATTTTTTAACAGGGACTTTTTGTACATTTTTATTTATTTTCAGGAAGGATGTCTAGGTACAGAATAATAAGTGTGTCCTCAGCAGTACAGATGTTTGTCATTTTTTAGGCAGTAATAGTTATTGCAAAGGTTAATGAATGCAATACATCAAGTAACAACAGAACAAATAATTACCCCCCCCACCCAACAAAATAAAATTCTTTGTGAGCAATTCACACAAAGCGCATGCTCCAGGAAACCCTTCAGCAAATCTCTATTGCAGATGGGAGACACAGAAGATTAACAGGGACATTTTAACCTTAGCAAGCAATTAGAGACTAACAATACTGCATTTGCTCACAGACTCATCCCCATATAAACAGAAATACAGGCAAAGGCCTCCAGCCTACACCCTGACCCCATATGAAGAGAGGTGGCGGGGGCGGCTGGGTAATGCACAACACATATTCAATCTAAAAGGGAGTTAGGAAAGTTCAGAAGCTCTCGGTCTATTTCCTCTCCCATTCTCCCAAGCTTAATGACTTCCTGTTCAGAGAAAATCAAGATGTGCAGCTGAATAGCACATGTTGCTCTCCATTGTATGAACCGTATCACAATGGATTAGATGCAATGTGCATTCTGAGGCAGTTTTTAGAGTGTCACTTCAAATTTAAACGCAAAACAGTCTGTCTCTTGCACAAGAGGGAAACAATTTGAGTTTAACATGCTTAACTAGCTTGCTAAGAATAATGTTTCTAGTGCGATCAGAAATACCGTTGAACACTAAGATATTTTGCACACATACCATAACAAAACACTTGAATATTTTAGGTAGACTGATCTCTCATGGCTACTGCGCATCAGCTAGTTCTGGTAGGTTGTATCCAACAAAATCATTGTATGTGCAACAGAACTTCCCTTCCTTCTCCTCCTTCCTCCCACCAGACTACTCTGAAATCTCTTCTGGAACCCCCAGAACACATTTGGGGGGCTTTGCTGTGCTTGTGGAAGTCATTCCATGACAGCAATTATTTCGTTGAATACAAGCTTCTGTCTCCTCTGACAGGTTGGAACAGCATTTTAACTTGACTAGTGCATTTTACAGGGTCACTAATTAGCAAGAGAAAATGCCTTCTCTGTTCAGTGCACAAGATGTGACTGGCGAGGTCCATCTCGGCCCCTGATTGCTCGTTTTCCATTGCTTTCTGAAGACTTTGTTTTAGCAGGCTCTGGGCAGACTGTGTGATTTCTTTTTGCTTCATCCAGAAATTTGTTTCTCGCTTTTTGATTTTCTGCCACCCCCACGTTTTGCTTAAAAAAAAAAAAAGTTTAAGCAATTTATTTTTTTAAAATAAAAAATGATATTTGCTTTTAATGCTTGTTTATATCAGGCTTCTTGGGGACTTCATTTTGAAGTGAAAGGAGGGATAAAAATCTGAATAAAGGAAAAGCAAAGGCCCCTTCAGGATTAGGGTCCCATACCTGCATATGGAGAAAGCACCCAAGCCAGCCATGTAACATGCAGCAAGGTCATATTTTTGGTTAATGCTTCTTCGTGCAAATGTTACATAAGGAGACCTACTAAGATAAGAATAGTTTCTGCCAGTTCCCTGTGCAAAAATAAACTCATGCTCCAGCAGTTCCGGCCTCTCAAGAAACAGAAGCTTTTGTTCTGAATGTGGAATGACAACTCCCAGTATGCCTAGTTATACAAGTATCTGAAGGTTCATCGTCATCTAGTTACCAGCTACCTGCAAGCCAGAGAGCTGAATTCAAACTAAGTGTTTTTTCCTTTTAATGATATTCCAAAGCACTTTTGCGGCCACCCAATGCTGCTTTCATATGCAAGCTGAACAAGTCAATCTAAAATTCAGCAGCTAGCTGTTTAGCTTAATTCATCTTTACAAGAATACCCTGCCAGCAAAGAAATCAATCCTTTACCTATCCAGTTCACTTTAGCTACAGATAGAAGTGATTTGTTTACTACTGATAAGAGAACAAGACAGGCTTACAGCTGATTGACATATTACCATATTACTATAGGGAAAGCAAAATAGATGCATGTGGTCACATGTGACAATCATATGTGGGGTTGGCTTGAACATATGCTAGGTCCTGCTTGTATGTTTCTGAAAGGCACCTGGTTCTGAAACAGAGAAGCCTTCGGCAAAAATTCACCAGGACTCTCCTTATGTGTATAAATTGTTAACTAGTTAACATTCACAGTTCTAGGTCTATCATTTTGGAAAATCCAGAAGAAATTGCAACAGATAGTAGAGAAATCATCTGCTCTGATAGCCTATATTTTAATACCATGAAGTGCATAGCCTATCATGAAGTCTACTGCTTTTTATATGGATAAACTACCTACCCAATTAGTATTCAGTGATTATCATGGGCTGTTAAATTTGAGCCTGAACTCCAGACAAAGCTCACGATGTTTAACAGATTCCAGTGGAATTTGCATAGATATAGTGTGCATTTTAAAACTTTTTTCTTTGGCTTAAAAAATCAGACTAGATTATAGCTTTAAAAATTAAAACAAAGAGTACTATCACATGTATTCTCCCTCAGTCATGCAGCTTTGACAAAGATCTAATACAGCTTTGACATAGAAAACATTCAGCTTTTCAATAAACTACAAAATTTTTACGCTGACCTACCTGCACTGGCTCCTCCAAGACCCCACTGCAGATGGGACATATAAGATCTTCATCAACATCCCCTTGAAAACGAGCTACATCATACCCCATTTCTCATCACCGATGCCAAAACCCTAGAAAAAGCAGGAGAGGGGAAACGAAGAACAGCTGAGCACAGAAGATTTGGAGTCTTGCCACAAGAGACGCCAGCATATTCAGATTGCTGCTTCTGTGGAGTCAGTTAAAAGTCATTCTTTTGGCTAGGCTGCCTGCCTGCCAGCTAACCTGATAAGGCTGCATTCTAAGTCAGGGATTGACAGAAAAGCTTCAAATCCCTGAAGAGCAGGGTGTGGTGCAGCAAAGAGACAACTCAACTCAGCCCAATCTGTGTGCACAGATTTGGGTGGTTTGACCCACCCACTAACACCAAATTAGACACTTCCCTCTACAATGCAGAATTACTCATCTCTTCACTTGCATTTTTTAATTCCACACCTTGCTTTTTTTGTTTTTTTTCTGTGGAACAACTTGCCTATATGAGCGATGGCAAGGTGTGACTAAGTTTCACACCAAATTATAGAGCAGGTATGGCAGGAGGGGGAAAAGAAGAAAAGTTCCATAGCTAAGACAGCTGATGGGGGGGGGCTCAGTGTAATTAATTCACAGCCTTCTCTAGGAGCTATAAACGAGCTTGCAAACCTTGCAGGGGGGGGAGAGAAGCAAAATTGCACAGGCTACTTCCAACAGAGAGTTGAGTGTGACATCCTCTGAGGGCAGGTAATTTGGGTCCATCCCTATATCAAGCAAGATTGGATCAATCACTCCTGATGTAGTTAGACACACAGCATAATTACCTGCCCCGAGGAGGCTAACTGGACGATGGCACACCCGAGTCTCCCAAGAGTCTGAATTATTTATTTCTTGAAACACATGCTTTGGGAGTGACTGAAAGCTCCTCCAAGAACCGGATCAGAGAATGAACTCTCATGGCTAATTATATAGCCTTCTCCAGCCATGTTCACCTTCCATCTTGTAACCTCCCAATTCTGCGCTCAACACCATCCCACCCTGTCCACCTGCAAACAGAGAGAGATTACCCACCAAGTTTCATACGCCATCAAATTAGGAACACAGAAAGATGCCAAGTCAGACAATCGGTCTATCCAGTTCAGTATCAGCTACACTGACCTCCAGTAGCTGTTCAGCGTTTCAGAAAGTTTATTTTACCCAATTTTGGTGGGACAGAACCTCTGACCTCAGGGCTACCTCTGAGCTACAGTCCTCCATCAGTAATCTATAATGCTGACACAGAGGATTGTCAGGAGAATAAGATGGAAATTGGGGGGATGGGACAGAACAGATCCTGTCACACCATCTCCTCTAAGTCTAGTTACATACCTTCCAGTTTTTAACACAAAAACTCTCCCTACTCCTTTGTTCCCTCACAAGCAGTGAGCTGAACTGTGAGCTATTATTGCAGTCCTACAAACTGCCCTGTCCAATTCATTTAAAAACTCTTGCACCTTGATAGAGACAAGTGACAAATTTCCAGTGTAAGGGCCAGCCTCTGTCAAGATCTTTATCTTCCCCAAGGGAAGCATATAGCCCTTGGCCGAGAAAGGATTAATGGTACACCTTTCCGCAATGCTACTTTCAAGTGACTTGCACGGCTCCTGGAATACTTCAAGAGCAGACGGCTCATTTCTGCTCACTCAGGGACCAGCTTCTAGGGGGAAAGTTGCTGTAGAGATGGCATTGCACTCTTCATTATAAGTTGGCAGCTTGTTGGTTATATCTTTAGCTGCCTGAATTATGACATCAAAGGAGTAACAGAGACTTTCTTCATTTGCAAAATGTAGTCCTATTGGCCAATCTGACCTTAGTTTTAAGATTCTAAACAAATATGGCATATTTTATTGTCCGGAAGCATTCAAACACGGGAACATAAGTAGCACAAAAAACCATATTCAATAACTGATAAAACCCAATATGATTAATGCACCATTGCAAGTCCGAAGCAAATGAAGAAAATATTATCGCCTCAAATATCCCAACTAGTCTTTTATGTACAACAGTATGTTCCTTTTGACAGGAAATATAAATTTATGAATACAGCATAATATTACAAAAGCAAGAGATATTGCAAAGAATGAAAGAATCATTACATTAGAGCCAACTGACAAAATAAATGAACTCCAAAAGGCCCAAAGGTACCAATATTTTAAAGAATGAGTCTTATAAGTAGAAACTTATATTGCTAGCCGCCCAATGGCATAAGTGCTCGAGCACTGATAGTAAAATAATTATGAAAGTATGGTACAGTTCAGGGATGAATTTAACTAAACTGCTCAGAATGGGAGAAGGGAGTCCAAAGCAAGAACAATTTGGGGGGAAAAAGTCTCCTTTTTATGACATATATAGAGAAGAATTACAGGATACAATCTTTTAATGCTTTTTCATAGCTGTGATAAAATGTAACAAATGTTGAAATAATATATACATGGTTTGCAGTGCCGACAAATATATTTTTAATAACTAATGAAATGTTCCATAAGATTAACAGGTGTGGGTGGGTGGGTGACTTGGAGTGGCCACCGGGACCATATAACACCAGTCCTGAGAGATCTGCATTGGCTCTCAGTACGTTTCCAAGCACAATTCAAAGTGTTGGTGCTAACCTTTAAAGCCCTAAATGGCCTCTGTCCTGTATACCCGAAGGAGCATCTCCACCCCCATCGTTCAGCCCGGACACTGAGGTCCAGCGCCGAGGGCCTTCTGGCGGTTCCTCATTGCAAGAAGTGAGGTTACAGGAAACCAGACAGAGGGCCTTCTCGGTAGTGGTGCCCACCCTGTGGAATTCCCTCCCATCAGATGTCAAGGAAATAAGCAGCTATCCAATTTTTAAAAGGCAGTCCTGTTTAGGGAAGTTTTTAATATTTAATGCTGTATTGTTTTTAACACTCGATTGGGAGCTGCCCAAAGTGGCTGGGGAAACTCAGCCAGATGGGCGGGGTATAAATATATTCTTATTCTTAAAAATGTATGTATGTATTGTATGCTTATGTATAGATTGTTTTAGAAAATTATTACAAAAAAACAATATTCAAGCATGGACACAGAACGGCATCAAAATAATGCATTTTACAAATAAGAACACAATTAAACCCATTTTGCAGTTGGGGAAACCCAAGACAGGGAGAAGTGACTCACCCAAAACCAGATGACATGAGGAGTCCACATTATCAATTTAGCAGCATGATCACCAGTTTAATTTGCCTCTTGTAGTAAGTTATGCACTGCTGATAATCAGAAATAAAGGGTTCAGTCTGTACATTCAGTGAGATTGCTTATACTAGATGCTCAGATTAAAAAGGAACATGTCTAATGAGATGGCTATGGCAACATGGCTTGCTGCTGAGTGATCATGTTCAATATTTAGGCCACTTCTCACTACTTATCTCTGAATAGCATAGATACACAAAGATGAGCTTTGAAAGGTCACCCTGAGTGGACAAGAGGGGAAGAGGCACACACAAAACGGCAGGAATATACAGCTCATGGCCAAACAGTCTATCCTGGCTGGAACAATTTGTCTGGAAAGCCGATGGCAGCTGCCCAAATTATAGGGTGTTCGTAAGTTTTTAAAGGAGCATCCAAATGAATCATGTCTGAAAGTCACAGCGCACCTAGGGATTTTTCAGTATACTCAAGTTCAAATCACAAATGAGACCTGTTCAATAGTTTGGCTGAATTTTATAACCCATAAATACCTTTAAAGATTTCCACACAACCTAAATCATCTTGATGATTCAAATGGCAACAGAAGATGCAACAAAAAATATTATTGCTTGGGAACTAAACATGATAACCACAAACCCACATTCTAGTTCATATTCTGTTTACCAAGACTGTTAATCCAATCATTAAAAAGTATCTTAACACAAATAGTATTTTCCCTAGACTTCAAACAGACTTGAATCTCAGAAGTCGTGATTTGTTATCACTGCAGTAGCCACTATTACATTTCTTAGAGATCTCGGTCTAAGAAAATAACCTAGTAAATAAATTCCCACCACCATTTGAACCTATTTTCAGTGTTATGACATTCCGAAAGTGTATCAAGGAATAAATCTGTCTACTTCTCTGAGAGGAGAAACACAATTTAGTCCTACAGAGGGAATCTAACCTCTGCCTAAGTTCTGATACACTTTGAAACTGAGAACCAAGTAGTATTACCGCATAACAGGTACAAGCATCCTTCCCTGCTCTTGTAAGCTATGGGTTTTTTTGCTTTTAGTGAGGTTTCCTAGTTCCATAATAAAAAGACCGCTGCCCAGGGAAAGGCATATGAATACACACAACATCCTACAGTGGTCCACAAGGCTCGGACACAGTCAATTTGGACAATCAGATTCAGAATACAAACTGCACGTACCTCTGATAGCTGGGCAGGAAAATAAATTGCAGTGGCTACAGCTTGTTCTGTCACAGTGTCACAAGTAGGAAGTTGCAGTTGCCAGCATTATCCCCTTCTACTACTGGAACTACAGAGCCACTGCCCTTCAGTGCATGTAAAGGTAAAGGTAAAGGTACCCCTGACCATTAGGTCCAGTCGTGGCCGACTCTGGGGTTGCGGCACTCATCTCGCTTTATTGGCCGAGGGAGCCAGTGTATAGCTTCCAGGTCATGTGGCCAGCATGACTAAGCCGCTTCTGGCAAACCAAAGCAGCGAACAGAAACCCCCTTTACCTTCCCGCCGGAGCGGTACCTATTTATCTACTTGCACTTTGACTTGCAAGAAGTGAGGTTACAGGAAACCAGACAAAGGGCCTTCTCGGTAGTGGCACCCGCCCTGTAGAATTCCCTCCCATCAGATGTCAAGGAAATAAGCAGGAGCAGGGACCGAGCAACAGGAGCTCACCCCGTCATGGGGATTCGAACCCCCGACCCTCTGATCATCAAGCCCTAGGCTCTGTAGTTTAACCCACAGCACCACCCACGTCCTACTCAGTGCATGTAGGCTTCACTAACTTTACACAGGAACAGACCCCTTGGTTAAAAATACACTAACAAAGAATTCTCTTATTAGTTCCAAATACGTTTCCATGTCTTATTTCCAGCTTTGCAAATGATTCATTCTTGTGATCCCAAGATGCCACTTTGATTTGCTCTATCTTTAGAAGCAGGTATAATATTTAGCCAAACCATAGTGAGAGGTTCTTTGAACTTTAATACTTCCAAATGAAAAAAAAAACAAAAACAAGAAAAACTCACAGTAAGGAGAAATTCACTCCGGCTTGCAGAGTCAACTTCACATAAATGAGAACTATCATAGTTTGTTCTGCTTACAGATAGGTAGCCGTGTTGGTCTGCCATGGTCAAAACAAAATAAAAAAAATTCCTTCCAGTAGCACCTTAAAGACCAACTGAGTTAGTTCTAGGTATGAGCTTTCGTGTGCATGCACACTTCTTCAGATACACTGAAACAGAAGTCACCGGACCTTTCTATATAGTGAGAAGGTGGGGAGGGGTATTACTCAGAAGGGTGGTGGGAATGGGTGATTGGCAGATAGCTGCGATGAGCCTGTTGACGACTCTTAACGACTGCAATAGGTCTAACAGGAAAAAGCAAGGGGTGAGAAGGTGAAAAATGGCTTTGTCATGTATAATGAGATAAGAATCCAATGTCTTTATTCAAACCAGGTCTCTCCATAGTTTTAAGTTTGGTGATAAGTTGCAATTCAGCAGCTTCTCTTTCCAGTCTATTTCTGAAATTCCTTTGTAATAGAACAGCTACTTTGAGATCTTGTATAGAATGTCCTGGGAGATTGAAGTGTTCTCCTACTGGTTTTTCTGTCTTGTGGTTCCTGATGTCGGATTTATGTCCATTTATTCTTTGGCGTAAGGTCTGGCCTGTTTGTCCAATATAGAGAGCTGAAGGACACTGTTGGCATTTTATGGCATACACAATGTTAGACGATGAGCAATTAAATAGTCCCGAGATGGTATGTGTGATGTTGTTGGGGCCAGTAATGGTGTTGTCCGGGTGTATGTGGCAGCAAAGTTGGCATCTGGGTTTATTGCAGGCTCTGGTGCCAGTGTCCGTGTTAAGTCTGGTTATAGTATTATTGTGGGTTAGGAGTTGTTTAAGATTGGGGGGCTGTCTGGAGGCAATGAAAGGTCTTCCTCCCAGAGCTTGAGAAAGAGAACTGTCATTGTCCAGGAGAGGTTGTAGATCTCTGATGATGCGTTGTACTGTTTTAACTTGGGAGCTGTATGTGATGACTAGAGGTGTTCTGTTATTTTCTTTTTTGGGTCTGTCTTGCAGCAAGTTCTCTCTGGGTATCAGTCTGGCTCTGTTGATCTGTTGTCTAACTTCATCTGCTGGGTATTTTAGTTCTAAAAAGGTTTGCTGTAGATCTCTTAGGTGAGAGTCTCTGTCTGTAGAATTGGAGCAGATGCGGCTGTAACGTAGTGCCTGGCTATATACAATGGACTGTTTGGTATGTTTGGGATGGTAGCTAGAGGCATGTAGATATGTTTGTCGGTCAGTTGGTTTACGGTATAAGGTGGTTTCTATGCGCCCATCCTGTATTTTTATAGTAGTGTCCAAAAAATGTATTTCTTGCATAGATTGATTCATTGTTAGGTTGATGGTGGGGTGAAAATCATTGAATTTCTGGTGGAAGGTGTCCAGGGTCTGTTGACCATGTGTCCAGATGATAAAAATATCATCAATGTATCGCAGGTACAAGAGAGGTTTGAGTGGGTAGGAGTTTAGGAAACGTTGTTCTAAATCCGCCATGAAGATGTTGGCATACTGTGGGGCCATGCGGGTGCCCATTGCTGTGCCGCTGATCTGAAGGAACAGGTCATCACCGAATTTGAAGTTGTTGTGGGTAAGGACAAATTGGCAGAGTTTGGTAGCAAAGTCCGCTGTGGTTTTATCTGAAATGGTATTCCTTATAGCTTGTAAACCATCGTTGTGTGGGATATTGGTATACAGAGATTCCACATCCATAGTAGCTAGTATAGTATTGTTGGGAAGATTATTTAAAGATTGTATTTTCCTCAGAAAATCTGTGGTGTCAACAGAGCCAGACTGATACCCAGAGAGAACTTGCTGCAAGACAGACCCAAAAAAGAAAATAACAGAACACCTCTAGTCATCACATACAGCTCCCAAGTTAAAACAGTACAACGCATCATCAGAGATCTACAACCTCTCCTGGACAATGACAGTTCTCTTTCTCAAGCTCTGGGAGGAAGACCTTTCATTGCCTCCAGACAGCCCCCCAATCTTAAACAACTCCTAACCCACAATAATACTATAACCAGACTTAACACGGACACTGGCACCAGAGCCTGCAATAAACCCAGATGCCAACTTTGCTGCCACATACACCCGGACAACACCATTACTGGCCCCAACAACATCACACATACCATCTCGGGACTATTTAATTGCTCATCGTCTAACATTGTGTATGCCATAAAATGCCAACAGTGTCCTTCAGCTCTCTATATTGGACAAACAGGCCAGACCTTACGCCAAAGAATAAATGGACATAAATCCGACATCAGGAACCACAAGACAGAAAAACCAGTAGGAGAACACTTCAATCTCCCAGGACATTCTATACAAGATCTCAAAGTAGCTGTTCTATTACAAAGGAATTTCAGAAATAGACTGGAAAGAGAAGCTGCTGAATTGCAACTTATCACCAAACTTAAAACTATGGAGAGACCTGGTTTGAATAAAGACATTGGATTCTTATCTCATTATACATGACAAAGCCATTTTTCACCTTCTCACCCCTTGCTTTTTCCTGTTAGACCTATTGCAGTCGTTAAGAGTCGTCAACAGGCTCATCGCAGCTATCTGCCAATCACCCATTCCCACCACCCTTCTGAGTAATACCCCTCCCCACCTTCTCACTATATAGAAAGGTCCGGTGACTTCTGTTTCAGTGTATCTGAAGAAGTGTGCATGCACACGAAAGCTCATACCTAGAACTAACTCAGTTGGTCTTTAAGGTGCTACTGGAAGGAATTTTTTTTAGTTTGTTCTGCGTGTAGGATAGTAGCAAAACTGAACAGAACAAAGCAACAACCATTTGGTACCTGGATAACAGTTTCCTAAGATTGTATAGCCTTCAAAATATTTAGGTAGCAAGGCTTCCTTCAGTTCTACCAAATGCTAGGAAGCTCTAAAGCGTTTTCAGAGCAATAACATAATTAGTTCAAAGTCCAGTGGAAGTCTATCAATGTACAATGCTTGTGCAGGATCTCTGGTACTACAAGCTCAAACATCAGTGGTCAGTAAACTGTGAAACCTAGACTGGTACACACTATTCAGTAGAAAATGAAGACATCATTTAACTGTGGAGAGATTGCATCACTGGCGGGGAACCTGTAGCTCTCTGGCATACATGTTTTGATGCTGATGCGATGTTCACAAATTATTAATCAAAATACCCAACTGAATGGTTCAGCTGTTAGACAGTCTGGTTTTACCTGTGCAATGCAGGGGAACTAAAATGCATAATACATGCTGCGTGCATGCTAAAAAGAAATGGGAGTTTATCAGGTTGATATGTGGCACAAGAAAATAAAAGATGAGCAGGAATAAAATAAAAGATGAGTAGGAGAAACATGTGACACATGTTGTAGTATCCAAAGCAAAGTTTTATCTAGAAAAACAAATGCAAAATTACCCAGGACAATAGCCCCTGGATTTGAAAGCATACTTAAAAACACTGACTGGGTTTGGCATTAGAAATAAACAGATATTTTATTAAGATAAAATCTGCAAAGGAGCAGTGAATATCTGCTTAATGCCCAAATGTATTTTCCGGTGTTATTTTGGACCAACCCTCCCCCATTCCATACAGAAAGCTAAGAGCAGTTCTATGACAGTTAATTTAAGGAGAAATTAAATCCTGCTTTATATGCTATTATAATGCATTGACAGGCTAGGAGGGTGGAAAGTTGAGAACCATCCTTTCAACCTATTATGGGAAAGAGGCTTATTTAGCTTTCCTTTTAGGAGTACCACAACACCTATACTTGAAATGCTGCCAAGTTTTAACTATCACATAGGCATAGGTAGCTTTCCCTATCTCTGGTCTCATATGGACTCAGAAACTGTTCATGTTTCTGCCTTTTCTTGAAGCATGGATTTAATTGTAACTTATTTTGGTATTACATGGAGGCATATTGCCTGTTACACAAATTTTCAGGAATAGCACTGTATTATCCTGTTTTCTGTAGTCAAATTGTATCATGTGGCTGCAATCAGCTAATGCACCTTATGCTATGTAAGGCTTTTAAAATTCCATTTCCTTGCCAACGACAGGAGGGAGAGGGATTAGACAGCACAATTAAAAACCACAGTCTACTCATGTGAGTGGAGTGCAGGGATTTGGGTATCTTTTTTTGAAGCAATTGTTATCTGAAATATTGCTGTTGCTTGATCTTCAAATAACAGCATTGTCAGTAACTTCAATTGCTAAAGGAATAGCAACAGACAGCTGACTTACTCATTTCTGTTATTCATTGCAACTTAGTGCTAGAAGCCTACAATTCCCATGCAGCCTATCAGTTTACTGCTTTAGGAGATAGCTTGTAAGCTAAAATGATGAGCTGTCTAATCACCAAAAAAGAAGAAAGAGTTTAGGCTACCAATAGTAGAGTTCACAGTTTGAGAGACTTCTGAGATACAAATTTTGAGATACACACAAAAGGCCCTTTAAAAACCTGAATACAGTAAGTGTGAGGCTGATACATACAATAATAAAAACAACAACCAAAAAGAATGATGACACATGCCTACACTTGTGGTTTGCTGATGGGAATCTAGTACAGTGGTACCTCGGGTTAAGTACTTAATTCGTTCAGGAGGTCCGTTCTTAACCTGAAACTGTTCTTAACCTGAAGCACCACTTTAGCTAATGGGGCCTCCTGCTGCCGCTGCGCTGCCGGAGCACAATTTCTGTTCTCATCCTGAAGCAAAGTTCTTAACCCGAGGTACTATTTCTGGGTTAGCGGAGTCTGTAACCTGAAGTGTATGTAACCTGAAGCATATGTAACCCAAGGTACCGCTGTATATGAAAGCCAACAATCTAGCAGTTGGTTAAAAATCTGAGGTATATCTAGAAATATGGTTGCCAGAGCCAGACCAACTGCCTGTCACATTAAGAGCTCTGAATAAAATATATATATATAGCAGTGGTTTCTCCTATCCTAGTCTGGAATCCTTCCCCTTCAGTTCTCTCCTGCTGTTTTAGGGTACAAGAGCCCTGGTTTGCTTCATCAAGGAGAATAGCAGGTAATTGTATTTTATTTATTTAACAGAAATAATTTAAAAGGCACTGGGTTGAAAAGTGCCACTGCTGCATACTATACTCAGCCCCGGAACTCTGAAAATGTAGGGTGAATCTCCAGGTAATCTCAGAAAGATTGCATGAAGCCCTTGTTCAGTGCAAAAAGGCCGGCATGGGGGATCAAATCAATGGCTCTGGCATTACTAACACCATGCTCTAAGCTAGCTACTTATTTGCACTGGGTGTGACTAAATCAGGAATGGACAACCTGTGGCCTTCTGTCTGATTTCAAAACCCCTCTACATGCAATCAGTTCAAGTGAGATCTGTCCCTACCTCTATAGGGCAGAGAGAAGGGGTGACCCCACTCACTGCCAACCTATGGTCACTAACAAATTATTTCTAAAGAAACATGGCCCTTAACACACAAACAGTTTTATTCTATCATTTCCCCCCTTACATTTATATCCCTTTTGTATCATGGGACCCAAGTTGATGTATAAGTGGTTTAAAGAGGTCTCCATTTCAGGCATAATCAGATTCAGGTCAGCCTTGCTTCAGCATGGTGGTGGGCTCATATGCCTTTGGACATAGGATGCCCACCCCTTACTAAATGATCCAGTCATTAGCAACACAGGAGGAAAGGGGGGGGGGCTATTATCAAATGAGACTTTTTACTGTGTCTCTGCATGCTTTGGTTTTGCATTCTTTCAATTAAGAGGCATGCTCAAGCAAAGTGTGACTCAAGCAAAAGCATAGGACATGAGTGAATCTTACTCTTACAGACATTTTCCATGTGTAGTTATGCACGCCTCCAATTTTAATTCAGAAAAGAGCAAGCTACTTAATGTATGGCTTTCTGGGCATTGTAATGTAAATTAAACAGAAAAAGCTTCTGTCATTTTTAAGAGACTCCAGTTTCTATTGGAGCACCCAGAGACATACTAAGAATGTCAACCAGAAGAATTAATCACCAGGTTTGCACATAAAATATCCCCTTTTTTCTGTCATCCCCTTTTAATTGTCTCTCAGCCTAGCCTACCTCATACAGTTGTTGTAGCAATACAATGGAGATGGAGAGACCTGTGCTTCTTGGAAGAAAGGTGGGATATAAATGCAAAAAATAAATAAACAGAATAATGCCAAATTACGGCATAGTGAAAATGTGTGAGCACATGAGTTTCCAGAGAGGAGACCGCAGCTGTTGGCTGCTCCTCCTGTCCTGTGAGCCAAGCCATGGTCTGGTTTAGTGTGTCTTCCAAATCCTGACTTGTCTTGCTCAACATAAAGCATGAGCTGCAAACAAACTATGTTCTTGGTTTGCAGCTTGTCGTTTGTCTAGAAAGAGACAAATCACAAGTTCAGGATTGGACAACATGCTAAGTCAACCCATGGCTTAGCTTGCAGCGTCAAGTACAAAAGGGGAGAGCAAGGTGGTCACGATCTTCTCCCTTGAGAGCCCTTGCGCTTGTACATTTGCACTAAGTCCAGTCCTGACATAAGCATCGTTTGGCTTCACATTACATGCAAATCTTACCGATGTGTGAAACAAAAAATGCACACAAAACCTCCAAATACATTTTTAGAAGCAATGTGGCTCATTGTTTAGGAATGTATGTAACAGTCAAGTGCACATCAATGGGCTGTGATACCCTACAGAAAAATCTAGTTCATGGTTAGGGCAAAGTTGTTGCAACCCCAAGCCTCCTTTAAAAGAAATGAAAGGTGGGATACTATTCTATGTTAATCTTTTTCCATTTTTATAAAAAACTGAAAGAACCGAAAGAACTTCTATATAATTATTGCCCTAATGAGACTTCCACGTGCTAATTTCCTTTTTATGCACAGCACACCTTGCAGTCTGGATGTCGCTTGGCACAGATAGTCATTATGTAACAGACACTACTACTGGCGCCTGCTTCCAGCGTCTTAAAGTGCTCTCTCTGCCTCCCAGATTTCAAAGTGAGGATAGTCTCTCTTGCTTATTACACAGGCATGTTATCAATTACAGAAATACAAGACAGAGCACTCTGAAATGTTCAAGTGCAGGACTAAGGTCATTCTGACTCCAATAATTCATCGTTTGACGATAATATGACTGCACCAGCTCACAGCAAAAATCCCGAAATGTAGGTCTCTTGCACTGAGTAAACTAAACAATTTATTCTTCCTGGTAAATATACTCACACTGCCCTTCACACATTACACAATACAACCTCCACCTACAAATACATTAATGCTATGAAGCAGTCGTCAGAGTTTACAAGTGTCAATGAGAGAATGACTTCACCTCTTGCTTATGGGAATGTGGGGCTCTATAGGGTTATCAACTCGAAGAACAAGGATGACTTGACTCTGTTGTCAGGCAGAAGAAGTAGACATACAGATAATATCTGTAGCTTCTCTTCACAATCTCCAGTACACCTTAAATCGTTTGTGTTCTTGTGTTTTTAGAGTCTGTTCTTTCTAAAGAAATTAATGGTAATTGGTCATGGTAAGCAGACATGAATTTACCAGCAAAATGAATACCAGACATGAATTTACCAGCAAAATGATATAGTGGTCTACCAGTAAGTAAATTCAAGTACTTAAAAAAAGATGGAAGTAAAAAAAGTATGAATAGCCCTTCCAACAGCTTAGGACAAGTAAATTTGCATATCTTCTATTGTCCTGTGAATGTTGTATTTAATTTATCTTCTTTAGTTGGGGAGACAGGAAGAAAACGCCCATCTACATTTGTATTGGACTCAAAACTGTTTTACATTTATATATTGTTTTATTCTCAAATTGCTTTTCAATGTCTTACAGAAAACAGTCCAGAAATTAAATAAATAAATATAATAAAACCTTGTGTAAAGTTCATTATTCAGATCTAGCTCACAGGACCATATTTATAACAACTGGAATTGGCACCTCAAAAGCTCATCTGTAGTAGCGGTCATCATTTCACAACAAGCAGATCAAGACAATATAAAAATCATCTTAGCTAATCAGAAGCTACATTCAAGACCAGCAGAAGTCAGTTCAAGAAAGCCATCTTGTCACTAACTGCTTCAGGAGGGCAACACAAGGAGGCATTTACATAAATATAGCTCTGGAAACAATACTTTCTACACAAAGAAGTAGTAACTAGGCAGAACAACTTTTCCATACACACATGAACTATTGACAAGTCCATTCTTGAAAGCAACCACCTTTCATTATTTAAGCACTACTTCCTCCAGTTTAACATCAAAGCCAAAGTCATTGCTTGTGTACAGCTTTTAGAGTGTGTTAGTGCTTGTAACTCTAAAAATAACCTATGAAACAAACTGGTGATTTTATGTGATATTTCATGAAAGCTTTAAGTCATCTTTTTGCACTTCATTCATACAGAGTGTTTTTCTCAGGAAAAATGCTGGCACGAAACACAGAGACCAGGAGCTTGTTTTCGCAACAAATGACAGATCATTTTAGTGTTTCTGCAGCCCAAGCATATTATTTTCACAGTGCCAGGCAGATTACTCCCCCCAAAGCGTAACCTTTAATTACCTTCCAGAACATTATGCTTCTGAAAGCAATCATGACACCCAAGTCGAAGATTTCTAAAGAAGGGAGGCAGATCAGCATCTAGTCAAACATAAGCCTCCTAAGTCAACAAAACAGCTACTTGAAGCTGCTTATGTATAGTTCGAACATAAGCTCTACCAGGCCCTCTGTCTTTGCTTACTTTCACTCAAGAGCAATGAGATCAAAAAAGGAAAAAAAAATGGTAATATGGGATCACAGCACCAGGGAGTGTTGTAAAGGAAAAAAAGATTGCTGATTCTCTTTTCATCACCAAGTTGTAATTCAAGTATTAAAATTATGTGAGCTAAAGCAGTATTTTGTTCAATTGGTCTTCCATATTCTGCTTTATTTCACTATTCAAAATGCTGCTGCACACCTGAGTTTCCTTGCCTAGCAATGACTATGTGCCCTCCAATATGTGTCTCTTACCTAACTCCCTATTATGGTGTTCAATAGCTCTTAAAGCTCTGCACTGCCTTGTTCCTTCCTACCTTTTGTCTCTTATCTCATGTTATGCTCCTGACAGATTTCTTTGCCTCCTCGTTCTCCATTGCTTGCATATATTCAGTGGCTTTTATCTTTGTTTCCTTTAAGAACTTCTTTAAAAAATAACAGAATGAGAGTGTTCCACTGAAAAGGAGAAGCAAAGTCTCAAAGTTAGCCTTTTCTCCCTAAACTTTTATTCTTTCCTAAACGTAAAAAAAAATCTACCCATCAACTCTGCTATACCGTCAATTTAACAGAATTTTAGGCACGTGCTCAGTTTCTTTATCTCTCATTTTGCCACGACTTAGTATATTGTGCCCTTTCCTTACAGCAACATCCACAGCGATTAACCTCCTAGCAGTTCTCTTGTACTCCCTGGCAAGCTCTGAGCCATCACTTAGGAATTAGTACTACAGGAAATATTGTTTTTCTGGCACAGAAGCAACAACCTTCAGCAGATGCTGTTTGCTTTAAAGCAATAAGGCTTTCAGCTAGGAATCTTTGTTATTGCCAATTATGGTACAGAAAACACCCATAGGACTCAAACATGTCCTGTTCCAGAAACAGAGGATCTATAGAGTAAGTTTTCAGGTGCTTCTGAAAGAGCTGAATTTGAAATCTGCATTTTATGTAGCTTCCCAAAAGTGACCAAAATAGTCCTACACGTACGAACTTTTGTCATCCACCACTGTTTGTCAAACAATGTAATGCAGAGAAGCCATTGGTGTTTGGGCTGCATAGCATAGATTATAAATGAATGCACCATAGTTGTAGAATTGAAGATCCTTTCAATATCTTATTTCGACTGGCAAACCTCTCCAAAGCTTTCAGTTCTAAAAGCTTCTAATGACAAAATAAAAATAGAATGTGCATACAAATATAGGACAACAGCACCCGGCTTGGGGTTTTGTTTTGGCTTTTGCCTGTTTAGGGATGCTTTTAATGTTTGATGTATCATAGTATTTTAATATTCTTTTGGAAGCCGCCCAGAGTGGCTGGGGAGGCCCAGCCAGATGGGCGGGGTATAAATAATAAATTATTATTATTATTATTATTTCCCATAAGAACAGGATATGTCACAAACTGAATCCATCAATCCATTTAGCTGAATGCACAGCCACTGTTAGATTTCAATACAAAGAGAAATGCAGGTGCGTTAGCCCCAAACACCCTTTGAGCTCTGACAAAGTTGCTTTACCTTCTGTAGAAGAATTCCTTCCTGAACAGCAATAAGACAAAGATGACTTTCGATTGCTCTTTTCAAAGAGTATATCACAGTGGCCCATCTTCTTCCTGCTCTTCCTCATTCAGACTAAGTTTTCATTCTTCTCTGCAGCCATGATCTGTAGCCACAGGAACATATAAAAGAAGAGACAACACCAGACGTGAAATCATATTACAGATTACAAGCATTGCGGCAAGACATGTAGTTGCTCTATACTACTATTAACAACGACAAGAACATACATTAAGCTATTTATACCCAACAAACAATATTACATCAACTATATCATGACATGTGGACATAATTTTGCACTAGTAATTTACTTCATGCACAAAATTATAAGACAGCAAGGCATGTTATTAAAATGTAGTTCATTTCCATGCCTTTGGGCAGGGCAAACGATTCATTATGTACTAGTACTGCATTATGTTTTCGGCATTTTAACACCAATTTCCCAAGAGCAAAAAGCTTGATATGAAGCAATATTGCCCAATAAGATTGATCAGCTGGTACGGTTTTCATGCAGTAAAGTTCCTTTCTATAATAGATTTGAAATCCTAAATCAGGGAGCATTTAAAAACACATTTTAAGTAGCCATTAAACACTGTCCACCCCAAAATAAAGTGTAACCTTATATGAAACACTACTACTCTAACCTTTGAGACAGGTTTTCCTGGGCCATAACCAAACATAAGGTTGGCAGCTGGATTAGACTATAAAACTGGATGCAGGTCCATAGGCACTGGTGCAAGCGGATCACTTACTCCTTTGCCTTTGCAACCTGCCATGCGCTCTGCCCCTGGAAAGCAGCAGTTTATTTATTGCATTTATATTCCATCTTTCCTCCAAGCAGTTCAAATTGACATACATACCGTATTTTTCACTCTATAGGATGCACTTTTTCCCCTCCAAAAATGAAGGGGAAATGTGTTTGCGTCCTATGGAGCGAATGGAGAGGGAGAGGGGTCGGTGAGCACCGACCCCTCTCGCTCTCCACGCTTCAGGGATAGCCGCCTGAAGCCTTTGGAGCGCGGCGGGACCTCGCGCTGCGCTCCAAAGGCTTCGCAACCTTGCTGCCACTCCTGGACCCGTTCTGGGGGCTGGGGTCGGGGGAAGCTCCGGCTTCCCCCGCCCCCAGCCCGGCAAGCTCCGGGAGCAAAGGCGAGGTTGCGCACAACCTTGCCGCCACTCCCGGACCTGTTCTGGGTGCTGGGGTCGGGGGAAGCTCGGGCTTCCCCAGCCCCGCGGCTAAAAACGAAGTCAAGACAGCGAGCGGGATCCATCCCGCTCGCTGTCTTGGCTTCTGCCAAAGCTGCGTGCAGCCTCTCCTAGCTGGAGAGGTTGCGCGCGGCTAAAGAGGAAGCCAAGACAGCCAACAGATGGATCCCACTCGCTGGCTTGGCTTCTTTGCTCTTTGGGGCTGTGGGGGGATGAAATAAAATGTTTTTTCTTTATTTCCCCCCCTAAAAACTAGGTGCGCCCTATGGTCCGGTGCGCCCTATGGAGCAAAAAATACGGTACTTCTCATCCTTCCCAATTTATTCTCACAACAACCCTGTGAGATAGGTTAGGCTGAGAAAAAGTGATTGGTCCAAGGTCACCAAGTGATCTTCATGGCTGCATGGGGATTTTGAACCCTGAACTACAGCTATTCAAAAGTGGCTATGCTGCATTACTGCACCATACAAATAACTTATTTTGAGCATGGAAGGGTACAAGATAAGACTCTAGACTGAGGGTGGTTAACCCCAGATTCAAACATTCTGAAGATTCGTCCATCCCGATGACAAGTGGACCAAAACAAATAAATAATTCTAAAAAACCAAGACTGTAAATCACCACTGCTATGATCCTAATGGCTGCTTAAGGATTCTGAGTCACCTTGTACTAGCAAAAACCTCTACCAAAACAAAGTGTAACAAGGCAACAGAAGAGGTTTTAAAAGACAGAGGAATCTGTGCTAGACAGCTGTTCCTCACTTGCCTTACGCATAAGATGATGAACTAGAAGTGAAAACAGAGGTTTATGCCGCAAAAGCCACAGCCAGGAATTACGTCAGTCAGTCAGTCAGTCAGTCATCTTGAAGACCATTTTCAAATAAAACTTTATTCTCTCAGCAAACAGTTTTGGAAACAAGGATCAAACATTACACATCAGGCCATACAGCAAACAGATCTAGGAAAAATGCTCTAATATTACACATTAGGTCATCTCTTAACTGCACATCAATTTTCTTATTTGCACATCAATTCTCACTAAAGTTACTAAATGAGTGGTGTGAAAAAGTATCTCTAGAACTTTAGTAAAGATTAGCTGTTGACAGAAAATAAGAACATAATCACAGCTTTAACATTACATAGGCTTTGCTAAATAAGTTTTACCTAAAGTTGATAGCTAACGATTCATGAAAATAACTTTTTAGATTAGCACATGAGTTTTATGTCTGTTCTGAAGTTTAATTCAAAGCAAGGATATTCTAACACAAGCTGAAGTATTTACATTCCAACCTTAAATACGGCACATTAATTCAAGAGTAATACAGAAATCATACTCTGTACTTTTAAGTCATGATGTAGTCACCTACTGCTGTCATACGTACCATGACAGTGAAAAAGTGTTGCAGTAAACGGGATAGGTTAACTTTTTACACATCAACAGCAGAATTCTGTTCAGTAGATTTAAGAATACAATCCTAAGTGAGGATGAGTGTGTAGATCACCTGCCCCGTCCAAACATCTACCAGCTAGGGCAAAACAACAACAACATTTTCAACCCCCACAGAATTAGTTACTTCAACTCCATGCTGGTGCAGATGGAATGTTCCTGGGGTCAATCCAAGGAAAAATGGGGCCTTGGATCTAGCAGATCCAAAGAGCCTCCATCCTGCTCTTGGAATTCCCTGCTTCAGAGTTCAAAACTGACTACTAGCACCAAGAATACACCAATGGTGGATGTATGCCCACAAAGCTTTCTGCGGAAGTAGAGCAGGTCTCTGAGTTGACATGGCCCCTCACTGGTGAACCAGATTATGGGGCGGGGGGAGTTGGTTGCTCTGTAAGACCATAGTAAATGTGTCATGGACAGCAACCCAGCTACCAATTTTGCTTAACCACTTTCCATTCACATTTAAGTTAAACCCGGGCATTAACCCTGCTCCAAAAATGCTTAAGATGTGGTGTTTTGTGGGTGGGGTGAAGAGATATAGTAATATCTTATGTATTCATTCAGAAGAGTTAGCAAGATCCCCCTGCACGTGTCATTGTTTTACTTATAGGTTACTGTTACGTTGTGCTTTGCAGTGAACATTTGTGCAACAAATAAGGGAGATCTCACAAGTTTTAGATAATATGCTACCAATCAGACCATTTTCTTACATGCTTAATGATGACATTATCTGTATCCTCCAAGCCTCATTACAGTGGTACCTTGGGTTAAGTACTTAATTCGTTCCGGAGGTCCGTACTTAACCTGAAACTGTTCTTAACCTGAAGCACCACTTTAGCTAATGGGGCCTGCTGCTGCCGCCGTGCTGCCAGAGCACGATTTCTGTTCTGATCCTGAAGCAAAGTTCTTAACCTGAAGCACTATTTCTGGGTTAGCGGAGTCTGTAACCTGAAGCGTATGTAACCCGAGGTACCACTGTATTCCAATTGTTAAAGTGCAACAATTTCACAAATCAAGGGCACATCTACAGGGCAGAGGACTTATGAAGATGTTGCAGTTGCACTTCCACATACAATAGCTCAAACAAGAGAATAGACCTTGAAATGTCCTGGTTATTCCCCTGCTTGCTTACAGCACAACAGAATTTAGGCAGCAAAAATTTGCTTTACAGCTTATAAAACAATTAGCTCTCTTGTAATCTATGCTCAAACTAGAGAGAGAACACTTCCTTGAAGCATTAGGTATTCTGCCCTTGGCTCCTCTCCCAGCCTGAAGCAACGGCTTGCCATAAGATCCTTCAACACAGTATCTTGCTCAATTAAGCAAGGCTCTAATATGCACTCCCCACGCCACTGGTTCCTTCTAACATAGGAATAGAAAATCTAGGACCTTTCAGATATTGCTGGACTACAACTGCCTTCAACCCTGTTGTCATGCTTTCTGGGATTGAAAGCATTTGAAAGCAAATGAGGGACTCCTATTTTTTGTGTGTGTGCAGTATATGCTGGGCATTTTTGATTCCCTGCATTGAACAGGTAAAACTAGGTCACCTAACAGCTGAACCACACAGGTGGGTATTCTAATTTGAGGACACTGCTCTAGCATCAAAGTCTGTAATCCAGAGGTGGGGAACTGGCTCTTCAGAAGCTGTTGGGACTGTAGCTGAACTATGCCTGGGTCTGATGAAAGTTGGGAGTGCAGCAACATCTTTCCTTATACTTTAAGGGCTCATCCACACTTCGACTTGTCCTGTGCCTAGAAAGCACAGGTCTTACAGTTTCCCACTTATACTGTGTTTTTAGGGACGAGTCCAAGTTGTTTTGCATTTGCAGTATAGGTTTTGCTGGGAAAATATGCTCTTTACCACTGAATTGGAACAAACAGCAATCCGTTGAAAACAGTAATCTGTGGGGGGAAGGTTGGGGCGGGGAATGGGGGGCAAATGGAGGTGTGGACAAGCCCTAACAGAACTAATTAGAAATCTGTAACATGCTAAGAGATCTCCCAGACTTGTTTTCTGTTGTGTTTGCATGTGTATTCTGCAACGTCATTGATGAAATAATGGTGCATTCGTAATAATTTATACCGGACCACCCACACATATTCTGTTTTATCTACTGTTCTGTGATACTCCTCCCTCCTCCTGAAAAAAGGTCTCACCTGACTTCTAAGTTTCAACTACAGTGGTACCTCTGGTTACGAACTCAATTTGTTCTGGAGGTCCATTCTTAACCTGATGTACCACTTTAGCTGATGGGGCCTCCTGCTGCCACCGAGCGATTTTTGTTCTCATCCTGAGATAAAGTTCTTAACCCGAGGTACGGAGTCTGTAGCCCAAGGTGTTTGTAACCTGAGGTACCACTGTACCAGGTCCTGAATTTCTTTCACCAGAACATGAATTCTTCCCAACAGATCCTTTCCTCAGAAGCGGTGCCAGTCACTTTTCTAGATCATCCCACTATGTGGAGGATTCTCTACCCATTGTTTTTTAAAACTTAAAACATGTGGACGCGCAAGCATTTGCGTATCTACTGTAAACTGATCTGGGCAGGGACCTGTCCTTCTTGTGGCCATTCTGCGTTTTTTTTGGGTTTTTTAAAGACTACGGACATCATGCACATTACATTGGTGCTTTATATTTCTGTATTAATAGACCCTCCCTTTCTCCAAAGTGCTTAGGGCAGAGGGCACGGGGCTTCTTTCTTCTTCTTACATGCCTCACCCAACCCATCTTTTAAAGCTCCCATCAACTCCTAGGAAGTGATTTGAAGCCAACTCTGTCCCAAGTAAAACATTTGCCGCTGAACACCAATGGCTGCCGAGGCGTCCCCCCGCCCTATTACCCCAATGACCATATACTGATGACTTGCTTTTTTTCTTAAAAAAACAAAACAAAACAAAACGCACCAAAATTGCATATCGACTACACAACCAAGTTCTCAAGGCAGTTTGCAAGACTACATATAGATATACAGTGGTACCTCAGGTTACAGACGCTTCAGGTTTCAGACTCCGCTAACCCAGAAATAGTACCTCGGGTTAAGAACTTTGCTTCAGGATGAGAACAGAAATCGTGCAATGGTGGCGTGGCAGCAGCAGGAGGCCCCATTAGCTAAAGTGGTGCTTCAGGTTAAGAACAGTTTCAGGTTAAGAACGGACCTCCGGAACAAATTAAGTTCATAACCAGAGGTACCACTGTAGTTGAAAGAAGCCAAGTAAGGGAGGAGGCATTTACATAAATATAGCTCTGGAAACAATACTTTCTACACAAAGAAGTAGTAACTAGGCAGAACAACTTTTCCATACACACATGAACTATTGACAAGTCCATTCTTGAAAGCAACCACCTTTCATTATTTAAGCACTACTTCCTCCAGTTTAACATCCAAGCCAAAGTCATTGCTTGTGTACAGCTTTTAGAGTGTGTTAGTGCTTGTAACTCTAAAAATAACCTATGAAACAAACTGGTGATTTTATGTGATATTTCATGAAAGCTTTAAGTCATCTTTCTGCACTTCGTTCCAGAACAAATTAAGTTCTTAACCCGAGGTACCTCTGTATTACACACAGGAAGACCCGAAGCCTCTGGGATAACTAAGTCGGTAGAGTTAGATCAACCTCAGGCCGTGAGTTCGAGCCCTGAGTTGGGCAAAAGGGGGTTGGACTAGATGACCCTCGGGGGTTCCTTTCCAACTCCACGGTTCTACGAAACGGCCACAGCTCGCCAGCTTCTCTCCTCCACCCCAGGTTTCCCCTTCGCAGCACAAGTCTGCGAAGGTGCGCTCTGAGGTAAGCCCCACCCGAGTCCAAATTGGGGTGGGGGCAGCCCAACATTCGCGAAATGTGCAAAGGGTGGGGGGGAGAAAGAGGAGCCTCAGTCGGGGTATCCGACACTCCCATCAGCAATATACAGTGGTACCTCGCCTTACATACGCTTCAGGTTACACACGCTTCAGGTTACATATGCTTCAGGATTCGGACTCTGCTAACCCAGAAATAGTGCTTCAGGTTAAGAACTTTGCTTCAGGATGAGAACAGAGATCGTGCAGCAGCAGTGGGAGGCCCCATTAGCTAAAGCGGTGCTTCAGGTTAAGAAGGGACCTCCGGAACGAATGAAGTTCTTAACCTGAGGTACCACTGTATTACACACAGACAGACCCGAAGCCTCTGGGATAACTAAGTCGGTAGAGTTAGGGCGTGAGTTCGAGCCCCGAGTTGGGCAAAAGGGGGTTGGACTAGATGACCCTCGGGGATTCCTTTCCAACTCCACGGTTCTACGAAACGGCCACAGCTCGCCAGCTGCTCTCCTCCACTCCAGCTTTCCTCTTCGCAGCACAAGCCTGGGAAGGTAAGCCCCACCGAGTCTAAACTGAGGTGGGGGCAGCCCAACATTTGCGAAATGTGCAAAGGGTGGGGGGGGGGGGAGAAAGAGGAGCCTCAGTCGGGGGGGGGGTCTCCGACACTCCCAACAGCCCCCTCAGACGCGGGCTCCCCGCCTCGCGACGGCCCCCTCAGAGAACCGCCGCCAACGGGAGCTCCGGCGGCCTCCCCTCCCCACCCATTCCTCCCTTCATTTCCCCTCAGGCGCCCCCACTTACCTCAGAAACAAAAACACGCCCGCCCTCCAACGTCCCCCCGCCGCACACGCGAGACCAGGCGCGCTCTCCGCCACCTGCACCCGCTTCAAGCACTCGCTAGGCCCCGCTCGGAACCTGCCGTCGCTCCGCAACCCCGAATTTCCCTTCTATTTTCTTCTCTTTTTTCCCCCCCCAACCCGCCGCCGCCGCCGCCGCCGCCGGAAACACGCCAGATTCAACCCGGATGCGCGACCCCGCCCACACAGGGGAGTAGCCGAGACCGCTCTAGCCAATGGGCGGGGCTTTGTGGTTTAGGTTGCCTCCGCCTTCTCCAGACCAGAGAAAAAGAGCGGGTGGGGGCGTGTCCTTTCCGCTATGGGCGTGTCTAGGGGCGGGGCCTAGATGGAGGCTGATGCTTAGAATGCCGCGGTTCTGTTTGATCCCGCTGACTCGAGAGACGTCGGAGGCTGCAGAATCATAGAATTTCCTAGAGTTGGAAGAGACCACAAGGGCCATCGAGTCCAACCCCCTGCCAAGCAGGAAACACCACCAGAGCACTCCTGACATATGGTTGTCAAGCCTCTGCTTAAAGACCTCCAAAGAAGGAGACTCCACCACACTCCTTGGCAGCAAATTCCACTGTCGAACAGCTCTTACTCTCAGGAAGTTCTTCCTAATGTTTAGGTGGAATCTTCTTTCTTGTAGTTTGGAACCATTGCTCCGTGTCCGCTTCTCTGGAGCAGCAGAAAACAACCTTTCTCCCTCCTCTATGTGACATCCTTTTATATATTTCAACATGGCTATCATATCACCCCTTAACCTCCTCTTCTCCAGGCTAAACATGCCCAGCTCCCTTAGCCGTTCCTCATAAGGCATCGTTTCCAGGCCTTTGACCATTTTGGTTGCCCTCCTCTGGACACGTTCCAGTTTGTCAGTTTCCTTCTTGAACTGTGGTGCCCTGAACTGGACACAGTACTCCAGGTGAGGTCTGACCAGAGCAGAATACAGTGGCACTATTACTTCCCTTGATCTAGATGCAATACTCCTATTGATGCAGCCCAGAATTGCATTGGCTTTTTTAGCTGCTGCGTCACACTGTTGGCTCATGTCAAGTTTGTGGTCAACCAAGACTCCTAGATCCTTTTCACGTGTACTGCTCTCAAGCCAGGTGTCACCCATCTTGTATTTGTGCCTCTCATTATTTTTGCCCAAGTGCAATACTTTACATTTCTCCCTATTAAAATTCATCTTGTTTGTTTTGGCCCAGTTCTCTAATCTGTCAAAGTCGTTTTGAAGTGTGATCCTGTCCTCTGGGGTGTTAGCCACCCCTCCCCAGATTCTGGGGGGGACGCGGGTGGCGCTGTGCCTCCAGCTGTTTTTTTGACTACAATTCCCATCATCCCTGACCACTGGTCTTGCTAGCTAGGGATGATGGGAGTTGTATTCCAAAAACAGCTGGAGGCCCAAGGTTGGGAAACACTGGACCACTGAGCTGGCAGGAATTGCTCGTTCAGAAGGCCGGCGGCTCGAATCCTCCACGATCGGGGTGAACCCTACATTTGACCTTACAAGAGCAGCCTCTGAGATCTGACTAATTAGACATTATCCACATTCCTTGTTCTGGGGAAGAAACTGGTTTTTCCAGCTCTTGCATAATATCCAACTGAAACTTTTAAAGTTTCTAAAAAAAAATCCCCC
This sequence comes from Podarcis erhardii, assembly GCF_964252035.2. Lineage (NCBI taxonomy): Eukaryota > Metazoa > Chordata > Lepidosauria > Squamata > Lacertidae > Podarcis > Podarcis erhardii. The sequence continues at coordinate 14,699,523 of NC_138498.1, forward strand.
ATTCCCCCATCTTCTGTAGGAACAAAATTATGTGATTTGAAATTTACCTAATGAAAAGAGAGGGCTGCCTTCAAATGGCTCAGGGGTCAGATAACTCCATGCCCTCCAATATTTCTCTGATGAAAGTAGTGACATCCTAAGGAAAAGCTGTGGGTTAAACCACAGAGCCTAGGACTTGCCGATCAGAAAGGCGGCGGTTCGAATCCCCGCGACGGGGTGAGCTCCCGTTGCTCGGTCCCTGCTCCTGCCAACCTAGCAGTTCAAAAGCATGTCAAAGTGCAAGTAGATAAATAGGTACTGCTCCGGCGGGAAGGTAAATGGCATTTCCATGAGCTGCTCTGGTTCGCCAGAAGCGGCTTAGCCATGCTGGCCACATGACCCGGAAGCTGTATGCTGGCTCCCTCGGCCAATAAAGCGAGATGAGCGCCACAACCCCAGAGTTGGCCACGACTGGACCTAATGGTCAGGGGTCCCTTTCCTTTACCTAAGGAAAAGCAGGGCATTCTGGGATCAAATAAGAAACCAGGACAGCATCTGTAAATCCGAGATTGTCCCTGGAAAATAGGGACATTTGAAGGGTTTGTGATGGTTTCTAAACCAGATGCAGTACCTCTATCAAGAATGAAGAAGGAATTCACAGTGATAGAAACTAACCATCTTTTGAAAGCATGCGCTGATCGGGCTGTACACCTGCTGATTTGTCATGTATGCACATTTTGTCATATCATGAATGCTGTGTGAATCAGCTCACAAGTGTGACAACACAAAACAACCACAGTGCAAAAAGTGTATCATTTCAGACATGCCAATAAAGATCAAGGCCAAAAGTGTATCATATTAGCATCACTTCTGCTTTATTTTTCATTAAATACCATGAGTGGTCATGATATTTATGTAGAGTCCAGTGCTTACATCACAGCTGTCAACGTTTCCCTTTTTTAAGGGGAATAGGATAGGATTCCTCGCAAGAAAGGGGGAAAGTTGACAGCTATGGCTTAGATGAGTATCTTTCTGCGTTGGAAATATATATCTATTTAATGCATTCATTCATTCATGATTCGTTCAACTAACTTGAAGAGTCAAGCCTTCGAAGCATCAAGTGCAAAACAGCTGGAAATTCTTCTCAAAGAATTTCACAGCACCCTCTGCCATCGATTTTTTAAACGCATCCGTTGGTGATCCTGTCGCTTTAATACTTTATTTGCCTCCAATTGGTTGAAAGATTGGAACATTCCTGCATGTCGGAGGAAAGCCTCGCCACGCGATTGGCTGCGCTGGACGCAGCAGGATACTTCCTGGAATGTCTGCAACCCAACGTTCCTCCAGGTCTGTTTCACTGGAAAAGTGGTGGTCGTGATCCTCTTTTATTCGAAATGTAATTAATAGACTCGGAATGGTTGGTAAGGAGAATGTGGGAGTTTAATAAGCTCTCCTGTACTTTGCGTACGGCAGGAAAAATATCGGTGCATGTTGCAGGGCTGGTTGAATCCATGTTTCGTGGGGGAGGCGGGAGGCGGTTGGGGAACTGCTCACCAGTGTATTTACTAACTTACAATCATATAATCCTGGAATTGTAGAGTTGAAAGGGACCTTGAGGGTCGTGGAGTTTTTAACTTATTTTCCTCCCGTTTGAATATTAATCACAGTGCAGATATTTAAGTATCAGCCGATCGGTCTTGGCGTAAGCCAGAAGGGAGACCTACAGCAAAAATAAATAGCCAGGAGATCAGTTTTGCATGTGTTGATCAGATCGGTGGTTGAAGATCTCCAAAAAAGCAAGGTGTCTTTTCCTTCCAGGTGTGTGTGAACTGTAACGCGAGCAAGGATGCTATACCCGTTTTCTTGAAACCAGTCTTCTACACATGCCAAAGAAGTCTTTCGTGTACGCTCAAAACAGGTAATAAAGATCAGTGTGGACCCTTTAAACTGATACCAGGGCGGGTTGATAATTTGCATAGAATATTCACATCCATAGCAATAACAGCAGCTATAGTGCTTTAAGTGTTGCTAGAATTTGCGCATGAGCAGACACAGAAATGGAAGGGAATTGTTGACCTTCTACTTGTTCATTGAATGGCACTCTTCAAATCATGTTACAGTATTAGCTGTAAATCTTGGAGTGTGTAAAAGAGGGTGATCTTCTGCTTGTGTTCAAAGATTGTAATCAGTTGAAGCTCTTATAAAGTTAAGGGTAAAAAATATTGTGGCATCAGGATGGCGTTCTTTTACAAACTCAAAACAACATCTCCAGAAAGTATTGGCATTTCTGTCTGTCGAGATTTTTTAAAAATGCGACTAGGGCAATTGATCTGATGTTAATCTATTTCAAAAATCAAAATGCCATGAATGCAAAATCCAAAATCTGTGGTTGGAACTAAGCAAAATAGCATATTTTTCTCACATTTGATGGATATTTTCATAACTGCCTTTCTGTTTATAAATTGGTTTTGCCTACTTTCTATAGGGATGTGGGTGGTGCTGTGGGTTAAACCACAGAGCCTAGGACTTGCCAATCAGGTGTTTGGCGGTTCGAATCCCCGTGACGGGGTGAGCTCCCATTGCTCGGTCCCTGCTCCTGCCAATCTAGCAGTTCGAAAGCAGTCAAAGTGCGAGTAGATAAATAGGTACCGCTCTGGCAGGAAGGTAAACAGCGTTTCCGTGCGCTGCTCTGGTTCGCCAGAAGCGGCTTAGTCATGCTGGCCACATGACCCGGAAGCTGTACGCCGGCTCCCTCGGCCAATAAAGCGAGATGAGCGCCGCAACCCCAGAGTCAGTCACTCTTTACCTTTACCTTTACCTTTACTTTCTATATCATGTGGATAACCTGTACCTTCCCCCACCCCCAAATGTTGCTGGTCTACAGCTTCCAGCATTTTCTGATGACTGGCCATGATGTCTGGGCCAGAAACAACATCTGAAAGTCCACAGGTTGGCCACCTGTTCTTTCATATCAACTGACATATACCAGATTTCTTAAAAAATCATTCTTGGCATTCTGTGCAAAATTGTTGATTTGCGGAATTTTTCACACAGAATGACGGGGGGGAAAGAGCAAAACATCTTGAAATCGATAAAATTTGGACAGTCTAATTCTGGAAGCTAGGAATAGCAGCTGCGTTTGTGTCTACATGGTGGAACTTCTGATTTTTGGACACATTTGAAACATGGCTTTCTGTGTCCTTAGAGGAAGTCACAAAATAACAGTGCCTCTGTTCAAGGTTAAAATAACAAGGTTTTATTATTATCTACTGCAGTCAGCACCTTTTTCGTTTGTTCTGTTTGCTGGATATTAAGAAATAATAATAATAATAATAATAATAATAATAATAATTGTTTACTCAGATACTGGAAATCAAAAGCCATTCAAAATGACGACAGAAACATTGGTGAAGGATATTAAACCAGGCTTGAAAAACCTCAATCTTATATTCATTGTTCTGGAAACAGGTGAGTGCTCTGCGGATGACAACAGCTAACATGCTTTGAAAACCTATTGCCGTATAGCTGAGAGGTCCGTCTGCTTCCTTGTTTCACAGAATCATATTAAAAGACATAGAACCATCACATTATTTTACTCTACAGTGGTGCCTCGCAAGACGAAATTAATCCGTTCCGTGAGGCTCTTCGTATAGCGGACTTTTTCGTCTTGCAAAGCAAGCCCATTGACAGCTTAGCGGATTAGTGCTATTAGCGGTTTAGCGGCTTTTAGCGGATCAGCTGATTAGCGGCTTAGGAAAAGGGGGGGAAGGGGAAAAACCCGCAGGAACTCGCAAGACATTTCGTCTTGCGAAGCAAGCCCATAGGGAAATTCGTTTTGCGAAGCGCCTCCAAAACGGAAAACCCTTTCCTCTAGCGGGTTTTCCGTCTTGCAAGGCGTTCGTCTTGCGGGGCACCACTGTATTAATTATGGGCTGCACATGGACTTCCTTCTATCAGTAGCCAATGAAAGGTGACATTGCATGATCACTGTTAGTATTTCTGAATAGGATTCTTTGAAATGCAGAAGCAGACTGGATTCCTGTCAGGCTGAGTGCAGCTTATGGAAGAATCTAAGGATCTTTTACTCTTGCCTTTAAAAAAAACACTTGTGCTTTTAGCACAGTGTTTTTATCTGGATTCAGAAAAGTGTTGTGCTATGTTGAGTGTTGTGGGTTTCTTGGACTGTCATCTCGTACTGATGCACCCTGTTGCAAGTCAGAATATTGTCACCTCAAATATATAGCGTTCATTGCAAATTCATATCACTTGCACTGTCAATAATACTCCTAGGTTCCTTTCTTGTTAATGCCGTACAATTTGAGGGTGCCCTTTCCTCTCCCCCTTTCCAGGAGTGTTTCATTTTCTTCTTCTTCTGGCGATAAAGAGCTGTGCTCTGCAAATGTTTCCATGGGGTGGGATTGGCACGGAACACTCGCTGCTTCTCAGCCTGTACTTCTGGCCTGAAAGCAGAAACACCCTTTTAGCTGCCTTGAATTTTGGTCACCATGAATTTTGCTAACCATTCCTACCAGAATGTCCCAGAAACTCCAGTGGGTGCAGAATGCTGCAGCTAAGCTCCTCACAGGGTCTCTGCCATGGGAGCATATTCACCCAGTGCTTTTCCAGCTGCACTGGCTCCCGGTGGAGTACAGGGTCAGATTTAAGGTGCTGGTTTTGACCTCTAAAGCCCTTCATGGGCTAGGACCCTCGTACCTACAGGACCGCCTCTTTTGGTATGCCCCACGGAGGACCTTAAGGTCCATAAATAGCAACACCCTAGTGGTCCTGGGCCCTAAGGAAGTTAGATTAGCTTCAACCAGAGCCCAGGGCCTTTTCAACACTGGCAGAACGCTCTGCCTCATGAGACCAGGGCCCTGCAGGATCTGATTTCTTTCCGCAGGGCCTGTAAGACAGAATTGTTCCACCTGGCCTTTGGCTTGGAGCCAATTTCATTCCTTCCCCCCTCTTTCTTTTTTCCTTTCTCCTCCTGTGACGAGGCTGCATTTTAATATTGTATTTTAATCTTGTTTTTAAGTTGTATTCATTCAACTTGTTTTTATTATTGGTTGTTGGCCGCCCTGAGCCTGGCCTTGGCTGGGGAGGGCGGTATATTAAAAAAATTATTATTATCATTATTGCCACCAGGCCGGGTTACCAAGACCAAGGATGGCCATGAAGTGCGGACATGTAAAGTAGCCGACAAAACTGGCAGCATAAACATCTCTGTGTGGGACGATGTTGGCAACCTCATCCAACCAGGAGACATCATCCGACTCACCAAAGGGTATGGACAACCTTTCGAATAGGAGTGCAATAGGAGAAAGTGGGGGAAATTGGATGTTCCTTTCTCCAAGTGGAGCTTTAGCCTCAGCCCCAGAAGTAACAGGTGGTTGGGCCCATTTTAGGCTTTTTCAGGTATACACTTACAATCACATAGGATTATTATTATTATTATTATTATTATTATTATTCCAGGTGGGGGCAGCTCACCTGCTGAATCTTTCTGTTCACATTCTTAGCCCTTATCTTCCTTGCACAAGACACATCCCACAATATTATTTATTTATTTATTTGTTTGTTTGTTTATTCCCTGCCCATCTGGTTCGGTTTCCGCAGCCACTCTGTGCGGCTCCCAACAGAACATAAAAACCTTCCCTAAACAGGGCTTGCCTTCAGATGTCTTCTAAAAGTCAGATAGTTATTTATTTCCTTGACATCTGATGGGAGAGCGTTCCACAGGGCGGGCGCCGCTACTGAGAAGGCCCTCTGCCTGGTTCCCTGTAACCTCACTTTTCACAGTGAGGGAACTGCTAGAAAGCCCTTGGAGCTGGACCTCTGGGCTGAACGATGAGGGTGGAGACTCTCCTTCAGATATACTGGGCCAAGGCCATTTAGGGCTTTAAATGTCAGCACCAACACTTTGAGAGGAATGTTGTGCTGTTCCTAACTATGGGTCTCTCTCTCCTAGGTATGCATCTGTTTTCAAAGGATGCCTGACCTTGTACACTGGACGTGGAGGAGACTTGCAGAAAGTTGGAGAGTAAGGCCTGTATTTGGCTTATGCCAATGTTGCTTTTTTGGAATTGGAGGTTTGGTACATGGTTGGTTTTTTAAGTTCAGACACACAGCCAGATTTCCACCAAAGGATAGTATTTGCTCCAGGGGCTATCGCCACCATAAGTCAAGGAGGCAGCTTCCAAAAGAGAAAAGATTGGTGACTATTTTGCATGCTGACTGCAATAATATTTATACAATAATAAATAATAATAATAAACGGTTCAGGCTACAGTTGGCAAATGTATTGAACATTGAGGGGCATTGCTTGCATAAGAATCTCTCCCCCCTGCCCTCCATAAAGGTAAAGGGAACCCTGACCATTAGGTCCAGTCGTGACCGACTCTCGCTTTATTGGCCAAGGGAGCCGGTGTACAGCTTCTGGGTCATGTGGCCAGCATGACTAAGTTGCTTCTGGTGAACCAGAGCAGCGCACGGAAATGCCATTTACCTTCCCGCCGGAGCGGTACCTATTTATCTACTTGCACTTTGACGTGCTTTCGAACTGCTAGGTTGGCAGGAGCAGGGACCAAGCAACGGGAGCTCACCCCGTCGCGGGGATTCGAACCGCCAACCTTCTGATTGGCAAGTCCTAGGCTCTGTGGTTTAACCCACAGCGCCACCCGCGTCCTGTCTGCCCTCCATAACTGTGCTACAAATGCTCATTATTTTTTAATTAACTCTGTAGGATAAATACCCCTCTGTGCATTTCAAAGGGCATCCACTAATTTGTAATCTAAGGCAAATGCTACATCCTTCCTACCTCCCTTACAAATGATTCCCATTTTTCCCCCTAGGATGTTTCTATGAAAAGACCCACCATTCCTGAGTTTTTATGCTCGACTAATTATATGAGTAATATTGGTTGGGGTTGATGGGGGCTTGTAGTTGGGGCCTTCAGGTTGTTCCCACGTGCTGCTGCCTTTAACGGAAAGTGCTTCTGCTACCCATTTCTGAAATTGTTTTTCTTCTTCTTTTCAATAGTATGGACATTAGATTACCCATAGCCTGGAAAAAAAATATATGCATGTTGTCAGGTTTTGATTTTGACAGCTTGAGATTTTATTTTACCTTCCCTCCTGCAGCCCTGGCTTCCCCGCTCTTATAAAAGTATAAACTTCAAAGCATAAACTTCAAAGGATATTGTCAAAATTTGGGTTTGTTAATGTCTGGCATTAATCTAGGGCCAGGCCTAAATTATTACTGCTAATTGGCATGTGGTTACCATCCCTCACTGCCCATGTAGAGCTGCATACATGTAGGGAGAGGAGAATAATAATATTATAATAATTTATTATTTATACCCTGCCCATCTGGCTGGGTTCCCCCAGCTACTCTGGACAGACATTTGTCAGTGGACTGACAGCTGCGTTTTATCTGCTGCCCCTCCTGTTCCAGGTTTTGTATGGTTTACTCAGAAGTGCCAAATTTCAGTGAGCCAAACCCAGAATATGTCGCCCAGCAGTCGCAAAACAAAAATGTGAGTATCAGGATTCTTAACTAACGCTGGGGGACGAAATGAATTTTGAAGGAAGGGCTTCCTGACCCTATCAGAAGGGGTGTTTATGCCTCCCTTTACCGTAGGGAAATGCATCACTCCAAATTCTTGCGACCACCCTACACTCAGTGCAGCTCTCCTCTATACCCCAGTGCTTATTTTTATATTGTATTTTGCTACAAGCAGCTGTTGCATTTCCTTGCCCTGAGAAAATGGAAGCTACGCTGGGTGTTAAGGATTATACACCTTAATCTTTCAGGAAGCAAGCCTGTAAGGTCTCAGGTGCAGAACCTGGGAGGATTCCTGTATCTTAAGAGAAGAGTGGAAAGCACAAATTTTACCCATCACAGTGAGGGGGTGAAGCTGCAAAGAGGAGGGTTTTCCATTTGGTTTAACTCTTAATGGTACAGGGAGGTCTTCTCAGTTATGGATTTGGCAGTTCTTCTGGATTGCCTTACTGGATCTGACTCGAGAGTGAGTTATGATGACTGGGATGGAATCGACTTCCTTAGCATGTAGATGTGCTCCCCCTCTCTCTAGGGTGCTTTGCCTAGATGAGTGTGGACACACTGCAAGTCTTTTGGGGAGATGGTAACCGCTCTAGCCCTGATCCCTCCTCCAATAACCTCTTGTTTTCTGCACAATTGACTTATAAAACATTTTTCTCTTCCTTCTATATATATTCATCTCAGGCTGTGTACACATCATATGTTTAAAGCACATGCACCCAACCCTCAAGAATATTGTAGTTTAAGGGTGCTGTGAGAGGTAAACTACAGTTCCCAGGATTCCTTGGGGGAAGTCATGTGCTTTAAATATATGGTGTGTACACAGCTATAGTTAGGTTTGATTTCAGCATACTTCTGTAAACCTTCCCGTCCCACTCCTCTGCCCATGGCTGTCGTATCTGTGGAACTTCTGTATACAGTGGTACCTCGGGTTAAGTACTTAATTCGTTCTGGAGGTCCGTTCTTAACCTGAAACTGTTCTTAACCTGAAGCACCACTTTAGCTAATGGGGCCTCCCGCTGCTGCCGCAGCACAATTTCTGTTCTCATGTTGAAGCAAAGTTCTTAACCCGAGGTACTATTTCTGGGTTAGTGGAGTCCGTAACCTGAAGCGTATGTAACCTGAAGCGTCTGTAACCTGAGGTACCACTGTATGTCAAAAAAATTCAGTAGACTTTTGCTTTCTTCAACAGACACAGAATGACAACGCAGCGCCCACAGCCTCCCAAACCACACCAGGGCCTTCCACGTCATCAGCAGGTAGGCAGCGAATGATCTTGCATTTCCTAGTATCATTGAACGAAATGGATACCTGCAGGTGAGAGAAACACAAGTCGTGCGTGTCAGGATTTTGTGCCTTGTGGTATTATTTAGCCTGGAAACGGCCAACATCTGACTCATGGCCTATCTAAGGGTCAAATTGGACATGGCAATGGGTTGTACCCAATGTGACATTACATGAATGTTCTGTCAGCGCAAAGATTTATGCTTCTGCAACGGAATGTTATCCTCTTCTCTCCCTGACCCCAAATTGTGCCTCCTAAATCTGTCCTAGGGGTTACTCAAACCCTCTGGGGCAAATTTGATGAGGGTGCACGGCACGCACACTGGAACGTCGCCGGGGTGGGGAGCCACACTGCATAGACGAAACCCTTGCACTGACAGGTTTGGCAGTTGAATACTGCCCATTAAATACCGGTAAATCTTATTGTTTAATGTACAGGTGTTTTTTTTAAATTCAAATAGTATCAATGGAGTGGGGGGCAGTTGCTAATAATTGCTGGAATTACAGCAAGCTGGGGGGGGGGATTTAACTCTTTCCTATTGCATCCCTAAGGAAAATCTTTCCTTTGAAGCTAGTGCTATTTTCTTTTTAAACTGGCAACTAGTAATTTTAAATTAAAACCAAAACTAGGTACGTTATTTGTTTATTGAATCAGTTACTTATTTATTGGATCAGTCCTACAGCTTCTAAAAACAGCATCTGTCAGCAGAAACGTTCTGACCGTATATTCTATCACAGTCTTGCACAAAGGCTTCCCTTCTCTAAAATGAAATAAATACTTCGCTCTTTCTCTCCCTCCTGTAAAGCTAGCAGTGAGAGCTGATCTATACAGTGGTACCTCGGGTTAAGTATTTAATTTGTTCCAGAGGTCCATTCTTAACCTGAAACTGTTCTTAACCTGAACCACCACTTTAACTAATGGGGCCTCCTGCTGCCACCGTGCTGCTGAGCATGATTTCTGTTCTCATCCTGAAGCAAAGTTCTTAACCTGAAGCACTATTTCTGGGTTAGCGGAGTCTGTAACCTGAAACATATATAACCTGAAGCGTATGTAACCTGAGGTACCACTGCATAGCATTGTGTATTCCACACACTTGAATGCATCTAGCATTCAACTGAAAACGCCACATTTCCCATCTGCTAGCTACTTTAGTTCCTAAAACAATAAGTAGAAGACTCTTTATACTATATCCCAGCAGGTATACCAGTGGATTTGTTGGCTCCATCTCTGTGGGTTCCAGTAAGGTTTTTCTGTTCTCCTTCTCCTGGGAGCCAGCGTGGTGTAGTGGTTAAGAGCAGTGGACTCGTAATAATAATAATAATAATAATAATAATAATAATAATAATAATAATAATAATTTATTATTTATACCCCGCCCATCTGGCTGAGTTTCCCCAGCCACCGGGTTCGATTCCCTGCTCCTCCACATGCAGCTGCTGTGTGACCTTGGGCTAGTCACACTTCTCTGAAGTCTCTCAGCCTCGTTCACCTCACAGAGTGTTTGTTGTGGGGGAGGAAGGGAAAGGAGAATGTTAGCCACTTTGAGACTCCTTAGGGTAGTGATAAAGCGGGATATCAAATCCAAACTCTTCTTCTTCTTCTTTCCCCTCCCCTCCCTTTCTTTTAGTCACTGACAACCAGAATGGCAATGGGTTGATCACCACTGGATCTGGCAGCTCCACCCACACACCTAGTGCCCCCTCTCACCCCACCAGCGGCCGCATCACCCGGAGCCAGCCCAACCACCAGAGCGGAAGCTCGTCAGGGTCGTCCTCTAACCCAGTCAGCAATGGCAAAGAGACACGGCGAAGCAGCAAGAGATAACAAGCACAGGATTTGGGGTTGCTTTTCTGTCCCTTCCCTCCACTGCCTGCTGTGTTAACCTTTGCCTCCTGCTGATCAGCTTTGAGGCAGAGCAGCTGACCCCGAGAAGAGACGGGTGGCCAGGCTATGGATGCAGAGACTCTGAATTGTACGAAACCAATTTGTATTTTAGCCACTGAAATCTCCTTTTTAACATGCGATGCCAAGTACTGGGTGAGGGTCTTGAGTGCGTTTATGCTGATAATCCCAGGTCAAACTTGTTCTTTTCAGGATTCCTGGATAATCTCACTCTTTGCAGGAAATTAACATGTCTGCCTGACCACCTTTTAACCTGATTCCGTTTCATTGCTCCCTTCTAACTTCCCAGATGACATGTTCCTGTGCCACAGGCACATGCGTCCTTGATTTTAACCCCTTAAAATCTAGGGTCTAGAACCCTTAAAAGAGGGGTTTGAAAGATGTGAGCCTTCAAGGGCTGTTGGACTCCAATTCCCACCAGTCCCAGCCAGTATGGCCAATGGTTGGGATGATGGGAGTTGTCCATCAACATCTGAAAGTCCACAGGGTCCCCATCTCTGGTTTAAAACTATTTATGGTGGACTTGTGACGAAATCTATGAAACAACTCTAGACTGAGTGGCTTTGTTAATTATTATTGTGGGCTAAATGACAGGTTGTGTTTCAGTTTCCATAAGGCTCTTGAGTTTCATGGGATGTTTTGCAAGGAGGAGGCATACCCAGACAAACAAAGAGAATTTATGCCACTTTTTTTCTGAGCCAAACTGAGTGACTATCCAGAACCGGCCAGTGAGATGGCACTGTTGCTGTATCCCCCAAACATATTCTTGATTGATATTATAGCTCACAGCATCCTGTAGCTAGGTTTCTGTAGATATAATGATGATGTTAGATTTAGATGTGTGGCTAAATTGAGAAGCTTTTAAACAACAACAAAAACCTCAAAAAAAAACACACATGCCCAAATCTAAATTATGAAAAATGAGGACTCGGTTATATTTTAATTTCTATTCTTGTGCAGAAAACTTTAAATAGATTTGTGTTTTTATTCCAGTGTATCTCAGCATGGTTGGCATCAAAGGCTGGCAGTGTTGGGCATATTTTCTGGGGTGGGGCCTGTCAGGCTCACAAGCCTGCCAGCTTGGTTCTCATTTGGTAGAAGGCCCAGCCAGGGTCAGAGATGTAAGGTGTGTTTCCCTCTAAACTGGTCCAGACCCTGTGTGAAGTAAGAAAGCTACTCAGACTACTCCCTTTAACCTCTTCTGGGGTTAATCATTGCTGTTCTCTATGTCCTTGTTCCTCTCTCCTAACATTTAAGGGGCCTATTAGGTTCAAGGGCCCCAGAAAGCTATTGATTGCCCTGGTTTCAGTTAGCTAAAAGGAATCTGCAGAATAGTCTGCTTTGTAAATGGAACACTAAAAGTTTTGAAAGGAAGATAAGATGGCATTTAAACACTACAAAATCGTTTTGCCAAACTTAAAACAATTTCTCGAAAGCCAATAAAATGTTCAGAAGAAACATTTTCTCTCTCTTTTTTGAAGTGCTATTTTATCTAGCCGTTTGGGTCCTTGTCTCCTATTCTCTCTTTCCTTCTGTTCTCCACTCTAGAGTAATTGCTTGAATTTCTCAACTGGTTGTTTTTTTAAAGCTACGTCACTGTTGTCTAAAATCTGATGTGACAGTTTGAATGTACTATTCATGAATGTTTGGGGAATAAATATTTTATCCTCTTTACAATGTGAATGTCTCTGATCAGAGAAAATGGGTCATTCCATGGAACAATGGATGTGAGTGCAAAACTGGAAGTAACTTTTTTCTTGTTTGCTTACAAAAGTAGGACAAAATGACATAATTGTGTAGATAACAATACCTCAGTAAATCTAGCCAACTGACCTTTGCCAGCTTGGTTGAGATTGTGATTACTCAAAGTAAGGTAATATGAATTACCCATTTCTAAACTCCCTGCCTACTACCCAGATTGTGAATAAGGCTGCAGTCCTAATCAGTTTCCTGGGAATAAGTACCATTGCACACAAGGAAACCTATTTCTTTTATATCTGATCTCTGGTTATATTTGAAGCATGGTCACACTCGCAACATGGAAATCCTGGACTTTGTCATTGCAGTGACAGATGTGGACCTGAGAGACCATCTAAGAACATAGGGAGCACCTTTTACACTAAGTCAGACCATTGGTGTATCAATCTTTGTGTTGCCCAAGTACTCAAAATAGCCAGCAGCAATCCAGGGTTTCAGATAGGGAGACATTCCCAGTCTTAGCTGCAGATGCCAGGGACTGAACCTGGGACCTTCTGCATGCAAAACCATTGAGCTATGGCACTTTCCAGGGGTGGATTTTGGTGCCTGGAGTGAGGACAGAATTTACCACCATAAATATTTATTTGGCACCCTCCCGTTCTGAGCATGCTCTCAAGTGCACTGTGCCATGGTTGCAGCAACTCACTATCTGACCATGGCCTAACTTTGAGTAGGTACATTTATAAATATAGGTTTTAGTAAAACAACAACTATTTTTATTATTATTATACGCCCTCTTTGCTTGCCTTGTGTGGGGAAACTGCCCGCACCACCCTAAATCTGATGCTGGCACTTCCCTATTCTTTCTTCTTTTTTAAAAAAATATTTTTTCCCAATTTTATTTTATTTATATATACATTTTTTATAGAAAAATTGTAACAACTAAATTATCAATCAATATATCCATTTACATTTTCCTCCCTCCCCCATCCCTCCCTCTCCCCCCCCCAGGACTTCCGTCAGCTCCTCTCTCCAGTTTCTTTGCACATATTATCCTCTGCATATTGTAAAATATATTGTAAAATTGTACATACCATGGCCTTATTTATCATATTCAACAAATATTCTATTTTAAATTAATTCAAGTTACATGTTAATTGTGATACATAATAATAATAATAATAATAATAATAATAATAATAGTAATAATAATGTATTTGTACCCCGCCCATCTGGCTGGGTTTCCCCAGCCACTCTGGGCGGTTTCCATAGAAACCAAAAAACACCAAAATATCACACATTAAAAACTTCCCTAAACAGGGTTGCCTTAAGATGTCTTCTGAATGTCAGGTAGTTGTTTATCGCCTTGACATCTGCTGGAAGGGCGTTCCACAGGGCGGGCGCCACTACCGAGAAGGCCCTCTGCCTGGTTCCCTGTAGCTTTGCTTCTCGCAATGAGGGAACCGCCAGAAGGCCCTTGGCGCTGGACCTCAGCGTCTGGGCAGAACGATGGGGGTGGAGACGCTCCTTCAGGTATACTGGGCCGAGGCCGTTTAGGGCTTTAAAGGTCAACACCAGCACTTTGAATTGTGCTCAGAAACGTACTGGGAGCCAGTGTAGGTCTTTCAAGACCGGCGTTATATGGTCTCAGCGGCTACTCCCAGTCACTAGTCTGGCTGCCGCATTCTGGATTAGTTGTAGTTTCCGAGTCACCTTCAAAGGTAGCCCCACGTAGAGCGCATTGCAGTAGTCCAAGCGGGAGATAACTAGAGCATGCACCACTCTGGCGAGACTGTCCGCGGTCATGTAGGGTCTCAGCCTGCGTACCAGGTGGAGTTGGTAGACAGCTGCCCTGGATACAGAATTGACCTGCGCCTCCATGGACAGCTGTGAGTCCAAAATGACCCCCAGGCTGCGCACCTGGTCCTTCAGGGGCACAGTTACCCCGTTCAAGACCAGGGAGTCCTCCACACCAGCCCGCCCCCTGTCCCCCTGTCTTGTCAGGATTCAACTTCAATCCATTAGCCGCCATCCATCCTCCAACCGCCTCCAGGCACTCACACAGGACCTTCACCGCCTTCACTGGTTCTGATTTGAAAGAGAGGTAGAGCTGGGTATCATCTGCATATTAATGGACACCCAGTCCAAACCCCCTGATGATCTCTCCCAGCGGCTTCATATAGATCTTAAAAAGCATGGGGGAGAGGACGGAACCCTGAGGCACCCCACAAGTGAGGGCCCAGGGGTCTGAACACTCATCCCCCACCACCACTTTCTGAACACGGCCCAGGAGGAAGGAGCGAAACCACTGTATAACAGTGCCCCCAGCTCTCAGCCCCTCTAGACGGTCCAGAAGGATGTTATGGTCGATTGTATCAAAGGCCGCTGAGAGATCCAGCAGAACTAGGAAACAACTCTCACCTTTGTCCCTAGCCCGCCGGAGATCATCAACCAGTGCGACCAAGGCAGTTTCAGTCCCATGATGAGGCCTGAATCCCGATTGGAAGGGATCCAAATGGTCTGCATCCTCCAGGCGTGCCTGGAGTTGTTCAGCAACCACGTGCTCAATCACCTTGCCCAAGAATGGAAGATTTGAGACTGGGCAATAGTTGGCCATACTGGCCGGGTCTAAAGATGGTTTTTTAAGAAGCGGTTTAATGACTGCCTCTTTCAGCGGATCTGGGAATGTTCCCTCACAGAGGGAAGCATTCACCACCCCGCAGAGCCCATCGCCCAGCCCTTCCCGGCTTGCTTTTATTAGCCAGGATGGGCAAGGATCAAGGAGACAGGTGGTTGGTTTCACGCGTCCAAGCAGCCTGTCCACATCCTCGGGGGTAACGGATTGAAATTGATTCCATGCAACTTGACCAGACAGGGCTCTAGCACTCTCCCACCTCAGCCCTGCTCCCACGGTGGTGTCTAGCTCCTTCCGAATATGAGTGATTTTATCTGCAAAAAACTTTGCAAAATCATTGCAGGAGATCTTGGGGTCTTTACAAGGCCCCGGTGGTAAAGGTGGTTCCGTTAAATTGTGGACCACTTGAAAGAGTCTCCTGCTACTATTTTCTGCAGATGCAATAGAGGCGGTGAAGAAAGTCTTCTTCGCCGTCGCTATCGCCACTTGGTAGGCTTGACGTTGAGCTCTAACCTGTGTCCGGTCAGATTCAGAGTGAGTTTTCTGCCACCGATGCTCTAGCCGTCTCAGCGATTGTTCCATCGCCCTCAGCTCCGAAGAAAACCACGGGGCTGTCCGGGCTCCATGCAATCGGAGAGGGCGCTTTGGAGCCAGACAGTCGATAGCCCTGGTTAACTCCGCATTCCAGCGGTCCACCAGGGAATCAGCTGAAAGGCCATCAACATGGGATAAAGCATCCCCTACCACTCTCTGGAAACCATTTGGATCCATTAAGTGGCGAGGGCGGACCATCTGAATTGGTCCCACCTCCCTGCAGAGGGGAAGGGTCGCGGAGAAGTCCAGTTGCACCAGGAAGTGATCTGACCATGGCACTTCTTTTGTTTCACTTTTACTTAGTGTCAGATCACCCACGTCACTAGAGGTGAATACCAGGTCTAAGGCATGTCCATGACTATGAGTTGGGCCCAACTTATTCAGGGACAGCCCCATGGAGGCCATGCTTTCCATGAAGTCCCGAGCAGCCCCTTGTAAGGTCGTGTCGGCATGGATGTTAAAATCCCCTAGGACAACCAAACTAGGTGTCTCCAGGAGAACATCCGCCACGACCTGAAGCAGCTCGGACAGGGAATCCTTGGTGCAGCGGGGAGGTAGGTACACCAAAAGGGAATCCTGTACTGCCCCTATTGCCCAACTTCCAGAACATGCACTCAGAAAACTGGGTCTTCCCAATAGGACGCCTGATGCAAACTAATGACTTCCTAAAAATCACTGCAACCCCCCATCCCCGTCCACATGACCTGGGTTGCTGTGCATAAGAGAAACCTGGTGGGCAAGCAGCGACAAGGACAGGCCCATCTGCTTCCTCCAACCAGGTCTCTGTCACACATGCCAGGTCCAATCCTCCATCCACAATCAGGTCGAGGATGGCAGTGGTTTTATTCATAACTGACCTGGCATTACACAGCAACACCTTCAGGTCATGTGGGTTTCCCCTCTTGATTCCAGTATCCATCCGGTCAAGGCCAGACCCGGAGGCAGGGATAGTCTTCAAACGACGACTAAACCTGCCTCCTCGGTAATGACATGGTCTGGTCTTAGCGTAACTCCGCCTCCTGCCCATGATCACTGAGATCGGATTACGTACATTCAACATTGTACGTAACATACATTATTTCTACCAATTCCCCACATCTAACCCTATAACCACCTCCCCTTTTACCCAAATACCCATGTGACTTCTTTCACCCACATGCGTGATATCCAACTTGTTACTTAACCCCCCCCCCCACACTAATAATTGTGTTCATTTTTGTTCATTAGAATGATCATTCATCTATTAAAAACATAACTTCTTAACTTAATGGGTTCAATCTATAATTATCCAGAAATTTCTGATACTGTAGAATGATTTTGTACAATATATTCTTCAACATACTTCCATTCCTTTCTTAATTTTTTTTTTATTGCATTCTGATTGACGCTGTTCTCTTGGCTAGTTCAATATATTCACAAAATTTACTTTGCCACCCTAACATAATTTTTATTTGATTTTAAAAGTATGTTCTTGTCCTTTGAGGTGAAGATCCTTTTATTGCTTCATTTCCATCCTCGGGAGTAAAAAAAGGAAAGAGGACCTTAGGACACAAATGAGAAATCCAGGCCTTTGCATAGCTGTGACTGGACAAGAGTAAAACCAGGAGTTAATCAGTTTGTCTTGTGGGGGGGGGGAGTGATCTGTATGTTTATTAGTTCCTTTAAAATTGCTCTTAAAAATGCATATACTGTAAACGCTTATTGTTTATCTCCATGTTACCAATGGGCCATCCAAGTGTCCGCTTTCCAAGGACAGTCCCCCAGATTTACAAAGGCTGTCCCCTTTACTGATTTGATCCCGAGATGTCCTGCTTATCCCAAGGACACCCCTATTTGCATCGGAGAAATGTTGGAGGGTATGGAGTTATGTGACCCCTGAGCCAAGGAGATAAGTAACTACTGAAATATTGAAATTGAATATTGAAATACTTTATTGTCACTTGTACAACTTGTATACAGTGAGATTACACGAGCACCCCCCCCCACTCAGCTCTCTTAGTCTTAATTCCCCTCCTTTACTGATGCACACCCACCAAACCCGAAAGTCAGTTGCCCTGTTGTTATCTTTTCATTCAGCAGCCTAACAGCCCACGGATAGAAGCTGTTCTTTACCCTGTTGGTGCGACTAATCCTGCTTCTATATCTTCTGCCTGAGGGCAGGTGATCAAGAAAGTGCCAGCCAGGGTGAGAATCATCCCTGAAAATTTTCCTTACTCTCCTGAGGCAACGTTCTTCCGCTATTTCATCCAGTGGATTCACGGGACAGCCCATAATATCTTGTGCTGTATTCACCACCCTCTGTAGACACTTCCTATCAGATGATGTCAAACCAGCGTACCACACCGTGATGCAGTATGAAAGGACACTTTCTATTGTTGGCCAGTAGAAGGAGATCATCAAATGTTGATTGACATTGTTCTTCCGCAAGAATCTGAGATGGAGTCTCTGTTGGGCTTTCTTAACCACCTGGGTTGTATTTATTTTCCAAGTAAGGTCTTCACTGAAATAAACTCCTAGGAATTTAAAGGAAGAGACTCTCTTCACACAGCCCTCCCCGATGTACAGCCGGGCTAGTTCTCCTCTCTTCCTCTGAAAGTCCAACACCATCTCCTTTGTCTTGCTGATATTAAGGTGCAAGTTGTTCCCCAGGCTCCATGTAGATATTTTTTGGACGTCCCCTCTATACGCTGATTCGTCTCCACCTACAGATAGGTAGCCGTGTTGGTCTGCCATAGTCAAAACAAAACAAATTCCTTCCAGTAGCACCTTAAAGACCAACTAAGTCAGTTCTTGGTATGAGCTTTCGTGTGCATGCACACTTCTTCAGATACACTGAAACAGAAGTTTCCAGACCCTTCTATATAGTGAGAAGGTGGGGAGGGGTATTACTCAGAAGGGTGGTGGGAATGGGTGATTGGCAGATAGCTGTGATGAGCCTGTTGACGACTCTTAACGACTGCAATAGGTCTTACAGGAAAAAGCAAGGGGTGAAAAGGTGAAAAATGGCTTTGTCATGTATAATGAGATAAGAATCCAAGGACTTTGTTCAGACCAGGTTTCTTCAATCTCCCAGGACATTCTATACAAGATCTCAAAGTAGCTGTTTTACTACAAAGGAATTTCAGAAATAGACTGGAAAGAGAAGCTGCTGAATTACAACTTATCACCAAACTTAAAACCATGGAGAAACCTGGTCTGAACAAAGACCTTGGATTCTTATCTCATTATACATGACAAAGCCATTTTTCACCTTTTCACCCCTTGCTTTTTCCTGTAAGACCTATTGCAGTCGTTAAGAGTCGTCAACAGGCTCATCACAGCTATCTGCCAATCACCCATTCCCACCACCCTTCTGAGTAATAACCCTCCCCACCTTCTCACTATATAGAAGGGTCTGGAAACTTCTGTTTCAGTGTTTCTGAAGAAGTGTGCATGCGCACGAAAGCTCATACCAAGAACTGACTTAGTTGGTCTTTAAGGTGCTACTGGAAGGAATTCGTTTTGTTTCGTCTCCACCTGTTATTAAACCCATTATGGTGGTGTCATCTGCAAACTTAATAATTGCAGTAGACGGGTCAGATGATACACAATCGTATGTATACAATGAATATACTATACAACCATTGGAAAGTTTTTTTTAATGTTTAACGTTTAATTATGTTTTAATATTTTTTGGAAGTCTTCCAGAGCGGCTGGGGCAAGCCATTCTGATGGGTGGGAAATAATAATAATAATAATAATAATAATAATAATAATAATAATAATAATGGAATAAGACATCTCTATTTTCATTGGGAAAATGTTGGAAAGTACAGCTTTGTGAGGCTGAGCCTGCGCAATGAGTTCACCACAATCTTGCGCTAGCCTGTTGAAGGCAGACACGTTGGACTTTTAAATTTACCCACGCTCGGTAGGCTCCCTGGGGGCGTGTGTCACTCTACCCTTTTTCGCAACTCTATGGGACGGGGCTTCAGAAGGCGTTCCTAGCTCCACGCTTCCCAGGGAGCGAAAGAGCCACGCCCACTCTGGCCCCTCGGACTGCTGGGGGGGACGTGACGTTTCGAGGCAGCCCCTCCCACCTCGCCCGGCTGCCTGCCGCGCTGTTCGCCACGCGAGCCCGCGGCGGGGAGGCGGGGGCGCGGCCCTCGCCGAAGGGTCCTTACGGGAGTCTGAGGTGTCCAAGGCAAGCGCCTGCTCCGAAGAGCAGGGCCAGGGTTTCCAGGGGGGCCGCGATGAAAGGCTGCTGATACGAGGAGAGAGGGATCATTTTCTAGCGTCCTCTTTTTGTGTGTGTGGCGCGGCCGGTGGAGTGGGATTCCGAGCAGGCGGGCGTTGGCCACCCCTAGAGGAAGATTTGGAGGCGCTCGCTGCTGCCGCCGGCGCCGAGTGGTGGGGTTCGGGCGGACTCGGGTAGCGTCGTGGGAGGAGGCGAAGCCGGGCAAGGCAAGGCGAGGGAGTACCTATGGCGGGTACCATTTCCACGCCGGTGTAGTTGGCAGGAATCGGGAAGGCAACGGGTCAGACCTCATCCCTGCCACGCACCACACACTGGGAGGCTTCAGGGAAGCCGGCCACCGTCCCCTCGTCTCCGGTCCCCCGCCTGCAAAACGCGGGAGGGAGCGACCTACCTTGCAAGGTCGTCGTTCGCGTGTCCAAGGTGAAGTACCAGTTCGATACGATACAATAATCTTTATTGTCATTGTCCCATACAGGACAACGAAATTGGAAAAAACTACATCAGACATAATAATAATAATAATAATAATAATAATAATAATAATAATAATAATAATTTATTATTTATACCCCGCTCATCTGGCTGGGTTTCCCCAGCCACTCTGGGCAGCTTCCAACAGAACACTAAAATACAATACAGTGGTACCTCGGGTTACATACGCTTCAGGTTACATACGCTTCAGGTTACAGACTCCGCTAACCCAGAAATAGTACCTCGGCTTAAGAACTTTGCTTCAGGATGAGAACAGAAATTGTGCTCCAGCGGCGCGGCGGCAGCAGGAGGCCCCATGAGCTAAAGTGGTGCTTCAGGTTAAGAACAGTTTCAGGTTAAGAACGGACCTCCAGAACAAATTAAGTACTTAACCCAAGGTACCACTGTACAGGTACTTAGTGACAAAGTTCCCTGGAGGGGCTGGCCACTCTCCAGTCATAGCTGTCAACTTTTCCCTTTTCTTGCAAGGAATCCTATTCGCAATAATTGAATTTCCCTTAAAAAAAGGGAAATGTTGGCAGCTATGTCTCCAGTTTTTAGAGACAGCAAGGTAGCCAGAGTCAGGAAACTGAGAAACTGGAACTAAGGGTCTGGCGATGATCATGACCTTTGCCATCAGGGTGACCAGGGTCTCATGGGTAAGAGGTGCAGCTCTTTCCAACACTGAATCCAAAATTCTACGTGCCGTACCAATCATGTGTTCCCAAGCACCTCCCATGTGAGAGGCATGGAGAGGGTTAAAGATCCATGCACAAGTCAGGGAGAGCAGGGTCAGTGTCGGTTTTTTTTCTCTTTAGTCCCAGCTCCCACAGAATTCATGCCACAATTGGACCCAAGGAGTTTGATAGGTCCACGTATGGCCACGAATCTTCTCAAGGCATTGATGAAACTGGTAGTGCCTATGGACTCATTGACCTCAATGTGGAATGCACAGATACTCAAACACTGCCCAGCACTTATTGTTAGCTTGACCTCCCCTTGTCTTGCGCATAGCCATGCTCCAAGGTCCAAAGACATCCAGACCCACATTAGCAAAAGGCGGTTTGACTGCATGCAAAGCAGATTGTTATGTTCATTGGCTTTGCTCCTCTAGTAGTGTGTTTAGGGTTGCAACTGTAGGCTGCAACGCTAAATGCTCTTAAGAGGGTTTAGAAACAATTCAGTGTGACTTGATTCTGCACATTCTGGCTGTGAGGCATCAATGCCTTGTTTTTTGAATCTGCCTATATGAATGTTTTGATCCATGATTAAAAAGTCCAGGTGGCTTGATTAGATAGAAGACCTCTGTACCAGTAATGAAAAAAAAAAATCAATAAATATAATTTAAGAAAAGATCTCTATGAAGACTTTGACACAGTAGAGTTGCCACTCCTGTCCTATGGAGTATGAGGGACTGACAGTCAGCACCTTTTTCCAATTTGATGTAAGATTAATTCAGTCTCCGCAACCAAACCAATACTTGAAATTGGAGAATTAGTGCACTTCCTCCAAGATGCTTGCAGTACACACACACACTATATGCATTTCCAACATCATTTTTTGTACTAAAGGCCATATATTTTTGTATATTTTCAATTTCGTTCTGTATGGAACAATGACAATAAAGATTATCGTATCATATCATAGGTGTGGTGTTGCTTTCCATACGTTTGTAGGTGCAGGTGGAACAAAGGGCTTACTTGCAGTTATTTTTAGTAACGCATGTCCTTGAAAAGCACCTGGCAGGGCTTTTGGCTTGAGTAATATATGTTGAGCTGTGACCAGAAATCATTGCAATTTTTGGACATGTGTATGTGCAGTTCCTGCCAACCTAGCAGTTCGAAAGCACGTCATAGTGCAATTAGATAAATAGGTACCGCTCCGGCAGGAAGGTAAATAGCATTTCCGTGCGCTCCTCTAGTTCACCAGAAGCGGCTTAGTCATGCTGGCCACATGACCCGGAAGCTGTACACCGGCTCCCTCGGCCAATAAAGCGAGATGAGCGCCACAACCCCAGAGTCGGCCAAGACTGGACCTAACGGTCAGGGATCCCTTTACCTTTACCTATATGTGCAGTGGGGGACAATCGTGCATATGAAACACAGTCTTCAGTGCATAAAAGGCATATGTGAGCCCATCCTGAGACCACTGTATGCAACATTTCTTGAAACAGGTGCTTCATTCTTTCCCTGTTGTGATTTCCATACATCTTGTGTTATGGTGTGGTTCTGTTTTTAAAGGTTGAGATGCTTATATGTAATTGGATATGAACGTTGGAATCCTTACCTGTGTTATTGGATAAAAATACCCTAGTACTGACAGGGGTTTTTTTTCTGCTTGAGCGTAGAGCCCAACTCTCATTTCAATTGGATGTGTCATTGGGAAACTCTGGATTCCACAGATTGCAAGCTACTGAACATGTATTTTGCACGAGGGCATTGAAAACCCAAGTTCCATGTACAGCAAAATAGCAAAGTACTCTTTGGACTATACCACTTTTAATTGCAGATGAGTGAATGTGCTTTTTAAGTTCTCCCCAACATGGGGGGGGGGGGACCTATAAGAACCTCCCTACATAAAAACAAAACAAAAACCCTAATCAGTGGATGGTCTTCAACGACGTTTTACTTAGAGTAGACTCTGGGACACTAAGATTTTGGCTTGCTAGACAAAACGATCCCCCCCTCCCCTCCACTTGTGTGCTGTTTGAGCGTTCTTCTGACGCACCCTCCGGGAGCCAATATTGGGGAGTGCAGGAGTGGGGGGGGGGAACCTTTGTTGCAAAAGCAGAATCACTGGTTGATCACTGGTTGATTCCTACCCATTGAAATTAATGAACACAGCAAAGTTAGGTCCATTAATTTCAATGAGCCTATTCTGAGTAAAACCTAGCTGGATACCACCAAATGTCCTCTCCCTCATATGCCTGCTACTTCTGGGGTGCAATAAAAACACTTCTCCCTCATAGGCCTGCTTCTACTTCAATAGAATTCAACCCCCTACCTTTCTGTGGAAGCCGCCCAGAGTGGCTGGGGAAACCCAGCCAGATGGGCGGGGTACAAATAATAAATTATTATTATTATTATTATTAGTCAGAAGCAGTGTGGCCCTAGAAAGTTTCTACTTCATAACTCTGCTGGGTATATTAGGGTCTCATAACTTTGCTGGATATATTAGGTTCTCATGGGATTTAGCTTAGAGGTGCGGGAAGTGGGATCTGAAAAGGTACAAGGATATGGAGGTAAAATGAGAGTCCTTTTAGGAGTGAAGAGTGTTTTGAAATCCAGGAATGTAGCACTACAGTACTTACAAATATTAGCTGGCAAAGAGATCTCTGCCTATCCTCTGTTAGCTCTTGATGGATCTGATAGGTGTGAACACTATGCCCAATAGACTACATTGCCTCTTCTCTTGGGAGCCGTCCAGGAGTTTTTCATATCTTTTTCGGTTCACCCATTCCCCCACCCCCCACTTTTGTGTGTTGAATTTGGTTTTGCAGAGGGATTATTTTTCGTCATCTATGGAAAGCATAGCAAGCTAGCAAACGTTTAAAACAGCCTCAGAATAACTGCTGCCGTTGGCCTGTCACACAGAGGGCACTTTGTATTCTAAACTTGAGCTTGAGATGTGGGGATAAATGCTAGCTTTGAGAGTGTTGCTTAGCATAATAAGTCGTACTATGGAGCCCTGACTGAGCACAGCCATTGGACTGCTTGCTTGCATGTGGCTCATGAACACGTCTCCATGGCTGTGGGAGGTTAGGATGAGATTCCTGGTAGCGGAAGCAGTTTGCTTTTTTGGGGGTTTGCGAGCTAGCTAGATAATTGGTTCCATGCAGCCCTGGGATAACTTCTGACTTTCTGTGCAGCTTGTGACGGTTGCCCACACCCTTGAAGATGAATGGCTGGATTTCAAGCACGGTTTGCCTGTCCGCTGCCCTCTTGCTGCTGTTGAGTGGTGCTTTTGCCCGGAGGAGCCAAGATCTCCGCTGTGGAGGTAAAGCAGACTCTCTCATAGCAATCTCATTAGGAAAATGGGTGGTGGAGCTTGAGAAATACAGAGCAGCAAAATAACATTGCTTACACCCAGTGCTTTTTTTTTCCCTAAAAAAAATGTTTAGGGGTACTCTCATTTTCCTACTCATATTGAAATACTGCCCATCAATGAGGCCAAATTTAGATTCGCAAAATGTTTAGGGGTATGTGTACCCCTGCGTACCCCCCAGGAAAAAAAGCACTGCTTACACCACTCTCTGCCTTTAAAGAGCCTTTTCCACATTGATTTGGCACCTGAAGATTCTAGGAAATGGACCAGGGTGCCCAGTCCACTCACTCTGTTGCAGGGTGTGATGTGCAATGGTGGTAGCAAACTTTTTCAGGGTAGCCTGTCTCATAACAGATCAGTTCTGATTGAGTGATCCCCCACAATAGTAGTCTGAGGGCACCTAGGTACATAGTTTGAAATAAACATAATGGTTCCATTCCTGTGTATGTAGGAATACGCTGCATCAGTTTGTTCTCTAATTGTTTTCATCATTACTTGGAGATGAAAGGTTGGCCACGGCAAGGTCTTATCCTAGGGATGGGCAGCTGGTGGCATGGGCTCAAACAGGCTCCAAGGGGTTTTTCATCTGGCCCCTCTGATCTGGTCAGATAGCTGGTCAGCCTGGACAGCTCAGTTGGCAGTGTTTCCCAACCTTGGGCCTCCAGATGTTTTTGGCCTACAACTCCCATCATCCCTAGCTAGCAAGACCAGTGGTCAGGGATGATGGGAATTGTAGTTCTAAAACAGCTGGAGGGCCAAGGTTGGGAAACACTGGGTTAGAGTGTGGTGTTGATAACACCAAGGTTTCAGTTCAATCCCTGTGTATGGGACAGCTGCAGATTCCTGAACTGCAGGGGGTTGGACTCATGGTCCCACAATTCTACGATTCTGTGATCTCAAGGGCCTTCCCTTTATTAGGCACCTCACCAGCTTTTTGCAGCAAAAGTGACCTCTACACACTTCAGCTATGTGCAACAGGACTTGGCAACTGAGATGCATAAGAAGGGTGTTTGACTCTTTTAAAAATCCTTTGCCTGGGTCTTGGGAGTAAGTAGCTGCCATGCATATTAAGGGGACGACTTTGCCACTGTTTGCTGCTATTTCCTGAGGAGGAGGCTATTATAGAGACCCTTGCCTGAGTAGAGTGACTCAGTTGGGCAGAGCCCAGCGTTCCCGGGCCTTCAGTCCTTCTCAGTTCAAAACAGGGTTTCCCAAACTTCGGTCTCCAACTGTTTTTGAACTACAGTTCCCATCATCCCTGACCACTGATCCCGCTAGCTTGGGATGATGGGAGTTGTAGACCAACAGCAGCTGGAGACCCAAGTTTGGGAAACCCTGGTTCAAAACTCCTGTTAAGTTCGTTCCTGACTGAGGTGAGGAACCTGTGGCCCTCCAGATGTTGTTGCGGGACAATTTCCATCATTCCTGATGAACGGCCACACAGGTTGGGGCAGATAGAAGCCAAACAGCACCTGGAAGGCTACAGGCGACCTGTTCCTGTTTTCCCTGCATGCCTGAAGCAACATCCTTCCGCTCGCAATAACAGAATTGTCTGGCCTACTTAGAGGCTGCTGAAAAGTGACGTTGAAACAGCATAACCCTTTGAGACGTTACGTGTCCATGCAAATCAGCCCAAATGTGTGAGATTCGACGGCTCCAGCACCACACATCCCTGATATAAACATTACGCCTCACCATGTGGAACACTGTCACACAGAAGCATTGCTTGGCAGTGTCCACATGGGAGAGGAGATCACTGGACCTGTGTCTTTAGAAAAGCCTTATGGGAATGTTAGCATAACTACCCATCCCCTGCTATTGTATTTTCCCTTTTTGGGGGGGTTGCAAGCACAAGTCCCAGAAGCAGCAACTGTTGCTTTAGTAGTCTTGCTTGCTGATGCTATGCCAGAGGAGAAGGAAGAATAGGGGAATAGAGAGTGCAGTTGTTTTGTTGCCCTCAAGGCCGCTGAACCAACTGATGTTGTGCCAAGCTCAGGAGCTGTCAGTTTTACCTCTACTTGCTTTCACTCCCCTGCATGCATAACTTCCTTAGCGTAAATGATAAATTCTCCTATCAAGTGCTGCAAATAAATTGTTGTTACAAGACATAGGCAAGGCATATTTTCATTTGCAGTATGCTGGGTTCTGAAGAATGCATTTGTTCAGCTGCCAAATCTTGAGAATGTTCCTGGCATCGAGCAGTCGATCATGAAGTTAATGTAGCTGTTTTCCTGAGCTCTATGATCAGTACTGCTTCTTGGAGCTAGTTTTTCTTACTTTTTTTTCTTTGGTTTTAGTATGCCGGGCACTGGTGGATGAGCTGGAGTGGGAAATATCTCAGGTAGATCCCAAGAAAATGATCCAGATAGGTTCCTTCCGCATCAACCCAGATGGAAGCCAGTCCGTCGTGGAGGTAATGTGTTTCATGCTTGCCCTTGATTGGCTGAATCTCTGAAGACTATTGTGGCGATCTGACAAATAGGAAGTCAGGGAGATGGTTAGCACCCTGAAGAAATGTGTGGGGGAAACCCTTGTGCTGAGATTTTAAACTTCTGGTGAAAGGGAATTTATTTTTTATGGGCGGCATCCAGTCCTTTAGCTTTTCTGGCACAGTGGACTTCTGTGTGCAAAATGGAACTTCCTGTCCCCTCTAGCACACTGTGCACTCTCAAAAAATGCTCTGGAGGTTTGCTCTGGAGCAAATTTTGGGGATGTGCAAGGGAAGGTGAAGACCTTTAAAGCCCTAAACGGCCTCGGTCCAGTATATCTGAAGGAGCGTCTCCTCCCCCATCGTTCTGCCCGGACACTGAGGTCCAGCTCCGAGGGCCTTCTGGCGGTTCCCTCACTGTGAGAGGCCAAGTTACAGGGAACCAGGCAGAGGGCCTTCTCGGTAGTGGCGCCCACCCTGTGGAATACCCTCCCATCAGATGTCAAAGCGATAAACATCTACCTGACATTCAGAAGACATCTGAAGGCAGCCCTGTTCAGGGAAGTTTTTAATATGTGACATTTTAGTGTATCTTTCATCTTTGTTGGAAGCCGCCCAGAGTGGCTGGGGAAACCCAGCCAGATGGGCGGGGTACAAATAATAAATTATTATTATTATTATTAAACATGAATCTGGTTGTGCCAACAGAATTAAGCTCATGGAGCACTGGCTACATCCCTGCATTTTTATCCTTTTACATCTCTCAAAGCAGCCACCAACAATAAATAGAAATTAATAATTGTTATTTATATTAGGTGTGGGGAACTTCTGGACCTCCAGATGTTGCTGAACTACAGCTCCCATCATCCCTTGCCATGGGCCATGCTTTCTGGGGCTGATGGGAGTTGTAGTTCATGGAGGGCCAAAGGTTCTCCATACCTAAAACAGAAATTTCAAATTCTAGAGGTGCAGCTAAGAAGGGACTGGTGAGGAAAATGTAGCCCGTGAGCGGGGGAATATAGAGTTTTCAACAATAGTTCCACATAATTTCTTTATCCCTAGTTCCAGTAACGGAGCCAGATCTTAGTGGCTGCCGTTGGTCCTTCTGTTTGGCGACTTAGGTTGTCACAGAAAGATGCAAACTAAGGCAGTCATTACAGTGTCCTCCTTTTGGTAAAATGGCAAAATGATGGACCGCTCCTCAGTGATAGGTTGTAAGACGTGCATGGTGCCCGAGGAAAATTTCGTTACAATAGGATCTGATGAAGGTAAAGGTGGGGGAGGCTTTACCCACCTTCATAGCAAGCTGCCATTCCTCCACAGGTGCCCTATGCCAGGTCTGAAGCTCACCTGACGGAATTGTTGGAGCGCATCTGTGACAAGATGAAAGAGTATGGCGAAAAGGAAGATCCTTCCACCCACCGGAAAAGCTATGTGAGGGTGATGTCCCGCGACGGGACCAAGATGGACCTTTCTCAAACCAAATTTGATACCGATATGACATCGAGCCTGAAGTTTGCGGTGAGTGATGCAGAGAGTGAAGCTGGGTGTGGGACTACTTGGCTGCTGGAGAAAAGGAGACTCCAGCGGAACCTCCTGGCTGCAACCTTTAGCCTCTTTTCCTTCCAAATTCTATCTTAATACTTGCAGCTGATTATGGTGACAGACAATCGATGCTGCAGTTGCAATGGTATAATTACAGCCACAACTCTGGACCAGCTCCATGCTTTGCAATACGTATTAGGGAAGTGGAACAGGTAGCTGGTGCCTACATCACAGAACGTACGTTGCAGGCATGATGTATAGCACGGCTGACTTCCTTGGTTCCCCTTTGCAGTGTGAGAGTATAGCTGAAGAATATGAAGATGAGTTCATAGAATTCTTCTCCCATGAGGCAGAAAATGTCAAGGACCGACTATGCAGCAAACGAACAGGTAAGCAAAGGACTAGGCTGTTTGCAGATCACGCCGGTCAGTAATTCACTCCGTTGAAAGCTGGAGTCAACTCTTTTATTAGCAAAATGTGATCTTTGCAGATTGGGCGGAGTTTCAGGCCTTAGGAGCACAGCAGCTCTTGCCCTGTAGGCCCTACTCCATAAAATACAGTGGTACATCGGGTTACATACGCTTCAGGTTACATACGCTTCAGGTTACAGACTCCGCTAACCCAGAAATAGTACCTCGGGTTAAGAACTTTGCTTCAGGATGAGAACAGAAATCGTGCTCTGGCGGCGCTGCAGCAGCAGGAGGCCCCATTAGCTAAAGTGGTGCTTCAGGTTAAGAACAGTTTCAGGTTAAGAATGGACCTCTGGAACGAATTAAGTACGTAACCCGAGGTACCACTGTCCCCATCTCCCTTCTATGTCTCTTCCTCTCCTGGGGTTCTTACAAGCAATCAGAGACTGCACCTGCGGGCAGCCTGCCTTTGCTTCTCCTATTTCACACCTCTCCTGATTCTGGGAGTCATGGGGAGATGGGACACCATTGACTCTTTATTAACCGGACTGCCAACTTGCCTGCTTCAGCTTCAGCCTCTGATACCCAACTTCTCTCTGCCACAGACTCTTCTCAACTCACTGAGCCCTGTCACTCCTTCAACTTCTGACCCCTTCTCTTCCCAGTCTTCTCCCTCTGAGCACTCATTGTTGTCCCACTACCGCTACTTCCCAGGCTCTGAGCCTTCTTCCCTTGGTGGTTCCCCAACTTGCTCCTCCCCCTTTTCCTCAGTGTCCAACCAGCCCATGGCATAGGCCATTCTTCTGACAAGGAGGCACAGCTCTGCATTCCAGGCAAGAAGCACCCTCCTTTTAGCCTGCAGTGAAGCCAGTTTTCCAACACGGAGAAAATGCCAGTGTAGCCACTAGCTTCCATTTTGGGGCAGTAGACAATCAGTCACAAGTACAAAATGGCAGACATTGTTAAGCAGGAGTCATCCCGGCTTCCTTTCAGGCATCTTTTAAAAGCTGCATTGTTCAGACAGCTTTTGGGACATGATTTAAAAAACAAACAAACCCTATTATTTATTGAAAACCTGAAATAGCAACTGGTGTTTTTACTGTTGCGCCTGTGTTTTTATGTTTTACACTGTTATTTTCTGTAACAGTTCCATTTATGAATACAGTGGTACCTCTGGTTACGTACTTAATTTGTTCCGGAGGTCCGTTCTTAACCTGAAACTGTTCTTAACCTGAAGCACCACTTTAGCTAATGGGGCCTCCTGCTGCTGCCATGCCGCCAGAGCACGATTTCTGTTCTCATCCTGAAGCAAAGTTCTTAACCCGAGGTACTATTTCTGGGTTAGCGGAGTCTGAAACCTGAAGCGTATGTAACTTGAAGTGTATGTAACTCGAGGTGCCACGGTATTTCAATGTAGAAAATAATCAGAGCCATCTTGTCTTCCTATGAACCTGCTTTCGATTTCTGCTCTTGTTGACTAGTGTTAAGTTCTTTCTCCCGAAGTTCTTTCAGCTGGATAAAATTGTTGCTCAGCAGGGGTTTGGAGAACTGAATTAATTTTCCAGTTGACAAATACCATTCCAATTGGTTGAAGGACCTTGATATCACTAAAAATAAAAGGGACTTCTCTCCCTCAAACTTCAGAGAACAGGCATCTCATTCCATCAAGCTTCAGTTTGTCTCAGAAGGGGAGTAGCTTTAGTTCAGTTCCCAGCTAAACACTGCCTGATTAACAAACCTCTGACTTTGCCTCCTTCTGAACAGTTGCTGTACTGAGTTTCTAGGAAGAGAAACTTCAGGTAGGATTTTGGCCGCGCTTTGACCTTGGAGAATGTTCCTAGGAGATAGATGACCTTCTTCTCCTGGCACAGCTTCCTGTACTTGGCTTCCTCTCTCCACGCTTAGAAACAGTAAAGGCAGCTGAACTGAAACAGGCTGGTGCTGTTGAGCGGAACCTCTTTTCTTACCTCCTGGCAATGAGTCAAAGTGGCTTCTCTCCCACCACGACCTGTCCTTGGCATTGCTTGCCAATTCCCCATAGCGTTCTGCAGTGCCTCACAACACCCATAGAATGGCGTCCTGCAGTAACTGGAGCTCACAGATGCCAAGAGAACAGTGCAGGTGCTATAAATAGTAAACCTAAAGGGTTCTCTGTGGCCTCGCCTCGCATCCCTGCCTTTTTTTGCTTCAGGGATGTCACTCGTGGCAAGTGATTCCTCTGGTCTGTCTTTCCCACCTCAGTGTCTCTTGAGGCAGAGCAGGCAATATAGGAGAAGGGAGGCTGCTCTGCCTTTATTCACCTGGAGTCAATGTGGTCTTCCTCCCCGCTGCTTGCTATTTGCAGTGGGAAGAAAGACTCCAGAAGGGTAGGGTGAATTTGATCAGGAGTGCAGCAGGGGCAAGGAGATGAGACAGATTCTTTTAACTGAGTGACAGCCCTGGAGAAAACCTTAGTCGGTGTTGGCCAAACTTGGCCCTCCAGCTGTTTTTGGACTACAGCTCCCACCACCCCTAGCTAACAGGACCAGTGGTCAGGGATGATGGGAATTGTAGTCCAAAAACAGCTGGAGGGTCATGTTTGGCCACCACTGTTTTGCATAGGGTTCTTTTCCACAAGAAATGAATGGATAAGATTGAACAATACGTTGTTATCCAGCAGATAGGAAACCACAGGTTGTTGACCAGTTTCAAGTTTCAGCTTTTCCATGTGCTTTGTTTCTGTGTTCAGACACTGCACCAAACCATTATTTCAGCTTGCGAATTTAAAACAGTGAGTACCAGGTGGTATAGTAGTTTTAGAGTGGGGAAACCCAGGTTCAAATCTCTGCTCACTGCTTAAACTTACTAGATAAACTTGGAGGAAGGGTAGGATACAAATAAGTGAGACAAAGCCAACAGAGGCACATTTTTGTTTTCCACTTTTTCTGCATTTGGCCTCAGAAGTTCATTCCTAATTATCTGGATGCAGAGGTATGACTATTGGCTATGGTGGACGTGGGTGGCGTGGTGGTGTAAACCATTGGGACTTGGGCTTGCCGATCAGAAGGTTGGCGATTCGAATCCCCGTGATGGGGTGAGCTCCCTTTGTTCTGTCCCAACTCCTGCCAACCTAGCAGTTCAAAAGCACGTCAAAGTGCAAGTAGATAAATAGGTACCACTCCCACGGGAAGTTAAATGGCATTCCCGTGCGCTGCTTCGGTTTCACTGGAAGCGGCTTAGTCATGCCGGCCACATGACCCGGGAAAATTGTCTGCGGACAAACATCAGCTCCCTCGGCCAGTAAAACGAGATGAGCGCCACAACCCCAGAGTCGTTCGCGACTGGACTGTCAGGGGTCCTTTACCTTTTTATGGTTTGTCAATTCACGCTGAACTGTAATCTTCCATGGCTTGAATTGAGCTTGTTTGGGCACATTGTGGCTAAATGAAACTGTTTGATTGAAGGTTGGCGTACCGATAATGCAAAATATGTAAAAAAAATACATTTCTCTTGCAGAATTGCCTTTGTCCTTGATTTACCTGCCTTTTGGGTTTGGGCTAAGCAACACCTTATTAGATATCTACAGAATGTTTTCGCTGTCCTAGAAACTCAAATTACCTGGGCATGTGAAAGTATGCTAAGAGTTGCATTCTCTGTAGTTTCTTTTTTCCTGTTAATTTCTTGGTCAGTTTAGGAAAGGCCTTGGAGCCAATAAAACAGACAAATGAAAAGTCTCTTCCTGCCTTCACTTTCCTGCTGGATTTTCACTGGCTCTCAGAGGAGTGACAAGCAGCCTGTTGCCAGGGGTCCGTTTAGGAAACTGCCTCTTCCTTTAGCACTGAGCTATTTTTGGACTACGAACCTGACTGTGTTGTTTTAATCTGACCTTTACCCTCCAGTGTTTGAGGGTTGGAGGCATGCCACGTTGGCACAGCCAAAATGCAGCACCTATTTCTGACCACCAGGTCGTAACAGGCTATTTGTAGTACCCAAAATCCACCTGATTTTAGGCTCAAAGCCAAGTTGAACAAGGAAGTCTAGCCAAAGTTGATTCTTTATGATCCCCTATTACTTTTACAGATCAGCAAAGTGAGGATCATAGTTGCTGTAGGCCTGTAGAAGTGGCTTAATAATTGGCTGTCACCCAAATCAATTGCATATTCACCTGATCTGTTCATACTATCACTTCGCCAGAGTCCTTGGGATTGCGTGGCTAGTCTCATGATGTTCATGATGATTAGGAAGATAAGCTAACCCTGTTTGATCCTGTGGCCCGAAAGCAATTGCTGAGTCATTATTGATTTAATCTTCCCTACAGAAGAGAAAAGGGTGATTCGAACTGTGAATTTTATTTGTGGTGAAAAGTTTCTTGGGCAAGACCTGGCTGTGAGAAAAAGAGCAGAGGCTGACAGAGATATTTCAGCAGAGGACAATTTAGGATAGCTCTTTAATATATTTGCAACTCGTGATGCACCAAGGTGAACGCAACCCTTTTTATCAAAAGCTCAGAACTGCTGGAGACTTCAGAAATGTATTTGTGTATGTGGAACAGCTCACAGGTGAATAATATGGCTGGCAGACAGCATTTGAATTGATGACCCATGTGCTGTGCAGATGTGGGATTGAGGAACAAATTTTTAACCCTTGGATGAGGAGTCCATACTTTTTTGTCCAGTCACTAGCAATTCTGTTAGAAGAAACTCTGCAGTAAGCTCTGCACAGTGGAATAACTTTTTACAAGGGGGGTGTTTTAAAATGGACTTTTTTATCAGGAGCTGTTAGTGTGCATGACAGAAATGGAAGTTGGTAGGGTTGGAGCAGTGAAAAGGAGCAAGCTAGAGTACAGAAGACCTCGCCCAATAAAATGTTGCCCCATGATCACCACATCTCGTTAAAACGAGTTCCACTTTGTCCACACACCATCAGTCAAATATCAGCACCAAATCTCAAGTTCAGCTTCAGAAAATAAAGCTGAAAACAATTGCTGAGATTTTTAAAAAGAAAAGGTTGCGTTATGAAAATTCTTTTTTTTTTTTTTTTTTACATTACAACATTTAGATTTACTATACTTTTGGATAAACCCTCATTTTGTAGGGGAGTAATTCAGACTGAGAACTATTGGTTTTTTTTGTGTAGAGTGAAGAAGTACAGCCATTACACCTTCTTGTGGGGACTGCTGCTATGATATAATATTGGGCAAGTTTGAATCAGCTCTGTTGTCTATCTGGAAGTTCCAGTTCTTGTAATGAACTGAATTGTCTGTGCTTCTCTTGTAGATCTGTGTGACCACGCCTTGCATATCCCACATGATGAACTATGAAGCGCAAAGGCCTGCCTGGTTTGGTGGATGAGTTGGCAAAGTCCTTGTAGACCACCTCCCTCTTCCTAGCTCCAATAATTATTGTCCCAGCAGTCTTTTTTTTGGGGGGGGGGGCACACCTTACAATCTGTAAACAACATTGTATCTCTAAAAGAAAACACGAACAAAGTTTCTTTATCAAAATTTTAAAGCGAATAAGTGATACAGTGTCACTCACCTGACTTTTTAGAAACCCACCATTACCAGGCCTTTTCTGTTTGCTGTTTTTAAAGGGAACAAGAGACACTTCCATATGTGGACCCAAGTCTTGTTTTTTTCTACTGCGTACTGTGTGTTTTAATATTTAGTGGCTATGTGCAGGTGCATTGCTCTGTAGGTCGGAGTCAGGAGACCAGCAACACAGCTCCTGGGTTCATTTCAAGCTCTCAGAGGCAGAGTTCACCCAAACTTGAATAGAAGAACTTGTTGTGTTCCATTGTGGCTCTGCTACCACCTTATCAGGACACTGGGCAAGTCATTTAATTTGTCTATGCAATCCGTGCTTTGAGTGCAATGAGTGGGGGAGTATGAACATACATCCTTCTAACCTGTACAAAGAGGGAGGAGCAAGCCAATTTATATATTATGCCTCTGGAGCGGTTGTCTTTGCCTTGCAGCTGTTTTACCAGCCTCCACATGTATAGACTGGCTCCTGGTGAAAGCCAGTATCTGGCTTGTAAAATCCACAAGGGTGCTGATACCGAGCACCTGGAATTAGGGGAGGGGTTGTTGTACTCTTCAAAGGGCTTTTAATACCTGTTTAAAAACAAATGGGCCAGTGATGGCAAGAAAATAAATCATGCTGTGACTGACATGATCAACAAGGAACTCCTTACATTTTGTTTCCTTTAGTTGTGCGTGGCAGCATGTGTGTACAGTGGTACCTTGGGTTACATATGCTTCAGGTTACATACGCTTCAGGTTACAGACTCTGCTAACCCAGAAATAGTACCTCGGGTTAAGAACTTTGCTTCAGGATGAGAACAGAAATCGTGCGGCGGCAGGAGGCCCCATTAGCTAAAGTGGTGCTTCAGGTTAAGAACAATTTCAGGTTAAGAACGGCTCCGGAACGAATTACCATATTTTTCGCTCTAGAAGACACACCAGACTACAAGACGCACCTAGTTTTTGTTGGAGGAAGACAAGAAAAAAAAAATCTGAATCTCAGAAGCCAGAACAGCAAGAGGGATTGCTGCGCAGCGAAAGCAGAAATCCCTCTTGCTGTTCTGGCTTCTGTGATAGCTGTGCAGCCTGCATTCACTCCATAAGATGCACACACATTTCCCCTCACTTTTTAGGAGGGAAAAAGTGAGTCTTATAGAACAAAAAATACGGTAAGTACTTAACCCGAGGTACCACTGTATTGATAATGTAAAATGCAGGTTGAAAGATTTTTATTTAGCAGATAATTAACCCAGGCTAGCTGGCTCTTTCCACTGGGCACAGGGGTTGGAGGATCAAAGCTAAAGGAAAATTTGTGGATTTTAGGTGC
Source organism: Podarcis erhardii (assembly GCF_964252035.2). Lineage (NCBI taxonomy): Eukaryota > Metazoa > Chordata > Lepidosauria > Squamata > Lacertidae > Podarcis > Podarcis erhardii. The sequence continues at coordinate 14,735,141 of NC_138498.1, forward strand.
TCAGAGTGGTTTAAAGATAATGAGGAAGCATTTAAGTATGGAGGGAGGAGATTATCCTACTGTATTGTAATGCTATCAATCACAAGAAGGAGCGGCAAGTTTGCCATGCTGCATTGTTGAAAGGGCAACAGTGGAACTGTACTCCCCTTCTGTGCTCAGTCAATCAGGCTGTGGGAAGAATTGAGGGAGAAGTTTCTGTTTCTTCTGACAGCTGCTAGCAACTATTTGGAAATCATAGAACTTGAGCCAGTATTGCCTCCAAGCTTGGGAGTGAACTTATTCTCTGGTCTAAATCTTAACCTCTGCCACAAATTCGCTCAGATGCAGATTATTATTACCATGTAATGAGCAGCGGTCCCCGAGAGGTTATGAATTGGTTTGGACCCTGGACACTGAGAAGAGTGATTACAGTGGTACCTCGGGTTACATACGCTTCAGGTTACATACGCTTCAGGTTACAGACTCCGCTAACCCAGAAATAGTACCTCAGGTTAAGAACTTTGCTTTAGGATTAGAACAGAAATTGTGCTCCGGTGGCAGCAGGAGGCCCCATTAGCTAAAGTGGTGCTTCAGGTTAAGAACAGTTTCAGGTTAAGAACGGACCTCTGGAACGAATTAAGTACTTAACCCGAGGTACCACTGTATATGTTTGTAGTAACTAGTCAAGAGCCCTAGGACTTCCAGTGTTAGGAAATGGACAGATGAATGTGATGGAAACTTTGGTCTGCCATGTCAGCTGACTTTAGAGGCTCTGGGTGAATATGACTTTATTAGCTAAGTCCATTCTGTCCTATAATTTTACCCATGGGATAGTGAAATCCAACCAGATGCTATTTAGTCAAGGAAGTGAAGTGAAGCTGTAGTGGTAAGAAAGTTAAGCCTCATCTTTATACATTAAGCTCAATATTATTCTATTAGTCTTATGCTAATTTTTGCTGCAAAGTCTGTATTACTATAAAATGCTTGTTTCGCTTCGGTACAATTCCAATTCACGCAGGGAAGTTGCTCAGAGGTCACAGCTGAAAAAGAACTGATTCATTAACAGGTTTATGCCCAACCTTCCCAACAATCTAGAAAGGTGTACAAAGAAGCCCAAAATTACAAGTGGTGAAACTGTACAAAAAGAAAAGCAGGTATACAACAGTGTAAGGCAGAAGAGTAGAGTCAAAGCAGCCAAAGCAGCTTTATTCAAAAGCCAGGTTTTCACCTAGAAAGCCCCCTTTCTTCTTCAAATTTTTATTCTTGACCCTGTTTTCCAATATTCTCTCGAAAGCCAATTCTCAAATAACTTAAATCTCTTTCTTCCCAAATCTGCTCCCCTGTTTATTCCTCAGACTAGCTTTACTCCAAAAACAACAGAGTAGTACTTCAAACAAAACTAGCAGTATAAATTTCATTACCTATTATTTTATGGCAACAAGAGAACTAAATTGGCTGTTTGTTTGTTATGCTTCTATGAGATACAGCCTCCTGTCACGAATATATCTCTTGTGTGTGTGTGTGTTGCATCCATGGATAACATGGTGAAGAAGAAAAACTTGTAGAAGCAAAACGTTTTTTATTTAAGATTAAAACTGAAATAGGGTGCCTTCTTCTACCCCTTCTCTTCCTTATTTAAAAAATTCAATTTAAAAATTGAGATGTAGGGATTGTTCATCTACATAGACAAATGGACGTAACTCGTATCATGAATGACTGGAAGTCCTTGCAGGACTAATTGAAATAGCCTCTGCTGCAATCTGGAAAGAGCATACTACTGTGACCTTTTTGCCCTGGTTCAGCATGAGGACTCTGCACTCTGGTCACACATCTGCTGCATGAGGGGGCAGCCTGGCCATGATAATAGCAGGATGTGTGCTTTGGGCTTTGCAGCTTCTGGGAGTGTGGTATTTGAAACAAATAGAGCAAGTGGCCTAGACAGAGTTCACTGGTCTGATGTTGCTTGCCTGGCTAATGCTAGGCTTTTGTTCTGCAACATCTAATGCAGTGTCACTCTTTACCACCCGCTCTGGTTCTGCTTTGTGATAGAATCCAAAATTGTGTCAGAACTAGCATGATGCTTGAGTGATGTCCCTATGCTATTAGTCTATGGGCCAGGGGTCAAAAATGGGATGATCATTACCACCCGGGGTGAATAAATGAAGTAACTTAGCCTAAAATTATCAACCATATTAACCATTTGCAGTGAGTCACCATAAAAATCCCTTAATTATGGGGAAAATTAGCCAAAAACACGTAATGCAAATTTGGGCTTTAAGTTTCACAACTTTTGTCCAGTTTAGGTTAAGAGGGCTCAGCCTGACTAGGAAACATATATGTTTTTGTAGGGAAGTGTGTGTGTGTGTGTGTGTGTGTGTGTGTATTGCAGGGGGAGCATCACTGAATGGTATAGTCAAATCTTCAAGTAGGGTTAGATACATGAGCAGCAGCAACAACTATTCGGTTATTGTATAGATTGCAAATGGTTGATGTAAAAGGATACGCAGGAAGATAAGGAACAAATAGGAAGCCATGGAGGCATTGGCAAGGAAGTCTTGAGATAGGAGATAACTAAGAAGTTGTGTATATTAAATCCTGGAAAATGCATTTAAAAAGACATCAACCCAATTCCTTTCCCCACATTCCCAACTGTGACTTCTATGTCACCCAAATAAATCCTGCCATCAGTAATGACTTTCCTATCCTGTAGAATACTACAGGGACAAGACTATACAAAAATGTCTGGAAACCCAAAATTTACAAATTTGCTTAGTTATTCACAGGTGTGTTGTGCTTTTGGCAGAAATCGTGTGTATTTTTGCCCAAGGGACTCGATGCAACAGGCAACCTTCCCCTGTTTAATGTCTGCTGCCATGATGATGTTGGAGGAGCAGGTATTTTTAAAAGCAACAACAACAACCAGTAAAACATTCTCATTCTAATCCTACTTGCCTCTCATTTTATCTGGATTTTATGGGTCCACAAGGAACCAGAGAAAAGCTTGGGTGGAGAAATAAAACCACCCTGCTTTCCTCTGGCACAGTGGCGTTGTACTGCTGCTCCCCTCAGGGTTTTCCTATGAATCCCTAGACTGCCTTGGGATCTTTGGATGAAAGGCGGTATACAAAATGGATTGGTTGCCTGGCGCAGGGCGAGCCTTACAGCTCATTTCTGCTCTGAATCAAGTCCCAATGAGTTCCATGGGATTTTGCTCTCAGGCTTTACATGGAGGTAAGGGACACAGGTGGCGCTGTGGGTTAAACCACAGAGCCTAGGACTTGCCGATCAGAAGGTCGGCGGTTCGAATCCCTGCGACAGGGTGAGCTCCCGTTGCTCAGTCCCTGCTCTTGCCCACCTAGCAGTTCAAAAGCACGTCAAAGTGCAAGTAAAGGGGTCCCTTTACCTTTATATGGATGGGACGCGGGTGGCGCTGTGGGTAAAAGCCTCAGCGCCTAGGGCTTGCCGACCGAAAGGTTGGCGGTTCGAATCCCCACGGCAGGGTGCGCTCCCGTTGCTCGGTCCCAGCGCCTGCCAACCTAGCAGTTCAAAAGCACCTCCAGGTGCAAGTAGATAAATGGGGACCGCTTACTGGCGGGAAGGTAAACGGCGTTTCCGTGTGCTGTGCTGGCTCGCCAGATGCAGCTTTGTCACGCTGGCCACGTGACCCGGAAGTGTCTCCGGACAGCGCTGGCCCCCGGCCTCTTGAGTGAGATTGGCGCACAACCCTAGAGTCTGTCAAGACTGGCCCGTATGGGCAGGGGTACCTTTACCTTTACCTTTACCTTTACCTTTACCTTTACATGGAGGGACGCGGGTGGAGCTGTGGGTTAAACCACAGAGCCTAGGACTTGCTGATCAGAAGGTCAGCGGTTTGAATCCCCGGGACGGGGTGAGCTCCCGTTGCTCAGTCCCTGCTCCTTCCAACCTAGTAGTCAAAGTGCAAGTAGATAAATAGGTACCGCTCCAGCGGGAAGGTTGGCTCCTGCCAACCTAGCAGTTCGAAAGCACGTCAAAGTGCAAGTAGATAAATAGGTACCGCTCCAGCGGGAAGGTAAACAGCGTTTCTGTGTGCTGCTCTGGTTTGCCAGAAGCGGCTTAGTCATGCTGGCCACATGACCCGGAAGCTGTATGCCGGCTCCCTCGGCCAATAAAGCGAGATGAGCACCGCAACCCCAGAGTCGGCCACGACTGGACCTAATGGTCAGGGGTCCCTTTACCTTTACTAAGCGATGTGGGGCGGGGGGAGAGAAGTTAGGAATAAAGTTAGCCTAAAAGAAGAGCAGTCTAGGATCAGACAAGTGCCTATCTAGCCCAGCCAAGAGGCCTACGGAAAGCCCACAAGACCAGCAACACCAAGTACTCCCAGCCCCTCAGCCGAACCCGCATTAATGTGTGTGCAGACCAGACTACTGTACTTCAGACGCTGTCGCCACGCAAATCAGGCGCCTGACTCGGGCGCCTCACTCCCAGGCAGGACCACGCCCTTGCCCGCCCGCGCGCGCGGACAAGCCCCGCCCCTCCCGCCGCGCCGCCCAATGGCGCCTCGGCGACGTTTATGTTAATAGCCTGGGGGGGTCCTCCGCCGGGGCCAGGCCCCGCCCCTTCGCTGCTGACGCCGCCGCCGCGTTGTGAGGACCCTGCCGGGCGCAGCCGCTGCCGCTCCTTTCCTCAGGCGTCTGCTGCCGCTCTTCAACCTTGGTCTGGCCTGCTTCCCTTCTCTCCCCCCCGCCCACCCCCGGACTTCCCTCTTCTCCTCCAGGCGGCCGCTGGTTTTCGCCCCTTCGCCGCCGCCGCCGCCGCGTCAGGTTCTCGCCGCTCCTCGCTCGCCATGACCTTGTTGACTGCCAGCAGCAGGGCGGCCGCGCGCCTCTTGGGTGCCAAGGTGAGGTGAAATTCCCTTTCTCGCCTCCCTCCCCCCCCCCGCCGCCGCCGGCCATTTCGCCCTTCCCGGGGCCTGTGACAGGCCGCCCTTAAAGGGGCCGCGCCCTCCGCGAGACTTGCCCGGAGGCCTCGCGAGGGGTGGGAAGCAGTGTAGCGCGTGTTGGGGTGGGGGGGGGGTTGCGTCCCAACTCTTGCTAAGGAGCAGCAGCTGGGATCTTCCGGATCCCTTGTGATCTGCCGTTGCAGGGGGCGGGGGGGGGAGAGTTCGTCTTGCCCTGGTTCTGTGCAACTTGGGTGTTCCCGTATCAGAGCAGGAGGGCTCTTAAATCTCAGGGTCGCGGGTTCGAGACGCTGGGCAAAAAAAATGTTTTGTGTTTTTTTTTAAATTCCTGCATTGCAGGGGGTTGGGCTAGATGACCCTGGGGGGGCACCCTCTTCCAGGTCTAAGATTATGGGAATTAGTAGGGTGCGGGGTCTCGTAACGCGATTGTAGCCAAGCCAGTGGGGAGTGGGGCCTGTGCTGGGTACATCTGGGGTGGGACTGCCTTATCTACCGGCTTACCCCACCGCTCCACTTCCACGTTTCTCTTTCAGAGGACGTTGCGTTAGGTCTAGGCTTGTTGAAAGATGTTCTCGATTTTATTACCCTGTTAGGTTGCTGCTTCCCCTCCCGTATGAAATCTTAAAGGGAGAGGGATCTTTATTATGTTCCCCCCCCCGGGGGGGGGTGGGGTGGAGAAAGATAGAAAGACAACGAAATGGTGAACTGCGGTGGTTGGTTGGTGGGTAAGAGGTAAAAGAAGAAACTTGCTGTGTAAGATATCCCTTTCTCCTCCCTTCCCATTAAGAGGGTTGACTTCATTTTGAGATTTCCATGATCATATGTTTTGGGAATATCAGGCCTTGGCAATTGCAGACTTGGCTTTTTCCTGTTCACCTGACCTCTGGATGGGAAATTGCTCATTCCCTCTGACAGGGGCGGTTGTATGCTCCCTCCCCCAGTCTTAAGTTTGGTATCTAGGGGAAAGGTGCGGCAGGCATATTCTGGTTCCTTTTTATAGCAGGTGGATTGAAGCAGCTAAACTGGTGCATGTTGGTGGAAATTTAGCTAGAAAACTGTGCCTCTTTTCCCACCTCTTTTGTGATCCCCAGCCCTTATTAAACAACTTGATCACCTTTAAGCTTCTCCTAGGATGCTTAGAGGGCAAAAGGGTCAGCTGTCAAAAGGGTGAAGTTGGGATGGAGTATCCCTTAACATGAGTAATCAACGTCATGCTGCTGGTTGCTAATATTTCTTAAAGTGGAAGAAATACTAGCAATTGTTTCATGGAAGGGAAACAATGCATGAATCTATAAATTAGTGTTTGCTGACTGGCTCACACCCCAGCATGGTGGGATGTTGGAAGGGCAAAGTAGGGCTCTAGTCTAATGTATTTGGAAAGTAGTGCAGCTTCCTAGTAAGCATTTACTTTTCTTTTGCTGCAAGATTGCAGTGATAAAGTTGTGGGATGTATTAGAGGCATCAAACACACCATGCACAAACATCCTGTAACAAGTAACATTTCTTGAAAGCCGTCTATTTCTATTGGGCTATTTTCCAAGTGCCCATTTTTTCTTTGTGATCTGTGTTCTCCTTTGCTACAGTCTAATTTTCTGCCTTCTACTGAAAGTTCAATATGCTGGTTGCTGTTGTCTTGCTGAAAAGTCTGGCTGTGGCTTTTCTCCTAGGATAAAGGGCCACTTGACAATTTTATTTGAGCTCCAGACTCACTAAATTCCCTAACCAAGCAATTACAAATGGCTAATCCCAGAGCATTTATTTTGGGCTTATTTACCTTTTCCCCATTTCTGACTTTTGCCTGCTCTGTTCCTGTACTTTGACTAAATTTTGATGACTGAGGAAATCTGTTCTGTTTCTGTGTAGTACAGATATGCAGCAGGACAAGTAGATAGTGAAGTTAAAATTAGGACATACTTAACTTGGGTCTGAAACAAAAGCCTCGATGAGCCAGACTTGTAGTGACCCAAGTAAGCTCTTCATCTCTCAGCTCCTAATCCTCTCCCAAATACCATCCCCCTTTTCCTTTTTTGATTGCTGGCTTTTTATTTCTCTTTTAAATTTTGTTCTTTCTCTTCAGGGAGTAATTGCATTTCCAGCACTCTTAATTGTATTATGTGGGTGTCTGGAGTGTCTATGTGGGTGTCAGCTTTCTCTGTGATACTTACAATGCTGGGCTGAAATTGTAGGTATTTGAGCAGGGGTGAGGGGGAGGCAAATTGTGGGTCCTACATGTGGAGTATTCGTCTTGCTTATAGTGTAATTATTGGGATGTAGTATTTGGATCTGCTCAAATCTGGTGTGGTTGAGAACCACCCTGGATATGCAAGGGTCTCCAGGGATGTGTCTGGTTGCAGTTTCAACCATATACAGTATATGAATGTTTTTCACAAATGTTTATAACTACAAAGGAGCAATTAATGTTTTATTTATTTATTATTTGTTACATTCATTTCCTCCCAAAGGAACCCAGAGCAAGCATACAGATAACCTAACTTAATAAAATGCTCATCTAAAAAAACACTGCAATAAAACAAAATTTGTGCCTTCTGCTGGTAAAGGTAATAAATGCTTGGCTCCAATCACTGTTCCCTGAAGTTCAAACAGGTGTGTGTTTTTTAGTGGTGGAAAAAAATGTGTTGGGGGGCAACTGCACAGTACATTGTAGAAAGGAGCAATTAACGATTTATTTATTTATTTATTTATTTATTTATTTATTTATTTATTTATTGTTACATTCATTTCCTCCCAAAGGAGCCCAGAGCAAGCATACAAATGACCTAACATAATAAAACGTTCATCTAAAAAAACACTGCAATAAAACAAAATTTGTGCCTTCTGCTGGTAAAGGTAATAAAAGCTTGGCTCCAATCACTGTTCCCTGAAAATTCAAACAGGTGCTTTTTTAGTAGTGGAAAAAAGTGTGTTGGGGGCAACTGCGCAGTACATTGTAGAAAGGTGTCACCCTTCCCTTGGTAACTTTCCTTTATAGGTCTCTGGTCCTATTCATACCTTTGGGAAAGCAGGTATGCACAAAATATGTGGTGGGATTGAGGCGGACACTTGCCTGCATTGGCAATATAAGCTCTTCATCTTTATGCTCCCAATCCATCATTTCTTCTCCCAGCCATTTCCCCCTCTTCCTTTTTAATTGCTGTTCTCTTCTTCTGCCTCTTCTTCAAACAATAATTGCCAGTAGCAGGAGAAGGGCTGCCTTATCTTAGTTTTCCATCTGTGATCCCTGTTGCAGCTACGTGACTTCAGTTGCTAGCTGCAAAGAGGGGAGGCTGGTCTTTTGTATTTTCTGCTCTTGTATTGCTTTATCTGACTTGTGTAAAGGAAGTGCCAAGTTCTTGAGTGTGCTCTTTGGCTGGACATACTTAATATATTGTCAAGTCACAGCATATATGCTGATAGTGTTAGTCCCAGTGATACATATTCCATGGCCTCAAAAACATTGGGTGGGATACAACTAACTTGTTGGGGGAACCCCAGAACAGGTTTAGAAGTGCATTGAGGGGGGGGAGTCCCATTGCGTGAGTGGGCCTAATTCCTCAAACACATATCCCACTTAGTGGTACCGTATTTTTCGCCCTATAGGACGCACTTTTTCCCCTCCAAAAATGAAAGGGAAATGTGTGTGGGTCCTATGGGGCGAATGCAGGCTTCAGGAAGCTATCCACAAGCCTTGGGAGCCCGGCGGGAGTGCCCGCCGGGCTCCCAAGGCTTGCGGGCAGCAGCCCGAAGCACGGGGCGCGCCGGGGGGGGGGGAAATAATTTTTTCCCCTTTATTCCCCCCCCCCCCAAATCTAGATGCGTCCTATGGGCCGGTGCGTCCTATGGGGTGAAAAATACGGTACATTGAACGAATTCCACCCACTGTGTGGTTTTTAAAGAGCATGTGTCTCTTGCTTGCACATGTTAAGACTGTACTTGCCAATAAGATGTTACATTCAGGTTTGAAGAGGTACTCTGAGCTGGGATTCTGTAATGGGGATGGCAGAACCTGTTTTCCCCCAAGGATTCTTCTGGTTTACAGGTGAAGAAAGCAAGAGCTTTAGCAGGGTGTAAGCTTGTATTCCCTGAAGCATTAATGGAGGAAGTAAGCTCTTGTTTGCATAAGGTTTACCTAAGAGTGGTTTCCTTATCTTGTCCTGATTTGTATTTTAAGAGTGTGGGAGAAACTTTGGGTGCGCTTGGGCAATTTGGTTGTTCTTGTGCAATTAGAAGTATATAAGATTCAGAGATCCATCCAGCCTCAGTCAGTGCCATATAGAAGTGCACCTTTCTTGTTTCAGAAAGAGATGATGTGCTGGTAATAATCTCAGCTCCGCTACTGTTCCTGTAAACTCTTCACCAAATACTCTGCCTATCAGCAACTCAGTCCACTGCTCTTCTCTTAAAGAATTCCACCTAAACATTAGGAAGAACTTCCTGACAGTAAGAGCTGTTCGACCGTGGAATTTGCTGCCAAGGAGTGTGGTGGAGTCTCCTTCTTTGGAGGTCTTTAACCAGAGGCTTGACAACCATATGTCAGGAGTGCTCTGATGGTGTTTCCTGCTTGGCAGGGGGTTGGACTCGATGGCCCTTGTGGTCTCTTCCAACTCTAGGATTCTATGATTCTATGAATGGGGTTTTGAGTTGAGAGTAGTCTGTTCAGGTGTTTGTAAATGACTAACCAAAATATGCTAGGAAGGGAAAGTGTACATGTTCTAGGGCAGCAGCCTGCACTTGGGAAACCACTTGTACTTGTTGAGTTCCCATGCATTTTGGAAAACTGGAATAGCAGGGTTCCAGAACAAAGGGAAGCTTCCATGAGTACAGGAGCCTTCCTTGCTGCAGGCAGATGTATTGGAACACACGGAGAATGATAGACCTGGAGGATGCAAGAGCTAGGGTGTTTGTGCATGCACTTTCATTTTAGTTAGACCCTCTTACAAATGCCTGAATAAGTATAATGTGGAACTGCAACTCTTGGCAGCCTTGACTGCTTGAAAGAACCCCCTTTCTTTGTTCCTAAGTGTTATGCAGCATTTTCTCTTTTTGGGTGTTCCTTGGAACTCTATATGTGGATATTCAGAAGGACAAACAGGTTAATGTGCAGCATAAAGTTATTGAGGCTGGATAATGGACAGTGAGTGATCAAATAAGTTTGGGAGTTGCTACAAGGAGCAGTGTTTCAGAGTGGTCTCTTTGATAGCTCAAACTCTGCAGTAGGGACAGTAAGCCAGTTCCAAGGCTGCAACTTTGCTTTTGCAATCTAGCTGCAGGGGCATCAGGACTGATAACCATGACAGACATAACCTTGGTTGGAGGCTAAGGATATATCCGCACTGGGCCTAAGAAGGAGCCCTCGAAGAGGAAGAAGCCTGCATTGTTGTCACTGGAACTAATAGAGCCCTGATCTCCAGAGCCTTCCACATTAGTTTTAGTGGTGGTTTTTGTCTGTTTAATTCTGTAAGCTACTTTGTGTGTCCAAACACAGAAAAACAGGGTAAAAATAATAAAAGCAAACAACCCCATATCAGTAATTGAGAGGATCTCTTTCAGAAAGTATGTGCATGAAAATCCATTGCATATATTTGAGTGTTTGGGCAGAAAGACAGTATATAAATATAGTTAGTACTGTAAATAAATAAGTAAATGAATTCACAGCCATGTTGTGTTAACTTTAAACAGGTTAAGGTGTGTAAAAAGCACAAGATGATGCCAAAACAAACAGGTGCTTGTTGGGGTTTTATATCTTGTAGGAAACTCTCCCTGCTGATTGGCAGTGGGTCTGCTACATGCAGCAGGTCCCTCTCATAACTCCTATTCCATAGTCACAGTTTCCTCCCAGTATTCCTGCTTTTGTCAGATCGACTTGAGTGATGGCCGAAGGAGAATGTGTATCTCAGTTTAATTTGGCACACCTGTAAGAGGAAAAAAACATTTTCTAGTACTATAGGCAAGTGCTGCTTTGAGAAACCTTTGCATGGTTTGGACCTCCCAAGTCAGATGGCATGATTCACGTTTCTTCCATGGTGAGTTATCGTCCTACTGAGTTTTGCTGGCAAGCTGGCCATTGGCTGGATTGCATCACCCAGATCCTGATAACCAGGTTAAAATGACATGGAGGTGCTTGGCTGGCCTTGCCACCTTAATTGCCCTTATTGTTGGGTGCATGCAGTCAAGCTAAACATCAAGATCTGTTTAAAGTAGGTTGCATTCACTGAGCCATCTGACAGTGGGACGCGGGAACATTATTAGGATATTCTTTATCCTTCAGTATCCACACAAGAGAACAGGCTAAATCCACGCCAGCAGCATAGCTGTCTTCCCTAGCTTAGAGAAGAAAGCACAGAAAATGTTGTTGCAGAGGCTGGATGCGGCTCTCTCTGGGTCACAGCTTGTTCACTAGTCTGTGCCTGAACAGATTTATATAGGAATCCCTTAATTGGCTCGGACTCCTGCTGGCAGATATAAACTGCCCTCTGCAGAAAGACAGCATTATCTTGAGTGAGGTCTTCTGATCTGCTGTCTGTATTCCCGTTGCAAGGGTGGGGTGTGACAGTTTAGCTTCTGAACTTTTCCATTACCTTCCTAGTAGGGATGCATCTAAGCTGTGAGAATTCCTTCCCTTCCAGAACAAAGAACATAGACTTTCCGAAGACCCTTCTGCCTTAGCGGCTATCTTCTGTCTGTGCATGCAGATGTATGTGCATGCCCACTCCACTTAACATACCACTGCTAAAATGCTTTTGAGGAACCAAACTTGTGGCTGGGCAACCTTTCCTTCTCAGTTATAGGTGGGAAATTGCTTTTATATCACAGCAAAAGCACATAATACACTTCAGGCCGTTCAGCTGTGATATGTCCATTGGTCGTGGAATCTATATGTAATTTGTTTTCTTGGTTTTAAAGAACATGTATGCAAAAACTCCCTCGTTCTCCTTGCTTCATAGGGACCGTTTTCAAAACTTTAGAAAGCTCAGCCTAAAACAAGACACAGGAAAAGGACAGTTTCCAGGGTCTATGGGGGGGACCCAGTTTTTTGTCCAGAGTTCTAGTTCTATCTTGACGTTTCTACTGCATTCCCATTCTGTTTTTTAAAGTGTTCTTCCTTTTATTGCTTTAGCATACCAGTCAACGGCAAGCGATGGTCTCTCTAAAGGTATAGCAAACATTTTGATCAAATTAGACCAGCCTTCCTCAACAAGTACCCTATGGAGTACAAATTCTGATCAACTCCAGCCAACATGGCAGATGGCCAAGAGATTATGGGAGTTGTAGTCCAAAACATCTGGAGGGAACTAGGTAGGGGAAATCTGAACTAGACCGTTAAAATAAAACAGGTTATTTCATTTATAATATTTATGTCTTGCTTGTCCATTAATAATCCTGAAATGGTTAGGTTTAGTATTGTCATTATTATGTAATAACACAGTTGAGTGCAGGGTTTCTGTTTCCTCGGTGTAAAAACATGTCCCAAGGAAAAAGGCTGCTGTCCTGGCAGTAGTAAAGCATAAAAACTTGTCAGTAGTAACCTTATCAAACCCTAGTGTGTTCAAACAAACTGGGGTAGCTCAGTCGGTAGAGCATGAGAATCTTAATCTGTGTCCAGGGCAGCTGTTTACCAGCTCCATCTGGTACGTAGGCTGAGACCCTATCTGCCTGCGAACTGTCTCGCCAGAGTGGTGCATGCTCTAGTTATCTCCCGCTTGGACTACTGCAATGCACTCTACGTGGGGCTACCTTTGAAGGTGACTCGGAAACTACAACTAATCCAGAATGCAGCAGCTAGACTGGTGACTGGGAGCGGCCGCCGAGACCATATAACACCGGTCTTGAAAGACCTACATTGGCTCCCAGTATGTTTCCGAGCACAATTCAAAGTGTTGGTGCTGACCTTTAAAGCCCTAAACGGCCTCGGTCCAGTATACCTGAAGGAGCGTCTCCACCCCCATCATTCTGCCCGGACGCTGAGGTCCAGCGCCGAGGGCCTTCTGGCGGTTCCCTCATTGCGAGAAGCAAAGCTACAGGGAACCAGGCAGAGGGCCTTCTCGGTAGTGGCGCCCACCCTGTGGAACGCCCTTCCAGCAGATGTCAAAGTGATAAACAACTACCTGACATTCAGAAGACATCTGAAGGCAGCCCTGTTCAGGGAAGTTTTTAACGTGTGATATTTTACTGTATTTTTGGTTTTTATGTAAGCCGCCCAGAGTGGCTGGGGAGGCCCAGCCAGATGGGCGGGGTATAAATAATAAATTATTATTCTTATTATTCTTATTCTTATTCTTATTCTTATTATTATTATTAATCTATGGGTTGTGGATTTAAGCCCCATGTTGGGCAAATGATTCCTGCATTGCATAGGGTTGAACTAGATGACCCTCTTGGTCCCTTCCAACTCCATGATTCTATGATTCTACATGAGTAGTTTATTAGTAAATCCTCTGACCCAGCAACTCCATATGCTTCCAGGGGCCTGTTTGCTGAAGCTCTAGAATACAGCCTGTGAAAGCACATGGGGCTCATTATCTTTGCTTCTCTACCCTCTTGCTCATTCTTTTCTTAGGATGCTTTAAAAAGTAAAATAAACCCGTTTCATATATTACATCTGGAAAGCAACTGCAGTTTCTAAAGTTCAAGGTGAGCAGGTTTTGTCCATGACTTTGCAAAATTTCCTCACAACTGCAGTAAATATTCCACAGTACAGTACTTGAAAAGAGGTAGTGAAGGTATTCAAAATTGGAATAAGAAAGATTTCAGTTTTCTGAAAAAAATATTGGTCTCTTATGAAGGCAGAGATTATTTAGGACCTAAGGCTCTTCCTTTGCTTTCTGTTTACGTACTTCCCTTCTTCTGAGTCAGAGCTTTCATGTCTCTCATTTCTAAAGCACCAGATGCTTTAGATATTTAGGAAATAATAGATCTATTTATTTATTTTTAATACAATGCAATCTTGCTTGAGGCTTTCTTGTTTTCTTTCATTTGTAGAACAAAATAAATAAATAAAAATGGCTGCAGTCTTGCTTTTAAGAGTATTCTAGATTTCCCTAGGCATAATTTCCTGCTCTGGAAGCTGTAATGGTCATTTGTTCTTAAATTGATTTACCAAGACATGGTGAATAACACTGGTTTCTTAGTTTTCCCTAGAGACAGCTTACTCCTTTTGTACCTATCCTGCAGGTGTTACCCAAATAATGCAAACACCTAGAAGGGAGAACTTCAACTGAAATTAAGCAAAGATTCACTGGTGTCAAACTTCAGAAGCTCAACACACTTCCACAGTAATCAATCCATAAATCAAATAGTAATATCCAACACTATAAATAAATCATATCCTGCACTATAAACACATTGAGCATTTAACCACTTGGATGACTCCCAGAAATTGGAGTCTTTTATCTGCCACCTTCCCTCCCAATTCTTGAGTGTGGTGGTTTTCGGTATGCATAGTATTTGTTTTCGTTTTTGAGAGGTATATCACATTGAGAAAGGAACTTGCCTGTGGAGGAGTTTCATGTACAGGGTGGCGAATGGGATCTTGGACTCCGGACTCCTGCATCAATCAAAAGGCAACATTCTGTCCTGAGTACTTGGTTCTACTGAGAACAGTGGGAAGAAAGTCTGATATACAGTGGTACCTCGGCTTACAGATGCTTCAGGTTATAGACTCCACTAACCCAGAAATAGTACCTCGGGTTAAGAACTTTGCTTCATGATGAGAATAGAAATCACGCGGCAGCAGCAGGAGGCCCCATAAGTTAAAGTGGTATCTCAGGTTAAGAACAGTTTCAGGTTAAGAATGGACCTCCAGAACAAATTAAGTTCTTAACTCAAGGTACGAGGAAGCTTCCCCATGCTTTGAAGAGAGAAGGTCCTTCCCCAGCAGGGCAGTGCATCTAGGACCTGAGTCTGCTTTATGCCTTCTCTTTCAACTTAAATTTTAGGCTTCCTCAGTCAAGGAAAAGGGGAACAAATGGGGAGAGCAAAATAGGATAGGGTTTTTGAGGTTGGTTGGGTTGGTTTTTTTTGGCATACTTTATCCTTGAATTCAGCAATGTCAGCTCCTGCTGGTATACTAAAAGAGAGAGAACATGCACAAGAGCTGGAAACCACACAATGGAGAAAACAAAGATAAGTCTTATTAATAAAAATCATCAGATGGCACCTGTAGTACCTTACTAACATAATACAGTTGGCTTGCACAATGGCTTTCAGGTGATTCATGAAAATTAATCCCTAGCCAAAGACTGCAGCCCCAACTTGGACAAAGGAAAGTGGAGCCACAGAAGAGGCAGAGAGCTAGCAAAGAAATATAATGCAGTTAAGATGACACCTTGTGGTACAAACAATTCTCCTTTTGGTGGACTTCTTGTAATATACGCAGTCCTTCCATGTAGAGATATCAGACTTGACTGTGCGATGCTGTCAGGTGGATACTAACGTGGGCACGTCACTATATTGTGTGGTTTTCCTGAACTCCAGAAATGTCTTATTCTGCTGATAGCTGGAGTGTCTGCTTTTTCACCATCACCCCTTTGAAATGTGTAAATACCAGAGTTCTCATGGATTTATAAGTTCTCCAGAGACTTGAGTACTTTTCCAGCTCTCCATTTGCACTTTGACTAGATGTTTCTTTCCTAGGCAAAGAATAGCTTGTGAAAGAAACTCATTCCTTATTCTTGGATTGCTTATCCTCAGAATTCAGCAGTGTTTACCAGAGCATTTCTGACTGAGTGCATACAGCAATGTATGTCTAGCCTCTCCTGGTGCAACTCAACACAGACTATAACTCTTCAGTTAGTGGCTGGGGCAGTCCAGTCAGATGGGTGTGGTACAAATAATAAATTATTATTATTAACTTTGTGAGAGAGGTTACAAATATGGCAGGCTCCTTGGCTCACTCTAAAGTCTGACAGGATCATGTCACATTTATTATATTAGTTTTGTATTCTGTATTATGTTAACTGGTGGCTGACAGGCAAGTGCACTCATGATTTGAATAGAACCATGATCCTGCAGACAGTGTTAGAAACTGGGATAGAAAAGCTAGGAGCCAAATGGCTTCTGTTTTTTTTTAAATGATATTTATTCAAATTTTCAAGATACAAAAACATAAAAAACATAAAAAACAAAAAACAAAGTGGGGAAAAAACAAAAACAGAAAAAAGAGAAAAAAATATTATAAATTCACAGTAGCTTCATTTCATTATCTTGTGTCTTAGACCTCCTCATACCTCCCTTTTTGTATTCCAATTTAATCATTATTTCAGCAAATTCTTCCCATATCTATCAAAAAAATAATTTATCTTAACAGTCTATCTCAAATTTATCAATATTATCTTTAACTTTATCTTTACTTTCCAAACCATAAACCTTAAAATTTAAAATTTAGATTGTATTTATACTTATTGCCTTCAAGTCTTTCTGCTAAAGCCAATTATTTCCTTTCCGCCTCAATCTATTATTTCATTAATATTACTCAGAAATAACCAAATATATAAAAGAAAGTTCTCTTCTAATTTTGTCCATCGTCCCTTTCTTCCTGGTTTCGGGTTGTGTCCCGCAACCCGGAGTCAAATGGCTTCTGGGACCTGGGTTGTGGGCGCCAAAACAGAATGTATAGTCACCACTGGGGGGGTCAGCAACACTTTATTTTTTGCTTTGATAAGCATGAATTAATATGCAATTCACCTAAGTGACACATTAATATCACATTTTTAGCAGAAATCGTTAATACATGTTTAATTTGGTGTTGACAATAAACATATTGGTATAGTGGTACCTCAGGTTACATATGCTTCAGATTACATACGCTTCAGATTACAGACTCCGCTAACCCAGAAATAGTGCTTCAGGTTAAGAACTTTGCTTCAGGATAAGAACAGAAATTGTTCTCTGGTGGCGTGGCAGCAGCAGGAGGCCCCATTAGCTAAAGTGGTGCTTCAGGTTAAGAACAGTGTCAGGTTAAGTACAGACCTCCGGAACGAATTAAGTACTTAACCCGAGGTACCACTGTACCATACTTCAGTTTTCAAAATGCTTTGCTTTTTATTATTAAACTCCTTAACATAATGTCTATTCTTAACATATACTTCAAGTATTCAAAGCACATACATTTCAGTAATCCTTGAGTGTCAGCCAGGCACAAAAAATTGCACCCAATTTTTTGGAGAATCTTTAGGCACAAAATGTTCTCTGTGCCCTGCTAATTTCAAACCCTGCCTGCAGATGTTGGATTCCAGCTCTTATCAGCCCCATCTAGCATGGCCAGTGGTCAAAGCAACATCTGGAGGGCCAGTAATCCCTGATCTACTGCAGGCATGTACTATAAAATATTTTCACCTTTCTCTCAAGCTTATTGTGCAATGGATCTGTATAGTTCTCCTAGAAGCAACTTGTTGCAAAATCCGAATCTGACAGTCATTGGAGACACTGTATATGTTGTGGCAGAAAAGCAGTGGCAATTGTTATGTGCCACGTTGTCAGCTATTTAAATACCTGGTGGATTGTTGTTGTTTTTAAGCCTATAGTTTTAGACTCAAATGTGCATTACATTCAGAAGACTTTGGTATAATAGATTTTTAAAAATTAAAACCCATATTAAATATCAGGTTTGTGTTTTTATTTAAAGCAGCTAAAGCCACAGTGTTTTAAGTTGGTTATAATAAATGCTGCTGCTTTATTTTCCCCAGAAGTTTATTAGACAGGCTTCTTGATCCATCAGGAACACAGTGAGCTCCAAAGGGTTGTGATATCCTCAAAGTGTCCTGTTCTTCTCTTTCACACATACACAGAAAATCAGCACCGTCAGATTTAGCAGTGTTTCTTTATCTTTCAAAAGCAAAATGTTGCCTGCAGATTATAATAACCCACTTCCTTGCCAGCCCACTTGCCTAGGTAACTACGTTAACCACATGTGTTTCAAAATATGAGACACAGCTTTTACTTTCCCATGTTGGTGGCTATTTGCAAGCATGCTCCTGTTAAAGGGGAGCGGGTGTAGCTAAGGTTAAAAACTTCACAAACTAATGTATTTTTCGCTCTATAAGACACACCAGACCACAAGACACACCTAGTTTTTGGAGGAGGAAAACAAGAAAAAAAATACTCTGAATCTCAGAAGCCAGAACAGCAAGAGGGATCGCTACACAGTGAAAGCAGCAATCCCTCTCGCAACATAAGACGCACACACATTTCCCCTTACTTTTTAGGAAGGAAAAAGTGAGTCTTCTAGAGCAAAAAATATGGTAATTTGAAACATTATAGGCAACAGACTAGAGAATCCAAGTGCACAAGTTGTATAGCAAAATACAGGTTTATAAGATTCCCATTGCGAACTCCCATTACAGTACTCTTGCATTCTTCACAGGACATGAATTTCTCTCTTGTTGAGGAACAACTGTGTATGCAGTCCTCTTAATCCCTGAAATAGCAGGGTTCGGCCTCCTCCCTGTAAATGTTGCAGGAAATTACCATCTTCAGCTTGTCTTATGTGAATGTTTTTTTCCCTCCTTCTCAGCCTCCTCCTAATCAAAAGTTGTCCCAAGATAGTTCTCTAGGTCCAGAGTGGAAAAGGGATGTTTGTTGCTTAGATACGGCTCTGGGAACCACACCATTCGCCCCAAAGCATCCTGCTGTTTACTTTTAATAGTGACCAAGCTTTTGCTGATTTGCTCTGGAGGGTAAAGCTGTTGCAAGTTAAAGCTTTCAGTGTACTGATTTTTGGCAGTAGCCTGGATCATAGAATCATAGAGTTGGAAGAGACCACAAGGGCCATCGAGTCCAACCCCCTGCCAAGCAGGAAACACCATCAGAGCACTCCTGACAACCATATGAATTTCGCTCCAAAAGAACATAGTTTTGCCGGAAGCTGCTGCCTTTGTTTATCCTGGATTATGTAGGGTGACTTTGGAAGAACTGTGGTGACACTGCTTGGTGGAACTGTGGTAGCGCTCCTTCTGTTCCACGAGGCTTTATGTGCCAGGACTGTGTTCAATGGGCCTGGCCACCAGCAGCCTCTGCGGTGGAGTACCTGTCATCAGTCGCAGAGGAGCGCATGTTGAGCCAAGGAACTCGGTTGCTCCTGCGTGGCCTGTCCTGGAAGATAGACAGGCAGGTATGCGCTGCTCAGAAGGCATTAAAAGCATAGAAGAGGTAAGCCGGGAGCCAAAAAAGGAGTTCAAAGGATGCTCAGAGGACACTTTCACAAGTGAAGAGCAAGTCAGCTGGGGGTTGGGAAAGTCTTGTCAGTAGTGCCCAGGGGACTGTTCATTGGAAACTGGCAGCTTGCAACTTGGCTAAATTCCTAGACTACATTGCTTTATTTTTCCTACTCAGTAGTGGGCTCCGAACATAGAAAGCTTCCTTATATAGAGTCACACCATTGGTTTGCCTAGTTCAGTATTGTCCACACTGACTGTCAGTGGCTCTCCAGGGTTTTGTGCAGGAGTCTTTTCCCAGCCCTAACTGGAAATAGCAGGGATTGAAACTGAGACCTTCTGCTTGCAGAACATGTGCTCTGCCGTTGAGCTTATAGTCCTTTCCCATAGAGTCCTATGCCATAGTGCCATAGAGTCCTGACCTCTCTCAAAAGTCTGGAGGTGCCATCGGTTTTACAGATGTAGGATGTGTGTGTGGACTTTTGGTGTTCTGTGTTGCCCCAAAAGCAAATCTAGAAATACACACACACGCAAAAGGCACTTAATGCAATATTCTCCAGGCCAAAGGCTTTCTGTCAAATTGGCAGTGCTGCCAGTTATTAAATGTACTTTCAGTATTGCTGCGGCTCTGGTTCCATGCTTATGTGCATTGAACTGATGCCACCGGACCTGATTGAGAAGCTAATTGGTTTTAAGAAACCTCCATCTTGATGTAGTCTTAGAGTCATGCTGAGTCTTCCTGCTCTGAAAACACTTTTCCTGTCAGCAGAATGTGCTCAGCTGAGGCATAGGTTGCCCGGGTTCTGATATAAGAACCGGGTTCTGATATAAGGGGACTGGTTTGCAATGAAGACAAGAGTCCTCAACCTAGAGCTTCAGATCTGATCCATTGAGATGGTACACTCCAGATGGGAGTGTAACTTCCATCATCCCTGACCAATGGTCATGCTGTCTGGGGCTGATGGGAGTTGTAGTCCAGCATCATCTGGAGGGCACCATGTTAGTTATCCCTGCATTAGGTCGAAAGGATGTTTGCATAATTTACCAAATTCTACTCTCCACCCTCTAAAGAGGGTTTTTGCCAAATTCTATCTTCTGGCATGTTGTAAACCTAGCAGGTGGCACTGTGAGTTAAACTACAGAGCCTAGGACTTGCTGATCAGAAGGTCGGCGGTTCGAATCCCCGCAACGGGGTGAGCTCCTGTTGCTCGGTCCCTGCTCCTGCCAACCTAGCAGTTCGAAAGCACGTCAAAGTGCAAGTAGATAAATAGGTATCAATCCGGCGGGAAGGTAAACGATGTTTCTGTGTACTGCTCTTGTTCTCCAGAAGCGGCTTAGTCATGCTGGCCACATGACCCGCTGTACGCCGGCTCCCTCGGCCAATAAAGCAAGATGAGTGCCGCAACCCCAGGGTCAGCCATGACTGGACCTAATGGTCAGGGGTCCCTTTACCTTTTTTAACCTAGCCCTAGCACTTTAAAGGGGGCCTGTCCATGCACATGTGGAAATCTCCTTCCCAGGCTTTGTCCGTAGTAGCATGCACCTTTCCCTTAGGTGCCCCATCAGGTAGGTTGGTGTTCTGGGTATTGGAACACTTTATCCCAAGTTTTACAGGCCACCTGGGGGAAAGCTGAGTGCATTTGAGTGCAAGAAAGTAGAAACATTCCTTCTTACACAGGCAAACTGTACTGAGACAGCTCCTGTGTGTGTTCTGTCACTTGAGATGTGTTAAGTCAGCTGTTAGCTATATCATATGCTTACCTTGCAGTTAGTTTCTCTTGCTGTTCCACTGCTGAGTGCCACTTGCAGCCATTGCTTCCTATATCATTGCCTGTTTCTCAGCATCTTCTGTTATTGTAGGAGATGGGGCTGCAAGAATGGGAAGGGGGAAATGGCCTGTGACTGGAGGGGGTGCCTTTGCTCATCTAAAGCTTTTCTCCTAAGATTAGACGTAAACGGCAAGCAAAAGTATGGCTATTTGAGACTTCTTTTCAAGTTGGCCACATACAAAATATTCTAAAGCACTTAAAAAAGAGAGTAACTGTGAACATGACAAAAGCAATGCAACAGCAATACAACAGAAAAGCAAACATGTTCCTCAGGCACCTTGGAGAACGTTTTCAAAAGCAGGCATTGCTTGCTGGCGTAAAGAGCGTCAACTCAAGGGAGGGAGTTCCACAGGGTGGTTGCCACAACAGAAACAGACCTGCTTTGAGAAAAGATATTACTCTGCATGCTCTTCATGCTTTCCAAAGGAAAAGGTTTGCAGAGCAATGCTTTCTCAGATGATCTCAACCAGTGGGAAGGCGCAGTATGGTACTCCTTGTGCAGGGAACTGCTTCTTGATTTCCTCTGCCCACCCCCACCCCCAGCATGCAGTTTCCTTGTCTTCAGTTATCAACCCTTGTTTGTGTTTGGTAGCTTTTGAGAAGCTGAGATTGGAAGGCGCTCCCCTTGGGTAATGCATACCTGGGATCCAAGTGCTTATGAAGTTTAAGTATGTTGGGCCAAAAACAGTGACTATAGTTGGGGGGGGGTGTCCTTGTTTATGTTGCTCATATATGCAACCTTCTGCACTACTGCTTATAACTGGGGTTGTTCGCAAGGGAGGCTTAATCTTAAAAATTGAAAGATTATGATTGGGGCTGTGCATACTTTAAAATTAAAAAACCCTAGGGAAAAAAATCTGAATACAGGACTATAATGTCCAAAATTATGCAAGGGGTGGGAAGCTGAATTTGGTTGCCTGTATAACAGATACAGATTCAACCAACTTTCACCTGTCTCTTTTATATGCATAATTTTGTTTCTGTGCCTTCATAGTGCCACAAAACACAACTATGGATATGGCATGTGACCTGTGAGCAATTTTGGGGTAAGGGTGTTGGTGAACATTTCCAAGCGTTAATATTTAACTTTTTTTAGTCAAAGTTCTGCTGTTGAATGATGAAATTAGATTCTTCACTTCACCAAAGTCATTTTGGGCAATATTATTATACAGTGGTGCCTCACAAGACGAAATTAATCTGTTCCGCGAGTCTCTTCGTCTTGCGGTTTTTTCGTCTTGCGAAGCACGGCTATTAGCGGCTTAACGGCTTTAAAAAAAAGGAAAAGAACTCGCAAGACGTTTCGTCTTGCGAAGCAAGCCCATAGGGAAATTTGTCTTGCGGAACGACTAAAAAAACGGAAAACTCTTTCGTCTAGCGAGTTTTTCGTCTTGCGAGGCATTCGTCTTGCGGGGCACCACTGTAACCCACGTGGTGGTCTGTTAAATGCAGACAATGCTTGTGTCTAACACTGTCTGTGTCAACCCTTTGGCTCTGTAATTCTCATCTTAGCACATATTAACAGGTTGGAAACTCAGCAACTTGCAGGTATCCAATGCTGCTAAACCAGCAAGATTGCCGGACTGTGAAACTGTAGCACACTTTTGCTTACCCTCCCTGGTGTACATGACTCATGATGAGCACTTGCTGAATGGAGTCCTGACCAAAACTCTTAGGCAGCTGATGCCAGGCATCCTACATTTGCAGGGTATAAAAACCAGTGGAAATTGCACGAAGTGGAAGCTGTAGGAATGGGGACATAATGTGTCGGGGAGAGAAGGGGGCAGGGAGAATACAATTAATGCAACAAAGAAAGTAAAGCCTAGTGTTTGAAATTTCAGAATTGCTTCACCATAAGACTCCTGCCTTGGTTTTAGTATTATCACTCAGCAGAAGTATAGAAAACTTGGTTCCTGAACCTAACAAAAGCAAAAAAAAAAAAACATTTGTTTGATTCTTTGCAAAGAATGCACTTCTGTATTGGTGGTAGGAGCTATAAGGAAACTCCCAAGTATTTCAAAATGTTCTCCCCATGTGCTATAGTGAAAATACTGATCTGTGATGGCAGACTTGTGTGATGTTGTCAAGCAGAGGCGCCAAGTTGAGCAGAAGAATGGAAGGGAGCCGATGACACACACATGACATAGGCGTGATGCAGGGACTCCAGGAGGAGCCAGGGGGTGGAGCTGAACGTGGTGGCAGCATGGCTTCAGTGATTGATGGCTCCTCCTCTCTGGCACTCAGCATCATCCTTCTCCTCCTCCTGCCACCACCAGCCAGGAGCTGCTTCCCCTCATCCTTCCCGTCCATGGCAGCAGCAGCAGGTGGAGCTACCAGCCACAGAAGCCACTCCACTCTCAGCCTCCTCCATCCCCTGATTGTTCTCAAATATTTTATTGGGGGACCCGAAGGGACCTGGGCCCCTTAGAGTTGGCACCTATGTTGTCAAGAGAGTCTCTTTATAATCAAGGGACTGAGGTGTATTTGCAAATCAGGTGTTAAATGGGAGTGAAAGGCCATGGGGTGGTGGTGGAGAATCTGCTTGGGATGCATGTGAGGTTATGGGTGGTCTGCCCACATGTAAAGAAAGTGTTTTCAGTTGCTGTCTCTTTCTCCCTTGCAGAACTCGTCATGTATCATTTTTGCTGCCAGACATGCCAGTGCTTCTACGGTAAGCAGTTCTTTTTCATTGCTTGTGGGTTGTTCGGGGGAGATGAGTTTGGGTGCTCTGGACCCTCTACACCCTGTACTGCTGGGAACCTTGGGTGAAGAGAGTGCTGCTGTGCCCAGGTCCCTCTTACAAATTTCCCATTGGTATCTCATTGGCCAGGGACGCGGATGGCACTGTGGGTTAAACCACAGAGCCTAGGACTTGCCGATCAGAAGGTCGGCGGTTCGAATCCCCGTGACGGGGTGAGCTCCTGTTGCTCGGTCCCAGCTCCTGCCAACCTAGCAATTCGAAAGCATGTCAAAGTGCAAGTAGATAAATAGGTACCGCTCCAGCGGGAAGGTAAACGGCGTTTCCTGCGCTGCTCTGGTTCGCCAGAAGCGGCTTAGTCACGCTGGCCACATGACCCGGAAGCTGTACGCTGGCTCCCTTGGCCAATAAAGTGAGATGAGCGCCGCAACCCCAGAGTCGGTCACGACTGGACCTAATGGTCAGCGGTCCCTTTACCTTTACCTTTACCTTATCTCATTGGCCATTGTGAGAACAGGATTCTGGTCTAGTTGGACCTTTGACCTGATCCAGCAGAACTTTCCCTATGTTCTACTGCAGGGGATGGCAAAGTTTTTGTGGCTTGGGGCAGTTCACAGTCCCGCAGACGTTGCAGTGGGCCAGAGTGTGCACGCATGCGCAAACGCTATTTCCGGCACTCCTTCTGGCGCTGAGGAGGCGGGCGCCTCTTCCCATTGGCTGCAGGAGCTTCCTAAAGCCAATGGGAAGCTGGCCAGCATCGCAAGGCAGTCCCCGCTCTGCTCCATGCCTGTTTAGCGCAGTGCATGGTTGCCAACTGAGCGGGCGGCAGGGGTCCATGGGCTGCTTGTGGCCCATGGGCCTTAGGTTGCCGACCCCTGTTCTAGTGTTTGCCCCAGGAAAATGTCCATAAAGCATACTGACTGTCTAGTGACTCACTTTATCATTGGTACTTGAGAGAATGCAATCCGTGCTGGATTTATTAATTCTCACCCACTCTTTATTCTACCCCATGTCTCTTGCAGTACTAGGTTACTGGCATTTTCTTAACTTTGTGTGTAAGATTTGGCTGCACTTTTTTGTTTCCAGAACCTGAAAGATGTACTTGCAAACATGATACCTAAGGAGCAATCAAGACTTAAAAGCTTCAGGCAACAATATGGCAGCACAGTCATTGGTCAGATCACTGTGGATATGGTAAGTTCTTCCGGTGTCATCATTGTAGTAGAATATCCGAGTCATTGTATCCTGCAGGAAATTCCATCTCTACCTGCAGGCTGCTACCAGTCTAAAGGAGTGAGTTGCAAAGAAGCCCCTGTGCTGTGCTACTTTTAGGCATTTTGTCCCCTGGTAAAATGTCTGGAGTAGGGGCTGGACAATATCTAGTTTTCAATATCACCAGCTAAACATTGTGATATACTGATATATCACGATGTCTGGAATAAGGATGGAGCTTTGTAGAGGCATTGGCTGGCTTCATGGTTTTCCCCGCATCGTGATTTTTGCATAGTGCATGCACAAACACCATGATTCACGATATATTGCCAGGTCAAAAATTATGAGGCTGATATCATGATACAGACTTCAAACCAGTGTTGGATGATATATCAATATATTGCCCAGTCCTAACCTGGAGAGAAGTGGTGAAGCATGGCCTGGAAAGTTTCACAGATGATGTCTTGTGACTTCTTTAGTCAAGCCAATAACATGGGGTAGGATTCAACTAGGTCGCTGTGTGCACAGAGCAGAGGTCTGCTTGTGCAACAGGATTTCAACCCCATCTTCTCCCTGTGCCCTCTAAATCTGCTCTGGATGGTTAGGGGAACCCCTCAGTACAGCTTTAGGGGGGTGCACAGGGAAGGGGGGGAGAGTCAAGTTGCATGAGTGGGCCCCATTGTGAGCACGCATACCTCACTTAGCACTGCATTGAATTCCACCCATGAGACTTAGGGCATGGCAAAGCATCAGCAGGGTTTGAGGATATTAGTGACACTAGAGCACTTTTTAAAGGAGGAGGAGGAAGAACAGTCGGTGAATAAAGGGATATGGGTCAAAGACAAGATGCATGTTCTGGTGACAGCTCCAGAATAAGCTCTTGGCATCTCAAGCTAAAGGCTGTCAAGAAGCAGAACTAGAAATGACCTCTGCCTGGGACCTTGAAGAACTGCTGTCAGTTTGAGTAGATAGTACGTGGTTTAAATAAAAAAATGGTCTACTTCAGGCATGTCTGTTTCAGGGGCCTAACCCGGCCTGCTGGTCAGTTGAATCTGGCCCCCCAGGGAAAATACTAAAAAAAACCTCTAAAACTAAACTAAAACAACTTTGGTTGGCCCTTTGGTCGGCCCTCGCGGCCCTTCGCTTCATCAAATCTGGCCCTCTTTGAAAAAAGTGTGGATACCACTGATCTACTTCATTTCTCAAGTAGCCATGTTTTTATTATGGAAGCAATTGAATATTTGTTGTTGAGTGGTTAGCCTTCTGAGTTTGAAGTGAGGCATAGTGAGCGTGGAGCCTCCTACTGCAGTGGTCCAAACTGTGAATATATGTACTCACTGCAAAAAAAGGGTGGCACTTACTGTAACAACTTCATGGTGAGTAGCGGCACCTATTCTATTAAAAAATCACTGGAAGCAAGGGTTGACAACTCTGGCTCAAAGCTGTGGTACCTCGTAGATCAGAGCTTTTCAAACTTTGCATGTTGGTGACACACTTTTTAGACGTACATCATTTCGTGACAGTTACTCAGTTTTACTAGCAAACTGGAGGTTAAACAAACGTATTATAAGAGATAACGGACACCTATTGTACGATACACTGCAGCCAACACACTAACTTGTTGCGACACACAGTTTGGAAAGCTCTGTCCTAGATGATGCAGCCCTTGTGAACAAGTCTGGAGGGCTTCATTCCTATCCCCTTGCAAGGTAGCTGACATAAAAGTAACATTTCGTTAAGAGAAAATGCCACAGAGAGACCAACTGCTGTTAAAGCAATGAGGTCACATTACTAGTTCATTGTTTGCAGTACCAAGGCTTTCTCTAGTGTTCTCTAGATGCCAAATCTGCTTCCTGATTATACTAGTCTCTAAGCAGTGCTGATTAGTATCTCCTGCTTTGTTTCTGAATCTGAAGTTCATTTAATTAATTGTTTGCGAAGTGGTGCCTCCTCTAGCTTTGGTGCACAGTAGCA
The DNA here is from genome assembly GCF_964252035.2 of Podarcis erhardii. Classification (NCBI taxonomy): domain Eukaryota; kingdom Metazoa; phylum Chordata; class Lepidosauria; order Squamata; family Lacertidae; genus Podarcis; species Podarcis erhardii. The sequence continues at coordinate 14,761,919 of NC_138498.1, forward strand.
AGGTTTTCTGGGTGCCAGCTGGAAAGCTGAGCCTTGACGGTTGTTGAAAAGGACTCTGTTCTTCAGTCTGGTTTTTGAGGCCATTGACAAAAGGGGAAGAAGTATTTAAGCCAGAGCTAAGGTTATAGGAGATTTGCCACTATGCTTCCTGCCCTCTCGAGAGCTTACAGAGGTGACAAAGAGTGGGGAATAAAGCTATCATTTTGGCAAAACAGGGCATTGGAAACAATTCTGCACCAGAATTGTCATGTGGTACACCTGAGACTATTATGCAGACTTTGTGCAACATATCAATTTATTCTAGCTGCAAACTTTGGGCTGTGCTGAAACTTTGGGTTAACTTAAACCAGGGGTGGTGAACTGCTAGCCCATAACCCTTCCCTGGTGGCCTGTCAGCACCCCCAACTCAATTTTTCACTGGTGCCATTACCCACCAACAAAGGGAGAAAGTGTGCAAAGCACCAGTGGGGACAGAAGTATAGCATTTAGAATGAAATAACCTTGATACCTCCTATTTGAAGTGTGAAATTGCTTAAAGGAAAGAAGAACCTAAGTTATCACACCTTGCAGCAGTAAATTCCATAGTTCATGCACGTATTTCCTTTTGTGTGTCCTAACTTTTACCGCTTGCATCTTTTGTCCCTAGATCTACGGAGGCATGAGAGGCATGAAAGGGCTAATATACGAGACATCAGTCCTGGACCCAGATGAGGTAAGTGAGGCCTGAGGTTGTAGTAGTCACAATACCTGTCTGGCCGTGCAGCCTGTCCATGGAGTTGTATGAATATCTCTTAATCTGCCTTTGCCACATCTGCAGGGCATCCGTTTCCGTGGCTACAGCATCCCCGAATGCCAGAAGCTGCTGCCCAAAGCCCCCGGAGGTGCAGAGCCCCTGCCCGAAGGGCTGTTCTGGTTGCTGGTGACAGGAGAGATCCCCTCGCAAGAACAGGTAAGGAGACAGGAATGGCTGAGGTAGAGTCTCTGAAAGGGCGGCTGCAGCTGATACCTTCAGCCCTTCCTTGAATGCCATTATGCAGCCTGGGGGGGGGGTGTTGTGAGTGTCTGTGAGCAGGCAGGGAAAGCACTGAGGTGTCTACATGGCAGAAGGAGATAGCAAAGGGCAGGCGGAGGCTGCACGCAGCTCAGCACCGATTCCTTCATTGTTACTGAGGCAGAGCTTTGTGTTTTCTCCGTTCAGGTGAGCTGGCTGTCCCGCGAGTGGGCCAAAAGAGCCGCCCTGCCTTCTCACGTGGTGACCATGCTAGACAACTTCCCCACCAACCTTCACCCCATGTCACAACTGAGTGCCGCTGTCACCGCCCTCAACAGCGAGAGCACTTTTGCCCGTGCCTATTCAGAGGGAATCAGCCGGACCAAGTACTGGGAAGTAAGCACGGGACGGGCAACATTTCGCGTGTGCAGAAGAGGTGTGAGCCGTTTGCGGGCTTGGCAAGCAAATAATGGGGGAGGCGGGTGGGCAAGCTGTAAGTATTTTCTTCTGTAGCATCTGATTGATGGTATCCGGAGGTGAAGTCCTGAAGCTACGTACCAGAAATGCAGGTGGTTTATTATAATCGCCTACATAAAAATGGGCTTTGTTGTTTATATGCACAAAACGTAGACACTTAACGTAGTCAGGGTTATGGCTGTGTAAAGAAATTTGCATTGTCTGAGCCTCTCCCTTCTTTGCGTGTGCTGAAAACTGAAAATCGTGCACTCAGTGTTGCAAGAATAAGGTCTTGAATGTCAGGATGATTCTTGCTGAATGTTAAAAAGGCTAGGGGGAAATGTATCTGAAGCTTTCATTGTCAGAGGGTGGCGATGATCCATGCCCTGCAGCTTAATCCCCAAAAACGCTATGGCAAACACCAAGAACTACAGTGGTGGGGAACTTTGGGGCTTCCAGATGCCATTGGATTCCCATCAGCCCCAGCCAGCATGGCCAGTGATCAGGGGTGATGGGAGTTGTAGTCCACAACATCTGGCAGGCTGCAGCTTCCCCATCCCTGCATTGGTTTGTCTCGGGTCTTCATATTGGGGAGTTGGGCTTACTGATTGGAAAGCTGCTGCCAGGATTGCTGAACACCCTTTGTCCTATGATTGATTTGCTAATGCCAGGTGCTGATAAAATTGTGGAGTTTGGGGCTGTGGGCATGGTCCTTCCTGCTTCTGCACCTAGAGGTGGAAGTTGTTCCAGAAAAGAGAGACACCTAATGTGTCAAGCCTGACCAAGCCCTGCTGAAGGCTGCCATATTTTGACTTGGAAATGAGCCAGCCCAGTTCAGCTTTTGTTTCGTGCTGATCCTCAAGCGCATGGTAAAGGACAGAAGTCAGGTGTGTGAGAAAGACAGAGACAGACCTTGGTCCTCACCATGTGGAATCCCAGTCACTGCCTTTTTAACATGAGACCTTGAACAAGATGACATGTGCCTCTGGCCTGACCTAAAATGTGTGTGCACACCCTCGGCACTGAAGCAAAGAGACTTTGGTCTCTGGCCCATTCCAATTCTGCCGGCCTGTATCTGCCCTGAGGCTTTGCTGTCTGGAGTAAAGGGGTAAAGTATTGGGATGCGGGGAGGCAGTAGTTCTGCTGTTCATTAACCTTTACCTGCTTGTCCCCTGCCTAGCCAATGCACTGCAGTTAGACAAGAGAACAGGTCCTTTTCCGTGGAATACTCGTGGGGTGCCATTGGTATCATTTTGATCCCAGGCATTTGAGTGTTAAATCCTCCAACAGTTGATTATATATTTTATCTGGATGATTTTGGGGGGAAACTCATCTCTATATTGGGGGACGGAGGGATTTGTTTCTAGGGTGTTCTGGTATTAACACCACTTTTAAATTTGTTTATTGAGTTCTCCTGGCAATTGCCAACAAATTGCTTTGTGCATTGCAGTTGCCAGCAGATTGCTTTGAGACTTATTGTGGAAAGTGACTCATAAGAAATAATAGTTGTTATTATAAAAAAGTAGAAATGTGTGGCAGGAGTGTGATTCAGATGCCAGTCCTCTGCCTATGAGCACATGAAGGAAGTCCTACCTGTGTGACTCTTGGAAGAATAGGCAGCAGTGCTTATCAGCATTCCTAGGTCTGTTTATACATTCAGGACAAACAGTAGCAGAGTATTGTGGCACCTTTCAGATGAGTATATTTCATTTTACAGCCGCAGCTGCTTTTGTGCTCTAAGAGTTCATCCCATTAGATGCATGCATGAAGGCAGAATACAGACTCTTGTTGCAGACTGCACGCAAGCCGCTCTAGTCTTCATGTTAACTGTTGTAGCTGTAGCCAGCGAACAGATCATATGTCCCTGCTCTGGCGGGATTGGAGGGGGAAGACCCCCTACGAGTGGTTCCTGACTTCTACCTCCCCTTCCCCTTCCAAACCTTGCAGTTTATCTATGAGGACTCCATGGACTTGATTGCCAAGCTGCCATGTATAGCTGCAAAGATTTACCGCAATCTGTACCGTGAAGGCAGCAGCATCGGCGCCATCGATCCCGCCTTAGACTGGTCACACAACTTCACCAACATGCTGGGCTATAATGACCCCGAGTTCATTGAACTCATGCGCCTCTACCTCACCATTCACAGGTAAGTCTTACCTGTCTTGTGTACAAGAGAGGCTTGAAAGAGCTGTGAGCTGATGGAGCAACAGAAAGAACTGATGCCTGAGCTTTTGTGCGTTTAGCACTTGTGTCCTTCCCCCACACATCTATTACTGCCAGCGCACTAAGCATTGGTGCAATTTCCCCCATATGCTTTCTGTGCTTGAGCATAATGAAGGTGCTCAGCAAGCCTTCCTGGGGAGAGCGTTCCACAAACGAGGAGCCACTGCAGAAAAGGCCCACTCTTGTGGAGGAGGCACACAAAGAAGGGCCTCAGATGACGATCACAGGGTCCATTCATATGAGGAGAGGCGGTCCCTGGGGTCCTTTAAGGCTTTATAGGTCAAAGTCAGCATTTTGAAATGGCCTGGAAACTGATTAGCAACCAATGAAGTTGGGCCAGGCTCGGCGCAATATACCGTATTTTTCGCTCTATAATACGCACCAGACCATAAGACGCACCTAGTTTTTGGAAGAGGAAACAAGAAAAAATATATTCTGAATCCCAGAAGCCAGGACAGCCAGCGGGATCTCAGTGCAGCGATCCCACTGGCTTATGGGATAGCCGCACGCTGTGCTCCGGAGGCTTCGCATTGCTTTCGCTGAAGCCATGGAGCCTGCATTCGCTCCATAAGTCGCACACACATTTCCCCTTATTTTTAGGAGGGGAAAAGTTTGTCTTATTGAGTGAAAAATACGGTAATCTCAAACCGTCTTTCCCCGGTGAGCAACCCAGCTGCCGAATTCTACACCAGCTGAAGTTTCTGAACTCCCTCCAGGGGCAGCCCTATGTACAACACATTGCAATAATCTAACCTAGAGGTTACCAGGGCATAGACAGCAATAGTTAGGCTGTCTAGGTAAGGGCGTAGCTGGGCCGCCAGCCGAAGCTGATGGAAGATTGTCCATGCCTCTGAGGCCACTTGAGCATCAAGCGACAGCAAAGGATCCAGGAGTAACTCCAAGCACCTTCAAAGGGAATGTAACTTCCCATTCGTCCAACCACCCACTAACAGTGCCCCAGTCTTATCTGGATTGAGCTTCAGTTTGTCGGCACTCACCTTTTTTCTCTAGTTGACAGTGGTTTTATTGCCAACAGGCATAGCACTTAAGCATCTGATATAATCTGTAGCCTTTTGCGACAGTTGAGATGTGCAGGGAGCTGGGTGCATAGTTCTGGGGTTAGAGTTTCCATGTATAACGTCCTAACTTCAATCCATGGAATATTCTGTTAAAGCAGTAGCCTTCAATATTTAACCCACCTTTAACCCAAACGTGAATTTGGTGTCCCATTTCTAAATCTTCTTTTTACCATATGTTTGTATTCTGCTACTCCTGCTGCTGTTGGATCAAGCTGTGACCCAGCAGTTGGTCCCAATCCATCAGCCCAACTGAGAGGCCTCTGCCTGAAATCCTGTTGCTAGTTGGGTTAATATGACTTCATATGTTCCATGGGTAGGCAAACTAAGGCCCGGGGGCTGGATGTGGCCCAATCGCCTTCAAAATCCTGTCCGGGAATCAGTGTGTTTTTACATGAGCAGAATGTGTCCTTTTATTTAAAATGCATCTCTGGGTTATTTGTGGGGCAGAGGAATTCGTTCATGATTATTTTTTTTCAAAATATAGTCCGGCCCCCCGACAAGGTCTGAGGGACAGTGGACAGGCCCCCTGCTGAAAAAGTTTGCTGGCCCCTGAATGTTCTCTTAAGCGGCTCCCTCTAGTGGCAGAGAACCCTAACTTTTGTTTAACCCTCAATTGGGAGCTACATGTTACAAGGGTAATGTTACTTTCCCCCCGGTAGGTTGTTTCTTGCAGCTGTGGTGTGCTGGGGCTGTAGAATTGTAGAGTTGGAAGGGACTCCGTTGGGCCATCTAGTCCAACCCCCTGCAGTGCAGGAATCTTTTTGCCCAATGTGGGGCTTTAACACACAACCCTGATGTTAAGAGTCTCATGCGCTATTGACAGAGCTATCTGAGTGTGCTGAGAAAGCCGCTTTCGTGAACATCTTTGATGCTTGCATATGATGACCATAAAATGAATTCATTGTAACTGCTATTGTGCTTCTGGAATGTTATGTGTGTCATCTTTTCTGTTCAGGAAGAAATGTTGGTGAGAATCTTAATTTATTAACCATTGGCCAAATGCATACAAAACTTCATTTCAGTCTGCTTGCTCTGCACTCTAAGCTTCCTTGTTCCCTGCTGATTTCCCCCCTCCCCCTTTGTTTTCTGCAGTGACCACGAGGGTGGTAATGTCAGTGCCCATACCAGTCACCTAGTGGGCAGTGCCCTCTCCGACCCTTACCTGGCTTTTGCTGCAGCCATGAATGGTCTGGCTGGCCCACTCCACGGTCTTGCAAATCAGGTAGGGGGCTGCATTGCCGAGCAGTGCTGGCAAATTTTGAATTTGGCGGAGAGCCTTTAGGGAGCCCTCCCTGTTCTTGCACATTATCAGCAAATCTCACGGGCTTTTTGCAGGAAGTGCTGGTATGGTTGACGAACTTGCAGAAGGAGCTGGGTGAGGATGTGTCTGACACGAAACTGAGGGATTTCATCTGGAATACTTTGAACTCTGGCAGGGTGAGTGCTGGCGGCATCAAAGCCTTAAGGGGGAAACAGAGGGAGGGGTTGCAGTTGGGAGGAAACTGTAGAGATTTAGGTTGCAGTGAGGTCTGTTATAAAATGGGGTGGTGGGGACACAGAGAGACCACACTGGCTTATGGGATTTCAACTTGTAAACTCCACAAAAGCATATATGCGCAGCCATATTTAGGTTTTTGTTTTGCTTTTTAAGCTGAGCTTCCCAGGAAGAGGAATTCTGTCTAAAGTATTCATTCTTCTTTTTCCTGCACTTCCCAAAGCCCTGGTGCCTTTCCCCTGTCCTATTTTATCAATTCAATGTGGGGACTCTTAGAATAGCAACTCATGTCCTGTTCTGTGTTAGAAAGGAATATCTTCCCCCTCCACCACGTTGATTACAGGACCACAAGGAGTGGCCTAAATGTATTTTAAGGATGCGTAATTATCCCCCAGTTCTTCTTTAGCAGCCACTGGGAAGTGAAGTCTGTTAATTAGCTGCAGAAGAAAGGCATTGATGTACTAGCTAGTGGATTCCCAGTGCCTTTGTAGTCTCACTTGGCATAGAAATGGGGAGCAAAAACAGGAAGTCAGCTGCTGGGAGTCATCAACAATGGGAGAAGATAAACAAGGACTTCAAGTCAGTCTATGCCAATAGGACACTCCTCCTAGAAACCAGCCAGGAGACAGTTGCCAGGATGAAGCTGTACAGAAAATGAATATGGCCGCCTAGATTTTCTCTTGCTGTCTGTGTGCAAATATATATTTCACATGCACACAATTTCCAATCATGATCTCATTCCACAAGCTTTAAACTGCTGTAGGGCTGGGGGAAGAGGAGGAAGCTCCCAGGTGAGAGCTGGGAGGGTTTCCTCTTCTGTACATGCAATAAGAGTTAAGATACAGTGCTGGAGGACCTGGTATTCACTTTCTCTTCTTTTCTTCTTTATTTTCTTCCTTCTCTTATTCTTGCTTTTTTCTTATCTCTCTAGATTAGTTTGGCTCTTATTGTATTTTATGTTGGAAACTTTTAATAAAAATTGATTAAAAACTTAGCCTGCTCTAGGGCTTGTTAAAACAGGTCAGTGTAAAAATGATTGTGTGCTGGTGGGAACTGCCTAAAGAGTCCCACAGGCAGGATGGTGGGGGAAGGTGAGAAATCAAATGTAGTGGTGGCACTGTGTGAAAACCTATCGATCAAGGTGTGGATGTTGGCAACTATGAAGGGGGCTGAGTACTTGCCTGTTAACCCCTTTGCACATCATATTGGGTACCACCCACAAGATTCTGTCAATGTCTCATGTTGCAGGTGGTTCCTGGCTATGGCCACGCAGTGCTGAGGAAGACGGACCCTCGCTACACCTGCCAGAGAGAATTTGCGCTCAAGCACCTTCCCAAAGATCCCCTCTTCAAGCTGGTGGCGCAGCTATACAAGATTGTCCCTAATGTGCTGCTGGAACAGGGCAAGGCCAAGAATCCCTGGCCCAATGTGGACGCACATAGTGGGGTCCTCCTGCAGGTGAGCTAACTACCTTTGGCAACCCTCTTTGAGGGCAGAGACCAAAGCCCTGGACTTTCTCAGCTAAAGGTGCCTGCTAGAATCTGGGCCCTACAAGCACATTTCTTAGGACTGAGCACTGGGAATATATTTCCCTGGGAACTTGCCTTGCAGGCTCAAATAGAGGGCGTTCTCAGCCCAGATTAGTATCACACTTTGCCTTGGGTCTAAGGCAGAGTATCATCTCACCTTGCTTTCCAAAGGATGGGGGGAGATTTAGCACTGCCTAAAACTTACACTTTTGGACAGAAATGGATGGAACCCGCCATATTCAGACCAATAGGTGCAGGGAATCTTGTGATAAGTATCTTTAAAGGATGAGTTTTTATTTTAAAAGTGGTTTTGAAGCTGTTGTGGTTTTGAGAATTTGTTGCACTGGCTCCTGCTAGTGCAGCTGTTTAGTTGCATCCAGCCCATAATATAAGGGAAGGATAAAAGCAGGGTTTGAAAAACATAGTTGAGGCTTAGATGATGTACCGAAATCACAAAATGCCAAGCTGATTAGGACAGAGGTGGATGTGTCACTCTCAAAAGCACTGCAACGGAGAAGTAAAAGGAGAGTCCTGATAAAAGGTATTTTGTGATGGGAAACTAGAGCTCTCAGTCACAGACTACTTCTCCCTCACCCCTGCCTGGTGTTTTCTGTTTATGTGGAGCACAAAACCCAATATCTTAGAAGCTCTGAAGCCTCAGAGCCTGTCTGCTACACCTTAGGCCACCTTGCAATCTGAGGGTCAGCTGCCTCACCTCATCAAAATGACATCAGGTGTCTTGTTTTCACCAGTCGTGGTGGATGTGCCTGTGTTTGGGTGAAATGGAGGCAGCCTGGTGAACTTTATGGGGCCAGAGGTTCCCAACAGCTGCTTTAAAAACTCAAGCTGGCTGGATGCTGTAGGTGCACTTGTGTTCAGTTCAGGTATGGGATTGCCTGGCAGGGCTGAATCTGGTTTTTCTGGGAGTGGTACAGGCCCCAAGTTGACTTGTGCACCACACTCGCTCTGACGTCAGAGGGATCAGTCTGCATCTTATATGCTTATGCCACTTTGCTGCTCTAGGTAGCGCAGAAGCAAGCTTGAGTCCATTCCCTGGGGCAAAGCCTCTATTTCCAGGCACTAGATTAAATGTTTCTGCTTCTGCCCCACCAGTACACAGAGCTGCTCCTATCCTTGTCTGCAAGCCCAGTTTATTTCCCAGCAGTAGGGCACTGAACCAGCTCTGCAGGATTTACCGCAGTGTGATAGCAATTTCTATCTTTCGGGGAGGATATTGGTAAATCTGCAGTGCAACCTGAAGCACCTTTTTTGCACTCAATTTGTGGGTGCTAAGTGAATTTGTGGGTGCTAAGTGGGTGCAAAGGAAGCTTTGACTCAGCTGTTGATTTGCACAGTGTTCTAGAATGTGGCCGACATTCCCACATAGCTCTGCATAGTAAGGGAAGGGCAATAATTGCCTGGGGCCGCTTGTTTTGCCATAGCCAATAAGCTGGTTGTGGAACCCTTGGTAAATTGTATGTCAATCACCATTTGAACTCCTACACTTGCGGAACCCAGGCAGGGTGGTGGTGTGCCTCCCTCTAGCGGTGGCTTAGGAGGCCTTGCAGATGCTATTATATCCAACCATAGTATAGGAATAGCATGAGGCAGAACTCCTAAACAACTGGGATTTGCGGTGGGCAAACCTGAAATGTTTCGGCTGGTATGAGACAAAGAATCAGAGTGCTTTCCCCTATCCCCCACCCTTCTAATTTCTGCAAATTTTTAAAGGAAAAACCCTACAGGAAGTGACTGGAAAAAAAACCTTTCCTCTTCTGCCCTCTTGGAACAACAAAAAAAATCACTTTGCAAGGGCTGTAGGATTCATGTCACTTCCAGGAATTATTTCTTGTGTGTAAGAAGGATCAGATATATCAGCATTCAGTTTTCTTAATCTCTTCCTGTGAGGCCCCTCGGAGCAATATACAGTATAGATTATGACAGTGCCCAGTCAGGTTTGTGTGTGTCCCCCAGTGCCTCCCAGGAACCTCACAGGTGGGTTTTGAAGGTGATGCCCTTCTGGTTTTCCTGAACACCTAGTGTTTGAGGTATACTGTATCTGTAGGTGGAGATATACTGTATCTGTAGGTGGAGATTCCATTTTAGCACTCTCAACCATCGTGGCCAATACAGTGGAACCTTGATTCTCAAACGCCTTGGTACTCGAACATTTCGGCTCCCAAACGCCGAAAACCCGGAAGTAAGTGTTCCGGTTTTCAAATGTTTTTTGGAAGCTGAACATCCGATGTGGCTGTCGGCTATTGTTTTCAGGGCACTTGCACCCATCGGAAGCTGCGCCTTGGTTTTTGAATGTTTCAGAAGTTGAACGGACTTTGGAACGGATTACGTTCAAGAACCAAGGGACACCTAGAGGGCTAAAGGGTTCCCTATATTTGCCATATAGGTTACAATAAAGTTATTTACTTAAGGGTTCTCTATGCCTGGTAAGTGGTCTTTTTCCTCCTCGGGGCCGTCCTCCTAACCACCACCTCTTTCTTTCTGCAGTACTACGGCATGAAGGAGATGAACTACTACACTGTGCTGTTTGGTGTGTCTCGAGCTCTTGGCGTCCTGTCGCAGCTCATCTGGAGCCGGGCGCTTGGCTTCCCTCTGGAGAGACCCAAATCCATGAGCACAGATGGGCTGATGGTGCTTGTGGGTGCAAAGTCAGGTTAAAGCAAGGGATAACATGGCAGGGGGTTAGCTGTCGAGGGAACGGTAGAGACAATACGACTTTTTTGTGTTTTGTTCAAAGGGCCTTGAAAAGATCCTTCCTTAGAGGCACTGACCATCGCATATTTTTTTCAGGTTATTTATGGGATAAATTCAGATAAAACTTATAGATACTTATCCTCCCCCCTCCTCTACACCTGCTACCTTAAAATACCACCTTAAAGTTAGTTTAGATTCCTAAGCGCAGGGCCCAGGGCAGCTCTTTGCAGCCTGAGCTGATGCCCTCGGCTAGAGAGAATGTTGCTTCTTTCCAGCTCAGACTCCTCTTTCATCCCCTCTTATCGCCCCAGGTTGCAGGCCAGGAGCAGAGAATACTTCCCCTTTAACAATCATGTCATATCACATGCTGCTTTTTGCCACCTTTCACAGATGGGGTGTTCTGCATTTTAAACAACGCCCTCCCTTTTTGGCAGGAGGGGGTTGGAGAGGAAAGCAGTTCTTTCCCGTCAGCTGAGCGCCATCCCCTTTTGTATACCCTTCTCCCGCCGCTGTCAAAAACGGCAGAATTGTGCTCTTAAAAGACAGAGCAGGTGAGGCTGTGACTTGAGTCACACTCCGGTGGAAAAGGTGAGTACAGCTCACCTCCTTGCCTACCAAAGAGGGGCAACACAGACCTTTCCCTTCCCCCAATCCAAAGCTACCACAGCACTAGGTTGTCCTGACCTGCATTAATGCACACAACCCCCTGGGCAACCCGCTGCCCCCCCCCCCCAAAAAAACCCTGATCTTCTGCGAGATGGTGCTTTGTTCCCAAAGATAAGGCTCTCAAGAAACTTAATCTGCCAGGAACAAATAGCTCTTTGCCTCCCTCCTCTTCGGCCAGAGGAGATGAGAGCAGCGTGTTTGAAGCAAGTGACCTCCCCATCCCATTTTTAATTTTGACTTGAGTGTTGGTGCTGTGGTACTGAAAAGGTGGGTTGAGGGTGTCTCGATAGCAAAGAAGGTATTGGTAACGTTTCCAAAACGGCAGCTTTTAATAGCATTGCCGTGTGGCGCTAAATTGGCTGGCCACACCTTGAGAGCAGCGATAGGTGAAAAGAATGGAGCCTGTCTCCTGGCCTCCTTTCCTCTCTAGAAAGGACTTCATACACTCCTACCAATGTTTGTTTTTTCTCTGTGTGTTTGTGTGAAACCCTTTTTGTCCTAAAACCACAAACAAACAAAAAAGGAAAGAAAAACCCCAATCTTAAGTTGAAGGCACAGTGTCAACAGCTGTGTAAGCATCAGCGTTCTGTTGCAAACTTCAGGTGGTTCTGTACAAACTGCAAAATAAATGTTTTTATTAACAAGTTACAGTATTGGAGTCTGTCCCTATGTATCAGTGAGGCCTGCAGCCCTTTGAACTATTGCTCCCAGTGACTGTTTGTGCCCCCACACACTCAATTCTTACCAGCCATCATAGTTTGCTTAGAATACTGGAAACGCATAATCCTAAAGGAACAGAACAACCAGAGCTTCTTTACAGGTAGGCAAACTAAGGCCCGGGGGCCAGATCCAGCCCAATCGCCTTCTAAATCCGACCCATGGACGGTCCGGGAATCAGCATGTTTTTACATGAGTAGAATGTCTCCTTTTATTTAAAATGCATCTCTGGGTTATTTGTGGGGCATAGGAATTCGTTCATTTTTTTTCTTTCTCTCCAAAATATAGTCCGGGGCCCCCACAAGGTCTGAGGGACAGTGGACAGGCCCCCTGCTGAAAAAGTTTGCTGACCCCTGAGGTACACATTGGCAACTCCCAAAGTCCCCGTGACAGCAAACACAAGCTCTGTGTGTGTGTTTGTGGGTTTGGGGTGGTCAGTGGAAAGGAGCTGCCCCACTTAACTTTTTACTTACACCGTTTCATATCCTAATTTGAAGTTGCTGCTTCCTCCGCAGCAGGGGTGGGACGTACAGCTACTTGTCACAAACCCAAAGGAATAACCCCAAGGTTCTTCCTATTTTTCTTCATTTTTGTCCCTTTTGTATATGCTCGTTCAATAAACTCTGTTGTACAATCACTACTTCAGAGCATCATCTGGAATAGGGCATTTTGAATTGTCGGTTTTCCGTTTTTGTATGGCAGTGGCGAGGCAAAACACTCAGCAGGTATGCATTCTTCCTGTACTGGGCAATTGCAGAGGCAATAGCTCCAGGGTGGAAATGACTGCCTGCAGCTGGCTCTGTTTTTAGTTAGGTAACCAAAACCTTCCACTGGAAAGTAGGTGGCAGACTGGGAAAACTGTAGCAGTTACTTCTCCTTTGACTTAATGGTTCAAGGAGCAGAAAGTGACTTTGGTTCCTTGCTTGTATGCCTCTTTAGGGACCTTCGCCCTCTTCACAAGCCCCTATGTGTTCAGTAGGATTACTGTTATTTTTGTTGAGCTTTTTATTCTACCAAAACACTGAGCGGGCAACCATTCAGTCCTTGCTTTCAAAAGACAAAGTAGAAGCCCTGGTAGATGGGGGGGAATGCTGCAAAGAAAGGTGTGTTTTGTGGCAGTGCCTCCTCCATCATCTCGGGTGAAGAAGTTCCTTAAGCTTTCCTGGAGAGGCTAGAGATCAAACCTGTGACCTTTTGCATGCAGAGCACGTGCTCTGTCACTGAGCCATGACCCCTCCTCATATTGCTCATGTGCTAATCTGCAAGCACAAATGTAGTTGGCACTGAACTGGGCCTAACAGCTTTGAGTGGCCACAAATCCACACCTGCCAATAATTTAACTTGGGAGCACATGGAATAAAAGCAGCTTCCAGATTCTCCTGCTGCAGACCTGCACTTAGAGTGCAGAGGTTTAAAATCGAGGATCAATTCCCAGCCGTGCCCCCAGCTGACCTTGGGCAAGCCTTTCCTTGCCCTTGAAGGACACTGTGCACACGTTGGGAAGAAGCCAACAGCTGCTGCCTGTAGAGAAGGGCGATGGTTCTGAGCCCATCTGGAATGACGTTCCCAGAAGGCATCTATAAATAGCTGGGTTCCCTCGTGGTTGTGCCAGGAAATAGAGGCTGCGGTATGAGAACACAGCCCTGTTTCAGCAAAGAAATGTGCTGTGGTCCTAACCTAGGATTAGCGCATTTCATAAAGTCACACGATGCAGTCCTCCTTTGAGCAGAAGGCAGGTCTTGCTGGTGTGTCCTCGTGTCAACACCTATTCCTGCTTTCATAGAGGGCAGTATTCAAAGGTGATCATTCAGCTGCAGTTTGAAGTGGTAGGTCCCAGAAGTATTGTAGCACTTAGAATCATAGAATCCTAGAGTTGGAAGAGACAAGGGCCATCGAGTCCAACCCCCTGCCAAGCAGGAAACACCATCAGAGCATTCCTGACATATGGTTGTCAAGCCTCTGCTTAAAGACCTCCAAAGAAAGAGACTCCACCACACTCCTTGGCAGCAAATTCCACCGTCGAACAGCTCTTACTGTCAGGAAGTTCTTCCTAATGTTTAGGTGGAATCTTCTTTCTTGTAGTTTGGAACCATTGCTCCGTGTCCGCTTCTCTGGAGCAGCAGAAAACAACCTTTCTCCCTCCTCTCTGTGACATCCTTTTATATATTTGAACATGGCTATCATATCACCCCTTAACCTCCTCTTCTCCAGGCTAAACATGCCCAGCTCCCTTAGCCGTTCCTCATAAGGCATCGTTTCCAGGCCTTTGACCATTTTGGTTGCCCTCCTCTGGACACATTCCAGTTTGTCAGTGTCCTCCTTGAACTGTGGTGCCCAGAACTGGACACAGTACTCCAAGTGAGGTCTGACCAGAGCAGAATACAGTGGCACTATTACTTCCCTTGATCTAGATGCTATACTCCTATTGATGCAGCCCAGAATTGCATTGGCTTTTTTAGCTGCCACGTCACACTGTTGGCTCATGTCAAGTTTGTGGTCAACCAAGACTCCTAGATCCTTTTCACATGTACTGCTCTCAAGCCAGGTGTCACCCATCTTGTATTTGTGCCTCTCAATTTTTTTGCCCAAGTGCAATACTTTACATTTCTCCCTGTTAAAATTCATCTTGTTTGTTTTGGCCCAGTTCTCTAATCTGTCAAGGTTGTATCGCCTGAAGGTGAAGCTTAGCTCTAAGCCCTACTGGAAACTTCACTGTACATCCAAATTATGGTCCAGGTGTCAGAGGCTTTGTGGTCTGATGGATGATGGCCTTGTACAACTGCTGTAGGGATGCAGGTGGCACAGAGGTCTAAGCTACTGAGCCTCTTGGGCTTGCTGATCGTAAGGTTGGCAGTTCGAATCCATGCAACAGGGCGAGCTCCTGTAGCTCTGTGCCAGCTCCTGCCAAGCTAGCAGTTCAAATTACACCAGTGTAAGTAGATAAATAGGTACCACTGTGGCGGGAAGGTAAACTGCATTTCCGTGCGCTCTGTCTTCCGTCACAGTAATCCATTGAGCAAGAAGCAGTTTAGCCATGCTGGCCACACGACCCAGAAAGCTGTCTGTGGACAAACGCCGGCTCCCTTGGCCTGAAAGCGGAGATGAGCGCAACACCCCATGGTCGAATTCAACTGGACTTAACTGACCAGGGGTCCTTTACCTTTACAACTGTGGTAAAAGCACACTGGCTGCCTGTAATGCAAAAACTACCGCATATTTCCATGTATAACACCCCCCCCCCCATGTATAAGACAAGCCCCATTTTTAGGGACTGCCAAAAAATTTTTTGAGGGGGAAATTGCCAAAAGTTGCTGAGCTTCTTTTAGGGAGAGATTGCCCAGAGTTGTTGAGCTTGGGTGGGTGGGTGGGAATATTGCCCAGAGTTATGGAGCTATGGGGGGGGGGATCACCGCCACCAATCGCTCTACAGACTGCCCAACACTGCAAATCGCATGCATCGTCACGGCCAGCAATGGTCTGCACGCTCTCCACCAAAAGCCCACCTGCCCGCTCAACGCAACCACAGCTGATTGCATGCACGCCTCACCGCTGCCATAAATCAACATCCAATTGCCGCAGCCAGTCATCAGCAGGCCTTGCCACAGCAACCAATCACACACCCAATCACCGCTGCCAATCTCCTGCTACCTGCTGACACCAATCACACACACACACACACACACACCCGCTATCCATGTATAAAACGACCCACAATTTTTGGCTACTATTTCTAAGGAAAAAATATCGTCTTATACATGGAAAAATACAGTAGTCAGCTTTTGTTTTGAAAAAAATACTTATTCAGGGGAACATAGCTGTTGTGATTTGCCATCTGCTGCAGCAGCAGCATAGTCACCAGAATTTTCAAAGGTAGAACTCACGTTGCATCTTGCCATGCCTGATAGTTCTGGGTCCCGACCTAGTTGAGGACTCAGAGAGGGGTGGGGATGTTGTACTTCATAGTTTCGCAATTACACCATTGTCTGCCTTGCCATGTTCAGTGTTTGTTTTGACCTTGTGCTATAGGTATTGCCAGTTGTCACCACCCATGTTGTAAAGCACAGCCCTATGTATATAAGCCAGACTAGGCTTATACCCAACCTTCTCTCCATACACTCAGCAGCCATGCATTCTGTGCTAAATTGAAGGCTTAAGCCAGAGCTTTGCATGTTGGTGACACTTTTTAGACATGCATCATTTTGCGACACAGCCATTCAGTTTTAGTAGCAAACCCCTCTCCAGCCCTGGGAGGAGTGTGGGGAGCGTTCATGCAACACACCTACACATTGCAGCCGACACACTTAACACGTTGCGAAGCAAAGTTTGGAAAGCTCTGGCTTAGGCACTAATGATGAAGCATAACATTTCCTATGCTTTCAAAGAATATTGATGCAATAGGTACCAAATATATACTTATCAAGCAAATCCAGCTGCGGAAAGTATATGCATTCTACCTGAAGAACTATGCAAGGTTAAAATCGACAATGAAGCTAAAATCTTAAATAGTCAAGTCCCACACGTACCTTTTTGCAAACATTTTTTTTTATTGGTCTATAAAAATGCTCTTGGGATTGGTTCAGTCTTTGAACATTCTTGGACAGATTTTGCAGCTATCAAATAAGATTCACAGTTAAAGGGTAGAACACAATGATGATTTCCTCTTACTGTGCATAATCTCATTTTCTATTCCCCTTTCCTTCTTCTGGAAATACCCCCCCCCTTTCTTACAAGCTGAGGTAGCACATACCAGGCTAAGTAGCATGAGGCAGCTGCAGCCCTGACGATAATACAGGTAGGAGCAGAAGGCACTGCAATGTTTAGGACACAATCGCTTTGCCGACTGGAGGGGAGCAGCAGGTACAAGGTTTAAACATGAGGTGCCCAGAGAGGCTTAAAAGTCCAGGTTCATGGGGACAGGCAGGGGGAAGTGAAATAAAAGTAGAGAACCACCTGATGTCTCTAAAGGAAGATCCTTACACAAGCAACAAACTGCATTGCTGATTTTTCTGCAGTAGATAATAGTTTTAAGGGCCAAAATGACTCCAATGAAGGCAAAGCTCTTGTTAAGAATGTAAAAGCTGAGTAAGTAATGACAAGAAACCTGGAACATTAAACAAGCATCAACCCAGGACACATTATCTGCATTATCTGGTGTCAATAAAGAAATATGTTCTCTGCTGCAAATGAAGTTAGCAGGGCCTTAACATTTCTGTCCTCTGCATGGGACTTGAACACTACAACCTTCAGCAGAATACGCCCCATGAACTATCTTAGCTCTTGCATTTTAAAGGGAGTGTGGTACACAGACTGCAGCAAACACAATTCATTAAATCACGGATCAAGGTCACGATGATTCAAAGTAACAGAACCACTAGTTCCTTCTCCTTGGTGCCTTATAATGTCTTGGTGAACCGGGCTTCATCCCTGCTTGGCAAATGCCTAAATGCAAGGCTGCCCATTTAAAGTGATGCTTTAAGAATCACTACACACATTGAGCACCTTTCTTTCAGAGTTTCCATTCACAGCTGCAGAAGAGAACTACAGTGAGCACAAGGCTCAGGAACCAAGACGCATTGCTGTTTTGTTTGGCAATGGCGGAATTGCTTTGAAGCGCAACACGCAGCAAACTTTTGGGACAGAAGTCTGCGCCAAAGGAACCCACTTTAAAGCTAGCCTCTGTCCTGGCAGCATTGCTCTGAAGGTTGGAGTCCAAATTCAAGGGAGGTATGCAGGCAGCATGGTCAAGAAGAAACCAGCTCTGCGGAGCAGCAGTTGGTCTCTGCATTAGAAGCAAAGGAGGCAATACATTTTGGGCTATGAAGCTGCTACCATGTCATCATTCACTCTCCCTCCTCCCAGCAGAAAAGAATTTTGCGATTTGAATAAATTGTGCAAATGGAGACAATGGGATTCTCTCATTCCCCTTGTGAATGCGCCTTCCACCCCCTTGCAGTGGAAAGTAGGCTTACTTACAATAACTACAGTCCCTTGTGCTACTCAAAGCCTCTTACGTCCCCCAGCCTCTGGCACAGTGGCTGAACCATATTTACACAGAAGTAAGTCCCACCAAGTTCAATAGTAATTACTTCCAAGTAAGCATGAATAAGATTGCTCATCTTATTGGCGAAGGCTGCAAACAGCAGCAACTGTCGTGAGACTGCCAGGCAGTCCAGGCGCCAATATCACAGAAGTATTTCTGAAATACGCTTTAGTTAGCTTTAAAAATCCTTCCCTGTATCCGCAAATCCAGATTTTATGGTAGGTATATACAGCCAACTTGACCCCAAATCACCTTCAAACAGAGCACGCCTGAAACAGGATTTGATGCCAGGGCTCTCCCAGCTGAAATCACAGTCCCTCTTCTATGCAACTGATCCTCATGTAAACGTGAGAGTTCAGGCTGGTTCTTCCTGAACGTGTGTAGACAAGAGAAATTTGTGCGCTAGCCCTTTTGCCACGCTGGTCACTTTGCCAGACTTGGATGCAAGGGCAGGTTCCCAAACGCATGGATAGAAATATAAAACATTCCTGCCAGCCCACCCAAATACCTCCATTAAATTCAGATGTAACAAGGGCGGCCAAGTAGGAAGGTGGAGTTCTAAAGTGACTGATTTCCATGAATACAGCACAGGACATGCTTAGCAGAGCAGGTTAGAAGCGTGCTATTGTTAATGACTTCCTCTCGGAGCGGCTTCCTCACTAGCGCTTATTGCCTTTTATTATTACTAAAGGAACTATTTGCTCAGAGAAGCATTCTGGAAATACAGGTCTTAGAAATGCGAGCCTTTCCTCCCTGAAGACTCTGAAAAGATCGCTGCCTTGTGTATGCGTTCCATAGAGCAAGCCTGTTTGTTCTTACAGGATAACAGCAGAAACTGGGATAAAGAGCAAGTAAATAGTTTCGGCGGCTCAGAAAGGCAGAAGGAGGATGTTCTTTGGAAACAAGCCCCCTTCGGTCGGTAAAATCTGGCAATTTTGGGAGCAGGGGAGGAAAGACCACCTTTACAAATGAAAGATTTGGGGAGAGTTGCCGAGGGAACATCTTGGCAAAGGACACCAACTGTACAGTCAAATCTATACAGTTTGGGCGATCGCAGGGTAACTGCATGGAGCCAATTGGTATGCAAAACCGATGACGAATAAGAAGCCTTTGGACTGACTCGCGGGAGCTGCCTCCAAAACCGGGTTGCTAGCTCAGCACAGGAAGTGGGTGGTTGTTTCCAGAGCCATTACAATGATAGCAACGGAGTAAATTTGGGATAGAAGCCCAAACTATTCTTGCATTCTTTGGAGGAAAAGCGAAGCCATGAAACCCGTGGTCAGAGAAAAAAGGAAGCCATCCATTGTACAATGGGCAACACCTAGCAGCCTCGACAGGAGATTGCTCAGGTATCTATGCCACAGCAGGCTCCCCCCCCCCCAACTTTATGAAGAAAGAAGGGGTCATGTTCCCAATGGTCCATATGCCTCCCACTACCCAAACGTGGCAGGCTTCTAGCCATGACCCCATCACTGGTCCAGGGATCCTGATTCTGAAGAGGAAAGCTCAGAGAGCAAGGACTTGTAACACAGGTAAGCCAAGCCTCTGTTACAAAGCCAACTTCAAGCCCCACCCCTCCAAGGGCAGGTATAGCAGATCTACACCTCACATTGGAGCAAGTGGGGTGGTCTGGCTGCTCAAGGGGCACAAACAAAGCAAGGCCCAAGGTTCATCCACCTACTTTATTTCCCTCAACCTGCCGTTTTAACCTATCTTCCTCCTTCCGCTGAACAGAGAGCCACAGGAATCTGTGAAAAACATAGTGATCACTCTCACCCCATGTTATGCAACGTGACATCTTCATAAAAGCAGGCACACAAACACTCTGGCGCCTGAAACTTGGAAGCAACAGGGCCTGGAATACCCCAGGCCCACATCGCAGGGCTCAACCCCAGCAGTCGTGTGTTTGTGTCCACACCGCTTGTGCAAAATGTGCGTCTAAACGTAGATAAACTCCTTTACCAGCTCAAAACAGGGTACCGAGTTTACAGCAAAATAGGCAACACAAATGGATGTCTGCACCGGGGAAAAGTGCAAGGTGGGGTTTTGGGAGACCCACAATGGTGGTCATGGGAACAGGAGGCAATTTCAGGAACAGCTGCTGGGCAGGCATGGTTGGTCTCAACTTGCAGCTTTCAATGGGGCCAAGACTCTGCAAGACTCCGAATACACATCCCAACTAAGCACCTTCCCACAAGCCAGCTGGAGACAGTGGCATGCTAATCACTCCCCACAGGTGGTGCTTCATCACAAGTGGGCTGCACAAGGCATAGTCACTCTCCCTGTGTGGAAATATTTGGTGGAAGAAGGACCAGGTGGAAGTCCTGTCCTCAAAGCAGCAGCCCCCAGCCTGATAATGCTCTATTCCATTCCCATAATGCAAAGCAGAAAGCAGCTATGGTGCTGTGGTGAGCGCTGGCAGGCTCGTGCAACCCATTATCTCAATAATCCCAAAGATGCCGTAGGCACAGCATTTCAAAAGGCCGCAACCAAGACACCTACCTCTGGGTTTTAGGTGACGTTTCAAGATGGTTGGACATGGGTTTTAATGACACAGGAATCTGAAATTCTGCAAAGCTCTGGTTGAACTCCCAACAAGCAAGTAATTCTGCTTCCTTTCTCTCTTCCCCCCACCTCAAATGTGCACCCATTTGGAGTGTGTCTTCTAACATTTCTAAAACTATTCCAGCTCCAAGAGGGTCATATCTCCCCCTTGGCCCTTTATTTGGCACACATCTTTTGCTACTCTGCACTCTTCTATCAACCAAAAGGAAGACACGGGGCAGCTGGCTGGATGCTAATCTCCCTTAGATAGCCTAGTGATGAACAGAGATTATGGTACTGTTTGGGCAAGGAAGAACAATTGCAGCCTGATGCTTCAGCACAAGTACAACGTTAGCTTCGCACAGCCTCAAAGAAAGCAGCAACTGCAGAGCACCCTCTGTCTACCAGCACCCTCAGTAACAGACACCAGCCACTCTGCACTGCTTGCCTGCTCCCCTCTGCCATGCCTTTCCGCTACTGCACTCCAAACCAACGTTCAACCAGCAGAGTCTTGCAAATCCAACCACTAACAGCTAAGGAGACTGCCAGACAAAAAATACAGCCTCTCCATGCTTATTCTCTATTGTCAAGGGGCAGTCCAGGTCAGGGCTTTCTTCCTTTCCCTTTTTTTTTAAAACAAGTGATTCACGAGGCACAATTTCCAATGGGCCCTTCACTAGGCACAGAAAGAGAGCACACGATCACATGCTATGAGCTTCCACTGCCCCGTTCCCCAGAGAAACAGGGTTCGGCACTGTCCTCAGCCTAAGACAAGCCATGCTGGCACATACAAAATAGGTGGGGAATGGGATGGGAGACAATCCACAGACTGGGGGATTAAGGGGGAGGGGAGGAGAAGGGCTTCAAAGAAAGTCCTACAAAACAAAATATGTATGTATGACCCAGCATAAGAGCATGACTAGGCAAAACAGACAGTTAAGAGGTTGCTCCGGAGGTAACATGACCACCTGGCCCTTTCCTTAGGAAAAAGTCTCTCTTCATCACACCAGGCCCAGTGGATAAATTAAGACAGGATACCAGGAGAAACCAAATAAATAGATAAAAACAGAGGGGCTGAGGAAGCCATGAGTGCACACCCCAGCGCAGTGTCCGCGTGGCCACCAAAGCAGCAGGGAGCCCTTCACGTCTGGTGGATCTCGTGGAACATGAGCTCTCGGGGAATGCGGGTCTCGGGACCGTAGTTCTTTGCCGCCCGGCGTTCAAAAGCAGCAACCATCTGCTTGACCACCTCGTCGAAGAAAACGGTAGCCAGCTGCGAGTGCAGCAGGGAGCGGAACTCGAAGGAAATCTGGGGAGAGAGGAAGAGCATTAGTCTGCCATCTCATAGCTCTTTCAAAGCTGGGGTGGGGTGGGGTGCAGGGATGGGCAGCCGGGGCTCTCTTCAACAAGCAGGAAATGTTACGTTCTAGTACTGTGAATAAGGGACGCGGGTGGCGCTGTGGTCTAAACCACAGAGCCTAGGGCTTGCCGATCAGAAGGTTGGCAGTTTGAATCCCCGCGACGGGGTGAGCTCCTGTTGCTCAGTCCCTGCTCCTGCCCACCTAGCAGTTCAAAAGCATGCCAGTGCAAGTAGATAAAAAGGTACCACTGCGGCAGGAAGGTAAACAGCATTTCCGTGCACTGCTCTGCTTCGCCTGAAGCGGCTTAGTCATGCTGGCCACATGACCCGGAAGCTGTCTGCGGACAAACGCCGGCTCCCTCGGCCTATAGAGCGAGATGAGCGCGCAACCCCAGAGTCATCTGCGACGGGACCTAACTCTCAGGGGTACCTTTACCTTTTAGTACTGTGAATATATGAGGAAGGGCGGGGGGGGGGAATCTTCCTGTGACAGATATGAAAAGCCCTGCTCTGTAAAGTGCCCTGCAGCTGATATTCCCAAAGGGTTTGCAACTCCCCAAGTGCAGCAGGCGTGATTGGCAGAGATCATTTTGTTCCTGGGCACATCAGCAGATAATGGCGAGAGCAAGGTGCGAGAAACCTGCAGCTCTGCAGACCCAGCCAGCACGGCCAATGGTCAAGGATGACAAATGAGCTGCAATGCAGCAGCATCTCGAAAGCCACAGGCTTCCCATCCCTCGTTTACATTAAGCCGCCTGTTAAGAAACAGTATTCCCAGGATGGTGAAGGTATCCTCCAACATGTGCAGCCATTGCTGGCAAGAGATGGGAGTTCACACCTGGACTTCTGCCCAGCCCACCTTTTCCACTCATAGATGAGGAAAAATCCTACAAGAGACAACTGACATCCTCGTGGGACCTGTAAGGTTGTTCAAGGACAGCATCACCCCACAGAAACCTTGCCAGTCTCTCTAAGATGCCAGTGCTATTTTGTAGACCCTGTCTCAGACAGGGGGAGGGGAGGGGAGGAAGGCAGATGGGGTGTGTGTGGAATGACAGAGAGGAGTAGAATTCCTCATCTGCCCCCATTTCTCTCATTTTCTGATAACCTAAGAAGCTTCTCTGAGATGGAGCTGTCCTCCTGAATCTATCCCGGCTATTCTAAGACAACAGCACCATTTTAGAGACGCAACAGAAAAGAAACAAGGAGCCAACGGTGCATTGCAAGGTTGGAGGAAGAGTATGAGATTTGTGCAATCCCACATTTGACCCTTAAGGAAGGCACTGTGCCCTGCCTCATTATCGTCATTCAAAAATAGGATATTACTTCATTAGTCCTTAAGCATCACAAAATTAGACGACCACATGAAGAGGCGCAGAGTGAGCTTGTCACACAGCTGGGATCATTTAGAGCAGGCATCCCCAAACTCGGTCCTCCAGATGTTTTGGGACTATAACTCCCATCACCCCTAGCTAACAGGACCAGTGGTCAGGGATGATGGGCATTGTAGTCCCAAAACAGCTAGAGGGCCAAGTTTGGGGATGCCTGATTTAGAGGCAGCAGCAATGGTGGTGGTGCTGAGGAACAGACCCATCTCTGCCTTGTGGAATGCACAAGAAGACTGAGAGGAGAAGAGGAGGTTAAGTATCCCATAGCAAGTGTTCACACCTCCACAGAAGGTCACACTTTAGGATCAAAAACTTCCTCACACTCATTAAGAAGTCAGGAGTTTTGGCTCTCACCTGCTCTCCAAGAGACAAAAAGGGAACCCAAGAGACAGAACACTCGAGCTCTGGCCCTTCTGTACACACAGTTTCTGCTCATGAGAAGAACATTTGCTTCCTTGGCTAATGCTTGGGCTTCATCACAGGCAAGCACTTTTCTTTCCTGTTTCAAAGGAATAAGCCCACCCCTTGCTGGCACAGACCGAGGAATCCTTTGTGGAACAGGAGCTGAGCTGCCTGAGAACACTTTTATAGCCATGTGTGCTTACCGAGAAGTCCACTGTACAAGTGCGGGGGTAGCCAGGAATGCCAGGGCTGAAACGCCAGCTGGTCTCCAGGTGGTTGAAGAGCTTCCCATCAGTGCAGACCGCCTGGGATAAAGGACAGAGGTGAGATCAGAGAATGATTTTGCTAGCAACGTCCATGCCCATCCAGATAAGCTAGAACAAGTGTGTCCATGCCTGGTTCTGATTGCAGCTCTGGGGCTGCAGCTCACCTGCGACCCATCAGACTGCATCAGGCGTGCCATCAGTCAGCATTAGGATAAGACCTCTTTCCTAAGCACTCTAATCATTTGAAATTTCTACATGCGAGTTATTGGAATCAGTGCTCCTGATTTTTATTTTTATTTTAATAATTTTTATTAGGTTTTTACATTTTATAACAACACACACACACAAAAAGACAAAAACAAACAAGTACAATTTCATACCCTGATTTTCTTTAACAGTGCTCCTGATTATACAATGTACTGTATAATGGAAGAGATTTTAGCCAATGGAAGAGATTTCAGTCTGGATAGCACAGAAATGTGCAGCTACATTGGCTCCCAGTACATTTCCGAGAACAATTCAAAGTGTTGGTGCTGACCTTTAAAGCCCTAAATGGCCTTGGCCCAATATACCTGAAGGAGCATCTCCACCCCCATCATTCAGCCCAGACACTGAGGTCCAGCACTGAGGGCCTTCTGGCGGTTCCCTCACTGTGAGAAGTGAGGTTACAGGGAACCAGGCAGAGGGCCTTCTTGGTAGTGGTGCCTGCCCTGTGGAATGCCCTCCCATCAGATGTCAAGGAAATAAACAACTATCTGACTTTTAGAAGACATCTGAAGGCAGCCCTGTTTAGAGAAGTTTTTAATGTTTGATGTTTTATCGTGTTTTTAATATTCTGTTGGGAGCCACCCAGAGTGGCTGGGGAAACCCAGCCAGATGGGTGGGGTATAAATAATAAATGATGATGATGATGGTGGTGATAGCTCACCTTTACTAGATGGGGCCGCACCAGTGTTACAATGGATGTGTAACGTTCCACAACAGGAGGAAACCCGACTTCCAGCTGGGCCTTCACGTGGCCTGTCCTCTTAGAGACCACCACTGATTTCTTGCACCAGGGAACAAATTCCTTATATTCATCCACATTGGACACAACTTCATAGATCTCCTGCATGGAGTAACTGCAAGAAAGGATAGAGTTAATTCAGGAGCCCCTCAGAGCTGTTATAACACTGACAACCTGATGGTGACAGTACACAATGTACATAACAGGGAACAGGTAAGCCATTATTTAGTTGAACTGGCCAATGAGTTTATTAAGAAGAGGGTATGCAAGTGGGAGATGGCTGAAATCACAACTGGGTTTGCACGTATGCAGAATATTGGAACCTGGCTCTGAGTTCAGAGCTTGACAGTCATGCTCAAAGCATGTCAAAGGTAAAAGAACTTCCAAGACAGCATTGCCTCCCTCTTCCTCAAGCCCAGGACTTTGGGGGCTTTTGGGTGGTGGGACATATGATGCACTTTATCTGCTGCAGTCACATGGTGAGGGAGTTTGGTACTTAATTTGTTCTTATTTATCCAAGGCACCTCTATGCACTACACTTTATTATCAGAACAAATACTTCATTCTTGGGGTTGATTTGTCCAATACAGAGCAAAGAAGAAAAGTACTCAAACAGAAGTTATGGGTTAAACCCAGCACAATTGACACCTTGATTCTAAACAGACTGACTGAGAGCTACTTCTAGGCCAGTGTGGCTATGGCCACAGTTTGAGTGGCTTCCTCAGATTCACACACAGAACTAGGAATGGACCCTTTGCCTTTGCAGTCCTATGCCACTGCCTTCGCTGCTGGACAATCTTTATGTCCAATATCTGGGGCTTCTTAGTTTTATAAAAAGCAGTGCATGGGATGTGAGATGTTTATAAAATTCTGAATGGTGTTGAGGAAGCAAGTTTTCTCCCTCTTCCATACTGTTAGAACGTGATACCATCCAATGAAGATGAATGACGGGAGAATCGGGACGGACAAAAGGAAAGACTTCACAACGCTCACAAAATGTAGGGAGGGTCCCCAAATTGGACGGCTTCAAAAGGCATTTAGACAAATTCACAGAAGATTAGGAGATTCATGGCAGCTAGTGATGATGGCTGGCTACATATATATATAAATATACACTACTGCCTGGATCAGAGGCACCATAACCAGTTGCTTGGAAACAACTAGAGGAGAGCCTTGTGGGCTTCCCAGAAGCATCTGGTTGGCCAATGTGGGAAGCAGATGCTGGACTAGAAGGCAAGGTGCAGTTTTGTTCTAAACCCAAATACAGCTCATTCATCCTCCTGTGAAGCAAGTCCGCTCACCCAAGGATCCTCCTTTCCGAATATTCCTTCCGTTTGTTGGTGAAAGGCCCTGAAAAGTTGATAAACGTCCGGCTGTGCTGAGCATTAAGATCCCAATCGGCACTGCTGACAGCTTGGGGGGCACGGATCATCAGAATCCCACAGGACGGCATGTACCTGGAACTGAAAAATCCTCAGGATTAGCTGGACTCAACAGTCAGGAGATTCACTACACCTTCATGAAGATTAATTCCAGAGGGACACTCTTCAATGCCCAGCAGAAAGCAAAACAGGAGGATTAATCTGAGAGTTTCCTCATAGGTAAGTTACAAGGAAGAATGACCAAAACCCGCCTTTTGAAGTTGTGTTCTTAGGGAATAATTTCCTAAATTTCCTAAAACTTAGGGAAGTTTTTAATGTTTGATGTTTTATTGCATTTTTAATATTTTGTTGGAAGCCACCCAGAGTGGGGTATAAATAATTTATTATTATTATTATTATTATTATTATTATTATTATTATTATTATATTTGAAAAATACCACCATGTCTAGAAATAATGAGCACAGTACACAAGCCTGATTTTAGAACCATTTAATTTTCAAAGACAAAGGCCCCTGCTAATCTAGAGGCTCCTATATTAATGCTACCCCCCCCCCAAAAAAAATCTTGAGCATTCTCTACGTTTGTGAGACTGAGTTTTCAGAGCCAAGACAATGCACATCCAATCTCCAAGCAGTATGTACAGGCTTAAACTACCACCCACCATCGTATTTGAAGCAACTTGCAAACCTGCACCATGCTGAATTTGAGAAATATGCAAGGAAATAAAGGAATATAACTTACTATATGGCTTATCACCCACACTGACAAACTGAGGTAAGGTCCAAGGAAAGCCTGCTTCCTCCCCAACATCAAAGTAATAAACAGGGTCTTTTCTGTGTTCCCCAAGACCTCCAAGGTTGGACAGAAGGACAGCACATAGTTGTGTATGTCATAAAGACAAAAATACCTCCTTTTGCCTGTTCCTGCTTTCAAATGGGCTTCAAGCATGCATTTTACTTAGTCAGCTGGAAGTATGACAGCAGTTGGGATGCTGTTATGTTTGATCTACAGCAGAGATTTTCAACCTTTTTGGGTCCATGGCTCCCTTGACCAACTACATTCTTTCTGAGTCACCCCTGTGGGGCTCAGAAGCCCAGTTATGTCACCCCTTGCCTGCAGAGCTAACAGCCCCTCACCCCTTTTTCAAACACCCTCCCTTGTGGTGGGTTCCTTCAGCCTCCTTTCCTCTCCCCACTCCTTGGGTCTCCTCTGGGCAGCCGCAACTGCCCCCCCCCCGGTCTCTGACCTGTCCTCCCTACCCCAAAGAGGGATGCCTCCTCACACTGCCCCACAGGGACCTGGGAAGCATCCCCTGGCCAGCCCCCAGAGACACTTTTCATCTGGGGAGCTTGTAGCCAGGGCTGCTGCAACAAACAGCTGTGCAAGCCTTTGGGAGGCAGAGATGCAAGGGAAGGGAAGGGAAGAGGAACAGAGGCCAGTGCTGCCCGTGGCATCCCTGACCATTATTCAAGGCACCCTAGTTGAAAGTCACTGATCTACAGTGTTAAGAGATATGGGGGGAGGTTCTCACCAGTTCATCCCACAGATGGCCCTACAATGGGGAAAGGTGAGGTTGTTGCCTCAGCTGAAGTATTTTGGATACTATTAAGGGCAGCAGAAGGGACGCAGGTGGCGCTGTGGGTAAAAGCCTCAGCGCCTAGGGCTTGCCGATCAAAAGGTCGGCGGTTCGAATCCCTGCGGTGGGGTGTGCTCCCGCTGCTCGGTCCCAGCGCCTGCCAACCTAGCAGTTCGAAAGCACCCCCAGGTGCAAGTAGATAAATAGGGATCGCTTACTGGCGGGAAGGTAAACGGCGTTTCCGTGTGCTGCGCTGGCTCGCCAGATGCAGCTTTGTCACGCTGGCCACGTGACCCGGAAGTGTCTCCAGACAGCACTGGCCCCCGGCCTATAGAGTGAGATGGGCGCACCAACCCCAGAGTCTGTCAAGACTGGCCCGTACGGGCAGGGGTACCTTTACCTTTACCTTTAAGGGCAGCAGAGTTGAAAATGACAGATTAGACTCATGTGGCAAAGCTCAAAGACATGAACAGGAGCTGCCAGGAGTACTTCTGTAACCTTGCACAGCTCCTGTTCATTTCAATGGGGCTTCTGCAGCAACACCTCCCATTGGATTGTGCCTTAGTTAGTTAGCAAGGAAGGAGGCAGCACTTGGATGCATAGACAAGGCAGTATGTGTCTTAGGCTGGCCCTGTCTGATCTCTCATCTTGCTTTTGGGTCACAAACGCTTTGTTCCAGAGACAGTGTAATGCTTGAACCCTGACTGGGACTGCCAGACACACCCACAGATAGCGGTGGATGATTTCCTCCTTCACTTCCCACAAGTCTTGCTCAAAATTACATGAAAGGAAACATCAGACAGGGTTACACAAGCCCTCTGCGCTACCTTGTGCCCTGGCCAGCTTCCATCTCTCACATGGGTACTGGCTGGCTGGCTTATCTTACGCAATATTGACTCTAAGCCCTCCCACTGGATCAGCTGAACTGCCTTGTCAACCAATAAATGCTCAGAGTGCCAAGCGGAAAGTCTATTCAGGGAAGGAGGAATTTCCATACCAGAGGGGAAAGAAACGAGTACACTTTGCATGAACAGACAAAGCTACAGGCTGCTCACAGTCATGACCTGAGGGGACTGAAGAAATGGACCTGTATGGTTTCTGGAGCACCCCACTACAAGCTAAGGGGATGAGTGTTATGACTAGGGCTGGGCACACACATCATGATTCACAATACATTGCCAGGTCAAAAACTATGAAACTGTTATTACGATATGGACTTCAAACCAGGTTTTGGACGATATATCAATATACCGCCCAGCCCTATGCTTGACCCAATTTCATCATGCTCTATGTCTTTATGGCACAAGTCAGCAGGAGTTTAGTTTCCTTAAAGCCTTTTCTGTAAATGAGAAGAAAGTAAATAAGTAATTGGTGTGCTAGTCCTTTGCTGAACCAGCAATTACTCTTCACAAGGGCAAGTGCTTTCAGAGAACTTGCGGCACACGTTGTGAAGGTGGGAAAAGGTCTGAGAAGCAGGAAATGGATCCAGCAACATGTTGCAAGATCAAGGGACTATGCTTCATAGGCAAATCAGCCCAAAAGGATCGCCCATTTGACATCGAACAGTGCAGCATACTCAGGGACACTCTAGAAAAAAACAAGGACCAGTTACAGTAATAGCTGCCCAGCAGGTTAGCTGGGACATTTATTTTGGAGTGCTGCCAAGCAAGTGCTTATGAATAGGACTGTTACGTAAGAAAGTTAAAGCACAGGAAATCCAACATGCCACTGGTGAAACCAGGTGCTTTTAATCCGGGATGACAAAGCACACAGTAGGTTAACCCTCACAAAGCCCTTCAAAGCCCATCAACTTACTGAGGAACGGCAACTCACATACCACCACCACTTGCGGGTGCACAAACTTGTATGTTCTCTGGTCTCAAGCCATGCCTCACCTCCATATTCTCATTCACATCAAGTACAAACAAAATCTTGCACCAAAAGGCGTTACCATTAGCAACCTGGTAGCAGCCAAGAAAAGCAGTCCTATTGAAGGATGTTCAAAAGCCAGGTGCATCTTGAAATCTGGTCCAAGGGAGTCCAAAGACTGCAGTGGCACCAGCTCTTAACTCTGGATCACCACCTGTTTGCTAAAGCAACAGGCACTACCAACCTTCTCCAGCTTGAAGGGCAAAGATGTGGCATTATCCTGCCAACTCTATGTTCTAGGAACTTATTTGCTTCACTGCTGCTCAAGCCAACACAGTCCTGGCAAGCTTTAGCAAGCCAACAAGTAGCAAACTTCAGCCTAAAGACCATAGATAGCTTACCAGAAGCCATGGGTCTGTAGAGAGTCAACTATTCCCAAGTCAAGTTCTCTCTTTGTTCTCATCTCCAATAAGTGATGCTTACATAAGCTAAAGAGAAAGTTTCCATTAAGCTGCCCTTTTCATGTACCTCTTTGGAGATTACACAGTTGTAAATGCCACCAGCTACCAATATGAAACACACTGTTCTCCACCAATACATGGACACAAGATGAGTGTCTTATTCCAGAGAAACGGATCCAGGAAACCACCAGTCCCTGTGCACTGAGTCACAACTCTGTAAACAAACATGGATTGAAAAGGGGGGGGGAAGGACAGAGAAACTCATTTGTTCACCTTGTGAGTACAAAAAGATAAGTAGGGGGGTTCTTTGCCCATAAGTGACCAAAAGCATAATTGCCACTGGTGGCAGTGTTTAATTCTGGTGACCCTCAGGTGTATTCTGCTAAAGGAACAAGACATTTCTTGGGGGAGGGGGGATGCTACCAGAAACAGAGGGAGGCAAACTAGCACCAGACTGTGTTATTTATTGGCAAACAGCATTAGGGTCATGAGCTGGAAGAATGGGCTTCCTAATAACAGCCCTCCCCCCCAAATCACCTGCTGCTTCATCCCTGAAATAAAACCCCTCAATGGACCGCAGTGTGTACGCAACTTTTCCCATGCTCCCTACAGGGATGCAGCCATTAACCAAATCCCCTCTAACCATTTGGTGGATCAATTCGCACAGACCTGTTACCCTTCTTCATCTCCCTCGGAGCATGTCTTTGCTACTGACACAACCCTCCCTGACCTCTTTGTCCTCCACCCTCTCACTACCCTTGGCCTTCTAACTCACAATAACTTTATTCACTGACTTGATATACCGCCCTATACCCGGAGGTCTCAGGGCTTGCTAGCACAATATAACCTCCTCCCTTAATATGCGAGCATATAGGGATCTATTTAACCTTCATTTCCCCTTCCAACCCCTCTCCTTTTGGCATTCGCCCCTCTGATGACCTTCCAAAGGGCTGTGCGGCTTATTCTCCCCTAAACTCCTCAGTGCTACCCCACTGAAAGCAGGGGAGCATACACAGCATGGCGGATGCCCCCTTTATTACTCCCCCCCCCCATATGCACCAGCACCTGCCAAAGCGCCCCCCCCCCGCTGGGCTCTTGTTGAAAAGGGGCCTGTCCATTTTCGACGCGTGGCCTTTGAACTCTGACGGGAGTGTTTGGGGTTGCCAACTTTCCCCCTCCCTCCTGGCTCCTCTTCCAAGCTGGGGAGGCAGGAAAGCCGAGAGGCGAGTCTTTTCCCTAGTATGGAGAATGAGGCGCTAGAGGGGTTATTTTTTTGAGGGGGGGGGTGTGCAGCTTCCCCTTTCGAGTCTGCCTGCTGTGTGAGGCAGAGGAGCGCCTGTCGAGGGGGAATGTGGCAACCTTGAATCTGCGCCCAGCCCTGGCTCCTCCTCCTCCTCCCTCCTCTCCCTTTCCTTTGCCCCGCTCACCAGCCGGTCGGGGGCGCTCGCGGCCTCAGCCCTCCGCGCGCTCCCAGTCGCCAGACTTCCCGGAGCCGGCGGGCCGCCATGAAGGGGGCAGCCTGAGGTGGAAGCGCGTCCGGTTCCCCGCCGCCTCAGTTCTGCCAGCTACCAGAGACAGACGCCGGCTCCGGCCTCCGTGAACCCTCACCCCCCCCTCCGCTTACGTCAGCGTGTCGTCAACGCGTGGCCATACCTCACACTGGCGCGGGGCGGGGGGAGGAGAAGCGGAGCGGGCGCGATGCATGGCGGGAGCCGAAGGCATCATGGGAATCGTAGTTCGCTCTTGCTGCTGCTGCTGCTGCTGCTGCCGGATTAGGCCTCGCGCCTCGCAAGGGTGGTGGGATGGTACCTTAGCGAGGGAATGGAGGCGCCGGGAACAACAACAACAACAACAACAATTTATTACTTATACCCCGCCCATCTGGCTGGCTTTCCCCAGCCACTCTGGGCGGCTTCCAACAAAACACTAAAATACAGTAACCTATTAAACATTAAAAGCTTCCCTAAACAGGGCTAAGCAGGGAAAGGTCGCAGCTTTCGGATCAGTGGTAGCCTCACTTTGCAATGCATGGCTGTCAACTTTTCCCTTTTCTTGCGAGGAATCCTATTTGGAATAAGGGAATTTCCCTTTATTTTATTTTTAAAAATTTTATTGGGAATCTTATTTACATAACACAAACCCCTCACCCCCCCCCAAACACAGAAATCCACCCCAAACATACACAAACATAACAAACAACAAGCATAAAATACAACAAGACTTTTATTTAGGTTGTTTGTATTGGGAATTTCCCTTTAAAAAAGGGAAACGTTGACAGCTATGTTGCAATGTGAAGTCGTGTTTAGGACGGCCACAAGAGTAAATTGTTGGGATTATTTTTCGAGGTGACAGTGCGCCTCATTGTGGCACAAGCACAGCCTGCTTCATATAAAAAGCTGAGGAAGCCCTGGTGACTCTCATGAAAAAGCACACAAGTCTGTGACAACAGGAGCAAGGATGCTATTATCCCAGAGATGGAAAGAAGATAAAGTCCCTAGCAGAGAAGAATGGCAAATTAAACTGTTGGACTATGCTGAAATAGCAAAATTGACTGGAAAGCTCAGGAACCAAGAAGACCAAAACTTCAATAAAGAAAGGGGGAAATTTTATAATTTATCTTGGAAGACCACTGTAACCAGATGAAAACACTAGCAGGATTGCAATAACACTTGTAATGTAGCAAGTACTATTGAGTTAATGGTGTTTTATAAAACATGGGCTGAAAAAGATGCAGTACAAAAGATTTAACAATAGGACCCACCTTCCCCTCCAAAGTGGGAAGTCCAGAGATTCTGAGGAATCTCCTAACTGTGGATGTGTGTGGCTGTTTTGTTATAATTTTATATTTGTAAAACCCCAAAAAAAATTATTTCCAAAAAAAAAAAAAAAGCACAAAAGCTGCATCAAGGCAACCGAAATGTTAATAAGTAGGGTGCAAGCTTTTGAATTCTCCATAAAGGGTTCATCAAGTCGGGTGATGAGCAGGTGGAAGGTGAATTAGGTGGAGGGAAAAAGTTTCCGGGTCATCCAAGCCAGCCCATGACAGCATGGGATGTCGAAAAGGAAAGGAGCAGCAGCCTGGTGTACTTCCTGGATACCTGCTCTGATTCTCCTTTCCCTACACGAGTGGCTGAGCTTATCTCTGGCCCCTTCTCATTATCTCTCTACCTATGCATGGCATCTGGGATTGTAATCTGCCTGTCTGTGGCCCATGGTTGTTCATTATGCAGGATGGGAAGGGCTAAAGCTCAGTGACAGATCACATGAGTTGCATGCAGAAGATCATGAGTTCAGTCACCGGCAACTCCGGCTGGGGGAAAGGCACATTTATGAGAATGTCACGAAGAGCTGTTGCCAGCTGCTGTGCAGGCAATGCTGAGCTAGGTGGGGCAATAAATAGCCTGATGTAGTAAGGCAACTTTCTATGTTCCTATAAAACTGCTCGACTTATTTGTACCAACTATCATTCAGATTTGATGAATTAATCAGTGAAATATACTCAGAGTCGAGTGTGGGCTTCATGCTCTTTATTCAGCTCATAGTAGTGAGGAATGAAAGTTCCCCTAAAATATCTGCTTTATATACATTATTTACACAATGGGCCCCACGTGATTGGCTAATTCCGGGATTCTCCTGTAGGCCAATCAGGTTGCGGATTCACTTCCACCTGGAGCTGGATTGGGTGGCTCCTGCGGACCAATCATACTGCTGCATTCTTCTAGGACCAATCAGACTGCTGCATTCTGGACCCTATTGTTCTAGGACCAATCAGACTGCTGCATTCTGGACCCTATTGTTCTAGGACCAATCAGACTGCTGCATTCTGAATCCTATTCAACTCAGTACATAACAATCAGTTTGACAGATGTTGTGCATTGCCTTTAGAAGTTTAAGCCTTCCTTGTCCAGCACTCAGCTGCTTGCCCCTAGGGTACCAAGCTCTTCTGTGATATCAGAGCAAGCAAGCTTGCCAATGAGCCTTTTGTTTATCCAGCCTCAGTGTAATATTGATGTATGAGAGCCAATGCTAGGCAACACACAAATTGCCTCTGGGCTGTGAACATGCTAGTTTGCAAATAAACCAATATAGATAAGGATACTACAAGATGCCGCCTTTCTCTTCTCCAAAAGGCATTGTCCCTGCTCTGATGCTTAGAGACATTGAGCTGCTGTAGTGTTAGTATCCTCTCATTTTCTTCCACTAGCAACAGGCTGGACCAAGAATAAAGATACAACCCTAACCCCATTTACCTGGGAATAAGCTTCACTGAATTCAATAGGAATTGCTTCTGAGTAGAAACGGTTGGGATTACACTGCTAAGGTCAGACCCTCTAAATGTCCCAGATATACAGAAGCTGTCCCAGTTTCTGATTTGATCCCAGAATGTCTCACTTTTCCTTGGGACATCCCTATTTCCATCAAAGAAAAAATGGAAGGTATGGAGTTATGTGACCCCTGAACCAAGGAGATACTTATACAACTTTTAGAAGACACTTGCAGCCCTGTATAGGGAAGGGTTTTTTTATATTTAATGCTTTATTATGTTTTTATATGTACTGGAAGCCACCCAGTGTGGCTGGCACAACCCAGTATTTATTTATTTATTTATTTATTTATTTATTTATTTATTTATTATACCCCACCCATCTGGGGGGCTTCCAACAAAATATTAAAATACAATAGTCTGTTAAACATTAAAAGCTTCCCTAAACAGGGCTGCCTTCAGATAGGAGGGATATAATTATACCGTATTTATAGATATGAAATAAGACATCCCTATTTTCATCTGAGAAATATTGGAGGGTGTGTAAGGTTCAACGACAACCATACAGTGGTACCTCAGGTTTCAGACACTTCAGGTTACAGACTCCGCTAACCCAGAAATAGTATCTCGGGTTAAGAACTTTGCTTCAGGATGAGAACAGAAATTGCATGGCGGCGCAGCGGGAGGCACCATCAGCTAAAGTGGTACCTCAGGTTAAGAACAGTTTCAGGTTAAGAACAGACCTCCAGAATGAATTAAGTTCTTAAACCGAGGTACCACTGTAAAGTGCTATCAGTTTTATGCCAGTAGCAACTGTTATGACCACACCGCCCCCACCTGCCTGGCAAAGAATCCTGAGATGTATACATCAATGACTTATTGGGGAGAGAAAATTATTATTCTAAAAGAGCATTTGGAAATTTTAACAAAATAGACTTTCCAGCAGTGCAGTCAGGAATAGTGGACAGAAGAATGGGTTGGGTGATCTTCTCAAAAACCTGTCCAGCTTTGCACTTTGGTGACTTTGTGAAAAGAAATGTAAAGTGTATATGCACTTTCCCTGTTCTCCTCCTTCCCTAGTAGATCCAGAGAAAGTGTTCAGCGGTGAATGAAAATGTCAGCAGCTGATCTTTAGGCCTATGTCATTTCACCTTGATTTCACTGTTAGGTAACACGGCTAATTACAGGTCCAATAACATAATTATAAATAGCCTTGGCAGGGCAATCTCCAGTCCCTCCCCCATGAACTCATTTGAACCAGTGATTAAAGTTGACACCCAGACAGGCTGTCTGAGGCCAAGTCACACGGAGAAGTGGCCAAAATCATCATTCCTTCCTGTGCCTCTGCCCTGCAGCATTCAACATAATGATACTTCAGGATTTTATAGCATCAAAGAAAAGAAACCATTTCCTTCTGTCCCGTTAATTCCATTTTCCCCCTATCTAACAAAATTTATATACCACTTCATTGTAATACAGTCATACCTTGGGTTGAATGTGCTTTGGGGTGAGCGCGTTCAAGTTGCGCTCTGCAGCAACCCAGAAGTAACAGAGTGTGTTACTTCTGGGTTTTGCCGCTTGCACATGCGCTCAAAATGATGTTGGCGAAAAGTGATGCGCAGGAAATCAATTCCTGCGTCGGCTCCTAATGCTCCCCCTGTGCGTAAGCAACGCAGCCATGCGACTAGAACTGAAGATCTCATCCTTAGAAACTTGCCTGTGGAAGCAAGTCTTCAATTATTGGTTATCATTGTGGCATAGATTACCAAACCACTACCTTGTCCAATGCTTATGGCGAGATGAATTCTCTAGCCTTTGGACTAGTAGAATTCATGCCAAACTCCTGAGTTATGGAATCTCTCCTTCAGATTCCCTAAAACTAGACCAAATTACTGCTCAAAGACTGATCCGCCAAAGACTGGATGACATCGATCTACAGCGAAATTATATGCTGGGGGGAGGTGTTTGTTCGCCCCAGAACATTGGTATCACTTTAACTTACTGCGTTCCATCATACCTCTCCTCCCTTTCGACTGTTGCCCATAGACTGGCCTTCACCAAAGCGAGGTTCAACGTTTTTCCCTCCAACGTCTTGAGACATAGATTCTCAAAGGGCCAAGCCCCCGCCACGTGCGAATGTGATAAGGAGACGCCAGAGTCGCTCCAGCACATCATGTTCACTTGCCCCCTGTTCAATGTGCCACGGGCAAATTTGTTGGGATCAATCATACAGAAACTAGAGGGTACCCCACCAAAATTCCACCTTGCTCAAATCTTGCAGGATAAGGATACTCATACGACCCTGAATGTGGCTAGGTTCCTGGTCGCTGTCCTTACCCAAAAGCGACGCCAAGGAGCACTACAAGCTAACTAAGGCGTAGTATGCCATTCTATTTTATAGTATTTTATTGTTATAGTGGTGTTTTAGCGGCTGTTTTTTTCCCCATGTGCACAAGCTGTTATTTATGTGTTGTTTTTACCTGTATGGGCCTATGGCCGTAATAAATATTATTGTTGTTGTTGCGCAGACGTGCCATCGCTGGTTACGTTTGCTCCGGAATGGATCCTGTTCGCATCTAGAGGTACCACTGTAAAAGCTTTAAGCAGTTTACAAGAAATATAGAAATGATCAATAAAAACAGTTAAAATGGAGTAAATTGAAAAACATTTTAAGATAATTAATATTAACAGCAGACTAAAGAGATTAAGTGGGACGCGGGTGGTGCTGTGGTTTAAACCACAGAGCCTAGGACTTGCTGATCAGAAGGTCAGTGGTTCGAATCCCCACGACGGGGGTGAGCTCCCATTGCTCGGTCCCTGTTCCTGCCAACCTAGCAGTTCGAAAGCACGTGAAAGTGCAAGTAGATAAAAAGGTACCGCACCGGTGGGAAGATAAACGGCGTTTCTGTGCGCTGCTCTGGTTCGCCAGAAGCGGCTTAGTCATGCTGGCCACATGAACCACAAGCTGTACGCCGGCTCCCTCGGCCAATAAAGCGAGATGAGCGCCGCAACCCCAGAGTCGGCCACGACTGGACCTAATGGTCAGGGGTCCCTTTACCTTTTAAAGAGATTAAAACATATCAACACCTATGTGTCTGGATAGGCTTTCCTAAACAAAAATGTTTTAAGCAAGTGCTGAAAAGAATACAATAAAGACACCTGGCCTGATGTCAATGGGCGGTGAGTTCCAAAGTGTAGATGCTGCCACACTAAAAGACTGATTGCTTTACAAGTGCAGAATATCATGTGACACCTGTAACAACATCAGTTCTGCAGCTCAAAAGTGATTGGGCAATCCTGCAAGACTCTCTTAGGACTGGAGAGGGCAGACTTCAGGCTTGTTAAGATCTACTTGTTTTTGTTCTCAACCCCTCTGAACTATCAATAGATTTGGGTGCTTCTGAGCACATTCTGAACCTAGGAATTTCTTTTCAGGGCCAGATCTGAACTGAGCTCACAGTCCTGTCAGCCAAAACTCTGCTCCTGGTTAGCTCTCTTCCTTTTGACTGCCTATTTTAGATGTGGTAAGTTGTTTTGTCAGAACAGAAGAGTCAGAATTCCTTGGTGATCTACTGCAAACCACTCAGAGGTCTGCTAGTAGATCTAGATCTTCAGTCTACCCATTGCAGGAGGTGTGCTAACAGACAACATGGCTTTTCTGGGACCCAATCCAGGAAACAACACTGAAGCAGAGCTCACTTCTTGAGCCATTTTTGCACTTGAAGTACAAAGTCAAAATAATCATCTCACTCCTTTAGACTGGAGCTCATATGTATTTTAATGACACACAGATACAAGAGAATAGGGAGATGAAAGCAACACCCTTTCTGGAACTGAATGTTCAAAGGAACTGCTTCAAGTAAGGCTGATCCTGTACACAGCAAATCTCTCATGGTATACTCCCAGTTGCACAGCCCATTCCTAGGCAAGTTTATTTGAAATATGCAGTGTGTATCGGACTGCAGCCTCAGTGTACAGTAAAGTTACTCCTAGTATAGAGAGGAATGCAGCCTTGGGATGCATATTCAAGATCATTTGGATCTCTTCTTACTGGCACTCCTACTGTATATACATAACATGGAGTTAAGCCATATTGAACTCAGTGGAGCTGACTTCTAAGTAGACGTTTATAGGATTGCACTGTTAACCACCCTGTCCTACTTACAATAAAGGTTGTAAATGGGAGCATCCTTTTCTGCCTTTTCAGTGTATGCTTATAAATGAAGGAATTCTAATGCACTTTGGGGAGGGGGGGTTTCCATTCACTTATTAAGGATTTGCACTCCACCCTTCAATCTGGAGCTCCACAAGGTAGTTGGCAAAATTTTAAAACTAAAGTCCATGCTAAAACACAGGAAATAAAAGGACCGATAAGCACAAGAAGTAGACAACAGAATACAAGCAGCAGCAAATACAGTGGTACCTCGGGTTAAGAACTTAATTTGTTCTGGAGGTCTGTTCTTAATCTGAAACTGTTCTTAATCCGAAGTACCACTTTAGCTAATGGGGCCACCTGCTGCTGCCGCACCGCTGGAGCACGATTTCTGCTCTCATCCTGAAGCAAAGTTCTTAACCGAGGTACTATTTCTGGGTTAGCGGAGTCTGTAACCTGAAGTGTCTGTAACCTGAAGCGTCTGTAACCCGAGGTACCGCTGTATACCAATATCATACTCGACAATCTGAAAGACTCTCTGAAATGCCGGTTACAACAATATGAGTGCCTCCTCATCCAACCTGGGATGGAATGGGGGGTGGATTGGCTCATGTGTGGACTCATGCCTGCGGTCCTTTTGGGGTACAAAAACTGCCACAACTCAACCTTTACAGCAAGGGAACCTCTAATTCCTTATAGAAAAGTTTCCTTAAACCAGGCCAGGTGGTGAAGTTGGCTGGAAAGCAAAATTTAACTCCCCTGACACCATCTCTGGAACAAAAAAAAAACGTATTTATTAAGAAGATCAGAACTTTGCACGCACAGTCATTGGCTATAGAGAAAAAGCACCCAAAATTCCCAAGTCATCTTGAGGCCACAAGGGATGTTGAACATTACTTTGTTCTTTAGGAGCAGGAGGCAGAGGATAGGGAGAAGACGAGCTTTCACCTCCTCGTGAGCCAAGGATGAGGAACCTGTGGCTCTTCAGAGGTTTTTGAATTAGAACGCCCATCATTGCTGACAATTGACTACGCTGACTGCGGCTGATGGGAGTTGGAGTCCAGCAATGTTCGGAGGACCACAGGTTCCCACTCCCTGCTATAATAATGAACACGATATTATGTGTGGAATTTTAAGGATGTCCCAGCATTTTAAAAAATGAATGCCTTTATTGAACAACCTGAGACTGTTTACACATTACAGTGGTACCTCGGGCTACAGACGCTTCAGGTTACAGACTCCACTAACCCAAAAATAGTGCCTCGGGTTAAGAACTTTGCTTCAGGATGAGAACAGAAATTGTGCTGTGGCAGCGCGGCGGCAGCAGGAGGCCCCATGAGCTAAAGTGGTGCTTCAGGTTAAGAACAGTTTCAGGTTAAGTACGGACCTCCGGAACGAATTAAGTACTTAACCTGAGGTACCACTGTACCAGCTTAAAACACAACTACATAGTTCTTTTTCTTAATATGAATCAAAGTGGGTTTGGTGTGTGCTGGTTTGAGGGGGGAAACACCAAAACACAGTATTTCCTTAGAAATGACAGGATGGCTGCAGGATAGATATGGATTGTGACTAACGCCATGTGTTATGTGTTTTAGAGGTAGAAAAGGTTCAGAAAAGGGAAACCAAAATGATCAAGGAAATGGAGCAACACCCCCAAATGAGGAAAAGTTATAAGTTTGGAGCTATTTAGTTTACAGAAAAGTTGAGTAAGATTAGAAGAGACATTGTATGGTCTATAAGAGCTCCTCTCAGTTGTCCATAAATCCACTGTTAAGACATAAAGGAAGAATGTAA
Organism: Podarcis erhardii; assembly: GCF_964252035.2. Classification (NCBI taxonomy): domain Eukaryota; kingdom Metazoa; phylum Chordata; class Lepidosauria; order Squamata; family Lacertidae; genus Podarcis; species Podarcis erhardii. Next base: position 14,802,298 of record NC_138498.1, read on the forward strand.
TTTCTAAGGCCATGCAGTTCACATAGTGCAATAATTGTTTTAAAAAAACTGAATTCAAGACATTTCTATACCACTTAACTATGTATTTGCTATGTATTTCTAAGCAGTGTACATAAAAACATTTCACAGAAAATGGGACAGTGTCAATAAAAAATTATCATAAAACCCAATGCTACCCTGAAACGCTTGCTGGAACAAGAAAATCTTAGTCCTATCCCTGAACTCCAGCAGTAATGCTATGTGCTTCCACTACCCTTACGCCATCACTACCAAGAAATTACAAAACTGCATCATTCTCCTTTCTCCACACCTTCCCAAATGGATCTACAGTGGTACCTCGGGTTACATACGCTTCAGCTTACAGACTCCGCTAACCCAGAAATAGTACCTCAGGTTAAGAACTTTGCTTCAGGATGGGAACAGAAATTGTGCTCCGGCGGCGCAGCGGCAGCGGGAGGCCCCATTAGCTAAAGTGGTGCTTCAGGTTAAGAACAGTTTCAGGTTAAGAACAGACCTCCGGAACAAATTAAGTACGTAACCAGAGGTACCACTGTATTATGGAGGGAGGAAAATGGAGGGAGAGTGAGAGGTGGTCAAGAAGAAAGGAAACTTCTCAAATACTCTTGACTGGTTCTCTATAATATATGCTGCTCTGCTAGGAAAATCTCTGAAATGCTGATTGGATGAATCATGGTTCATTTCATTTTTAAATCCCACAGAGTGCTGTGCAGGACTCAGCTATCAGAACACGCCCCAATACAATTAATGCAAAGCACCTATACAGTATTACAAATTCCTTTTGCAACTGTTAGAAAGATTAATTAATTACTTTAAGGTAGGAATCACACAGGGAGTGGCAACGGTCCCAGCAGCACTGCAAATTTCACTCAGTGCACTTTGGCAACCAAATAGGTTGGAGGTAATGGGAGAGAATTATCTGTTTGCATCTTCTAGCTTACGGGGGCCCTACTGAGAATGCTTTGTCTGAAGTCCCTCCAAATCCTGGCACTGATTTGAAATCTCATAATTTAAAAAATGAAAGCAAGGTTAGGCACCTAGAGAAGTAAAATGCATTTGGAATTATAAATAGAGCTTTGTATTTCTTCTTTGGGGCCAAACCTGAATGCAGTATTTGATCTCCATCTCTTATTATTGCCATATTCCATGCATATGTAGGATGCTAGGTTGATGGGAGTATAGGTTAAACTTTTTCCCTCTGAGGCTCTCACCTCTCAAAAACTCCTCTAGCTGAGGTCCCTCGAATCACTGCTTGATTTTAAGAGGCAGCTAGCCATATGCATTTTATGTAGGCATCTGTGGCCTATTAAGTAGCTTTTTAAAAAAAATCCAGGTTTTGTCTGTCCAGGTTTACAATGTTTGATGTTATTTCATGACTATCATTTTAGGTGTGTGTGCGTGCTGAAAAGCAGTTGATAAATGCTTTAAATAAGATAAATCGGGATCCACTTCATACTGAGAACCTCTGTCCTTTCAAAAGGTCCCATCTCCTAAAAAAAAAAGCCTCATGCCCATCTGACCATTATATCATGAAATGGCACAGGCAACTGAGTAGATAGATAATAACCAGTGCTGCAATTTAGGCACTTCTCTGGTCTAATCCTGTGCCAGGTGAAAGCTTGCCTTCCCCTTGTGCCTTTAACAGTGACTTGCAGAAATCAGGCAAAGCTTTTCACAGCATGGAGAGAAGCATAACCTCCTGCTAATGTTCTGCATATTCAGCCACTGTTAGAAGCAGAATTTCAGGGGCAGATTAAGAAGTTGGCAACTGGAAATCCATTGGTTACTGCATAGCCAATTTTTAACCATGGCACTGGAAAGTACAGTGGATACTGCCCTCTACTGGGCCTGAGAAATTCTGTGCCAAAGCCTCACCACAAATGCATCCCTCCCCATGCAATCCTGTAAAAGCAACACATATGTTTGACACAGTATCTTCATTATGATATACAGAAAGGAAAGCACATTTAAGGCTTGAGATTGAGCTAGTGGTAGGAGCCGATCTCAATTCTGTTAATATGCAATGAGTGTGAAGAAATCATGAAAAAGAAAGACAGCAATTCTGCTCCAATATGCCAAATAAATGGAACTGACAGGAAATCTAATTATCTGACATTCTGCTTTGCTTTTAACAACTGTGACAAGGTGAAATAGTCTGATCCTGGCAATATGAAGAATGAGCATGGGTTGTAATGACAGGACAGGATCAAATGCATACTCTTGAGACATCTTGGCTGGAAATCTGTTCTTAGGAGACCTGTGAGAGGTCTGTCATTTTATATTTAGGGAAGAGTCATAAACATTTTCCTGCCAGTGGCTATTGTTCAACTCAGCTGTAATTGCATGCTTATGCCAGATTAAATTGACGCTATTATAAGTCATTATTTCTCTACTCTCTGGATAGTTATGAAACTAACTTTCACGAGTTATGCACACAGCCTGAACCAACACAGGATATCAATCTGGATGTTTATTTAACAGTGCAAATCCTATGGCTCTAATCTTACACGCCAATGTTTCCCAAACTGTCCCGCCTCCATAGACCAGTTCAAATTTGCTGGGCTCTTGGAGGACCACTTAATAATCATTCTGCCTTGTGAAGCAATTGTAACATACCATGCTAGATGCTATAATTTTTATTTTATTTTTACAGAAATGCCGCAGTCCCCCTGAATGAAGCTTAAAGGTGGTCCACACCACAGGCCACCTTTTGGGAACCCCTGTTATAATCATCTTCCTAGAAGCAATACATGCAACACCTTTTTATTGAGGAATGAATATTGTGGGCACTGAGAAACATGGACGCTGTTTATTTAAACGGCACATACACAGGTAATTCACAACTTACACACATTTAACTTGTGTGCATTCAGCTTTATGCACTTGGTGAAAAAAAAAATTAAAATAAAAGTGTGTGGGTATCCAGGGAAAAAAGACTTTGGAAATTCCACCTGCCACAGCACCCAACGTGTTTTGACTATATGCAATTTTGGCTGTACGCGTTATCCCCTGGAACGTAACCCCAAGTGTAAATAGAGAGTTGCCTATATCTTTGATGAGTTTTGCACATGTAGCTTTTATTAATCAGTTAACATACCCTCCAACATTTCTCTGATGAAAATAGGGATGTCCTATTCCATACTACTACTACTACTACTACTAATATTATTTATACCCCGCCCATCTAACAGCATCGCCCCAGTCACTCTGGGTGGCTTCCAACATATATAAAAACATAATAAACATTAAAAAGTTTCCCTATACAAGGCTGCCTTCAGCCGTCTTCTAAAGGTTGTATAATTATTTGTTTCCTTGGCTTGGGGGTCTCATAACCCCATACCCTCCAACTAATGGGCAGCTGTCTACCAACTCCACCTGGTACGCAGGCTGAGACCCTACCTGCCCGCGGACTGTCTCGCCAGAGTGGTGCATGCTCTGGTTATCTCCCGCTTGGACTACTGCAATGAGCTCTACGTGGGGCTACCTTTGAAGGTGACCCGGAAACTACAACTAATCCAGAAAGCGGCAGCCAGACTGGTGACTGGGGGCGGCCACCGAGACCATATAACACCGCTTTTGAAAGACCTACATTGGCTCTCAGTACGTTTCCGAGCACAATTCAAAGTGTTCGTGTTGACCTTTAAAGCCCTAAACGGCCTCGGCCCAGTATACCTGAAGGAGCGTCTCTACCCCCATCATTCTGCCTGGACGCTGAGATCCAGCGCCAAGGGCCTTCTGGCGGTTCCCTCATTGCGAGAAGCAAAGCTACAGGGAACCAGGCAGAGGGCCTTCTCGGTAGTGGCGCCCGCCCTGTGGAACGCCCTCCCATCAGATGTCAAAGCGATAAACAACTACCTGACATTCAGAAGACATCTTAAGGCAGGCCTGTTCAGGGAAGTTTTTAATGTATGATTTTAGTGTATTTTTGGTTTCTGTGGAAGCCGCCCAGAGTGGCTGAGGAAACCCAGCCAGATGGGCGGGGTACAAATAATAAATTATATTATTATTATTATTATTATAATGCTAGAAGAAGCAAAGATCATCAGTGTTAAAGCAATGATTCTTCAACATCAACTTTGTTGGACTGGTTATGTTGTCCGGATGCCTGATTGCTGTCTTCCAAAGCAACTACTCTATTCCGAACTTAAAAATGGAAAGTGTAATGCTGGTGGTCAACAAAAGAGGTTTAAAGACTATCTCAAGGCAAATCTTTAAAATGTAGTATAAACATCAACAATTGGGAAACACTGGCCTGCGAGCGCTCCCATTGGCAAACAGCCTTTACCAAAGGTGTCATGGGTTTTGAAGACACTTGAACTCAGGACAAAAGGGAGAAACATGCTAAGAGGAAGACACATTTGACAAACCCTCACCATGATCAATTCCCACCTAGAAACCTATGTGCCCACTGTGGAAGGACGTGTGGATCCAGACTTGGCCTCCACAGTCACTTACGTACTCACTGTTAAAACCGTGTTCATGGAAGGCTATTTTACTCAGCTACAAGTGATCGCCAAAGAAGGAGACCCTTCAACATTTCTCCAATGAAAAAAGGAACGTCCCAAGGACGTTCTAGGATCAAATCTGTAAATCCAGAAAATAGGGACACTTGGAGGGTCTGCAATATTTTTAGGCCTGCCACCTTAAAGCACTCTCACCTGCTTCTAGGGGCAGAGGGGTCTTCGGCCCCTCCAATAAAATATTTGAGGGGGTCACCCCCTCAAAAAAAATTGATGGACATTGCCATTCAGATGCTGTGCATGTAATGCATCATGTGATCAAATGTGGGGCTGGGTTTACCTGGCTCCCCCCAATATTTTGTTCAAGTTGGCACCCTTGCTCACCTAGGAAAAAGTAAGCCTACTTGAACTGAAGCTAGGGCTTCTTCCGAGTCAAACCCTCTGGCTGCGTCTGTTTGCGAATAATAATAATGTTATTATTTCTACCCCACCCATCAGGCTGGGTTTGCCCAGCCACTCTGGGTGGTTTACAGGATATATAAAAGCATAATGAAACATCAAGCATTATGCCTGACAATAAATGTTGGAAATGTAAAGAGACTGAAGGTACATTCTTTCACCTTTGGTGGACGTGCCCAAGGATTAAGGCTTTCTGGGAGATGATCTATAATGAAATGAAAAAGGTATTTAAATATACCTTCCTGAAGAAACCAGAGGCCTTTCTCCTGGGCATGGTCGGTCAATTGGTGCCAAAGAAGAATAGAACTTTCTTTATGTATGCAACAACAACAGCAAGAATACTTATTGCAAAGTATTGGAAGACAGAAGATTTACCCACCCTGGAAGAGTGGCAGATGAAGGTGATGGACTATATGGAATTAGCGGAAATGACTGGCAGAATCCGAGACCTGGGAGAAGAGTTGGTGGAAGAAGATTGGAAGACATTTAAAGACTATCTGCAGAAACACTGTAAAATTAATGAATGTTATAATGATAATGAATGTAAAAGTAATGAATGTTAAAATGATGTTGGACTGAAAATAAGTGGCATTAGCAACAAAGTTAAAAAGTATGTAAAAATGAATTGACAATGGATGAAAAAATATGGTTATAATATGTTAAGATATAGAGTTAAGATAATGAAAGAGGGTAAGGATTTGCTGACTTGATTATATTAATGGGAATACAAAAAGGGGAGGTGTGAGGAGGTCAAAGAAACAAGCTAATGAGTCCAAAGTTATAAAAAAATGGATTTGTTTTTAACTTTTTTCTTTTTTTCTTTTCTTTTTCTGTATTTTGTATTTTTCTTGTTTTCTGTATTTTGCATTTTTGTTTGAGAGTCTTTTCTTTTTGCTTTTTTATGTATTTTTGTATTAACGACTTTGTTAAATCTTAATAAATATTATTTTAAAAAAAGAAACATTAAGCATTAGAAACTTCCCAATAGAGGGCTGCCTTGAGATCTCTTCTAAAAGTTGTGTATTTATCTCTTTGACATCTGAAGGGAGCATGTTCCACAGGGAGGGCTCCACTACTGAGAAGGCCCTAGCGCCAACTCTGAGCCTTGGGGGATCACTCTGATAGTGGCTTGCATACGCTCGCCATCTTCACATTAATCAATACAGAGCAAACACCACCACAGTCCCAAATCAGAATAGCTAAATCGAATTGGAAACCCTCCCTCGGTGTTGCCTTTCCTGTGCATCAAGCAGGGTGGAATTTGCACACATATTAAAAAGTGAAAATGCTTTTTTACTTTAAAAAAAAGTTTTGAAAAAAATACATCAAATCTTGCATAGCTCACTTTCACCACCTAGTGGTGTATATTGCACTTCACAAAACGTTTAAAAATTTTTATTTGCAGCCCAGTCCCTTAGGTCTCACAACATAATGGGTGAGGAAATTTAGAAGGGAGGATCCCCTAAGAAACACCAAATCACAGTACTTTTGTGTGTAGGGAAAGAAAACAAAAAGCGATGGGGTATGGGATGTTTCAGTAGGCATCTGGGGACAGGAATAATAATTAATAATAAAAATAATAATTTATTTGTTACCAGCCCATATGGCTGAGTGTGGATATGGCATGGCTAGTGCCACGTGCTTGGGTGTTACTCTGAGGCGCCAGAGGTGCCCTGCATCCCCGAATTAAGTGAAGCAACAAAAATAATATTTGCGGGAAAGGGAAACCAGAATAAATTTACAGCCGTTGGAACCGCCTGAGGTAAAAATAATAAGCGGCCTCCCGCCTCTCAGGATGCTGCGTGAGCGCCTCAGGCCTGGGCCATTTCTCCCCTCAGGAGACAAGGCCTGGAACGAGGGTCCCCTCAGCCCTCGCTCGGGATGCGCAGGGCGGGCTGCCGGCCTCGCCGCCCCCTGGGACAGGGCGGGCCTCGGCGGCTGGGCCTCCCCGGCAGGGGTCGCTGCTTCGGCGCAGGCCTACAGCCTCCTCCTCTCGCTGCCTTCCTCCCTCCGGTGGGCGGGCTCAGTTTGCTCTCGCCGCCCGCCCCCCCCCCACCACCAGCAGCCGGAGGGCGCCGCGGCAGCCGAAGCGCGATCGATGCCGGGAGCTCGGAGGAGGCGGCGGCGCTGCTGAGCGAAGCGCGGGGGGCGGCCCCGCCCGGAGATGGGGATTCTCAGCATCACGGACCAGGTACCGGGGTGGGGGGTGCGTGTGTGTGTGTGTGTGAGAGAGAGAGAGAAAAGGAGCTTTCGCCGCCCTCCTTCCCTGCACAACAAACATCGGCACCAGACCCGGCCTCGGCTCCCGCCTTCCCGCGCTCGGCCGCGCCCGCTACGCAAGCTCGGGGATGCGCGGCCTAGTGCGGAGCCGCCCACCCTCGCGCGCCGGGAGCGGCCCTGGGGTCTCGTCTGAGGGAACCCCGGCCTCAAGACTGGAGAACGAGGGGAGGCAGGAGAAAAGGAGCCGAGCGGGCGGGCCTGGGCCCGAGCCAGATGCAGCCGCCGCCGCCGCCGACATCCCGAGAAGGCCGTCGGCGCCCGGGCTCCGCGCAGAAGCCTCGTTTCTTTCCCGCCTAAGGCGAAGGAGCTGCTTGTTTTCCAGGCTCTCTTCCTTGCCTCTGCTAGAAAATCCCTTCGCTTTCCCCTCCATCTCTGTCTAGTTAGCTATCTATCTAATCCTCGGAACCAGCTTTTTGACTCGCATTTGCACCTGCGAATTCACCCCCCCCATACACACGTTTCTTCCTCTCCCCACTGCTAACACTTTGTGCTAGCTTCTATCTCGCTCTCTTTTTCCTGCTTTCTGAGATTCAAACACCTCCCTCCCCAACCTAAACGATATTTTCCCTCGGTTGCCACAGGACCTTTTGTGTATTTTTAGAAGTGGCAACAGAAAGGTGAATTTCACACACACACACACATATCGTAGTATTGGGGCGAAAGAAGAACTTGCACCTGGCAGGACTTCTTTTTCTGTGCAAGTTCTAAAAGGTGCAGGAACCTTCTCCAGGTATAGACAGATTTTTCTAGCAAGCCTGTTTCTTGTCCATAGTCTGCTTCCCCCATCCATCACTGCATCAGCCTTGGCCAGGTCTTTGGATTGCCTCTGCTATTTCCTCTGTTATTTTTTTTCTAATGCCCCTATTCATTTATACAGACCAGTGTATCTGCCCATGGTTCAAGCCTCCTGTTACTTCTTAAACATCTCTCCATTTCAGAGCCTTGGAAGTTGAACCACTGGTCCAAGGCAAATGACAATTCCTTCTGGCCAAAGTCAGCCTTACTGCTCAGCTGCGTCGTGGCACAGATGGGCAAGAAATTTTTCATTGCAGGGCCTGCTCCCTTCCAGGGCCCTTTCCAACTGGCCCAGGGGGCGTGGCCCAGGCCCTCTCTCCTGGCTATAAAGGGACTCCTGCTGCAGTGAGGCCTCGGACCATCGGCTGGGTGAGGACTGCAGGGCCTGCTCCCTTCCAGGGCCTTTTCCAACTGGCCCAGGGGGCGTGGCCCAGGAACAAACTTTTGGAACAAACTCTTGGGAAGGGTGGGAAGTGTTCTGCCATTGCTTCCCTGTTCCAGGGCGTTAATGTGCTTTAAAATGTCCTCAAGCAGTCGGTGGCAATTTAAATTTTTATTTCTTTTTTTCCATTGCTGGGGGTGGGTGGGATGGATATTTGGTTGGGGATTAATTTTAGCATGATTGTTCTGTTCCTTTTTGTTGTTGTTGTTGTTTTATTGGTTCTGTATAGTTTATGTTTTGTTTTGAAGGGGCTAGATCAGGGCTGCCTGGGAGTGGGGCCCCAGCCATCACGATGGCTGGGACAAGTTCCACAGGGGGGGAAGCACTGGGACATCCGATCTCGGTGATCATGGGCAGGAGGCGGAGTTACGCTAAGACCAGACCATGTCATTACCGAGGAGGCAGGTTTAGTCGTTGTTTGAAGACTATCCCTGCCTCCGGGTCTGGCCTTGACCGGATGGATACTGGAATCAACAGGGGAAACCTACATGACCTGAAGGTGTTGCTGTGTAATGCCAGGTCAATGAGGAATAAAACCACTGCCATCCACGACCTGATTGTGGATGGAGGACTTGACCTGGCATGTGTGACAGAGACCTGGTTGGAGGAAGCAGATGGGCCTGTCCTTGCCGCTGCTTGCCCACCAGGTTTCTCTTACGCACAGCAACCCAGGTCATGTGGGCGGGGAGGGGGGGTTGCAGTGATTTTTAGGAAGTCACTAGCTTGCACCAGGCGTCCTACTGGGAAGATCCAGTTTTCTGAGTGCATGTTCTGGAAGTTGGGCAATAGGGGCAGTACAGGATTCCTTTTGGTGTACCGACCTCCCCGCTGCACCAAGGATTCCCTGTCTGAGCTGCTTCAGGTCGTGGCGGATTTTCTCCTGGAGACACCTAGTTTGGTTGTCCTAGGGGATTTTAACATCCATGCCGACACGACCTTACAAGGGGCTGCTCGGGACTTCGTGGAAAGCATGGCCTCCATGGGGCTGTCCCTGAATAAGTTTGGCCCAACTCATAGTCATGGACATGCCTTAGACCTGGTGTTCACCTCTAGTGACGTGGGTGATCTGACACTAAGTAAAAGTGAAACAAAAGAAGTGCCATGGTCAGATCACTTCCTGGTGCAACTGGACTTCTCCGCGACCCTTCCCCTCTGCAGGGAGGTGGGACCAATTCGGATGGTCCGCCCCCGCCACTTAATGGATCCAAATGGTTTCCAGAGAGTGGTAGGGGATGCCTTATCCCATGTTGATGGCCTTTCAGCTGATTCCCTGGTGGCCCGCTGGAATGCGGAGTTAACCAGGGCTATCGACTGTCTGGCTCCGAAGCGCCCTCTCCGATTGCATGGAGCCCGGACAGCTCCGTGGTTTTCTTCGGAGCTGAGGGCGATGAAACAATCGCTGAGACGGCTAGAGCGTCGGTGGCAAAAAACTCACTCCGAATCTGACCGGACACAGGTTAGAGCTCAACGTCGAGCCTACCAAGTGGCGATAGCGACGGCGAAGAAGACTTTCTTCACCGCCTCTATTGCATCTGCAGAAAATAGTAGCAGGAGACTTTTTCAGGTGGTTCGTAATTTAACGGAACCACCTTTACCACCGGGGCTTTGTAAAGACCCCAAGATCTCCTGCAACGATTTTGCAAAGTTTTTTGCAGATAAAATCACTCATATTCGGAAGGAGCTAGACACCACCGTGGGAGCAGGGCTGGGGCGGGAGAGTGCTAGAGCTCTGTCTGGTCAAGTTGCATGGAATCGATTTCAATCCATTACCCCCGAGGATGTGGACAGGCTGCTTGGACGCGTGAAACCAACCACCTGTCTCCTGGATCCTTGCCCATCCTGGCTAATAAAAGCAAGCCGGGAAGGGCTGGGCGATGGGCTCTGCGGGGTGGTGAATGCTTCCCTCTGTGAGGGAGCATTCCCAGATCCGCTGAAAGAGGCGGTCATCAAACCGCTTCTTAAAAAACCATCTTTAGACCCGGCCAGTATGGCCAACTATCGCCCAGTCTCAAATCTTCCATTCTTGGGCAAGGTGATTGAGCGCGTGGTTGCTGAACAACTCCAGGCACGCCTGGAGGAAACGGACCATTTGGATCCCTTCCAATCGGGATTCAGGCCTCATCATGGGACTGAAACTGCCTTGGTCGCGCTGGTTGATGATCTCCGGCGAGCTAGGGACAAAGGTGAGAGCTGTTTCCTAGTTCTGCTGGATCTCTCAGCGGCCTTTGATACAATCGACCATAACATCCTTCTGGACCGTCTTGAGGGGCTGGGAGCTGGGGGCACTGTTATACAGTGGTTTCGCTCCTTCCTCCTGGGCCGTGTTCAGAAAGTGGTGGTGGGGGATGAGTGTTCAGACCCCTGGGCCCTCACTTGTGGGGTGCCTCAGGGTTCCGTCCTCTCCCCCATGCTTTTTAACATCTATATGAAGCCGCTGGGAGAGATCATCAGGGGGTTTGGACTGGGTGTCCATCAATATGCAGATGATACCCAGCTCTACCTCTCTTTCAAATCAGAACCAGTGAAGGCGGTGAAGGTCCTGTGTGAGTGCCTGGAGGCGGTTGGAGGATGGATGGCGGCTAATGGATTGAGGTTGAATCCTGACAAGACAGAAGTACTGTTTTTGGGGGACAGGGGGCGGGCTGGTGTGGAGGACTCCCTGGTCCTGAATGGGGTAACTGTGCCCCTGAAGGACCAGGTGCGCAGCCTGGGAGTCATTTTGGACTCACAGCTGTCCATGGAGGCGCAGGTCAATGCTGTATCCAGGGCAGCTGTCTACCAACTCCACCTGGTACGCAGGCTGAGACCCTACCTGCCCGCGGACTGTCTCGCCAGAGTGGTGCATGCTCTAGTTATCTCCCGCTTGGACTACTGCAATGCGCTCTACGTGGGGCTACCTTTGAAGGTGACTCGGAAACTACAACTAATCCAGAATGCGGCAGCTAGACTGGTGACTGGGGGCAGCCGCCGAGACCACATAACACCGGTCTTGAAAGACCTACATTGGCTCCCAGTACGTTTCCGAGCACAATTCAAAGTGCTGGTGTTGACCTTTAAAGCCCTAAACGGCCTCGGCCCAGTATACCTGAAGGAGCGTCTCCACCCCCATCGTTCTGCCCGGACGCTGAGGTCCAGCGCCGAGGGCCTTCTGGCGGTTCCCTCATTACGAGAAGCAAAGCTACAGGGAACCAGGCAGAGGGCCTTCTCGGTAGTGGCACCCGCCTTGTGGAACGCCCTCCCATCAGATGTCAAAGCGATAAATAACTACCTGACATTCAGAAGACATCTTAAGGCAGCCCTGTTCAGGGAAGTTTTTAATCTGTGATATTTTAGTGTATTTCTGGTTTTTATGGAAGCCGCCCAGAGTGGCTGGGGAAACCCAGCCAGATGGGCGGGGTACAAATAATAAATTATTATTATTATTATTATTATTCATGAACTTTGTTTCTGTTCACATGCATATAAACACACTTGCAAAAGGTGACTTGCACCTTTTCTACCACCCTCTCCCCTTTTGCACCTTGTAAATCTCAAATCTTTCTAGTTCTATTGTGCTTTTGGCCTTTGTGTTGGTTTCTTGCATAGCCTGTGCATTTTCTCCATTCTTGTTACTTGCATGAGGTTAATCTCTTCCATAAAATGATCTCTTTCCATTAGGGTTGCCCTATGTTTCCCAGTAGATTGGCATCTGATCCTCATTCTGTGAATATAGCAGGAAACATATGTTGAATTTCTCTTACACCCGTTGCTTCTTAGAAGATGGTAAACTTGATGACAGTTGACCATTCGATATTTGTTACAAGATATAATGAAACCCCAAGGGTTCTGCATTAAGTATTCCTGTAACAGGGGCTTCCCTTACTTAATATAGAAAATAATTACTATGTGCATGAGTAAACTTAGGGATAGTAACCAAAACTATCATACTCATTTTTTTCTGTTTCTCCAGACATCCCAGAAACATTTATTCTTTTAATACCACCCACTTTGAGGAATTTTGCCTTTTTACTTAAGTGTGCAATGTTTACTTGGCCAATGCAGATTCACTGCAGTGCCTGAGATCACATCCAAAACACATATTTAAAGCACTCTTATGACTCCCCACAAATAATCCTGGGAACTGTACATAAAGGGTACTTAGTTAGGAGGCTCTTCACAGAGCTGCACTTCTCAGCACCCTTAAAAAAGCCACAGTTTCCAGTGTTGTTTGGGGGGTGGGGAGCCATGTCTGTTAAAGTGGTGTGAGTGAGCTTTAAATGTATGGTGAAGATGTGATTTGAGTTCTAAGCTCCACCTGATCGATCTGCCTGGTGGTAGTAATTATCATCATCATCATTATTGGTGAAATGCCTTTCAGGAGTTTGGGTAGTATGAGTTGGGGGCCTTCCCTGCTATCCATCTGTTGCCATTGGGCAAAGAAGGAACAGAGCTGGTTTCTCCATGACTGTCTCTGGGCTTCACTTGCCTGAATGATAGACAGTGCGCCCCCCCCCCCCCGGGCCTGTCTTGTATTGTACTTTTCAGGGACTTACGTGTATGTGCAAACAGATGCACTGCCTCCTCCATTTCTTGGAGTTGGAAGCCAGAATCTGGCATATATGATAATTTCTTCCAAAGCATATTCAATCACAAAGTGCATGGCAATAATTCTCATTTATCTTCATGCCAATCCTATGAGGTAAATCATTTATATTTAGGCCTGCAAAATTCCAAGTTTTCGATAGCTTGAGCTAGAATTTTTTTGTTAGTGGGTTTTACCTCTGGACCCATTCTGGCTGGCACTAAAAATCTGAAACAGGTTCTTGGAAATTTCTAAAAAAAATTCCAGCCCCACTAATGTTCCCATTATGTTGATAGATAGGTGTCATTAGGTTTTCCAGGTCCAACACTAAAACCGCACAAATGTAACTTGGATTTTTGAAGCTATAGCATTCACCTTATTAGGTGTGTCATTCCAGCTGCTCAAGGAGGTGCCCAACTCTAAATTGTGGAGGCATGATGATCATCTAGGAATTGTTCTTCTCCCTAAAGGAGGGATGCAGAGTCCCCTGCATTCCATCTGAATGACTCATCCCTCCCCCTTTATGCCTTCCTCCTTTTGCTGCTATATCCAAGCACTCTGGTGGAGGGAAGTAAACCTGGGGTTAGCTGGACAAAAACGCTGCATCTGGAAAGATTTGCAGAGGCTGGTGTTTTTCTTTTGGAAGACGAGATGAGCAGATGGGACTGGCAACCACTCTGCCTTTCTACTAGGCTGCACTGTGTGTAGGAGGGCCATGGGGGCATTTGGTACAGCTCTACTATATTTCCCCTCTTCCCATGGGATTGCTGTTTAAAGCTGTGCCAAGTAGATAAGGGGCCCATCTTGCTTGTGTACTTTGATTGCATGCCTATTCAGTGTATGCCTTGCAAACCAGAGCTATAAATGATAAATAATTGAGTCTTACAAGCCTTACGTGTTAAGAATTGTGTGTGCACAAGGAAAGGCTTGGTAGAGTTATGCAGTCAAAATGAATTTACATTCTGACCACTGTACATAGAAATATGCAGGACGTGTGTGTGTGGACTGGGTGGTATTGAAAGGTATAGCTGCTGACAGTATAGCTGAATAGGCATTGTGCCCTTAGATCCGTGTGCTTTATTTCCCCCAAACAATTGTGAAATATCTTTAGGTCAAACTCCAGGACATCTTCGTAAGTTTTAAAGGTTTAGGTTGCAATCCTAACCATGTGCATTCAGAAGTAAGTCCTGTTGAATTCAGTGGGGTGACTCCTGGGTAAGTGTGGTTGGGATCAGAGCCTTAAATGCCCAGAAGGAAGTACAAATTGCAGAGAACTCAGAGGAGGTCTCCTGTGTTGTTGCATTGAAGCTTGGAACAGGCAGAAGTGCCAACATTCAGCATGACGTAAGACCTCTATTTCCTTTCTTTCGAGTCCTCTGGAATGAAGAGAAATGTTGGAAGCGGGGGAGGTTCTTGCATTTTACACTGAGCTTTGGAGCATGCAGAAGCACCAAGAGTTGTGCTGATTCTGCCTGCTGTAGAGCTTTGCATACCACAGGAATCTGGGATAGGAGAAAATGTCAGTGGCAACCCAGAGTAGTCACTTGTCTACTGAGCTGAGCCAAAATTTGTGGATCCTTGCCTTTGGAACTACAGCTAGCCAGAAGATTCAGCATAATTTTCTCTTTATTACCTATCATCGGTAAAAGGCAAGCTCAGAAGTATTTGCATGCGCCGAACCTGTGAATTTAGGTAAATGTTTTCCTTCAATGACTTGGTGAATTGTAGTTACACTGTCAGTAGTCTAGAGAATTCTGGTGCATCCGCCCTGACTTGTTAAATTAAGCATTTGCTTTATGGGTATTTAGATTAATTGGCTCATTATTTATATAGCGATTTCTGTCTCACATTTCTAATGTCCATGCATCACTCAGTGTTTCCTTCAACAATTTAAAGCAATATAACATACAACAAACATTCAGTGAAAAATGTACAATAGAAATAAAGTCGCAGAATAAAATGTGAAGGAAGATAGGCATAGGTTTAAACATAGGTTTAAATAAAACAGCAGCACCTTGAAGGCAAAGGCCTGTTGGAATACAAATGTCTTCCCCAGCTGGTGAAAAAAGCCAGAGGGGGGCATCCATAAGTTAATGCGTTTCATAGTATTGGTGTAGCCACTGAGAAGGCCCTATTGCTTGTCACCATCAATTATGCTTCCACCTTAGATGCTTCCACCCTGCTTCTGATCTTAGGAAGCAGGTAGGTTGCTATGGGAGGAGGTGATCTCTCAGGAATCCTGGACCATAGCCATTTAAGGCTTTAAAGATAATCGCCAACACGTATTGTTTCTGTTCTAGGGTAATTGACTTAACACAATTGCTTTTTTAAAAAAGCAAGAAGAAATACATTCACAGAAGTCAGATATAAAAGCCTGATAGAGGCTTTTACTGAATTTGGACCTTTGCTTCCTGTGCTTGGAAATCTCTGAATTTTAGTAGCAGATATTATTTAGTCTGTATCTCTAAGGAGGGGCCATATTTTAGTTGCAGTATGCATATTTCAGTATTAGGCCCCAGATTTCATCAGTGGCTTTGTACATATGAAACTCCTAACTTCGGTCTCTCACTGGTGTTAGGAAAGATGTCTTGAAACCTTTGAAAAATGAGTTTGGTGTGTTGCGCTATTTAGGTGTATTGTCAATCCAACCTATTTAGAGAGATGGCTTTTTATACCTTGTTCAGATTTTTGTGGCATGCTATATTTGTTTATCTCTAGAATAAGAGAATCTCAGAATTGTAGAGTTGGAAGGGACCCCTGAGGGTCATCAAGTCCAACCCCCAGCAATGTAGGAATCTCAACTAAAGCTTTCACAGCAGATGACCGCCCAACCTCTGTTTTATTGAAATCAACATACACTACATTCACAGCATTCCCCTGATTCACCAAGTTTGTAACTTTTATCAAAAAAAGAAATGAGATTCCTCTGGCTGCAGAAATTAGTGGCCAGATTGCTCACCGATCCTCGCCTGACCGCACTATCTGCCGATTAGTTTCTGGGCTCAATTCAAAGTGCTGGCTTTGTCCTATGACTCAGGACCACAATACCTCAAGTAATGCCTTTCCTCACATGAACCTACCTGAACCCTAAGATCATCGTTTGAGACCGATCTTCATGTGCCCCCCTGCATGAAAGAAGGCAGCAACATGAAAACAGGCCTTTTCTGCTGTGGCTCCCCATTTGTGGAATGCTCTCCCCAGGGTGGTTCAACTGGTGCCTTCAACCAGGTCTTTGGCTAATTAACATCTTATACCTCTTTTAAATGTGTTGGGGGGGGAGGTTTATTGGTTTGTTGGTTTTGTTCTTATCAAGTATTTAATGTTTTTGTCTTGCATTTGTGTACCACCCTGAGATCTATGGATGAAGGATGGTACACAAATTTGATAAATATAAATAAATAAATAAAATATGGGGACAACATTTACCTGTCTCCAGTCTGCAGGGACCTCACTTGTTCTCCAAGAATTCTCACAGATTATAGACAGAGGCAAAGTAGCTAAGTGTTCCCTTACCACCTCTTTTTGTACCATGGTCTTCAGCTACCTTCTTGCATCGTTTATTCTGTTATCACCAGGTTGGCCACTTCTTTCCTTTTGGGTGAAGACAGGCACCAGGCAATTCCCCCTTATGTCTGTCAGAACAGCAATTCTCCGTCTTCTTCACACAAAGGACCTATTACTTGCTTCAAACACAGCTGAAGAAACCTTTAAAAATTATTTTTCGCCACTCTTGCAAGCCTCTGGCCCAAAATCTGTGTCTGGGGTGAGGGCATGGCAGCCAGCTTGCCCTGTTGTAGTTTTGCACATTCTCAGGTAGGAAGACAAACATGGTACAGGTGTTGCAAGTCACTGCAGCAGTTCTGTCGCCATCCACATGTCTTGGTCCTATGTATACCATGAGATAGCACTCCAGGCCTCTCCTTCAAAATACCCTCAGAAGTCCTGGTTATGAGCTCCCAGAGGCTGCTTTTCAAGGCCTCATTTTTCACAAAGGGGCTCACAATATAACAAGGGGACAAGCATTTTGCACATGTTCAATTGGCACATGACCGTTTAGTGCATGTGCCGTTTTCGGCCCCAGAATGGGGTGGGGTGGGCATATGCACACTCTACCGATGCATGTAATGACCCAGGGTGCAACCTCTGCGCAAATGGGGAGTTGCCTGTATGTAAAAATAACAAAGATCCAGATGGAAAAAAAATGAAATAATAAGCTAGCACATAGCTATTCCCTTTCTCATCCTGCTTATTTTACAGTTGCTCTTTTCTCCTCCTCTATAGCCTCCTCTGGTCCAAGCCATCTTTAATCGTGATATAGAGGAAGTACGGTCATTGCTGAGCCAGAAGGAGAATATCAATGTACTGGTAAGTTTTGGAGAACCAGTTTTTCCTTGTAATACTGAACCTGCTTCTTTCAACTTTGCATGAAGATTACATTTTCCTATTGGCTAAGCTCCCCTCACCACCACACACACATTGTGGGTAGAGCAGGGGAGTATGAAGCGATCCATGTACTATGTGTCCCTTTTAGAATTTGTGTTTAAGAACTAGATGTGCTAAAGCAGAGGTTGGAAGCATCTTTGGGCCCAAGGACACATTTGCAAACCAGCAAAGCTGTTGTGGATACCATACACACACAAACTATACGTGTGTGCACAATGCAGTCACACACATGCCATCACTCTCCCCTTCTGCTAGCACTTAGGCTTTAAAAACCACTGCTGGTTTATTTCAAGCCTAATTGTAATTTTATGTTGTGAACTGCCCTGATGTGGATAAAGGGCAGGATATAAATTTAATAAATAATAATAAAATAATTTCAGCAGGTTGAGGGGCAGAGTAGTTGAAATTTGTGGCTCCGGGGAAGGCCTCTGCAGGTGCTGGTGTGTCCGCAGGTGCAACGTTGGCAACCCATCTACTAAAGTTTCCCAGCTTAGCAAGCTTAAATGCTTGTTTTAACTATTTGATGTTTTGCCATGGTGCAGTGACTAGATATTGGTCTTTGACAGACATGGGTTTGGAATCCAGCTTAGTCACACTCTTGGTGGGTTTATTGCCTAGTTTTCATCTCTGGACCTCAGTTTCCCATTTGTAAAATGGGAATGTTGGTGAGCACAGGGTTGTTGCAGTGACAGATACAGACTGTGAAGTACTGTGCAGATGCCGAATTGATATACAGGGTGAAAGGCCCACACATCACCAGTAAATGTTGACTTTGTTGGGAATCGGCTGTACCAGATGTATTAGTCTAGCTGTACAGAGCGGTGGGTGGCACTGGGATCAGCTGTTCTCTTTGGCACCAAGTGTGTTCTGGATTAGTCTTGTGGCCTCTGAGTGAGAACAGCCTGTGTTACAGTGGTGTTCATCTTGTTCTTGTCTAGCCCACGAAACAGTAATTGGCTCTTCATTTCATCTTAGCTCATTCAGCTGAGGTGCATTTAATATAGGCCCATTATAAGCCGATTTTGTGTGATAAGGTGAAACTCCTAGTGTTTGAAGCAAACCAGGAGGTGTGACAATTAAATGCATCTTAGGCTGTCTCCAGAACATATCAGTAGTAGCCCAGACTCAGGAATGTGAGAAAACCAGAGTCTTGGGTATTTGAGCACATGAGCAGCAAGTTTGATGAACTGGTAAAGAATACTCATCAAAGCAGATTATACATATTTGGGCCATATTTCCAGTAGGATAATAAGATGGTTTAAGCAATTAGTAGGATCTCTTTTGGATTGCATTTGTTCTGTTCTGGACGCCCAAGTTTCAGAGTGTTCTAACAATTAGATTTAAGGAGCATCCCTTAGGAAAACCTGCTTAATCTTGCTGCTGCAAGGGGCAAAACCAAACTTCCTCCTAACTGTGAGCGATTCTACAACACAGTATTAGAGGAGGACTTGGTGCATTGATGCATGTTGATAGCCAAGGGCTGCTGGTTGCTCGGGAACGCAGAGGCATTTCTCCCTCTTTATTCCATGCTTGGCACAAGTGGAAGAAACAAACCAGGAAGCTGCAATTAAGCTTGACTTTTTGCAATATCTGAACTTGGGATCGTGGTTTGTATTTTCCTAACAAGCCAGGATTGTCAGCCAGCCATAAAATGAGGTCCGCCCCCCCCCCCGGCTTGTTAGGTAAAAAACAAGCCACAGTACAAGATTCAAACGTCATGGAAAACCAAGCTTAATTATGGCTTCTTGGTTTGTTTCTGCCACTCGTGCCGGAGAGGAGTAAAGGAGGAGTATTTGGATAACATGCTGCAACTCAGTGTTCATTCCAATAAGTCAGGATAGCCAGCAGCCCTGGTTTATTGTAACATGTAAACCTTCATGTTTCCTACAACTAAGAAAAGGCTGATGCGGCTGCATGATTGCCTTTTATTTAGGGGCAAAGATGTCAGTAGATGACTTGGAGGGGTGTGGAGGGGGGGAGATTTAAATGAAAAGTGGTGCTTTATGGGGTTAAACTAGCGACATAGAATCTACAAAATGAAAATGAGAATATTGTTTACCATGTTAATGGTAACAACCTATTATTAGGCAGATCCCTGATGGGCAGGATATAGTTTGCTGCCTCTTGAAACAGGCGACAAACTCTCCCAATAGTTCACATGGACTAGTTCAATCCTCACCCCCCGCCCTTCCAGATCACAGTGTGCCACATAGATAGCAGATACACTGCCAGTAAAGCACATAATTCCAGGTGACCAAACGAGTGCGCTGAGCTAAATGAATCCTTGTTGCACTTTGAGTAAGATGATATCTTTTATTGGACTCGGCTCTCAGGCTGAAAATGAAACCACACTGTTGAGCGTTACAGTACTGTACTCATCTCCATTGTCTCTTGAGACGGACAGATGCCAGCAGCACATTTACCATCGTGACTAGTAGCCATTGATAGCATTATCTTCTGTGAATTTGTCTAACCCATCCAAGTTGGGGGACTATCAGTATATCCTGAGAGAGTGAATTCAATGTATACACTGTGCAAAGTACTTCCATTTGTCTTCAGAATGCGGCAGCTAGACTGGTGACTGGGAGCAGCCACGGAGACCACATAACACTGGTCTTGAAAGACCTACACTGGCTCCCAGTACGTTTCCGAGCACAGTTCAAAGTTTTGGTGCTGACCTTTAAAGCCCTAAACGGCCTCAGTCCAGTATACCTGAAGGAGAATCTCTACCCCCTTCTGGTGGTTCCCTCGCTGCGAGAAGCCAAGTTACAGGGAACCAGGCAGAGGGCCTTCTCGGTAGTGGCACCCGCCCTGTGGAACGCCCTCTCACCAGATGTCAAAGAGAAAAACAACTACCAGACTTTTAGAAGACATCTGAAGGCAGCCCTGTTTAGGGAAGCTTTTAATGTTTAATAGACTATTGCATTTTAATGTTCTGTTGGAAGCCACCCAGAACCAATCTCTGGTTCTAATATTTTCAGAGAAGGAAACATTCTGGGTGGTATTCAGTGCTAGTCTTACTCAGAGTAGACCCCTTGAAGTTAATGAGCACAAGTAACTTAACTTCAGAACTGTGACTTCACTGAACACAACCCTCTCTCTGCATATTATTCATTATTTTGGAAACCTCTGTTGTGCCTCCCCTGTTGCTTACTTTTTTCAAAATTTGATCCTGGCCTGATCCCAAAACTTCCTGTATCTGATGGAGACGGCTAAGCTTGATGTCGCTGGAGCATGTTACAATATAATATGCCAGTTATATTTTGAGTCTGGTGTGTCTCATCTCCAGGAAGGGGTCTTATCTGTTAGTTGTTACACTTGTGCCACAGATGACAGCATGAGTCAGTTAGGCTCAAGACCTATAGGTCACTTCAAACACAGTATCTGAATTCAAACTCTTGGTACATTTTGATGAAGTACCTAAAGATGATCTCTGAAGTTCTGAAAGCTTGTTTTGATTTCTCCCAACAGAAATTCTGATAAATGTTAGCTCACATATTTTCTACTTCTTATTCTCGGAGACAACCATAGTGGTAACTGATACTTTGCAGTGGTTCATTCTAGTTTGTAATAATAAAATATTAGATATTCAGGGGCAAGTTTCTTTTCTTTCATTTTTTTGTATGGTCACCCTGCTTTGGGTCCATTGATTAAAAACTTGGGAGGAAATTACTTGGAAAGCAACTCATGTGATATTTTCCTATCCATGTACCCTAGAATAAAAAAGATTTACAACTTGGTCCTAATTATATTTGCTTGTAAGTTCCACTAAATTTATAGAACTAGTGTTCTTGTGCTTAAGATTGCAGAATGAGGGTTAAATGCTTTCCTCTGATCTTGGTTGTGCACTTTGTGTGTGTGTTAGAGGGGACCTAAGTAGCTAAGAATTAAAAAATAAATAGAGTTGCTTGGAATGGATCAGCTCATCTGTGCTGATGCACAGTTTTCTAAATCAGTCGTTCTACAGCTGAGAAATGAAATTTAAGTTTGGCTTGATTGCTAGACTCTCTTGCTCTTTTTTATTTTTTCACTTACTCTTTTTTCTTTCTTTTTAACAATGAGAGAGATGCCTCTGGAACCATAGGGTTGAAAAGCAGGTTGATGAGGATGAGGATGATAGTAGTAGTAGTAGTAGTTCAGGACTCAACAATCCATGTTTCAAATTGGCTTCGACTTTTAAGTGTGGGGCTGTGTCCTTTTAACACTTTACACATTTGATCATTTGGCCTTAGAGCACTGATATCCTTCTGAGCAGTTAATGCCAAGCACTTGGCACCAAACCCAAAGGCCAAATGCTAGTTGATTAGATACAGAACCTAAGTGGTGCTTCCTGCCTTTTGATAGCCTTGATTTTATGCCTTATCAGAGCTGTTTGCCTTGCTCTTAGGATTTGCTTGTTTGGGGCATGAAGTTTAGAAGCAAATGAAGTAGCAAGGTCTACATCCAGAACAACCTTGCTTTGTCTTTGAGGGAGTCATTCTTCCAAGTGTCCAGAATAGTTTGAAGATGTTTGTTGGAAATTTCAGCCTCACTTTTAGTGCTCAGCTCAGCTCAGCTCAGCTGCTATACTCTAATGCAGGGGTGGGGAACGTTTTCTAAGAATAGATTAAACTTTTATTAAAACAAGAAAGTAGAATATTTTATTAATAAAACAATAAAAATAAAAATATTAGATTGAAATTTTGAAATTCTCTGAGGGAGGACCTAATGGGTCAGAAATGCACTGGATTATAAACTTTTGAACATCAAATGGTTTATTCTACCCCTTTACTCTCCCCCTGCCCCCCCCCATTTGCCTGGGGTTTCCCTCTTTTTCTACTTTTACATTATATAAAGGCCTTACCATGTTGCAGGAGTGATACAGTCATCAAACTCTGATTGCATTCCTTCTTGTTCTGTTTACCACAGCATTTGAGATTGCTTAAAAGCCTTAAGATGTATTGTTTGTTTAATACAGTGGTACCTCAGGTTACATACGCTTCAGGTTACAGACTCCACTAATCCAGAAAGAGTACCTCAGGTTAAGAACTTTGCTTCAGGATGAGAACAGAAATTGCGTGGCAGCAGCAGGAGGCCCTATTAGCTAAAGTGGTGCTTCAGGTTAAGAACAGTTTCAGGTTAAGAACAGACCTCCAGAACGAATTAAGTACTTAACCCGAGGTACCACTGTAATCCAATCAACTGTAGTGGTGCTGCTATAATCACTAATATTTGTTTACTTATTTCATTTATAGTCAACCATCCTTCCATCATGGGACTGAATGTGTACATGAGGTTTCCAGATATTCTCCCATCTTAGCATTAACCAGACCTAGACCTGCTTAACTTTAGCAAGATGGTTGCATCAACATTCCCTCTAGCAATGCACTGCTGCCTTTGAGTCTTTGGTCTAAAATATATGCAGCAATGTGAATTGGCTTTGTATCATTTTAAAGCACTGCTTTCAAAAGTATTTCACTAGTCATCCTGAAAGAGAAGATATTCCTTAAGAGGAGTTCACATGCGATTTCTGTTCTCATTTCCATTTTTCCATTTCAAGCTATGTGTGAGAGCTTTTTTGTTATGTTTCTTTTTGAAGCTTTTGGATTTTTTTTCTGGGATTTACCAATTTGTGTAGTCTTGATGGCAATGATAGACATGTCAATGCTTCTTAAATTCATATAACCCTTTCAAAGTCAATGTCAAGTTTTTGAAAGGCTAAATTAAGGTCTCTTACACTTAGAGCATATTAGGTAAGCACATTACAAAACATTGCACTACATTAATTGGCTCTAACTCTCTGTTCAAGAACAGATTATTATTATTATTATTATTATTATTATTATTATTATTATTATGTGGTGGTGGTTGTAAGTTTTTAATGTTTGATGTTTTTGCTATGCTTTTATTATGTTGGAAGCTGCCCAGAGTGGCTGGAACAACCCATTCAGATGAGCAGAGTATAAATTATCATCATCGTAGTTAAGCTATCGTGTGAGACTCATTAAAAGCAACCAAAGCAAAAGTTAGATGAGTAAATCCTCCAACAAGATATCCGTGTTCTGAGTTTACTAAGCTCATTTAACTTGGCAGCAGTTAAGAATAGTCAATCAAATTTGAATGCAGTGCCGGCCTTTTGAATCAGTATCCTACATAGGTCATGTCACTGTGATCAGCTAGTGAGATCCAGCAGACCAGCCAGTGTACCTTCCATTGTTACTGGGGAAAAGCAATGGGGCAGAACAGGCATATGGATTTTCTTCTTACAGGGTGTACAGTTGCTCCTGGCTGAAGGTGATCCACTCTTTAAGCAAACTTTCATGGCTTGTGGCAGACACATTTTGAGGGTTGCAGTCAGTAATGCCGTGGGTTAACAACCAGGTTTAAAATTTCGGCTACTTTGTCTTTGCACAACTTTTCCTATATACCAACGTCTTAAGCTTTAATTTGTCACTGGATAGATAAGCTCAGAGATATTGCTAGATATTTCAGCACATCAAGGTAATTGGTCTATAGACTGAAAAGATTGGATGGCAACATCAGCATGGAACAGTATTCTAGTAGCTGGTCCCATTGCACAATGGGACTTCCCCATATGCCCTTGAATCTGTTCTAGGGGTTCCCCCAACCCTCTGGAGCAGGGGAAGGGGAGGAGGCGAATGTTCTGTTGCACAAGGACAAACCATTGCACTGATGAAACAATTGCCGTGGTGCTATGTTGGATTCCTCTCATGGCTTTTAGATTCCACTTTGACACCTTCCATTTATCTCTGTTGTGTTTCCCCAAACCAGGACCAAGAGAGACGAACCCCTTTGCATGCAGCTGCATACTTGGGAGACGCCCCTATTCTTGAACTCCTAATACTATCAGGTAAGAAGTGAAGGTGTATGTTCTGGTTGATAAGAGGTGAAGAAGGTCAGGTCTAGCAGCTTCAGGGCATTTGCTGAATAGAAAAAGAAAACCTTCTCTTCCTATCCTGAGGGAACTGGTGGCAGTTTGGTGCAGACTTGTATATATCACTGCCTAAACTGTCAGGGGGGCAGAGTCACAGAGAGGATCGAGTAACACTGATAGATCCTGTGTAGTCCTGCAGTTGAGAACACTGACTTTAAACTGGGGTGGTAGCTGTATATTCCATGTTCAGTTCCAGCTTCAGGCAAATTGCTATTGCTCATCCTCTGTTAACAGGCCTTTAAGGCAGGAATTATAATGATCTACAATTTAAACAGTCACAAGAATGAATGAGAGGATCGTAAAGTGCTTTCATATTAAAAGTGCTAAAGTTAGCAGATTGCTACTAGTAATATTATTGGAGTCATGATTCTGCAGCAGCAAAGATTTATGGAAACGTTCGAATTCAGTGAAGCTATTTTGAAACAGACAGCTCTATCCACTGTAACTCTTCCTGTGTAGATTGCAGGGCAGAGTTGGCTTTCTGGACAGTGAAGCCAGCACAGATGGTTCTCAACGCATATGCTAAATGTCTCCAAGTTAATGGTAATGGAAGAAGTTGGCTATTGATGGTACATAATTTTAAAAACAAGTGTTAGTTTTTGAAAGCTGCTGGTTTTCAGATATTTCTCTTTCGATGAGGATTAGGACACTAAATCATGTGATCCTACTTGTACAAACTAATTATTCTTCCTTTTCAAGCATGTTTAAGCATGGCTTCTGAACATGGTATCTTTCGTTAAGAAGAATTTTGCATCTCTGTCCTTGTGAGAAAGTTCTGTGAGTCAGAGGTTCTTTTCATTTAAACAACTGGACTGCCTTTATCAGTTGCACAGTTAAAGTTAGTGGAAGTGAGACTGGATTTTGTACAGTTCAGGAGGCCAACATAACATTAACCTTGAGATGTGTGTGGTATTGATAATACCATGCTCTTCAGTCGAAGCAATAGCACAATCAATATGTGCACAACTTATTTGCAGATTAGCTTTTTGAATGGTGGGCATTTTCTGAATACAGTGCCAATGTTCTCTTCCTCTTAATCTGTCTGCTGCCATTTTTGTTGCAAAACAAGTAAGACCCATATCTGCAAATACATGGTGAGATAATGGCTACAATCCTAGCTCCACTTACCAGGAAGCAAGCCCCATTGAATTCAGCAATACTTCTGAGTAAAACATGGTTAGGATTGCATTTTAAGGGGATAAATGGATTCTAATATTGGGTGCAGGGACAAGGGATGCTTTTCGTCAGTATATGATCTTGCTTTATCTCTCCTATCCACCTTGGGCAGGTGCTAACGTTAATGCAAAGGACACCCTTTGGCTAACCCCGTTACACCGTGCTGCAGCTTCTCGCAATGAGGTAGGTACTAGTTCCTTTGACCTGTTTTCATTCATCCTGTTAAAGTGGCAAAGGAAATGCTCTTTCTCATAGGTGCCTCCTACAGCCACCCTTTCGGCAACTTCATTTCCCCCTTCATATGCCAGTGCTTACCCTGGGTCACAATGAAAACCAGTAGCTATCTTGAATGTCTGCAAACAAGAATTACCTTAATCGTGAAAGGTGGATCAAGATCTGTTGCCTTCCTTGCAGTTCATCTTTGTGGGCCTTATTGTGACTTAATGTAGCTGTGTAAGTTTTAAGTGAGGAGGGGTCCTGCTACATCTTGTGTCCCTCAGATTTCTGATTGCTGTAGCCAGTACCTTCCCCCTCCCCTTTAATTAACATGGATGGACAAATCAGTTGTGTACCTGAAAAGAGTATGAAGTCAGAGTTACCTGTCCTTGAAGTTTGCTGGAATGAGGGAAATTACAGAATACAGTGGTGCCTCGCAAGACGAAATTAATCCGTTCTGCGAGTCTCTTCGTCTAGCGTTTTTTTGTCTTGCGAAGCAAGCCCATTGATGGCTTAGCGGATTAGCGCTATTAGTGGCTTTTAGCGGCTTAGTGGATCAGCTGATAAGCGGCTTAGCGGCTTAGAAAAGGGGGGGGAGGGAAAAAACCCCGCAGGAACTTGCAAGACATTTTCATCTTGCAAAGCAAGCCCATAGGGAAATTTGTTTTGCGAAGCGCCTCCAAAACGGAAAACCCTTTCGTCTAGCGGGTTTTCCGTCTTGCGAGGCGTTCGTCTTGCGGGGTACCACTGTAGTGTGTTACGTTCCATAACCCCCATTCCATGGTCAGCATTTCTACTGAATGCCTATTTTGTCTGAATTAAGCTTCAATTTGTTACCCTTACTCTTGTCTATTACCAATTCAAAACATGGACCGGCTTCCCTGGAATTTGATGGAAAGGAGAGAGAGAGTTGGGTATCATTAGTACGTTGGTGACACCAAACCCTAAAAATTAGTGGTTTAACGTGAATGCTAAATAGAACAGGGTGCAAGATGGAACTAGGACATTGGCCAAGGGGTCTAACAGGAATCCCCCAGCAGTACCTTCTAGAACCACCCCTGGAACTCCACGAAATGAAGCCTGCAAGTCCTGTCTCAGTCAGATGGTTATGAGAGTTGATGGTATTGAAAGCTGCCTAGATGGTCTTGCAGAACCAACAGAGAGATATCCCCTCTGCCAATTCCTGGTGTATATAGCCCACTAAGGTGACTAAATCTGCCTCCGTCCCATAATCAGACTTGAAGTAAGATTGAAATGGATCTAAATAATCCACCTCGCCTACCTGGAGTGTGATGCCACTCACAAACTCGGGCGTCTTGCCCAGAAATGGAGTGTTGGGGACAGGCAAGAGAAATTATCCAATATGATGAGGTTCAAGGAAGCTTCTTAAAAGACATTAGGGCCCTTGCTCGGTCAGTTCTCTTGGCAGCTATTATAAGCCAAGAAGGGCAAGTGTGGAGCACACACGTAGGTAGGCCTCACCCTTCCATGGATCCTGTCCATATGCCTGAGCTGTACAAATTGAAACTGTCCCCTATAACTGGACAAGTTAGTCTAGGCTTGTCACCTGGTGCAGAGAAAGGATCAGGCAGGAAAGCTCAGTAAAAGCTCTTCCACTCCCAACTTTGTGTCCAAAAACAGTTAATTTAGGACTGTGTAGAAAATAAGGTTAGTAACTTTTGTACACTTGTTTGCAAGGCTTCACTGGTTTACTTTAAAGTCATAAATCAATATTCTGTGCCAAGATCTGCAATTTCTGCCCAAGTTGAATACGTTATGAACCTAATCTGGCCCTGTGTAACAGAGACAAGGCTGTTCCCAGTGAGCATTTTTAGCAGGGTTAGGAATGGAGATTTGCGCAGAATGCATGGATGTGGAAGCTCCCTTATGCCCACAGACACACACATGCACACTCAGGGATCTAAATAGTGCAGTAAACTAAAGTTGCCTTAATTTTCTCTCAGACTGTTCTTTTTTAAAAAATAAAATAAAATGTTGGTATTAATATTTTATTGAAAAGGTTTCAATTATAAAGAAATAAACTGATACAAAGAAAAATAAAAAGGCACAAAAATGTGTAGGAATATATACAGTAGATATATATATATATATATATATATATATATATATATGCAAATACAGTGGTACCTCATGTTAAGTACTTAATTCGTTCCGGATGTCCGTTCTTAACCTGAAGCACCACTTTAGCTAATGGGGCCTCCTGCTGCCGCCGCACCGCCGGAGCCCGATTTCTGTTCTTATCCTGAAGCAAAGTTCTTAACCTGAAGCACTATTTCTGGGTTAGCGGAGTGTGTAACCTGAAGCGTATGTAACCCGAGGTACCACTGTACAGTGGTGCCTCGCAAGACGGAAAACCCGCTAGACGAAAGGGTTTTCCGTTTTGGAGGCGCTTCGCAAAACGAATTTCCCTATGGGCTTGCTTCGCAAGACGAAATGTCTTGCGAGTTCCTGCGGGTTTTTTCCCCTCCCCCCCTTTTCTAAGCCGCTAAGCCGCTTATCAGCTGATCCGATAAGCCGAAAAGCCGCTAATAGCGCTAAGCCGCTAAGCCGTCAATGGGCTTGCTTCGCAAAACGAAGAAACCGCTAGACGAAGAGAATCGTGGAACGGATTCTTTTCGTCTTGCGAGGCACCACTGTATACGAAAAATACCGTAACCCATCCATTCTTTTATATATTTGATATTAGTATCACAGTCTGTTCTTGACACAGCATTGTAGAAAATGCCACCCCTTTCCTGACTGATGTATTACCTTACACGCTGCTACATTAATTCAGAGGTAGAGAAGTTTGCATTGCCGTGAGTAGGATAACATCCATAACTTGATAATAGAGCAGCTTTTCATCCTAAGGGTGCTGTTGTAATGTGTTGCTATATTTCTCTGTAAAAGCAGAAAGTTGTTGTTGTTGTTGTTGTTGTTTTGTACAGATGATTGTGGAGTAAGTTTTATGCCCTTAATTGCACAAATACTGGGCTCCCATGAGACTGTCCTCTTGGAAAAGCTTCCGCTGTTCCTCAGCAGAGTCTGTTAACTTGTGTAATTGCCTTTTCCTGCTGACCTCACAGCTTCAGGCCATTTCCAGCAGCCGAGAAGCACCACTTAAGCTGGCTCAATTAATTCACCTCTTTGCTTCAGAAAAGCGTCAGCATTTTTATTGGTGCTTGACTTCCAGGGGCAGGGTGGGTGGTTCCTACTCCTGAGTTTGTAAGGCAGCGAGGAGAGACTGTGGTATATTTCCTTACACAAATGAAGAAAAATGTAGGCCCCTGGGCTGCTTTTGGCTCCTGCCAAGCTTCTTACACCTCGCGGGCCACCAAAGAGCATTGGTTAGCTACAGGATCACAATTACTTAGCGGCAGGATCACTCTAGAAGTCACCAGAGAGAGAAAAAGGAACTCCTGTGGTGGCCTCAGCAAACTGTATGGGTTGAATCTGACAAAGTCATTATGTGAGCAAAATGACATGCTTGTACAGTAGTAGTATCATTGCTACTACAGTGGTACCTCGGGTTAAGTACTTAATTCATTCCAGAGGTCTGTACTTAACCTGAAACTGTTCTTAACCTGAAGCACCACTTTACCTAATGGGGCCTCCCGCTGCTGCCGCGCCGCCGGAGCACAATTTCTGTTCTCATCCTGAAGCAAAGTTCTTAATCCGAGGTACTATTTCTGGGTTAGGTCTGTAACCTGAAGCGTTTGTAACCTGAAGCGTATATCACCCGAGGTACCACTGTGCTGTTATTACACTTATTGTTCATCATTCCCTAGCAGGTCCCGGGATTTAAAATTCTGTACAGTGGTACCTTGGTTCTCAGACTTAATCCGTTCCCGGAGTTCGTTCGACTCCCGAAACTATTCGAAAAGCAAGGCTTCCGATTGGCTGCAGGAGCTTCGTACACCCAAGCGGAAGCCGCGTCAGACATTCGGCTTCCTAAAAACGTTCGCAAACCGAAACACTTCTTTCCGAGTTTGCGGCGTTCAAGAGCCGATTTGTTTGACAACTAAGCTGTTCAAGAGCCAAGGTACCACTGTATTAAAAACAGTTAAAACAAATTACGGTCACGGAAATAGGATGCATCTCAAAAACACAGGTCTCAGGTGTAAAACAGGTGATCTTCAACATTTGCTGATAGCTGTACAGTGGTGCCCCGCAAGACGAACGCCTCGGAAGACGAAAAACTCGCTAGACGAAGGAGTTTTTCGTTTTCTTAGCCGCTTCGCAAGACGCATCTCCCTATGGGCTTGCTTCGCAAAACGAAGCTTGCCCCGCAAGCTCCGGGGATAGCGGGGAAGCGCAGCGCGTCTTCCCCGCTGTCCCTGGACCTCTTTTGAAGCAAGGGGCGGCGGGGAGAAGATCGCTTCTCCCCGTTGCCAGCCCCGCAATCTCCGGGGACAGAGGGGAAGGCGCGCGTGCGCCTTCCCCTCTGTCCCCG